>NC_066580.1:85500385-86126050 GCF_024323335.1 Lathyrus oleraceus | reverse complement strand
CAAATATTTATGAAAGTAAAAATGAATTTTGTGTTTAGGTAGAGTGGACAAATAGACAAATACCCAATGGGCATCCAAAAATAAATCATAATGGTTAGGGTGAAAATCCATAAAATTCGTATGACCATTAGCATGGATATTTATTCACTAAAACAAAAATGCATGGGTGCATGTTCGGATACCTTAGTACCTACGCAGTTCCATACCCGCACAATATATATCTATATATTAAAATTTATATAATTTCATAAAATCCTATGTCTATCTTTTAAAACAAATCATTATTAAAGTATTAAGGGTTTTAATATATGTTTTCATATATTTCATAGCTTAATAGAAAATATTTATAAACTTTCGTAAATGTGATTAAGTTTTCACGAAACGATATTGATTTTTACTAAATATACGTGTATAGTTATGGATACTTAGATGTCCTTGTATACATAAACATGTAACAACGTTAAGAAACACTAGGTTATGGGTTCACATGGTTATAGAGAATCGAACTGTAGTACTTGACAAACCTTTGTCAATATAACCCCTACAATTTAAAGGATTAATCAGCGAACATATTGGTTTTTATTTTTAAAAATTGAAAACAAAATTTCATAAAATTGTATTAGGTTTTTCTAAAATTATATTTATTTTAGAAAAATCATATTAAAATATTGATAAATAAAATGTACGTTAAACAAAATTAAAGGTAAAATAGAAAATTTTGGGCCAGTAAACTTACCTATAATAGGATAAAAATAAAATAAAAATGAAGTACTTTTTTCCAAAATGAAATATTAAATAAAGAAACTACATCTGTGTGGTCAAAATATAGTCAAGGAACTAATTAAATAAGATAGTATTATGAAATCAATAATAAAATATGTTATGCGAGCCACCATTCGAAAGTCTGTTAAAAAGGTTTAGAAAACGACAACGACTTATATAAATTTTTAAGAGTTTATCTTTAAAATTTGATTAAAAAATATCACAAAAATACATTAGAAAAAGTACTTTAGTACCACTCTTTTTATTAATATATTCCCATTATAAAATACTAAAACAAAAACAAGAAACGATGCTTTTTAATATTTTACACAAACTATTTCGAAGTTTCTCTAATTATGTTAGTTTAACTTTAAAAAAATACTCATAAATGTACCATTATTTGTTTATGAAGATATCATATCTAACAAAATGTTAAAATTTTGTTTGCTTTATTTTTCCAATACATTTAAAAAAATAGTTTATTTTTTGTTTCATTACAAATTTAGTTATTATAAATTCCTACCTTTTGTTATTTTATTTTAATATTTATGTAATTGAAGTAAAATATCTTTTCAAGATTATAAACCTTATAAAAAGAAACGATATCATTAATTTCAGACATATTAGTTAAATAATCCTAGTCATATATAAATATTAATAGCTAAGGATATGTATTTACTAGAATAACCAATACAATACATTTTAATTAGTATATTTAAAAATGTTAATCTAAAAATCTAATTAAATATTAGTTGTCAGTCAGTCATTATCAAATATATTTAGAAAAAGTAGGTTGTATATTATTGCATCAGTGTATTGTCATATATCATAGTATGAAGTATTGTCCAAATGCTTATAAGTAAGTGAAAGCTAACATAAAATATAACTCACTATTATATATTCATTTTGTTTTTACTCAGCAAGCCAAACATGATTTATATGAAAAATTTGTTAAACATGTTCATCAAGTTTGTGGTTTTAGTTGTTATTATTGCAAGTGTACAAATTGGAAATGTACAAGCCGTACTAGAAGATTGTTGCCAAATTAATGCTCCATTTTGCACACCTATTTTCTGTCAAAGGCGCCCATGTTGTTCCTCCTCCAAAACTAATGATGTAATTGATGATATGAATTCGTGAAACTCTCTGTCTCCTATATGCTTTTAGACCAATCCTTACTCATATGAAGATAAATATATCTCATATGTAAAAATTTAATCAATAAGATTGGTTTTCAATTATATTTTATAGTAATCTGGGTTTTTTTTGAAAATTTTGTTAGTGTATATATATTTGAGTGTCATCACGGTCTAACAAGTATTTATTTCGACTCAGATGTATTTTAATCCAAAAGTATCGTTATAATATTTCATTACTGGAATGGATATTTTTTAATTAAGAAAAAACGATATAAACGTGGATGTAATATGAATTAACATGACATTATGGATTAAATTATTACCATCTCCTGAAAGATATGAGTTTTACCCTATGTGGTTTGAAGCTAAAACTTGTATTATTAAGCAAACCCTTTGCGCATAAATAATTTACTTGGTGTTTCATATAATTTATTTTCGAATAAAAGTGTTTTGGTTTTGTAAAATCTAACTATTCTTTCATTTTGAAATGATGTAACATCAAATATTTATGAAAGTAAAAATGAATTTTGTGTTTAGGTAGAGTGGACAAATAGACAAATACCCAATGGGCATCCAAAAATAAATCATAATGGTTAGGGTGAAAATCCATAAAATTCGTATGACCATTAGCATGGATATTTATTCACTAAAACAAAAATGCATGGGTGCATGTTCGGATACCTTAGTACCTACGCAGTTCCATACCCGCACAATATATATCTATATATTAAAATTTATATAATTTCATAAAATCCTATGTCTATCTTTTAAAACAAATCATTATTAAAGTATTAAGGGTTTTAATATATGTTTTCATATATTTCATAGCTTAATAGAAAATATTTATAAACTTTCGTAAATGTGATTAAGTTTTCACGAAACGATATTGATTTTTACTAAATATACGTGTATAGTTATGGATACTTAGATGTCCTTGTATACATAAACATGTAACAACGTTAAGAAACACTAGGTTATGGGTTCACATGGTTATAGAGAATCGAACTGTAGTACTTGACAAACCTTTGTCAATATAACCCCTACAATTTAAAGGATTAATCAGCGAACATATTGGTTTTTATTTTTAAAAATTGAAAACAAAATTTCATAAAATTGTATTAGGTTTTTCTAAAATTATATTTATTTTAGAAAAATCATATTAAAATATTGATAAATAAAATGTACGTTAAACAAAATTAAAGGTAAAATAGAAAATTTTGGGCCAGTAAACTTACCTATAATAGGATAAAAATAAAATAAAAATGAAGTACTTTTTTCCAAAATGAAATATTAAATAAAGAAACTACATCTGTGTGGTCAAAATATAGTCAAGGAACTAATTAAATAAGATAGTATTATGAAATCAATAATAAAATATGTTATGCGAGCCACCATTCGAAAGTCTGTTAAAAAGGTTTAGAAAACGACAACGACTTATATAAATTTTTAAGAGTTTATCTTTAAAATTTGATTAAAAAATATCACAAAAATACATTAGAAAAAGTACTTTAGTACCACTCTTTTTATTAATATATTCCCATTATAAAATACTAAAACAAAAACAAGAAACGATGCTTTTTAATATTTTACACAAACTATTTCGAAGTTTCTCTAATTATGTTAGTTTAACTTTAAAAAAATACTCATAAATGTACCATTATTTGTTTATGAAGATATCATATCTAACAAAATGTTAAAATTTTGTTTGCTTTATTTTTCCAATACATTTAAAAAATAGTTTATTTTTTGTTTCATTACAAATTTAGTTATTATAAATTCCTACCTTTTGTTATTTTATTTTAATATTTATGTAATTGAAGTAAAATATCTTTTCAAGATTATAAACCTTATAAAAAGAAACGATATCATTAATTTCAGACATATTAGTTAAATAATCCTAGTCATATATAAATATTAATAGCTAAGGATATGTATTTACTAGAATAACCAATACAATACATTTTAATTAGTATATTTAAAAATGTTAATCTAAAAATCTAATTAAATATTAGTTGTCAGTCAGTCATTATCAAATATATTTAGAAAAAGTAGGTTGTATATTATTGCATCAGTGTATTGTCATATATCATAGTATGAAGTATTGTCCAAATGCTTATAAGTAAGTGAAAGCTAACATAAAATATAACTCACTATTATATATTCATTTTGTTTTTACTCAGCAAGCCAAACATGATTTATATGAAAAATTTGTTAAACATGTTCATCAAGTTTGTGGTTTTAGTTGTTATTATTGCAAGTGTACAAATTGGAAATGTACAAGCCGTACTAGAAGATTGTTGCCAAATTAATGCTCCATTTTGCACACCTATTTTCTGTCAAAGGCGCCCATGTTGTTCCTCCTCCAAAACTAATGATGTAATTGATGATATGAATTCGTGAAACTCTCTGTCTCCTATATGCTTTTAGACCAATCCTTACTCATATGAAGATAAATATATCTCATATGTAAAAATTTAATCAATAAGATTGGTTTTCAATTATATTTTATAGTAATCTGGGTTTTTTTTGAAAATTTTGTTAGTGTATATATATTTGAGTGTCATCACGGTCTAACAAGTATTTATTTCGACTCAGATGTATTTTAATCCAAAAGTATCGTTATAATATTTCATTACTGGAATGGATATTTTTTAATTAAGAAAAAACGATATAAACGTGGATGTAATATGAATTAACATGACATTATGGATTAAATTATTACCATCTCCTGAAAGATATGAGTTTTACCCTATGTGGTTTGAAGCTAAAACTTGTATTATTAAGCAAACCCTTTGCGCATAAATAATTTACTTGGTGTTTCATATAATTTATTTTCGAATAAAAGTGTTTTGGTTTTGTAAAATCTAACTATTCTTTCATTTTGAAATGATGTAACATCAAATATTTATGAAAGTAAAAATGAATTTTGTGTTTAGGTAGAGTGGACAAATAGACAAATACCCAATGGGCATCCAAAAATAAATCATAATGGTTAGGGTGAAAATCCATAAAATTCGTATGACCATTAGCATGGATATTTATTCACTAAAACAAAAATGCATGGGTGCATGTTCGGATACCTTAGTACCTACGCAGTTCCATACCCGCACAATATATATCTATATATTAAAATTTATATAATTTCATAAAATCCTATGTCTATCTTTTAAAACAAATCATTATTAAAGTATTAAGGGTTTTAATATATGTTTTCATATATTTCATAGCTTAATAGAAAATATTTATAAACTTTCGTAAATGTGATTAAGTTTTCACGAAACGATATTGATTTTTACTAAATATACGTGTATAGTTATGGATACTTAGATGTCCTTGTATACATAAACATGTAACAACGTTAAGAAACACTAGGTTATGGGTTCACATGGTTATAGAGAATCGAACTGTAGTACTTGACAAACCTTTGTCAATATAACCCCTACAATTTAAAGGATTAATCAGCGAACATATTGGTTTTTATTTTTAAAAATTGAAAACAAAATTTCATAAAATTGTATTAGGTTTTTCTAAAATTATATTTATTTTAGAAAAATCATATTAAAATATTGATAAATAAAATGTACGTTAAACAAAATTAAAGGTAAAATAGAAAATTTTGGGCCAGTAAACTTACCTATAATAGGATAAAAATAAAATAAAAATGAAGTACTTTTTTCCAAAATGAAATATTAAATAAAGAAACTACATCTGTGTGGTCAAAATATAGTCAAGGAACTAATTAAATAAGATAGTATTATGAAATCAATAATAAAATATGTTATGCGAGCCACCATTCGAAAGTCTGTTAAAAAGGTTTAGAAAACGACAACGACTTATATAAATTTTTAAGAGTTTATCTTTAAAATTTGATTAAAAAATATCACAAAAATACATTAGAAAAAGTACTTTAGTACCACTCTTTTTATTAATATATTCCCATTATAAAATACTAAAACAAAAACAAGAAACGATGCTTTTTAATATTTTACACAAACTATTTCGAAGTTTCTCTAATTATGTTAGTTTAACTTTAAAAAAATACTCATAAATGTACCATTATTTGTTTATGAAGATATCATATCTAACAAAATGTTAAAATTTTGTTTGCTTTATTTTTCCAATACATTTAAAAAATAGTTTATTTTTTGTTTCATTACAAATTTAGTTATTATAAATTCCTACCTTTTGTTATTTTATTTTAATATTTATGTAATTGAAGTAAAATATCTTTTCAAGATTATAAACCTTATAAAAAGAAACGATATCATTAATTTCAGACATATTAGTTAAATAATCCTAGTCATATATAAATATTAATAGCTAAGGATATGTATTTACTAGAATAACCAATACAATACATTTTAATTAGTATATTTAAAAATGTTAATCTAAAAATCTAATTAAATATTAGTTGTCAGTCAGTCATTATCAAATATATTTAGAAAAAGTAGGTTGTATATTATTGCATCAGTGTATTGTCATATATCATAGTATGAAGTATTGTCCAAATGCTTATAAGTAAGTGAAAGCTAACATAAAATATAACTCACTATTATATATTCATTTTGTTTTTACTCAGCAAGCCAAACATGATTTATATGAAAAATTTGTTAAACATGTTCATCAAGTTTGTGGTTTTAGTTGTTATTATTGCAAGTGTACAAATTGGAAATGTACAAGCCGTACTAGAAGATTGTTGCCAAATTAATGCTCCATTTTGCACACCTATTTTCTGTCAAAGGCGCCCATGTTGTTCCTCCTCCAAAACTAATGATGTAATTGATGATATGAATTCGTGAAACTCTCTGTCTCCTATATGCTTTTAGACCAATCCTTACTCATATGAAGATAAATATATCTCATATGTAAAAATTTAATCAATAAGATTGGTTTTCAATTATATTTTATAGTAATCTGGGTTTTTTTTGAAAATTTTGTTAGTGTATATATATTTGAGTGTCATCACGGTCTAACAAGTATTTATTTCGACTCAGATGTATTTTAATCCAAAAGTATCGTTATAATATTTCATTACTGGAATGGATATTTTTTAATTAAGAAAAAACGATATAAACGTGGATGTAATATGAATTAACATGACATTATGGATTAAATTATTACCATCTCCTGAAAGATATGAGTTTTACCCTATGTGGTTTGAAGCTAAAACTTGTATTATTAAGCAAACCCTTTGCGCATAAATAATTTACTTGGTGTTTCATATAATTTATTTTCGAATAAAAGTGTTTTGGTTTTGTAAAATCTAACTATTCTTTCATTTTGAAATGATGTAACATCAAATATTTATGAAAGTAAAAATGAATTTTGTGTTTAGGTAGAGTGGACAAATAGACAAATACCCAATGGGCATCCAAAAATAAATCATAATGGTTAGGGTGAAAATCCATAAAATTCGTATGACCATTAGCATGGATATTTATTCACTAAAACAAAAATGCATGGGTGCATGTTCGGATACCTTAGTACCTACGCAGTTCCATACCCGCACAATATATATCTATATATTAAAATTTATATAATTTCATAAAATCCTATGTCTATCTTTTAAAACAAATCATTATTAAAGTATTAAGGGTTTTAATATATGTTTTCATATATTTCATAGCTTAATAGAAAATATTTATAAACTTTCGTAAATGTGATTAAGTTTTCACGAAACGATATTGATTTTTACTAAATATACGTGTATAGTTATGGATACTTAGATGTCCTTGTATACATAAACATGTAACAACGTTAAGAAACACTAGGTTATGGGTTCACATGGTTATAGAGAATCGAACTGTAGTACTTGACAAACCTTTGTCAATATAACCCCTACAATTTAAAGGATTAATCAGCGAACATATTGGTTTTTATTTTTAAAAATTGAAAACAAAATTTCATAAAATTGTATTAGGTTTTTCTAAAATTATATTTATTTTAGAAAAATCATATTAAAATATTGATAAATAAAATGTACGTTAAACAAAATTAAAGGTAAAATAGAAAATTTTGGGCCAGTAAACTTACCTATAATAGGATAAAAATAAAATAAAAATGAAGTACTTTTTTCCAAAATGAAATATTAAATAAAGAAACTACATCTGTGTGGTCAAAATATAGTCAAGGAACTAATTAAATAAGATAGTATTATGAAATCAATAATAAAATATGTTATGCGAGCCACCATTCGAAAGTCTGTTAAAAAGGTTTAGAAAACGACAACGACTTATATAAATTTTTAAGAGTTTATCTTTAAAATTTGATTAAAAAATATCACAAAAATACATTAGAAAAAGTACTTTAGTACCACTCTTTTTATTAATATATTCCCATTATAAAATACTAAAACAAAAACAAGAAACGATGCTTTTTAATATTTTACACAAACTATTTCGAAGTTTCTCTAATTATGTTAGTTTAACTTTAAAAAATACTCATAAATGTACCATTATTTGTTTATGAAGATATCATATCTAACAAAATGTTAAAATTTTGTTTGCTTTATTTTTCCAATACATTTAAAAAAATAGTTTATTTTTTGTTTCATTACAAATTTAGTTATTATAAATTCCTACCTTTTGTTATTTTATTTTAATATTTATGTAATTGAAGTAAAATATCTTTTCAAGATTATAAACCTTATAAAAAGAAACGATATCATTAATTTCAGACATATTAGTTAAATAATCCTAGTCATATATAAATATTAATAGCTAAGGATATGTATTTACTAGAATAACCAATACAATACATTTTAATTAGTATATTTAAAAATGTTAATCTAAAAATCTAATTAAATATTAGTTGTCAGTCAGTCATTATCAAATATATTTAGAAAAAGTAGGTTGTATATTATTGCATCAGTGTATTGTCATATATCATAGTATGAAGTATTGTCCAAATGCTTATAAGTAAGTGAAAGCTAACATAAAATATAACTCACTATTATATATTATTTTGTTTTTACTCAGCAAGCCAAACATGATTTATATGAAAAATTTGTTAAACATGTTCATCAAGTTTGTGGTTTTAGTTGTTATTATTGCAAGTGTACAAATTGGAAATGTACAAGCCGTACTAGAAGATTGTTGCCAAATTAATGCTCCATTTTGCACACCTATTTTCTGTCAAAGGCGCCCATGTTGTTCCTCCTCCAAAACTAATGATGTAATTGATGATATGAATTCGTGAAACTCTCTGTCTCCTATATGCTTTTAGACCAATCCTTACTCATATGAAGATAAATATATCTCATATGTAAAAATTTAATCAATAAGATTGGTTTTCAATTATATTTTATAGTAATCTGGGTTTTTTTTGAAAATTTTGTTAGTGTATATATATTTGAGTGTCATCACGGTCTAACAAGTATTTATTTCGACTCAGATGTATTTTAATCCAAAAGTATCGTTATAATATTTCATTACTGGAATGGATATTTTTTAATTAAGAAAAAACGATATAAACGTGGATGTAATATGAATTAACATGACATTATGGATTAAATTATTACCATCTCCTGAAAGATATGAGTTTTACCCTATGTGGTTTGAAGCTAAAACTTGTATTATTAAGCAAACCCTTTGCGCATAAATAATTTACTTGGTGTTTCATATAATTTATTTTCGAATAAAAGTGTTTTGGTTTTGTAAAATCTAACTATTCTTTCATTTTGAAATGATGTAACATCAAATATTTATGAAAGTAAAAATGAATTTTGTGTTTAGGTAGAGTGGACAAATAGACAAATACCCAATGGGCATCCAAAAATAAATCATAATGGTTAGGGTGAAAATCCATAAAATTCGTATGACCATTAGCATGGATATTTATTCACTAAAACAAAAATGCATGGGTGCATGTTCGGATACCTTAGTACCTACGCAGTTCCATACCCGCACAATATATATCTATATATTAAAATTTATATAATTTCATAAAATCCTATGTCTATCTTTTAAAACAAATCATTATTAAAGTATTAAGGGTTTTAATATATGTTTTCATATATTTCATAGCTTAATAGAAAATATTTATAAACTTTCGTAAATGTGATTAAGTTTTCACGAAACGATATTGATTTTTACTAAATATACGTGTATAGTTATGGATACTTAGATGTCCTTGTATACATAAACATGTAACAACGTTAAGAAACACTAGGTTATGGGTTCACATGGTTATAGAGAATCGAACTGTAGTACTTGACAAACCTTTGTCAATATAACCCCTACAATTTAAAGGATTAATCAGCGAACATATTGGTTTTTATTTTTAAAAATTGAAAACAAAATTTCATAAAATTGTATTAGGTTTTTCTAAAATTATATTTATTTTAGAAAAATCATATTAAAATATTGATAAATAAAATGTACGTTAAACAAAATTAAAGGTAAAATAGAAAATTTTGGGCCAGTAAACTTACCTATAATAGGATAAAAATAAAATAAAAATGAAGTACTTTTTTCCAAAATGAAATATTAAATAAAGAAACTACATCTGTGTGGTCAAAATATAGTCAAGGAACTAATTAAATAAGATAGTATTATGAAATCAATAATAAAATATGTTATGCGAGCCACCATTCGAAAGTCTGTTAAAAAGGTTTAGAAAACGACAACGACTTATATAAATTTTTAAGAGTTTATCTTTAAAATTTGATTAAAAAATATCACAAAAATACATTAGAAAAAGTACTTTAGTACCACTCTTTTTATTAATATATTCCCATTATAAAATACTAAAACAAAAACAAGAAACGATGCTTTTTAATATTTTACACAAACTATTTCGAAGTTTCTCTAATTATGTTAGTTTAACTTTAAAAAATACTCATAAATGTACCATTATTTGTTTATGAAGATATCATATCTAACAAAATGTTAAAATTTTGTTTGCTTTATTTTTCCAATACATTTAAAAAATAGTTTATTTTTTGTTTCATTACAAATTTAGTTATTATAAATTCCTACCTTTTGTTATTTTATTTTAATATTTATGTAATTGAAGTAAAATATCTTTTCAAGATTATAAACCTTATAAAAAGAAACGATATCATTAATTTCAGACATATTAGTTAAATAATCCTAGTCATATATAAATATTAATAGCTAAGGATATGTATTTACTAGAATAACCAATACAATACATTTTAATTAGTATATTTAAAAATGTTAATCTAAAAATCTAATTAAATATTAGTTGTCAGTCAGTCATTATCAAATATATTTAGAAAAAGTAGGTTGTATATTATTGCATCAGTGTATTGTCATATATCATAGTATGAAGTATTGTCCAAATGCTTATAAGTAAGTGAAAGCTAACATAAAATATAACTCACTATTATATATTAATTTTGTTTTTACTCAGCAAGCCAAACATGATTTATATGAAAAATTTGTTAAACATGTTCATCAAGTTTGTGGTTTTAGTTGTTATTATTGCAAGTGTACAAATTGGAAATGTACAAGCCGTACTAGAAGATTGTTGCCAAATTAATGCTCCATTTTGCACACCTATTTTCTGTCAAAGGCGCCCATGTTGTTCCTCCTCCAAAACTAATGATGTAATTGATGATATGAATTCGTGAAACTCTCTGTCTCCTATATGCTTTTAGACCAATCCTTACTCATATGAAGATAAATATATCTCATATGTAAAAATTTAATCAATAAGATTGGTTTTCAATTATATTTTATAGTAATCTGGGTTTTTTTTGAAAATTTTGTTAGTGTATATATATTTGAGTGTCATCACGGTCTAACAAGTATTTATTTCGACTCAGATGTATTTTAATCCAAAAGTATCGTTATAATATTTCATTACTGGAATGGATATTTTTTAATTAAGAAAAAACGATATAAACGTGGATGTAATATGAATTAACATGACATTATGGATTAAATTATTACCATCTCCTGAAAGATATGAGTTTTACCCTATGTGGTTTGAAGCTAAAACTTGTATTATTAAGCAAACCCTTTGCGCATAAATAATTTACTTGGTGTTTCATATAATTTATTTTCGAATAAAAGTGTTTTGGTTTTGTAAAATCTAACTATTCTTTCATTTTGAAATGATGTAACATCAAATATTTATGAAAGTAAAAATGAATTTTGTGTTTAGGTAGAGTGGACAAATAGACAAATACCCAATGGGCATCCAAAAATAAATCATAATGGTTAGGGTGAAAATCCATAAAATTCGTATGACCATTAGCATGGATATTTATTCACTAAAACAAAAATGCATGGGTGCATGTTCGGATACCTTAGTACCTACGCAGTTCCATACCCGCACAATATATATCTATATATTAAAATTTATATAATTTCATAAAATCCTATGTCTATCTTTTAAAACAAATCATTATTAAAGTATTAAGGGTTTTAATATATGTTTTCATATATTTCATAGCTTAATAGAAAATATTTATAAACTTTCGTAAATGTGATTAAGTTTTCACGAAACGATATTGATTTTTACTAAATATACGTGTATAGTTATGGATACTTAGATGTCCTTGTATACATAAACATGTAACAACGTTAAGAAACACTAGGTTATAGGTTCACATGGTTATAGAGAATCGAACTGTAGTACTTGACAAACCTTTGTCAATATAACCCCTACAATTTAAAGGATTAATCAGCGAACATATTGGTTTTTATTTTTAAAAATTGAAAACAAAATTTCATAAAATTGTATTAGGTTTTTCTAAAATTATATTTATTTTAGAAAAATCATATTAAAATATTGATAAATAAAATGTACGTTAAACAAAATTAAAGGTAAAATAGAAAATTTTGGGCCAGTAAACTTACCTATAATAGGATAAAAATAAAATAAAAATGAAGTACTTTTTTCCAAAATGAAATATTAAATAAAGAAACTACATCTGTGTGGTCAAAATATAGTCAAGGAACTAATTAAATAAGATAGTATTATGAAATCAATAATAAAATATGTTATGCGAGCCACCATTCGAAAGTCTGTTAAAAAGGTTTAGAAAACGACAACGACTTATATAAATTTTTAAGAGTTTATCTTTAAAATTTGATTAAAAAATATCACAAAAATACATTAGAAAAAGTACTTTAGTACCACTCTTTTTATTAATATATTCCCATTATAAAATACTAAAACAAAAACAAGAAACGATGCTTTTTAATATTTTACACAAACTATTTCGAAGTTTCTCTAATTATGTTAGTTTAACTTTAAAAAATACTCATAAATGTACCATTATTTGTTTATGAAGATATCATATCTAACAAAATGTTAAAATTTTGTTTGCTTTATTTTTCCAATACATTTAAAAAAATAGTTTATTTTTTGTTTCATTACAAATTTAGTTATTATAAATTCCTACCTTTTGTTATTTTATTTTAATATTTATGTAATTGAAGTAAAATATCTTTTCAAGATTATAAACCTTATAAAAAGAAACGATATCATTAATTTCAGACATATTAGTTAAATAATCCTAGTCATATATAAATATTAATAGCTAAGGATATGTATTTACTAGAATAACCAATACAATACATTTTAATTAGTATATTTAAAAATGTTAATCTAAAAATCTAATTAAATATTAGTTGTCAGTCAGTCATTATCAAATATATTTAGAAAAAGTAGGTTGTATATTATTGCATCAGTGTATTGTCATATATCATAGTATGAAGTATTGTCCAAATGCTTATAAGTAAGTGAAAGCTAACATAAAATATAACTCACTATTATATATTAATTTTGTTTTTACTCAGCAAGCCAAACATGATTTATATGAAAAATTTGTTAAACATGTTCATCAAGTTTGTGGTTTTAGTTGTTATTATTGCAAGTGTACAAATTGGAAATGTACAAGCCGTACTAGAAGATTGTTGCCAAATTAATGCTCCATTTTGCACACCTATTTTCTGTCAAAGGCGCCCATGTTGTTCCTCCTCCAAAACTAATGATGTAATTGATGATATGAATTCGTGAAACTCTCTGTCTCCTATATGCTTTTAGACCAATCCTTACTCATATGAAGATAAATATATCTCATATGTAAAAATTTAATCAATAAGATTGGTTTTCAATTATATTTTATAGTAATCTGGGTTTTTTTTGAAAATTTTGTTAGTGTATATATATTTGAGTGTCATCACGGTCTAACAAGTATTTATTTCGACTCAGATGTATTTTAATCCAAAAGTATCGTTATAATATTTCATTACTGGAATGGATATTTTTTAATTAAGAAAAAACGATATAAACGTGGATGTAATATGAATTAACATGACATTATGGATTAAATTATTACCATCTCCTGAAAGATATGAGTTTTACCCTATGTGGTTTGAAGCTAAAACTTGTATTATTAAGCAAACCCTTTGCGCATAAATAATTTACTTGGTGTTTCATATAATTTATTTTCGAATAAAAGTGTTTTGGTTTTGTAAAATCTAACTATTCTTTCATTTTGAAATGATGTAACATCAAATATTTATGAAAGTAAAAATGAATTTTGTGTTTAGGTAGAGTGGACAAATAGACAAATACCCAATGGGCATCCAAAAATAAATCATAATGGTTAGGGTGAAAATCCATAAAATTCGTATGACCATTAGCATGGATATTTATTCACTAAAACAAAAATGCATGGGTGCATGTTCGGATACCTTAGTACCTACGCAGTTCCATACCCGCACAATATATATCTATATATTAAAATTTATATAATTTCATAAAATCCTATGTCTATCTTTTAAAACAAATCATTATTAAAGTATTAAGGGTTTTAATATATGTTTTCATATATTTCATAGCTTAATAGAAAATATTTATAAACTTTCGTAAATGTGATTAAGTTTTCACGAAACGATATTGATTTTTACTAAATATACGTGTATAGTTATGGATACTTAGATGTCCTTGTATACATAAACATGTAACAACGTTAAGAAACACTAGGTTATGGGTTCACATGGTTATAGAGAATCGAACTGTAGTACTTGACAAACCTTTGTCAATATAACCCCTACAATTTAAAGGATTAATCAGCGAACATATTGGTTTTTATTTTTAAAAATTGAAAACAAAATTTCATAAAATTGTATTAGGTTTTTCTAAAATTATATTTATTTTAGAAAAATCATATTAAAATATTGATAAATAAAATGTACGTTAAACAAAATTAAAGGTAAAATAGAAAATTTTGGGCCAGTAAACTTACCTATAATAGGATAAAAATAAAATAAAAATGAAGTACTTTTTTCCAAAATGATATATTAAATAAAGAAACTACATCTGTGTGGTCAAAATATAGTCAAGGAACTAATTAAATAAGATAGTATTATGAAATCAATAATAAAATATGTTATGCGAGCCACCATTCGAAAGTCTGTTAAAAAGGTTTAGAAAACGACAACGACTTATATAAATTTTTAAGAGTTTATCTTTAAAATTTGATTAAAAAATATCACAAAAATACATTAGAAAAAGTACTTTAGTACCACTCTTTTTATTAATATATTCCCATTATAAAATACTAAAACAAAAACAAGAAACGATGCTTTTTAATATTTTACACAAACTATTTCGAAGTTTCTCTAATTATGTTAGTTTAACTTTAAAAAACTACTCATAAATGTACCATTATTTGTTTATGAAGATATCATATCTAACAAAATGTTAAAATTTTGTTTGCTTTATTTTTCCAATACATTTAAAAAATAGTTTATTTTTTGTTTCATTACAAATTTAGTTATTATAAATTCCTACCTTTTGTTATTTTATTTTAATATTTATGTAATTGAAGTAAAATATCTTTTCAAGATTATAAACCTTATAAAAAGAAACGATATCATTAATTTCAGACATATTAGTTAAATAATCCTAGTCATATATAAATATTAATAGCTAAGGATATGTATTTACTAGAATAACCAATACAATACATTTTAATTAGTATATTTAAAAATGTTAATCTAAAAATCTAATTAAATATTAGTTCTCAGTCAGTCATTATCAAATATATTTAGAAAAAGTAGGTTGTATATTATTGCATCAGTGTATTGTCATATATCATAGTATGAAGTATTGTCCAAATGCTTATAAGTAAGTGAAAGCTAACATAAAATATAACTCACTATTATATATTCATTTTGTTTTTACTCAGCAAGCCAAACATGATTTATATGAAAAATTTGTTAAACATGTTCATCAAGTTTGTGGTTTTAGTTGTTATTATTGCAAGTGTACAAATTGGAAATGTACAAGCCGTACTAGAAGATTGTTGCCAAATTAATGCTCCATTTTGCACACCTATTTTCTGTCAAAGGCGCCCATGTTGTTCCTCCTCCAAAACTAATGATGTAATTGATGATATGAATTCGTGAAACTCTCTGTCTCCTATATGCTTTTAGACCAATCCTTACTCATATGAAGATAAATATATCTCATATGTAAAAATTTAATCAATAAGATTGGTTTTCAATTATATTTTATAGTAATCTGGGTTTTTTTTGAAAATTTTGTTAGTGTATATATATTTGAGTGTCATCACGGTCTAACAAGTATTTATTTCGACTCAGATGTATTTTAATCCAAAAGTATCGTTATAATATTTCATTACTGGAATGGATATTTTTTAATTAAGAAAAAACGATATAAACGTGGATGTAATATGAATTAACATGACATTATGGATTAAATTATTACCATCTCCTGAAAGATATGAGTTTTACCCTATGTGGTTTGAAGCTAAAACTTGTATTATTAAGCAAACCCTTTGCGCATAAATAATTTACTTGGTGTTTCATATAATTTATTTTCGAATAAAAGTGTTTTGGTTTTGTAAAATCTAACTATTCTTTCATTTTGAAATGATGTAACATCAAATATTTATGAAAGTAAAAATGAATTTTGTGTTTAGGTAGAGTGGACAAATAGACAAATACCCAATGGGCATCCAAAAATAAATCATAATGGTTAGGGTGAAAATCCATAAAATTCGTATGACCATTAGCATGGATATTTATTCACTAAAACAAAAATGCATGGGTGCATGTTCGGATACCTTAGTACCTACGCAGTTCCATACCCGCACAATATATATCTATATATTAAAATTTATATAATTTCATAAAATCCTATGTCTATCTTTTAAAACAAATCATTATTAAAGTATTAAGGGTTTTAATATATGTTTTCATATATTTCATAGCTTAATAGAAAATATTTATAAACTTTCGTAAATGTGATTAAGTTTTCACGAAACGATATTGATTTTTACTAAATATACGTGTATAGTTATGGATACTTAGATGTCCTTGTATACATAAACATGTAACAACGTTAAGAAACACTAGGTTATAGGTTCACATGGTTATAGAGAATCGAACTGTAGTACTTGACAAACCTTTGTCAATATAACCCCTACAATTTAAAGGATTAATCAGCGAACATATTGGTTTTTATTTTTAAAAATTGAAAACAAAATTTCATAAAATTGTATTAGGTTTTTCTAAAATTATATTTATTTTAGAAAAATCATATTAAAATATTGATAAATAAAATGTACGTTAAACAAAATTAAAGGTAAAATAGAAAATTTTGGGCCAGTAAACTTACCTATAATAGGATAAAAATAAAATAAAAATGAAGTACTTTTTTCCAAAATGAAATATTAAATAAAGAAACTACATCTGTGTGGTCAAAATATAGTCAAGGAACTAATTAAATAAGATAGTATTATGAAATCAATAATAAAATATGTTATGCGAGCCACCATTCGAAAGTCTGTTAAAAAGGTTTAGAAAACGACAACGACTTATATAAATTTTTAAGAGTTTATCTTTAAAATTTGATTAAAAAATATCACAAAAATACATTAGAAAAAGTACTTTAGTACCACTCTTTTTATTAATATATTCCCATTATAAAATACTAAAACAAAAACAAGAAACGATGCTTTTTAATATTTTACACAAACTATTTCGAAGTTTCTCTAATTATGTTAGTTTAACTTTAAAAAAATACTCATAAATGTACCATTATTTGTTTATGAAGATATCATATCTAACAAAATGTTAAAATTTTGTTTGCTTTATTTTTCCAATACATTTAAAAAAATAGTTTATTTTTTGTTTCATTACAAATTTAGTTATTATAAATTCCTACCTTTTGTTATTTTATTTTAATATTTATGTAATTGAAGTAAAATATCTTTTCAAGATTATAAACCTTATAAAAAGAAACGATATCATTAATTTCAGACATATTAGTTAAATAATCCTAGTCATATATAAATATTAATAGCTAAGGATATGTATTTACTAGAATAACCAATACAATACATTTTAATTAGTATATTTAAAAATGTTAATCTAAAAATCTAATTAAATATTAGTTGTCAGTCAGTCATTATCAAATATATTTAGAAAAAGTAGGTTGTATATTATTGCATCAGTGTATTGTCATATATCATAGTATGAAGTATTGTCCAAATGCTTATAAGTAAGTGAAAGCTAACATAAAATATAACTCACTATTATATATTAATTTTGTTTTTACTCAGCAAGCCAAACATGATTTATATGAAAAATTTGTTAAACATGTTCATCAAGTTTGTGGTTTTAGTTGTTATTATTGCAAGTGTACAAATTGGAAATGTACAAGCCGTACTAGAAGATTGTTGCCAAATTAATGCTCCATTTTGCACACCTATTTTCTGTCAAAGGCGCCCATGTTGTTCCTCCTCCAAAACTAATGATGTAATTGATGATATGAATTCGTGAAACTCTCTGTCTCCTATATGCTTTTAGACCAATCCTTACTCATATGAAGATAAATATATCTCATATGTAAAAATTTAATCAATAAGATTGGTTTTCAATTATATTTTATAGTAATCTGGGTTTTTTTTGAAAATTTTGTTAGTGTATATATATTTGAGTGTCATCACGGTCTAACAAGTATTTATTTCGACTCAGATGTATTTTAATCCAAAAGTATCGTTATAATATTTCATTACTGGAATGGATATTTTTTAATTAAGAAAAAACGATATAAACGTGGATGTAATATGAATTAACATGACATTATGGATTAAATTATTACCATCTCCTGAAAGATATGAGTTTTACCCTATGTGGTTTGAAGCTAAAACTTGTATTATTAAGCAAACCCTTTGCGCATAAATAATTTACTTGGTGTTTCATATAATTTATTTTCGAATAAAAGTGTTTTGGTTTTGTAAAATCTAACTATTCTTTCATTTTGAAATGATGTAACATCAAATATTTATGAAAGTAAAAATGAATTTTGTGTTTAGGTAGAGTGGACAAATAGACAAATACCCAATGGGCATCCAAAAATAAATCATAATGGTTAGGGTGAAAATCCATAAAATTCGTATGACCATTAGCATGGATATTTATTCACTAAAACAAAAATGCATGGGTGCATGTTCGGATACCTTAGTACCTACGCAGTTCCATACCCGCACAATATATATCTATATATTAAAATTTATATAATTTCATAAAATCCTATGTCTATCTTTTAAAACAAATCATTATTAAAGTATTAAGGGTTTTAATATATGTTTTCATATATTTCATAGCTTAATAGAAAATATTTATAAACTTTCGTAAATGTGATTAAGTTTTCACGAAACGATATTGATTTTTACTAAATATACGTGTATAGTTATGGATACTTAGATGTCCTTGTATACATAAACATGTAACAACGTTAAGAAACACTAGGTTATGGGTTCACATGGTTATAGAGAATCGAACTGTAGTACTTGACAAACCTTTGTCAATATAACCCCTACAATTTAAAGGATTAATCAGCGAACATATTGGTTTTTATTTTTAAAAATTGAAAACAAAATTTCATAAAATTGTATTAGGTTTTTCTAAAATTATATTTATTTTAGAAAAATCATATTAAAATATTGATAAATAAAATGTACGTTAAACAAAATTAAAGGTAAAATAGAAAATTTTGGGCCAGTAAACTTACCTATAATAGGATAAAAATAAAATAAAAATGAAGTACTTTTTTCCAAAATGAAATATTAAATAAAGAAACTACATCTGTGTGGTCAAAATATAGTCAAGGAACTAATTAAATAAGATAGTATTATGAAATCAATAATAAAATATGTTATGCGAGCCACCATTCGAAAGTCTGTTAAAAAGGTTTAGAAAACGACAACGACTTATATAAATTTTTAAGAGTTTATCTTTAAAATTTGATTAAAAAATATCACAAAAATACATTAGAAAAAGTACTTTAGTACCACTCTTTTTATTAATATATTCCCATTATAAAATACTAAAACAAAAACAAGAAACAATGCTTTTTAATATTTTACACAAACTATTTCGAAGTTTCTCTAATTATGTTAGTTTAACTTTAAAAAAATACTCATAAATGTACCATTATTTGTTTATGAAGATATCATCTCTAACAAAATGTTAAAATTTTGTTTGCTTTATTTTTCCAATACATTTAAAAAATAGTTTATTTTTTGTTTCATTACAAATTTAGTTATTATAAATTCCTACCTTTTGTTATTTTATTTTAATATTTATGTAATTGAAGTAAAATATCTTTTCAAGATTATAAACCTTATAAAAAGAAACGATATCATTAATTTCAGACATATTAGTTAAATAATCCTAGTCATATATAAATATTAATAGCTAAGGATATGTATTTACTAGAATAACCAATACAATACATTTTAATTAGTATATTTAAAAATGTTAATCTAAAAATCTAATTAAATATTAGTTGTCAGTCAGTCATTATCAAATATATTTAGAAAAAGTAGGTTGTATATTATTGCATCAGTGTATTGTCATATATCATAGTATGAAGTATTGTCCAAATGCTTATAAGTAAGTGAAAGCTAACATAAAATATAACTCACTATTATATATTAATTTTGTTTTTACTCAGCAAGCCAAACATGATTTATATGAAAAATTTGTTAAACATGTTCATCAAGTTTGTGGTTTTAGTTGTTATCATTGCAAGTGTACAAATTGGAAATGTACAAGCCGTACTAGAAGATTGTTGCCAAATTAATGCTCCATTTTGCACACCTATTTACTGTCAAAGGCGCCCATGTTGTTCCTCCTCCAAAACTAATGATGTAATTGATGATATGAATTCGTGAAACTCTCTGTCTCCTATATGCTTTTAGACCAATCCTTACTCATATGAAGATAAATATATCTCATATGTAAAAATTTAATCAATAAGATTGGTTTTCAATTATATTTTATAGTAATCTGGGTTTTTTTGAAAATTTTCTTAGTGTATATATATTTGAGTGTCATCACGGTCTAACAAGTATTTATTTCGACTCAAATGTATTTTAATCCAAAAGTATCGTTATAATATTTCATTACTGGAATGGATATTTTTTAATTAAGAAAAAACGATATAAACGTGGATGTAGTATGAATTAACATGACATTATGGATTAAATTATTACCATCTCCTGAAAGATATGAGTTTTACCCTATGTGGTTTGAAGCTAAAACTTGTATTATTAAGAAAACCCTTTGCGCATAAATAATTTACTTGGTGTTTCATATAATTTATTTTCGAATAAAAGTGTTTTGGTTTTGTAAAATCTAACTATTCTTTCATTTTGAAATGATGTAACATCAAATATTTATGAAAGTAAAAATGAATTTTGTGTTTAGGTAGAGTGGACAAATAGACAAACACCCAATGGGCATCCAAAAATAAATCATAATGGTTAGGGTGAAAATCCATAAAATTCGTATGACCATTAGCATGGATATTTATTCACTAAAACAAAAATGCATGGGTGCATGTTCGGATACCTTAGTACCTACGCAGTTCCATACCCGCACAATATATATCTATATATTAAAATTTATATAATTTCATAAAATCCTATGTCTATCTTTTAAAACAAATCATTATTAAAGTATTAAGGGTTTTAATATATGTTTTCATATATTTCATAGCTTAATAGAAAATATTTATAAACTTTCGTAAATGTGATTAAGTTTTCACGAAACGATATTGATTTTTACTAAATATACGTGTATAGTTATGGATACTTAGATGTCCTTGTATACATAAACATGTAACAACGTTAAGAAACACTAGGTTATAGGTTCACATGGTTATAGAGAATCGAACTGTAGTACTTGACAAACCTTTGTCAATATAACCCCTACAATTTAAAGGATTAATCAGCGAACATATTGGTTTTTATTTTTAAAAATTGAAAACAAAATTTCATAAAATTGTATTAGGTTTTTCTAAAATTATATTTATTTTAGAAAAATCATATTAAAATATTGATAAATAAAATGTACGTTAAACAAAATTAAAGGTAAAATAGAAAATTTTGGGCCAGTAAACTTACCTATAATAGGATAAAAATAAAATAAAAATGAAGTACTTTTTTCCAAAATGAAATATTAAATAAAGAAACTACATCTGTGTGGTCAAAATATAGTCAAGGAACTAATTAAATAAGATAGTATTATGAAATCAATAATAAAATATGTTATGCGAGCCACCATTCGAAAGTCTGTTAAAAAGGTTTAGAAAACGACAACGACTTATATAAATTTTTAAGAGTTTATCTTTAAAATTTGATTAAAAAATATCACAAAAATACATTAGAAAAAGTACTTTAGTACCACTCTTTTTATTAATATATTCCCATTATAAAATACTAAAACAAAAACAAGAAACAATGCTTTTTAATATTTTACACAAACTATTTCGAAGTTTCTCTAATTATGTTAGTTTAACTTTAAAAAAATACTCATAAATGTACCATTATTTGTTTATGAAGATATCATATCTAACAAAATGTTAAAATTTTGTTTGCTTTATTTTTCCAATACATTTAAAAAAATAGTTTATTTTTTGTTTCATTACAAATTTAGTTATTATAAATTCCTACCTTTTGTTATTTTATTTTAATATTTATGTAATTGAAGTAAAATATCTTTTCAAGATTATAAACCTTATAAAAAGAAACGATATCATTAATTTCAGACATATTAGTTAAATAATCCTAGTCATATATAAATATTAATAGCTAAGGATATGTATTTACTAGAATAACCAATACAATACATTTTAATTAGTATATTTAAAAATGTTAATCTAAAAATCTAATTAAATATTAGTTGTCAGTCAGTCATTATCAAATATATTTAGAAAAAGTAGGTTGTATATTATTGCATCAGTGTATTGTCATATATCATAGTATGAAGTATTGTCCAAATGCTTATAAGTAAGTGAAAGCTAACATAAAATATAACTCACTATTATATATTAATTTTGTTTTTACTCAGCAAGCCAAACATGATTTATATGAAAAATTTGTTAAACATGTTCATCAAGTTTGTGGTTTTAGTTGTTATTATTGCAAGTGTACAAATTGGAAATGTACAAGCCGTACTAGAAGATTGTTGCCAAATTAATGCTCCATTTTGCACACCTATTTACTGTCAAAGGCGCCCATGTTGTTCCTCCTCCAAAACTAATGATGTAATTGATGATATGAATTCGTGAAACTCTCTGTCTCCTATATGCTTTTAGACAAATCCTTATGAAGATAAATATATCTCATATGTAAAAATTTAATCAATAAGATTGGTTTTCAATTATATTTTATAGTAATCTGGGGTTTTTTTGAAAATTTTGTTAGTGTATATATATTTGAGTGTCATCACGGTCTAACAAGTATTTATTTCGACTCAGATGTATTTTAATCCAAAAGTATCGTTATAATATTTCATTACTGGAATGGATATTTTTTAATTAAGAAAAAACGATATAAACGTGGATGTAATATGAATTAACATGACATTATGGATTAAATTATTACCATCTCCTGAAAGATATGAGTTTTACCCTATGTGGTTTGAAGCTAAAACTTGTATTATTAAGCAAACCCTTTGCGCATAAATAATTTACTTGGTGTTTCATATAATTTATTTTCGAATAAAAGTGTTTTGGTTTTGTAAAATCTAACTATTCTTTCATTTTGAAATGATGTAACATCAAATATTTATGAAAGTAAAAATGAATTTTGTGTTTAGGTAGAGTGGACAAATAGACAAATACCCAATGGGCATCCAAAAATAAATCATAATGGTTAGGGTGAAAATCCATAAAATTCGTATGACCATTAGCATGGATATTTATTCACTAAACAAAAATGCATGGGTGCATGTTCGGATACCTTAGTACCTACGCAGTTCCATACCCGCACAATATATATCTATATATTAAAATTTATATAATTTCATAAAATCCTATGTCTATCTTTTAAAACAAATCATTATTAAAGTATTAAGGGTTTTAATATATGTTTTCATATATTTCATAGCTTAATAGAAAATATTTATAAACTTTCGTAAATGTGATTAAGTTTTCACGAAACGATATTGATTTTTACTAAATATACGTGTATAGTTATGGATACTTAGATGTCCTTGTATACATAAACATGTAACAACGTTAAGAAACACTAGGTTATGGGTTCACATGGTTATAGAGAATCGAACTGTAGTACTTGACAAACCTTTGTCAATATAACCCCTACAATTTAAAGGATTAATCAGCGAACATATTGGTTTTTATTTTTAAAATTGAAAACAAAATTTCATAAAATTGTATTAGGTTTTTCTAAAATTATATTTATTTTAGAAAAATCATATTAAAATATTGATAAATAAAATGTACGTTAAACAAAATTAAAGGTAAAATAGAAAATTTTGGGCCAGTAAACTTACCTATAATAGGATAAAAATAAAATAAAAATGAAGTACTTTTTTCCAAAATGAAATATTAAATAAAGAAACTACATCTGTGTGGTCAAAATATAGTCAAGGAACTAATTAAATAAGATAGTATTATGAAATCAATAATAAAATATGTTATGCGAGCCACCATTCGAAAGTCTGTTAAAAAGGTTTAGAAAACGACAACGACTTATATAAATTTTTAAGAGTTTATCTTTAAAATTTGATTAAAAAATATCACAAAAATACATTAGAAAAAGTACTTTAGTACCACTCTTTTTATTAATATATTCCCATTATAAAATACTAAAACAAAAACAAGAAACGATGCTTTTTAATATTTTACACAAACTATTTCGAAGTTTCTCTAATTATGTTAGTTTAACTTTAAAAAACTACTCATAAATGTACCATTATTTGTTTATGAAGATATCATCTCTAACAAAATGTTAAAATTTTGTTTGCTTTATTTTTCCAATACATTTAAAAAATAGTTTATTTTTTGTTTCATTACAAATTTAGTTATTATAAATTCCTACCTTTTGTTATTTTATTTTAATATTTATGTAATTGAAGTAAAATATCTTTTCAAGATTATAAACCTTATAAAAAGAAACGATATCATTAATTTCAGACATATTAGTTAAATAATCCTAGTCATATATAAATATTAATAGCTAAGGATATGTATTTACTAGAATAACCAATACAATACATTTTAATTAGTATATTTAAAAATGTTAATCTAAAAATCTAATTAAATATTAGTTGTCAGTCAGTCATTATCAAATATATTTAGAAAAAGTAGGTTGTATATTATTGCATCAGTGTATTGTCATATATCATAGTATGAAGTATTGTCCAAATGCTTATAAGTAAGTGAAAGCTAACATAAAATATAACTCACTATTATATATTAATTTTGTTTTTACTCAGCAAGCCAAACATGATTTATATGAAAAATTTGTTAAACATGTTCATCAAGTTTGTGGTTTTAGTTGTTATTATTGCAAGTGTACAAATTGGAAATGTACAAGCCGTACTAGAAGATTGTTGCCAAATTAATGCTCCATTTTGCACACCTATTTTCTGTCAAAGGCGCCCATGTTGTTCCTCCTCCAAAACTAATGATGTAATTGATGATATGAATTCGTGAAACTCTCTGTCTCCTATATGCTTTTAGACCAATCCTTACTCATATGAAGATAAATATATCTCATATGTAAAAATTTAATCAATAAGATTGGTTTTCAATTATATTTTATAGTAATCTGGGTTTTTTTTGAAAATTTTGTTAGTGTATATATATTTGAGTGTCATCACGGTCTAACAAGTATTTATTTCGACTCAAATGTATTTTAATCCAAAAGTATCGTTATAATATTTCATTACTGGAATGGATATTTTTTAATTAAGAAAAAACGATATAAACGTGGATGTAGTATGAATTAACATGACATTATGGATTAAATTATTACCATCTCCTGAAAGATATGAGTTTTACCCTATGTGGTTTGAAGCTAAAACTTGTATTATTAAGAAAACCCTTTG
The DNA here is from genome assembly GCF_024323335.1 of Lathyrus oleraceus. Taxonomy (NCBI): domain Eukaryota; kingdom Viridiplantae; phylum Streptophyta; class Magnoliopsida; order Fabales; family Fabaceae; genus Lathyrus; species Lathyrus oleraceus. The sequence continues at coordinate 86,099,772 of NC_066580.1, read as the reverse complement.
CGCATAAATAATTTACTTGGTGTTTCATATAATTTATTTTCGAATAAAAGTGTTTTGGTTTTGTAAAATCTAACTATTCTTTCATTTTGAAATGATGTAACATCAAATATTTATGAAAGTAAAAATGAATTTTGTGTTTAGGTAGAGTGGACAAATAGACAAATACCCAATGGGCATCCAAAAATAAATCATAATGGTTAGGGTGAAAATCCATAAAATTCGTATGACCATTAGCATGGATATTTATTCACTAAAACAAAAATGCATGGGTGCATGTTCGGATACCTTAGTACCTACGCAGTTCCATACCCGCACAATATATATCTATATATTAAAATTTATATAATTTCATAAAATCCTATGTCTATCTTTTAAAACAAATCATTATTAAAGTATTAAGGGTTTTATATATGTTTTCATATATTTCATAGCTTAATAGAAAATATTTATAAACTTTCGTAAATGTGATTAAGTTTTCACGAAACGATATTGATTTTTACTAAATATACGTGTATAGTTATGGATACTTAGATGTCCTTGTATACATAAACATGTAACAACGTTAAGAAACACTAGGTTATAGGTTCACATGGTTATAGAGAATCGAACTGTAGTACTTGACAAACCTTTGTCAATATAACCCCTACAATTTAAAGGATTAATCAGCGAACATATTGTTTTTTATTTTTAAAAATTGAAAACAAAATTTCATAAAATTGTATTAGGTTTTTCTAAAATTATATTTATTTTAGAAAAATCATATTAAAATATTGATAAATAAAATGTACGTTAAACAAAATTAAAGGTAAAATAGAAAATTTTGGGCCAGTAAACTTACCTATAATAGGATAAAAATAAAATAAAAATGAAGTACTTTTTTCCAAAATGAAATATTAAATAAAGAAACTACATCTGTGTGGTCAAAATATAGTCAAGGAACTAATTAAATAAGATAGTATTATGAAATCAATAATAAAATATGTTATGCGAGCCACCATTCGAAAGTCTGTTAAAAAGGTTTAGAAAACGACAACGACTTATATAAATTTTTAAGAGTTTATCTTTAAAATTTGATTAAAAAATATCACAAAAATACATTAGAAAAAGTACTTTAGTACCACTCTTTTTATTAATATATTCCCATTATAAAATACTAAAACAAAAACAAGAAACGATGCTTTTTAATATTTTACACAAACTATTTCGAAGTTTCTCTAATTATGTTAGTTTAACTTTAAAAAATACTCATAAATGTACCATTATTTGTTTATGAAGATATCATCTCTAACAAAATGTTAAAATTTTGTTTGCTTTATTTTTCCAATACATTTAAAAAATAGTTTATTTTTTGTTTCATTACAAATTTAGTTATTATAAATTCCTACCTTTTGTTATTTTATTTTAATATTTATGTAATTGAAGTAAAATATCTTTTCAAGATTATAAACCTTATAAAAAGAAACGATATCATTAATTTCAGACATATTAGTTAAATAATCCTAGTCATATATAAATATTAATAGCTAAGGATATGTATTTACTAGAATAACCAATACAATACATTTTAATTAGTATATTTAAAAATGTTAATCTAAAAATCTAATTAAATATTAGTTGTCAGTCAGTCATTATCAAATATATTTAGAAAAAGTAGGTTGTATATTATTGCATCAGTGTATTGTCATATATCATAGTATGAAGTATTGTCCAAATGCTTATAAGTAAGTGAAAGCTAACATAAAATATAACTCACTATTATATATTAATTTTGTTTTTACTCAGCAAGCCAAACATGATTTATATGAAAAATTTGTTAAACATGTTCATCAAGTTTGTGGTTTTAGTTGTTATCATTGCAAGTGTACAAATGGAAATGTACAAGCCGTACTAGAAGATTGTTGCCAAATTAATGCTCCATTTTGCACACCTATTTACTGTCAAAGGCGCCCATGTTGTTCCTCCTCCAAAACTAATGATGTAATTGATGATATGAATTCGTGAAACTCTCTGTCTCCTATATGCTTTTAGACAAATCCTTATGAAGATAAATATATCTCATATGTAAAAATTTAATCAATAAGATTGGTTTTCAATTATATTTTATAGTAATCTGGGTTTTTTTTGAAAATTTTGTTAGTGTATATATATTTGAGTGTCATCACGGTCTAACAAGTATTTATTTCGACTCAGATGTATTTTAATCCAAAAGTATCGTTATAATATTTCATTACTGGAATGGATATTTTTTAATTAAGAAAAAACGATATAAACGTGGATGTAATATGAATTAACATGACATTATGGATTAAATTATTACCATCTCCTGAAAGATATGAGTTTTACCCTATGTGGTTTGAAGCTAAAACTTGTATTATTAAGCAAACCCTTTGCGCATAAATAATTTACTTGGTGTTTCATATAATTTATTTTCGAATAAAAGTGTTTTGGTTTTGTAAAATCTAACTATTCTTTCATTTTGAAATGATGTAACATCAAATATTTATGAAAGTAAAATGAATTTTGTGTTTAGGTAGAGTGGACAAATAGACAAATACCCCATGGGCATCCAAAAATAAATCATAATGGTTAGGGTGGAAATCCATAAAATTCGTATGTAACATTAGCATGGATATTTATTCACTAAAACAAAATGCATGGGTGCATGTTCGGATACCTTAGTACCTACGCAGTTCCATACCCGCACAATATATATCTATATATTAAAATTTATATAATTTCATAAAATCCTATGTCTATCTTTTAAAACAAATCATTATTAAAGTATTAAGGGTTTTAATATATGTTTTCATATATTTCATAGCTTAATAGAAAATATTTATAAACTTTTGTAAATGTGATTAAGTTTTCACGAAACGATATTGATTTTTACTAATATACGTGTATAGTTATGGATACTTAGATGTCCTTGTATACATAAACATGTAACAACGTTAAGAAACACTAGGTTATGGGTTCACATGGTTATAGAGAATCGAACTGTAGTACTTGACAAACCTTTGTCAATATAACCCCTACAATTTAAGGATTAATCAGCGAACATATTGGTTTTTATTTTTAAAAATTGAAAACAAAATTTCATAAAATTGTATTAGGTTTTTCTAAATTATATTTATTTTAGAAAAATCATATTAAAATATTGATAAATAAAATGTACGTTAAACAAAATTAAAGGTAAAATAGAAAATTTTGGGCCAGTAAACTTACCTATAATAGGATAAAAATAAAATAAAAATGAAGTACTTTTTTCCAAAATGATATATTAAATAAAGAAACTACATCTGTGTGGTCAAAATATAGTCAAGAAACTAATTAAATAAGATAGTATTATGAAATCAATAATAAAATATGTTATGCGAGCCACCATTCGAAAGTCTGTTAAAAAGGTTTAGAAAACGACAACGACTTATATAAATTTTTAAGAGTTTATCTTTAAAATTTGATTAAAAAATATCACAAAATACATTAGAAAAAGTACTTTAGTACCACTCTTTTTATTAATATATTCCCATTATAAAATACTAAAACAAAAACAAGAAACGATGCTTTTTAATATTTTACACAAACTATTTCGAAGTTTCTCTAATTATGTTAGTTTAACTTTAAAAAACTACTCATAAATGTACCATTATTTGTTTATGAAGATATCATCTCTAACAAAATGTTAAAATTTTGTTTGCTTTATTTTTCCAATACATTTAAAAAATAGTTTATTTTTTGTTTCATTACAAATTTAGTTATTATAAATTCCTACCTTTTGTTATTTTATTTTAATATTTATGTAATTGAAGTAAAATATCTTTTCAAGATTATAAACCTTATAAAAAGAAACGATATCATTAATTTCAGACATATTAGTTAAATAATCCTAGTCATATATAATATTAATAGCTAAGGATATGTATTTACTAGAATAACCAATACAATACATTTTAATTAGTATATTTAAAAATGTTAATCTAAAAATCTAATTAAATATTAGTTGTCAGTCAGTCATTATCAAATATATTTAGAAAAAGTAGGTTGTATATTATTGCATCAGTGTATTGTCATATATCATAGTATGAAGTATTGTCCAAATGCTTATAAGTAAGTGAAAGCTAACATAAAATATAACTCACTATTATATATTAATTTTGTTTTTACTCAGCAAGCCAAACATGATTTATATGAAAAATTTGTTAAACATGTTCATCAAGTTTGTGGTTTTAGTTGTTATCATTGCAAGTGTACAAATTGGAAATGTACAAGCCGTACTAGAAGATTGTTGCCAAATTAATGCTCCATTTTGCACACCTGTTTACTGTCAAAGGCGCCCATGTTGTTCCTCCTCCAAAACTAATGATGTAATTGATGATATGAATTCGTGAAACTCTCTGTCTCCTATATGCTTTTAGACAAATCCTTATGAAGATAAATATATCTCATATGTAAAAATTTAATCAATAAGATTGGTTTTCAATTATATTTTATAGTAATCTGGGGTTTTTTTGAAAAATTTGTTAGTGTATATATATTTGAGTGTTATCACGGTCTAACAAGTATTTATTTCGACTCAGATGTATTTTAATCCAAAAGTATCGTTATAATATTTCATTACTGGAATGGATATTTTTTAATTAAGAAAAACGATATAAACGTGGATGTATATGAATTAACATGACATTATGGATTAAATTATTACCATCTCCTGAAAGATATGAGTTTTACCCTATGTGGTTTGAAGCTAAAACTTGTATTATTAAGCAAACCCTTTGCGCATAAATAATTTACTTGGTGTTTCATATAATTTATTTTCGAATAAAAGTGTTTTGGTTTTGTAAAATCTAACTATTCTTTCATTTTGAAATGATGTAACATCAAATATTTATGAAAGTAAAAATGAATTTTGTGTTTAGGTAGAGTGGACAAATAGACAAATACCCAATGGGCATCCCAAAATAAATCATAATGGTTAGGGTGAAAATCCATAAAATTCGTATGACCATTAGCATGGATATTTATTCACTAAACAAAAATGCATGGGTGCATGTTCGGATACCTTAGTACCTACGCAGTTCCATACCCGCACAATATATATCTATATATTAAAATTTATATAATTTCATAAAATCCTATGTCTATCTTTTAAAACAAATCATTATTAAAGTATTAAGGGTTTTAATATATGTTTTCATATATTTCATAGCTTAATAGAAAATATTTATAAACTTTTGTAAATGTGATTAAGTTTTCACGAAACGATATTGATTTTTACTAAATATACGTGTATAGTTATGGATACTTAGATGTCCTTGTATACATAAACATGTAACAACGTTAAGAAACACTAGGTTCAAGCATGCTTGGTGGTCTCAAACCAACTCACACAAGTCCCAACCCTAGGGTTAAGGAGCCACATATGGTATGATCCTTGAGGCAATGCAACGAGCAATGATATGATGCCATGAGGGATCTTAGGGTCAAAATTAGGGTCTTACAGATGTCCCTATTTAAGGTCATTCTAGCTGGAGATATGAAGGTTAAAATCTTCGTCTCGATGAGGTAGAATGGGCTTAAATAATAACAAAGAGACGAATTTTGGTCCCTAAGAGACCTCATGATGCAGATGTATGCATGCAAAAGTTAATACTCTGTGGGGAAATATGGCCACAAAGAAAAAGAAATCCGGAGAAACTGAAAATCCAAAGGAGTAATACACTCACTGGGGAGACAAAGACTCTGAGGGGATAAAGGGAATAAAATGCGTGAGCAGGTCACGTCTTGAAAACTTGCTGGGAGACACGAGGGAATTCCATGAAAATAAATCAATGGAAAGACTCGAGCTGACGCAAATTTGCATGTATTGGGGAATATGCCAATACAACAAAACTATCCATAAAGGATACTTCGGATAAAAATCCGGACTCAGGTGGGGATGTTCATTAGGGACTCAGCTGAGGAAGAAACAAATGAGGTATTACCGGTTATTGGGTAATAAAACTAAAAAAGAGACATGTGACCGCACACCGGTATAAGGGTGAGAGAACAACACGCTCAAGGAGAAAGAACATCTAAGACCGGTATAAGGGTGAGAGATATCAATCATCCAAACATCTGAGGAAAACCAAAAAGGGAAAATTTCAACTCAAGAAAACCTGACTCCACAGGGGACAAAAAGTCATAATAGGGAGCAGAAGGAAGGAACACCAGGGATACCGGTTACTGGGCATATAATAGGTGACCAACCAGGCGTGAATTGGGAACATATCCAAGACACTCATCATCCGAAAAGGATGGGCTGAAAAAGCAAACTCAATTTACAGGATAGACACTCGATTTCACAAGGAAATGCGAATCTTACTCAATTGGGGAAGAAAAGAGACTTCGACTGAAGAGCGCATGAGATATATTATCTATTACCGTCAGAGAAGGTTAAGCCTATCATATGTCAAGGCTAACGACAAATCATTAACTCATTGGTCAAAAGAAAAAAGAAGAAGAAAAGAGATGAAGATGAAATCTACAAAATGAAAATTCAAATGACATAACCAAAACACAATGATCAAATATGAACGGAATCAACATAAATCAATGGTAAACAGAAGTGAAACGAAGATTAGAAGTTAAGAAAGGTCAAATATATTTTTGGTATTTTTTTTTGAATTAAAATAATACAAAAAAATTAAATAAACAAAGTAAGGTCAAACTTCAAATCCAACTCCAATCAACTTGGATAAGTCCAATTGGATCATCATAAGTCTAACATAGTCAAACAAAGTTTGACAAGTTTTCTCAACATTTTTTTGAAAACAAAACTATTTTAAAATCATTTAAAAGCATTAAAATATAACACAAATGAATTAAAATCTCAAATAAATCTCAAATCAATTAAGAAATTGATGAGAATATTTTTATAGACTTATCGTGATCCAAATGTGTTAAGAAAATATTTTTGGAATTTTTGAATATCAAAAAGTAATTGAAATGAATTAAAAAACTATTAAAAACAAAAGGATTCACAAAAAATATTAAATGGAATCACAAAAATAATTAAAAATCAGATTATGAAACTAGATTTTAAAAGAAATTTTTTGCAATTGGTCTCATATTTTTGTGATTCCAAATAAAAGAGTTATGAATTTTTGAAAATAAAAGGAATTAAAGAAAATAAAACAGAAATTAAGAAAATCAAGAAAATCCATAGCGCTTGGATCAACATTCATTAATTGACATGGACTATCCAAGGGCCATGAGGCACGCGGGCATGGTGATCATTAGTCAACAACATCACATGTTGGATTAAAAATAGTAAACATAATGCATGGCCACGATTAGAACAGAGAAGTGAGATCCAAAGGCCAGGACTCATCCACGTAGGGACGGTGGTGGAAACCATCGTCTTCTCCGGTGAGCCAACAGAAACCGGCCACCAGTTGCAGGTTTTACAACCTCAACCAAATTAAACGTGCCTTATACCAAATTAAAGCTGGGGTGATGTACATCACTCTTGTAACCTTGGATTTCTCTCAAGATCCCTATGGAAGGAGAAATCTGAGATGGAAAATCCAGGTGTTCAATCTGAAATGCATCAATTCATGAAATTAATGCCACCATTGGCTTGCCTCTCACACGAGGACTTCAAAGAACCAAACAAACACAAGCAAATCACAATATATGGGGAGATTCGAATCCAAACAGTTGAGATGTAAACCTTTGAACTGCAGCTTTGATGAGCATGATCCAACCAAATTCTTGCTTGCAGCTTGTTCTTGAGGTATGGTATGAGTGCAAGGCTAAGGAATAAGTGTTGAAGATCAACTGATTTTGTTGAAATTCAAACTTGAAAAGAGAAATGAAAATTCAAAATTCCTTTAGTGTGGCTGGGATTCAATTTTTGCAGAGCTTCAGGTTGATTCCAGGATGAGAAATGAATGAAGCATGGCATGTATTTATAGCTGAGCACATACCAAATGAAAATGGATGTGTGAATTGAATGGCATTTGCTTGTGTAAGAAGATTTCATGTGAAATGCATAAATGGTCACAAATATTCCCCATTTCGAAAGTCATTATTAGAAAATCCAAACATAGGCATGTGAGTAATGGTTGAAAAGGTCTTGACATAATGAACAAAAGCTATGTTGGACAAAAATCCATTTGGAGTTTGGAAATTTATGAAAACTGGTCATGAAGTTTGAGGTACAAAACATGCCTTTGAAAAATTTGTCAAAAGTTACCAACTTCAAGCCCTTCTGTTTTAGTTATGCAAGCCTCAAATGGAAAAACTCCAACATCAAAGTTGTATATCTTTTAAAGATGATCAATATGGACTTAAGTTTTGCATCATTTTGATTTTTGATGAGAAATTTATGGGCACTTGAAGTTGGACATTTTTCAAGATTCAATGGCTTTGGTCCAAAGTGACCTATAATGTTTAGTATTATCACATGTGTTTCTTTTAGGATTATGAAATTTTGTCCAACATAAAATTTTAATTAGACATCTTAAACGTTCCAATTCATTTGGTCTCACCTCAAAATCATAAAAAATGAAGGAGTTAGGTCTTTGGGAAGTTGACCCAAAATTAGGGTTTCAGTCAAAATGATCTATAATGGTTTGAAATGAATGATGATATTAAAAGTTTCAAATGGATTTTTGATGTACATGAAATTTGTTCATATGGTTATTAAGAACATTTTAGCTCTTGGGGTCATCTTCATTTGACAAACATATCAAAAGTTAGGTCTCAGTGGATTTCAAAATAGTTAGATGACTTGACTGGTCAACTTCTCGAGACCAAACTTCAAATATTGATGAATGAATGATTGAGGATACTCACATAAGCTCATATATGCATACAATGATGACTTAAAGAACTTCCCTTGATTGAATTTGTAATACCCCGTATTTACCTTAAATGTCTAAATTCCTATTAATTGAGATAAACTGAGTTCCTATGTGCTCTAAAAGTTGTCAATGGGGATAAATATAGCAAATAGTGAGTTCAGGTTGACTTAATTAATATCATTTGGGATTGACCTTTTATTAATTGGGACATTTTGGTAACACTAATAATGGGTCAATAGCTCTGGTAGAACAAATATTATGGTTGGTACCACTTAAGATATTTGTTTCCACCACTTCCTAACCACACAAAATAAGCATGGCCACTTGTTAGTAACCTTGACCCACTCACCACCACATGTTTGTGTTTTATACTACCTACCACTTGCCATTTGCTTTTCTATGTATCAGAAAGGATAAGTAGAGAGAAAGGAAAGCATAGAAAGAAAGAGGAAGCTTAAGAGAAGAAGGAAAGCAAGGCTAGTGGAGAAGAAGAAGAAGAAGAAGAAGGAAAGCTTGGAACCAACACCATCATCTTCATCCTCATCTCATCTCTTCAACAACTTCTCCTCTTCAATTTCTTGAGGTGGGTTCTAGTTAGAAACTTTAGTTTTCTAGAAAAATTAGGGTTGTAGAATGTTAGATAAATCATGAATATCCATGCTACAAGATGAATATGTTCTTGCTCTTGTTGATTTTCATGAACATGTGTTGTGATTGGTATGATAATATGATTTGCTATGGTTAGCAAATTCACCTTCTAGGCAAATTTCGTGCGCGTTAACCGGTTAACCATTAGCGTATTAGGTTAACCGGTTAACACTGAGCAGAATTTAATTTTTAATTTTGTACAGAATTTGTCACCAAGGGGGTTCGAACCCAGGACCTCCTTGAAACTGTACAAGCCTTACCACTAGGCTAGAGAGGTTGTTGTTGAATACTTATGCAATGAATAAATATTAATCTAAATACTGATTAAGATAGAGTAATGAATTAATCGGGCATTATACCTCCGTTTTGAACACGGCCGGATACGTTAGAAAGATAACGTAAATGGCTATTATTATTATTATTCCATGTTATAAAATATGATGTGATTTATAAATGCCATGAATTTTATTACGATGAAAATTAAACATGGTTGATATGTTTAATTGTGAAATAACATGATTAAAAACCTTACAAAGGAGAGTGAGGAAATCTAGTAGTATAATGTGATTAATAACTTAGAAGGATAATCTAGGTTATGGAACATATGTGAGTTATGTGCATGAGACGCATTGTATGGAACATGCCATGTTATTATTTATGTAATGTGGTGAATAAAGTCACCTGTGATTGATGAATTTTGTTATGGTTCATGGAACCAATGATTATGGAACCGATCATGTATTCAAAATATTTGTTTTTCTGTGGTGGTACACATCTCCGTTGGTATGCTTAGATGAATAAGCATTGGGATGTGGGACCAATGATTCGAGCCTCAATTGGGTTTGAGCCCCAACCATTGCGGACATGGGGGAAAGGTGGACACCTAAGTGGGTTAGAGTCCCATACGGTGAAAGATACTCAAAGTGGGTTAGAGTCCCATACGAGTGACGGTTCTTAAAAGTGGGTTAGAGTCCCATAGGGGAACCTGATATCCACCGCGAAAGTCGAATCATACGAGCATGCATGAACCGGGCCTGGCTTAGACATAAGTCTGTTCGGGAATTGATGCGTCGTGATCTGAATAATGATCGTGGTTGAGTTATGAGAACTCAGATGCATGTTGCCATACAATTGCGAGTTAGTTTCCCCATCGCTCAAGTCTTCGTTCCCTTGTTGACTTGAGTTGGATATGAGTTGAATATTGATTAGAAAACCCTGTAGAGCCGAGTGGACCCATAAGATAGGGAACCCACTGAGATTATTATCTCACCCCATGTTGTTGATTATTTTTTTCAGGTGGTTCTGAGCAAGATAAAGGTAAGGGCAAGATAGAGTGATGTCTTGCTTACCTGAGGACTGGTGGCTTTTCTTCCACTGTGTAGATATTTTTTTGAGGTCATTGTCTAATGATCTAGATCAATAGTTTTATTTTGGGCACTCTTATGTACATTTATGCCATATTATGTTATTTTGGGCATGTATTGTATAAGTATGATGTGCTTCTAGGCACTTATGTATTTCAGTACCAGTTTTACACTATGTATAATATGTATTCTAGACATATATTATATGTGGGTGTTACAGAATTTGATCATAGGTTGAGGTTGCTTCATGAGCAAGGCACAATCAATGCACAACTGAATTAGGGTTTCCTTGGGAAACAAGCCTCAAGCCCTTTGGTTTATCTTGGTCAAATTGAAAAATTGAGATACTTGGGAGACATATATGATGATTGAGAGCTTCGAGAACCATTTTCATGCTTGCTTTCATCTTCATTTGGCCACTTTAATGAGCATAGGAGCCTCTTAGGAGCCTTGGATCACATGATTGCTTAAGCTTCAAAACAAAAGATGTTAGTGACATATTTTTGTGCTTTTGGTTAGTAAACAAAATAAGAAAAGCAATAATATACAATTCAAGCATGCTTGGTGGTCTCAAACCAACTCACACAAGTCCCAACCCTAGGGTTAAGGAGCCACATATGGTATGATCCTTGAGGCAATGCAACGAGCAATGATATGATGCCATGAGGGATCTTAGGGTCAAAATTAGGGTCTTACAGATGTCCCTATTTAAGGTCATTCTAGCTGGAGATATGAAGGTTAAAATCTTCGTCTCGATGAGGTAGAATGGGCTTAAATAATAACAAAGAGACGAATTTTGGTCCCTAAGAGACCTCATGATGCAGATGTATGCATGCAAAAGTTAATACTCTGTGGGGAAATATGGCCACAAAGAAAAAGAAATCCGGAGAAACTGAAAATCCAAAGGAGTAATACACTCACTGGGGAGACAAAGACTCTGAGGGGATAAAGGGAATAAAATGCGTGAGCAGGTCACGTCTTGAAAACTTGCTGGGAGACACGAGGGAATTCCATGAAAATAAATCAATGGAAAGACTCGAGCTGACGCAAATTTGCATGTATTGGGGAATATGCCAATACAACAAAACTATCCATAAAGGATACTTCGGATAAAAATCCGGACTCAGGTGGGGATGTTCATTAGGGACTCAGCTGAGGAAGAAACAAATGAGGTATTACCGGTTATTGGGTAATAAAACTAAAAAAGAGACATGTGACCGCACACCGGTATAAGGGTGAGAGAACAACACGCTCAAGGAGAAAGAACATCTAAGACCGGTATAAGGGTGAGAGATATCAATCATCCAAACATCTGAGGAAAACCAAAAAGGGAAAATTTCAACTCAAGAAAACCTGACTCCACAGGGGACAAAAAGTCATAATAGGGAGCAGAAGGAAGGAACACTAGGGATACCGGTTACTGGGCATATAATAGGTGACCAACCAGGCGTGAATTGGGAACATATCCAAGACACTCATCATCCGAAAAGGATGGGCTAAAAAAGCAAACTCAATTTACAGGATAGACACTCGATTTCACAAGGAAATGCGAATCTTACTCAATTGGGGAAGAAAAGAGACTTCGACTGAAGAGCGCATGAGATATATTATCTATTACCGTCAGAGAAGGTTAAGCCTATCATATGTCAAGGCTAACGACAAATCATTAACTCATTGGTCAAAAGAAAAAAGAAGAAGAAAAGAGATGAAGATGAAATCTACAAAATGAAAATTCAAATGACATAACCAAAACACAATGATCAAATATGAACGGAATCAACATAAATCAATGGTAAACAGAAGTGAAACGAAGATTAGAAGTTAAGAAAGGTCAAATATATTTTTGGTATTTTTTTTTGAATTAAAATAATACAAAAAAATTAAATAAACAAAGTAAGGTCAAACTTCAAATCCAACTCCAATCAACTTGGATAAGTCCAATTGGATCATCATAAGTCTAACATAGTCAAACAAAGTTTGACAAGTTTTCTCAACATTTTTTTGAAAACAAAAACTATTTTAAAATCATTTAAAAGCATTAAAATATAACACAAATGAATTAAAATCTCAAATAAATCTCAAATCAATTAAGAAATTGATGAGAATATTTTTATAGACTTATCGTGATCCAAATGTGTTAAGAAAATATTTTTGGAATTTTTGAATATCAAAAAGTAATTGAAATGAATTAAAAAACTATTAAAAACAAAAGGATTCACAAAAAATATTAAATGGAATCACAAAAATAATTAAAAATCAGATTATGAAACTAGATTTTAAAAGAAATTTTTTGCAATTGGTCTCATATTTTTGTGATTCCAAATAAAAGAGTTATGAATTTTTGAAAATAAAAGGAATTAAAGAAAATAAAACAGAAATTAAGAAAATCAAGAAAATCCATAGCGCTTGGATCAACATTCATTAATTGACATGGACTATCCAAGGGCCATGAGGCACGCGGGCATGGTGATCATTAGTCAACAACATCACACGTTGGATTAAAAATAGTAAACATAATGCATGGCCACGATTAGAACAGAGAAGTGAGATCCAAAGGCCAGGACTCATCCACGTAGGGACGGTGGTGGAAACCATCGTCTTCTCCGGTGAGCCAACAGAAACCGGCCACCAGTTGCAGGTTTTACAACCTCAACCAAATTAAACGTGCCTTATACCAAATTAAAGCTGGGGTGATGTACATCACTCTTGTAACCTTGGATTTCTCTCAAGATCCCTATGGAAGGAGAAATCTGAGATGGAAAATCCAGGTGTTCAATCTGAAATGCATCAATTCATGAAATTAATGCCACCATTGGCTTGCCTCTCACACGAGGACTTCAAAGAACCAAACAAACACAAGCAAATCACAATATATGGGGAGATTCGAATCCAAACAGTTGAGATGTAAACCTTTGAAGTGCAGCTTTGATGAGCATGATCCAACCAAATTCTTGCTTGCAGCTTGTTCTTGAGGTATGGTATGAGTGCAAGGCTAAGGAATAAGTGTTGAAGATCAACTGATTTTGTTGAAATTCAAACTTGAAAAGAGAAATGAAAATTCAAAATTCCTTTAGTGTGGCTGGGATTCAATTTTTGCAGAGCTTCAGGTTGATTCCAGGATGAGAAATGAATGAAGCATGGCATGTATAAATAGTTGTACCTGCAAGCAAAGTGGTGCCAAAACCGTGTGCATGAAGCTTTGGGTCCTTCATGCATGGGCCTGTACAGGTGCGTGCGAGGCCCAAAAGCTGATGGAAATAAAGGATGAACACATACCAAATGAAAATGGACGTGTGAATTGAATGGCATTTGCGTGTGTAAGAAGATTTCATGTGAAATGCATAAATGGTCACAAATATTCCCCTCTTCGAAAGTCATTATTAGAAAATCCAAACATAGGCATGTTAGTAATGGTTGGAAAGGACTTGACATAAGGAAAAAAAAGCTATGTTGGACAAAAATCCATTTAGAGTTTGGAAATTTATGAAAACTGGTCATGAAGATTGAGGTACTAAACATGCCTTTGAAAAATTTGTCAAATGTGACCAACTTCAAGCCCTTCTGTTTTAATGATGCATCCCTCAAATGGAAAAACCTCCAACATAAAAGTTGTAGGTATTTTCAAGGTGATCAGTTTGGACTTACATTTTGCATCATTTGGAGTTTTGATGAGAAAGTTATGGGCATTTGAAGTTGAACTTATTTCAAGATTCAATGGCTTTAGTCCAAAGTGACCTATAATGTTTTTTATTATCACATGTGTTTATTTTAGGATTAAGAAATTTTGTACAACATAACATTTGAAGTAAACATCTTAAAATTTCCAATGTATTTTGTCTCACATCAAAATCATAAAAAATGAAGGAGTTAGTTCTTTGGGAAGTTGACCTAAAATTAGGGTTTTAGTCAAAATGACCTATAATGTTTTGAAATGAATTATGACCTTAGGGTTAAGGAGCCACACATGCTATGATCCTTGAGGCAATGCAATGAGCAATGATATGATGCCATGAGGGATCTTAGGGTCAAAATTAGGGTCTTACACCGTTATCCGTGCATCATTCGCACCTTGTAACTAGGACTTGATTAACTACAGGATAATCACAATGTATGAAAACATGTCACTTGAGTGCATCCACTCAACCAATCACTATTCAGATTCACACAACATCGACCCCCAACCGTACCTACGTCTAGGCCAATGCTTGGTTCTTGCGTGCCCATATGATTCGACTTTCACAGTGGATATCAGGTTCCCATATGGGACTCAAACCCACTTTTAAGAACCATCACTCGTATGAGACTCGAACCCACTTTTAAGAACCATCACTCGTATGGGACTCGAACCCACTTTTAGTATCTTTCACCGTATGGGACTCTAACCCACTTAGGTGTCCACCTTTCCCCGATGTCTGTCATGGTTGGGACTCAAACCCAATTTAGGGACAAATCATTGGTGCCACATCCCCACTTACCGTTTTACATAAGCCTTGAAGTGGTATGCACACAATCACAACTAATTCCGAATACGTGATTAGGTCTCAATAACAAATAAGACTTTTGGAGCAACGCTCGTCACCAAAATAGGTCTTTTGGAGAAAATGTTCCTCACCATAATCATCAAATAATCCTAATGATATCATATCAATTCTCATGGCATCATAACTTGATCCGTTCTCATACATATATCACACATGTTCCATAACCTAAATTATCTTTCTAAGTTATTAATCAAGTTATTCTCCTAGGTTTCCTCACTCATCTTTGTAAAGTTTTTAATCATATTACTTCACATCCAACAACATCCGATCAATTTATAGCATACACATAGTAGCATAACATGTCAGAATAAACCCTATGCACATCCGACTCACAACATGCTCTTCATTTTCTTAGCTATTCAAGTTGTTACCTACAAACAAGTCACACATAACCGAAGCATACAATTATCACTATCCTTTATCAAGAATTCTTGGTTAGCTCATGGTCTCTCATCACCCTGCAATATCTCATTGTATGGGCTTTTCAAATCTTTAAGTCTCATATCAGTCGGATTTACGGTTCTTAAATTATGGCAAGAACAAGAACCATATATTCAATCAACAAAACAACAACTTATAATATATATATATATATATATATATATATATATATATATATACATATATATATATATATATATATATATATATACATATATATATATATATATATATATATATATATATATATATATATATATATATATATATATATATATATATATATATATATATATATATATATATATATATATATATATATATACACATGTATATATATATCTATGTATGTATATATATATATATATATATATATATATATATATATATATATATATATATATATATATATATATATATATATATATATATATACATGTATATATATATATATATATATATATATATATATATATATACATATATATATATATATATACATATATATACATATATATATATATATATACATATATATACATATATATATATATATATACATATATACATATATATATATATATATATATATATATACATATATATATATATATATACATATATATATATATATATATATATATATATATATATATATATATATATAATATACAATCATTATATGATAAAGAATTGAAGGAGCTTTCCAATGCCTCCGACTGCGTCCAAAATGGATTTACAATTCTCATATAATTTAACAATCTAACCTAATCAAGAATATATGTTAACATTTGTTCCTTGCACCCATATTAAACAACAAGAGCTTAGCCTAGTGATAAGGCTTGTTCCATACCAAGGAGGTCCCGGGTTCGACCCCCATTGGTGACATATTTCAATTCATCAAATAATTAATTCATGTCAATAGATTGATCAAATGAATCAATCGATTGAATGGGAGGACCAACCGATTGGTTGGAACTTCGTACTCACAAAATACAAAGGAATCAATCGATTGGTCTGTCAAAATTTCTAACTTGTTCAAAAGTTTAAACAATCGATTGATGCAAAGAACCAATGGTTCTTCAATTTTCTTCAAAAATTCATCTTCTAAACACTCCTTTTTCCAATTTCAACCACCCCAATCCATACCAAAACATACACCATCATGAATCCATGCCAAAACACATAACAATCATAGCACATAACATAACATCATGAACATCATGAAGCATCATCAACATGTTATTATCAACAACCACAATATCAGACACAACCTAATTCCCTTCATGAAATTCTTTCCCTCCCCAAGTCTAAATCTATCTAAGAACTCACCTTGGACACATGGAGATGGTGAGTAGAAGGTGGTGATGATGATGATAAAGATGACATGATGATGATGGGGGTGGTTTCCTTCCTCTTCTTCTCTTCTTCCTCTTTCTCTACTCTTCCCTTTCTTTGTTTTCTCTCTGATATCTCTCTTTCTCTCTTACCTACTTCTTCTAACCTTTTCTTCTTCTTTCTCTTACAACCACACAAATATATATATATATATATATATATATATATATATATATATATATATATATATATATATATATATAAATTACAATATATATAAATAATATATAATATTAAGTAGTAATATAAAATATCTCAATTGATATTTTATCTTCCAGTACCAATTTACCAATTATTAATGTCACCAAAAATGTCCTCTCTTGTACTTATTAATATTGGTCTGTCTCTTTTATTAATAATTAATCTCTTCAGAGTTCACTAGTTACTCTATTGGTCCCAATTGACAACATTTAGAGCACATAGGAGCTCCAATTGTTACCACTGACAATAGATAGAGTACATAGGAACTCAATTGGTCTTAACTGACAACTAATTAAGCATTTAAGGGAATATGGGATATTACATTCTCCCCCCCTTAAATTGAAATTCGCCCCCGAATTTCCTTCACTCAACAAACGAACAATTCTTGTATCAACATGTTAGACCAACACTTAACTTCTCTTTGATTCCAAACCTCTGACATACTCATTCTTCTAACTTGTCCTTGCTGGCGAATTTCCTTCTTTCATGAACTTTTGAAACTTCTTGATTTCCATTATATTCTTATCCTGATATTGGATAAACATTTAGACTTGCTCCCACTTAATTTATCTTATATACCTCTCAACATCAGTTGGTAACTTTCCTCCCAGAAATCACAACTTCCCTTCCTTGCACTAAGTTACACAAAACATAATTACGACATCTTATCTTGATTTGGTTAATCAATACTCATTAATTCTTCATAAGAAAACTTATTGATTCCTTGACCACACACGACATTGACTACTCTTTTCTTATTATTCCTTCGACAAGTGTGACAAACTTTGTAATCCATTTATTGATAATCTCATAAACATCACTTGATATGATGTTGTATGCTGCAAGTATTTACTCCTACTGCTTCCCTTTTCTCGTACTACTCCAATAAGATAGCACCATTAGCACGAGATTGTATTTGTCTCATCCTTACCTCCATTCTTACGAGTAACTATCTCCCTGATCCCCATAGACTTGATTGAGCTCTTTCTTCCATCACCTTCCATTGTGATACTCTGATTCCAACAGTGGAACACTTGGGATTCCTAAGCATCACTTGCTAGCTAATAGTCTACATAAAAGATCATGCCTATCCTCTAGAGTGCCCACCACCCAAAACAGTACTAGGACCTCACTGACATCTATTAGTAGAATAAATTTCTCGCTGACATAACATCCTACGTAAGATATATATATATATATATATATATATATATATATATATATATATTATATATATATATATATATATATATATATATATATATGTACAGGAGCCACGTGACTACAACCAAAAAGGTGTATGACATTCAGATTTATCTTGCGCTCGAATGAACTTTCCAAATTAGCTCGACACTATCCAATTCTTGTAAATATATTCCATATCAAATCCTCTTATGGGGTTCTTATTCATTCAAGATTTCCACCGACACATGATCTCGACCAATAACAAAGTAACATCGTCAAGGAACTTTAAATCATCAACAAGACACCACTTCTAAAGAACTTAAGCAATCTAGAACGTAACTATGAGTGTCCATACACCTCATAGAGTCACACACAATATTTCACACACATCTAGAGATAATATTTCACTTCATATCCATAATCATTCATCTCAATCGTCTTGTCCCATCTTTCATGGTCTTTGTAACACCCCAAAATTTGCCCTCCTCATTCATGCATTCACTTTTTAGGTCATTTAGCATTTCATATCACATTGCATCATGTCAGTCAGGATTAGCCCCAAGAAGCTCGAGCATTATCCAGGACACTTTGTGGGTTTTATTTAAATGATCTACCAACAAATCCAAATGGGGCCTGTTCACCGTACAAATCGCCAAGTTGGAAGAAGCGAGAATCTGCCGTTGAGCTGCTATGCTCGCTAGGCGAGCAGATCCTTCGCTAGGCGAAGGGCGCGCATTTCAGAAAAAAAAAAAAAAAAACCTCGGGCCTCAGCTGACTTCATTCCAAGCCCACAAGTCCACGAAGTTAGCCTATAAATATAAGAGTTTTAGTAGAGTTTCAGACACAAAAAAAATTCACGGGAAACACTCGGAGTTTCACTGGAGAAAGATCTCGAGAGACCTAGGAGTTACTCTGCAGCAATCTTCAGGCAGCCCCAAGAAGTTCCCCCTGATTCACACGCTCTCTTGCCTCCGCCTTACGCGAACCCTAACAGAGCTTCGCAAATCCAGCCGCGCCGTTCGATCGATCTCTCTCATCAGCTTGGGAGAATCTCAGGGTCGGTTATCCTTTAATTGCTGTAGCTTCGGATCTTGATCCGTGTGGTATTTTACTTCTTCCCCTTTTATTTTTACCGTTTTCTTAGCTGGAAGACCTCGATAGGAGGCAATGTTTGAGCCCCTTGGTGGCATTTTTTCTACTTTAAGATACATGTTTTGTGTGATGTGATCGTTTCCCCATAGGATGCGAGGCTTCGCATAGTCTCCCGTTTGCATGCCAATTTAGGTAACACTGTTCCTCCGCCTAGGACTTCCTTTTTGCATGCGCGTTCCTACAACGCAACAAAACCTAAAACCCAAAGCAACACGTTTACTCCTTCTACTACAGGCGAGTAAGTCTCCAAAGGTTGAGCATCCGGTAGATTGCGTAGTAACGTTGTTCACCCCGTAACATAATCCATAATCCCGTAGGTCAGCCGAACTACGTTTTGCTCTGATTCTCAGGCCAGATGAGATAGGTAGGCATAAGACGCGATGTCTTAGCGAGCACAATTACCCCTAACCCATAGGTCAGCCGAGCTACGAAGACTCTGATTCTCATATTCAGATGAGATACGTATGCAGTGGATGCGACATCCGCGCGAGTCATTTCTCTTAACCTTTTTAGTAAATAGCACATTAGGCAAACCCATACCCTTTAAACAGAAACCGCATAAGTGGATCCCGTAGAGTACTACGGATGCGTAGGGGTGCTAATACCTTCCCTTCGCATAACCGACTCCCGAACCCAAGATTTGGTTGCGAGACCTTGTCTTTTTCTTTCCTATTTTCAGGTTTACTTCGAGCGTTTCCTTTCCCTCCTTTGGGATAAATAACGCACGGTGGCGACTCTCCTGTCTTTTTTCTTCGCCGGTTGTTTTTTTTCGCACTGTATTTTTCAGGTTGCGACAGCTGGCGACTCTGCTGGGGACTTTAGAAGTTGACCTCTTGCTGGTCCATCTTCCCTAAGCGAGTCCCTCCTAGCTTGTGTGTTTTCTTGTTTATTGAGTGTTCATTCTTTTGTGCAGTTACTTATTTGCCTAATTGCATTCATGTACATATGTTTGCTGTATCTGCTGCTGTTTGTTTGTTTGTTGGGATGGGGTGTTCTACGAGAGATAAGCCCATTACCCAGGCTTGAGTGTACACACAGGTTTTAGAGTGGATGTTCATGAGGCTTGCGTGGCATGTTGCTGCGTTAAGTCGTTCGTGAAGAACCACACCCAGACGAGGTTTCTCTTGGATAAACTATGTCCTACGGATGTTCCGTAACGACATAATATTCCCCTAGAAATTGTCGACTCTGGTGACCATTTCCCGAGAACTCAGTCGAGGCCTCTCCTCCGAGACGTGATTATGTCAGCTCTGGTGGGCGCATTCTCGCTGATCAATCCGAGGACCCCGAGACTGGGAACTTGCTTCAGGATGTCCTGTTGAGGGGAGTCTGTGGAGGTCTTTTATTCCGTAATAATGCCAAACCTTCAATGGTAAACGTATTATTCGCGACTGAAGGGCTGAAGTTGACGAACTTCTGTTCTTAGAACCTACCAGTGAGGGGCGGGCTAAATTCAGGAAACCTTAACCTCCGACCAACCCGGTTTTCTGGAGCAGTGCTTTGATCTTGTATTATATTCCTCAGTGGTTTTCTCTTCAGACAGTGCAACCTGACAAATGTTCAAGAAGATACAGCAATCCTGATTGACACGCCGCTGCATTACATTCACATCATCACATCATTTGCATTCATATCATTTAACACATGTTTATCCATTTCTACGGGGTTTACATCTTCTTCTTGATTCCGGTCGGGGTTTTTCCTGGTTCTCTTAAGATGGATATTGGCAGAAAGAGACTCGTCGCCTACAAGTTTCCGGTGGCCTGTTTGGAGCCCATCCAACAACTGATGAAGTTAATGGATCCTGGTTCTCTAGAAGGATTCCGAGAGGATTACGGTTTAATTCTAAGTTTCGTCGCGGTTCTTTCCAAAGATCAACATGATGCTCTCTTCACACTACTGCAGTTCTATGACCCTCCATTGAGGTGCTTCACATTCCCGGATTATGTTTTGGTCCCTACTTTGGAGGAGATTGCCAGTTTTCTCAGAATTCCCATCAAGTCACAGTTGCTATTCTACAGCTCGGAGTGTCTGCCCGATCTCAGCATGGTTGCTTCAACCACATATTTGAGGGAATCAGTTTTGAAGGCTAATATGTGTCAGAAGGGAGAAGTTAACGGTTTTCATCTGAGTTTCTTATTGGGAGAAGCAAAGAAGAAGCTTGAAGATGGTGACCAGAGGGGTTTCAATGCTGTGTTGGCTCTTTGTGTGTATGGGATTGTCTTGTTCCCTAATGTCGCCAAATTTATAGACGTAGATGCCATACGCCTCTTCGTGTTGGGAAATCCAGTGTCGACCTTGCTGGGAGATTTCTTTCATTCAGTGCACCACAGGAATAAGAATAGAAAAGGAGGATTGTTGAATTGTTGTGCGCCTTTGTTTTATAAGTGGTTCAGTTCTCACCTACCCAAGTCAGGAGCATTCATTGATGTCAAGGACTCGTTGAGTTGGTCAAAGAGATTGATGGGGTTGAGAGCTGAAGATATTTCTTGGTGGTCTGACCGGAGTTTGCTTCGGGCAGATATTATTCACAGTTGTGGGAACTTCCCGAATGTTCCGTTGGTAGGAAGAAAAGGAGGAATCAACTATAATCCTTCTCTTGCAGTTAGACAGTTTGGATATGCCTTAAGAACTCCGCCGATGGAAAAGGATGTGGAAGAGTCTCTGTTTTTCCATTCTTCGCCTGATTTGACGGTATCCCGTAAGGCAGCTGAGGCCTGGCTCAAGGTGATCAAGAAAGGAAGAATTGTTCTTGGGAAAGGAGATTGTAGAGCTTACCCTCAGTATGGAGAATGGCTTCAAGGAGGAATCGAAGAGTTTGGTCTACCGTTTCCTATTGAAGAACCTTTGTATTCACCTACTCTCGAGCAGTCAGCAACGGTGAGCCGAGAGGAGTATGACAAGTTGAAGAACACCACGGAAGGACTTCAAATCGAGAACTCGGAGTTAAGGGAGAAATTGCAAGACTGTATGCATCGATTCCATGAGTCAGAATATCAGAAGGAGGAAGCCGTCAAACTGCAAGAGGAAGCCGAAAGGAAATTTGCTGTGGAGGTGAATTTCTTCAGGAAGACAGACGAAGCCTTGAGATCATCCAGTTCTGAGTTGAGGCGAGTCAAGCAACAGTTAATGGATGCTCGTGGTAAATTATCTGGGTGGCAAGAGCGATGGGATGCATTTTCAACTTCTCGGAAGACAAAGGAGGAAGAGACGGTGGCTGAACTGACTGGTCAGATAGAGAAATTGAAGACTTCGCTGAAGGGGAAGAACCATGAGCTGCTGTGTACCCGATCAACTAATGGTTATATCGCAGATCAACTCAATGAGGCTCAAGGATATATCGAAGAACTCAAGACGCTGGCAAGTTTGAAGAAATCCAGACTTGAAGAGGTATTTGGAGAAGATGATGGGAATTACTACAGAGAACACATCAACGAACTGGATAGGATCATTCGCAAGAGGAATCTGCTTATCCGGCGTTTGACAGAATCTCCAGAGCATCCTGACACGGTGGCGCTACTGGATGAAGTGAGGAACGGTCCTTATGGGTTGCATACAGGAGGCTGATTTCTGATTTGCTTGTTCCTCTCTTTACTTACTGCTTTGGTGTTATGTAGTGATGATCCACAGGCTTGTTGGGGAGATCCTCCTTTGATGTATTTTTGGCTAAGGCCCTTTCCTTGAACTCATTTGTATGATGGTTTCCCTTTATTACATCTTGATCTCAGAAGTTTATCCATGACTCGGCCTTCTTGCACTACCCACCTGATGTGAGACTGGAATCAAGGGGGTAGAATACCTTTTGGAATTGATAAACATGTCATTGCATTTACATATTCATTGTCATATCTTGCATAACAGGTACCGCTGCGGTGTTCTCATATTGTTTGGTGTTCCACTAGCAGGATAGCTGACTCAGGCATTCACCGATACGGTACCCGGAGGAATCAACAGAGAGCAATGGAAGGTGTACAAGCAGAGCTCGCTGAGATGAGGGCCCGCATGACCCAATTCATGGATGTGGTTCAAGGGGTGGCTCAGGGACAACAAGAGCTCAGGCAGATAATACAGGGGAATCCCCCTGCTCAACCAGAGACAGTGACTGATCCTCCAGCTGGAGAGGTTAACGGACCCAGTGGACCAGGGCCTATCCCGATCCCGCACGCCAACCCCGGTCAACAGCCCGTTCATGATGATCAGGACGATCAGTTTCCCCCACTTCAGAAAGACTTTGGCATGGGTCATGGCGTAGACCCCATGTTCAGGAGATTGGAAGAGAGGTTGAAGGCAGTGGAAGGACAGAATCCTTTGGGAGTAGACGTTGCTGACTTAGGGCTGGTCCCAGGTGTGAGAGTGCCACCGAAATTCAAAGTCCCGGTCTTTGACAAGTACAAGGGCAACTCTTGCCCCAAGACTCACGTGCAAGCCTATTTCCGTAAAATGGTTGCATACTCTGATGACGAGAAGCTACTTATGTACTTCTTCTAGGACAGCCTAGCTGGAGCATCCTTGGAATGGTATATGAGGCTGGACAGAGCCCACATCCGTTGCTGGAGGGATTTGGCAGAGGCTTTCGTGAAGCAGTATCAGTATAATGCAGACATGGCTCCGGACAGAACTCAACTTCAGAATCTGTCTCTTAAAAGCAATGAGTGCTTCAGGGAATACGCTCAACGCTGGAGGGAGACAGCTTCCCGTGTTCAGCCCCCTATGTTGGAAAAGGAAATGGCCAACATGTTCATGAATACGTTGCCTGGACCTTATCTGGAGCGTCTGGTGGGGTGCAATGCTTCCAACTTTGCTGATGTGGTCTCTACCGGAGAGAGGGTGGAGAATTACCTGAAGACCTGCAAGATCCAAAGTGGAGGAGGATCTTCGTCAGGGGTAAAAAAGTCGTTCGTTGGAGGGCATAAGCAGAGAGAGGGGGGAGTGAATTCTTTGGCTTCCTATCAGAACAGAGGTGTTAGAAGGAATAATTTCCAGAATTATCATCAACAACTGTATGTTGCGGCTGTGACCATCCCAGCTGCAGCGCCACTACAACAACAACAACCACAACGTCAATTAGCTCAGTATCAACAGCAACAACAACCGGGTAACAGACCCGCTTATCAGCAGAGGCAAAGGATGATGGACCGGCGTTTCGACACTATTCCAATGTCGTACGCTCAGTTGCTTTCTAGTCTTCAACAACTACAGCTTGTGCAATTACGCACTCTGGCTCCTCCTGTCGGTAGACTTCCGGTGGGTTACGACGCCAACGCTAGGTGTAGCTTCCACTCTGGGGCACCCGGCCACAATATTGAGAACTGCAAAGCTTTTAAGCACGTAGTTCAGGACCTCATAGATTCAAAGGCCATCGACCTTGCACCGGCTCCGAATGTCGTTAACAATCCCATGCCCCAGCATGGTGGTGCGAACGTTAACATGATAGAGGGAAAAGCCAAGTCCATTGAGGATGTGTTGAAGTTGAAGACTCCATTGTTGGATATCAAAGGATGCTTGCTGAAGGCCGATGTTTTCCCCGGTTGTGGGAAAGTTTGTTTGGATTGTGCTGCACAGGAGAAGGGTTGTTTGAAACTACAGCAAGGTATCCAGGCCTTGCTCGACAAGGGTATCCTCCAGGTTGAAGATTTGTCTGTCCGAGAGTCTATGGAAGGGGTTGAGGAAGAAGGGTTTGAAGGTGCTACTGAAGAGTTCCTAGATGTTATTCCTGCTGATTCTGCAGTCCATGATGATGTATTTACTCTTTCCAATATGGTTGACTCTTTTGTATTTGAACTTGATTCCGATGTTTCGGATGTTTATGCTCCAACAAATGAGGTTTCTGAGTACGACTGTGACATTGCAACTATAACTATTTTCTATCCAACTAATCAGATCAGTGTGCCAGAAGCGCAACCCGCGCCACCAGTGCGACGACCTACTATGACCATCACAACCCCTGGTCCTTTACCCTTCACCAGTGAAAGGGCCATTCCGTGGCATTATGGGGGGAGCGTGTATACGCACGATCATAAGGTGGAACGGCCACTGAAAGTAGAAGAGGGTCAGAAGCCTGAACTTGAAGGTCCCGCAGTGGATAATGTTGGTGGAATCTGGCGATTCACCAGGAGTGGTAGATTGCTCTCACCACCGGTTACCCAAGCTGATAATGCTGATGCTGTGGCGAAAACCAAAGGCAAGCAAGTCGTGAATGAGGGTACCTCTGCACCCCAAGATGGTTCTGAGCCCACTTTTGCAAAGGACGTGGACGAGTTTCTAAGAATCATAAAGAAAGGCGATTACAAGGTAGCCGATCAGTTGATTCAGACTCCGTCCAAGATATCCATTCTCTCACTCCTATTGTGTTCGGAGGCACACAGGGAGGCACTTCTGAAGGTTCTTAATGCTGCATATGTACCTCAGGAGATCTCAGTGAACCAACTAGAAGGGATCGTTGCCAATGTCCATACAAGCAACGGGTTGGGTTTTACTGATTCTGACTTAACACCAGCTGGACGCAATCATAACAAGGCTCTGCACATCTCATTGGAATGCAGAGACACCATGTTATCTCATGTTCTGGTGGATACAGGTTCCTCTCTCAATGTGCTACCCAAGAGGGCCCTGTCGAGGTTAGAAGTAGAGGGTTTGGTCTTGAAACCTTCAGATCTTATGGTGAGAGCCTTCGATGGTTCTAAGAGATCGGTGTTTGGAGAGGTGGAATTGCCAATTCTGATTGGATCACAAACCTTCAACACTGTCTTCTACGTGATGGATATCAGTCCTTCCTACAGTTGCCTGCTGGGTCGGCCTTGGATCCATAATGCTGGGGCAGTCTCTTCAACTCTACATCAGAAGGTTAAGTTTCCGGTCAACGGACGAATTATCACCGTCTGTGGTGAGGAGGACATCCTGGTCAGTAACCTGTCTACATTCAAGTATGTAGAAGTAGAAGGTGAAATTCATGAGACTCTATGTCAGGCTTTTGAGTCAGTCCAAATCAAGGATGCAGCTCCGGTGGAAGAGGTTAAAGCGGGTGCCTCTATCTCATCCTTTAAGCAGGCACAGGCCGTGGTGGATTCAGGTGTTGCTCCCGGTTGGGGGCGTCTGTTGGAATTACCAGTGAAGGAAGACAAGTTCGGGATTGGGTACCAGCCAACCCTGACTTCTACAACTTCAACACTTCAGGGGCCGATTACTTTCTCCAGTGCTGGCATCATTCAGTATGGTCAAGTCTCTGCAGTCAACGAAGAAGATGGGGATAGGGATTGTGACATTGACAACTGGGTGCGTCCGAGGATCCCGGGTGAAGTTCTCAACAATTGGTCTTCTGAAGAGATTATCCAAGTCACTCTTCTTGAAGAGTAATTTTCTTTGTTTATTCATGCATATCCAAGTCTTACGTTCCGCCCAGGGCGTAATGACTCATTGTAGGGCCCATCTATGTGACACTTGCATTTTTAAAGGACGTATTTTTGCATTCAAATATTTCGTTCCCTGTCTTTCTATTTTTGCAGTTTTTTAAATAAAAAAATGGCAATGTTTCGTTTAGTTTTCACTTCTTGTTCACACTCATAAGCACATACCATCACTCATGCAGATGCACATCACCGGATCCTATTGATAACGGTTCTGCTATGGCTCGCTTCGACTTTGAAAATCCAATCTTTCAAGCTGAAGAAGAGGATGATGAAGATTGTGAACTCCCTGAAGAACTTGCCAGGTTGTTGAAACAAGAGGAAAGGGTTATTCAACCGCATCAAGAGTTTGTTGAAGTGATTAATCTCGGCACCGAGGACGCCAAGAGAGAAATCAAGATAGGGGCTGCTTTGGGAGATGATATGAAGAAAGGGCTGATTGAATTGCTGCAAGAATACGTTGACATCTTCGCCTGGTCTTATCAGGACATGCCCGGGCTGGACACAGACATCGTGGTACACCGCTTGCCTCTCAAAGAAGGTTGTCCTCCGGTCAAGCAGAAGCTCAGAAGAACAAGACCATAGATGGCTGTCAAGATAAAGGAAGAAGTGCAAAAGCAGTTGGATGCAGGGTTTCTAGCAGTCACCAATTATCCGCCATGGGTTGCAAACATCGTCCCAGTACCTAAGAAGGATGGAAAGGTACGGATGTGTGTCGACTATCGGGATCTGAACAGAGCTAGCCCTAAAGATGATTTCCCATTACCTCACATCGACGTTTTGGTGGATAATACAGCTCAGTTCTCGGTATTCTCCTTCATGGATGGCTTTTCTGGCTATAACCAAATCAAGATGGCACCAGAAGACATGGAAAAGACAACTTTCATAACCCCGTGGGGCACCTTCTGCTACAAGGTGATGCCGTTTGGTCTGAAAAATGCCGGAGCAACATATCAACGAGCTATGGTAACTCTGTTCCATGATATGATTCATCATGAAATCGAGGTTTATGTGGATGATATGATTGCCAAATCTCAGACAGAAGAAGAACATTTGGTGAATTTGCAGAAACTGTTTGAGCGTTTGAGGAAATTCAAGCTGAGGCTTAATCCGAACAAGTGTACTTTCGGGGTGAGATCGGGAAAATTGATGGGTTTTATTGTTAGCGGAAAAGGGATTGAGGTGGATCCTGACAAAGTGAAAGCAATACAGGAAATGCCTGAGCCAAGAACAGAGAAGCAAGTCCGTAGTTTCTTAGGGAGGTTGAACTACATTGCAAGGTTCATCTCTCACCTAACAACCACGTGTGAGCCAATTTTCAAATTGCTGAGGAAAGATCAGGCTATCGGGTGGAATGAAGATTGTCAAAGGGCTTTTGAGAAGATAAAAGAGTATTTACAGAAACCTCCAATCCTTATACCTCTAGTTCCTGGGAGACCTCTGATAATGTACCTATCAGTGATTGAGAACTCGATGGGGTGTGTATTGGGACAGCATGACGAGTCTGGTCGAAAAGAGCATGCCATATACTACCTTAGCAAAAAGTTTATCGACTGTGAAATCAAATATTCGCAGCTTGAGAAAACTTGCTGTGCTTTGGCCTGGGCTGCTCGCCGACTGAGGCAGTATATGTTGAACCATACTACCTTGTTGATTTCTAAGATTGATCCAGTGAAATACATATTCGAGAAGCCAGCTCTCACCGGAAGGGTCGCTCGTTGGCAAATGATTTTAACAGAGTATGATATTCAGTACACGTCGCAAAAGGCTATCAAAGGTAGTATTCTGTCAGACTACCTTGCCGAGCAGCCGATTGATGATTATGAGCCGATGAAGTTTGAATTCCCTGATGAAGACATCATGTTCCTCAAGATGAAAGACTGTGAAGAGCCAGTTGTTGGGGAGGGACCTGATCCGAACGAAAAGTGGACTTTGTTGTTTGATGGGGTTGTCAATGCTAGAGGAAGTGGAATTGGTGATGTCATTACAACTCCGAAAGGTGCCCACATACCTTTCACCGCTCGTTTGACTTTTGAGTGCACAAATAATGAAGCTGAGTACGAGGCCTGTATCTTGGGCATTGAGCAAGCCATTGATCTGAGAATCAAGACTCTGGACATCTTCGGAGATTCAGCTCTGGTGATTAATCAAGTGAATGGTGATTGGAATACTCTCCAGCCCACTCTGGTCCCCTATAGAGATTACACGAGAAGACTGTTGACTTTCTTCACAACGGTAAAATTGTATCATATACCTCGTGATGAGAACCAGATGGCAGACGCACTTGCTACTCTATCCTCCATGATCAAGGTAATTCGTTGGAACCATGCTCCCAGGATCGATGTGATGCGCCTTGACAGGGCCGCGTATGTGTTTGCTGCTGAACTGGTAGTCGATGACAAGCCCTGGTATCACGATATCAAGTGCTTTCTGAAGAATCAAGAGTACCCTGCAGGGGCATCCAACAATGACAGAAAGACTTTGAGAAGATTGGCAGGCAGTTTCTTCTTGAACAAAGACGATGTGTTGTATAAGAGGAACTTCGACATGGTTTTGCTCAGATGTGTGGACAGACACGAGGCAGACATGTTAATGCAGGAAGTTCATGAAGGTTCCTTCGGTACTCATACCGGTGGACATGCAATGGCTAAGAAATTGTTGAGAGCGGGTTATTATTGGATGACCATGGAATCAGATTGTTTCAAGTATGCTCGGAAGTGTCATAAATGCCAGATTTATGCTGATAAGGTGCATGTACCGCCGAATCCTCTGAATGTGATGTCTTCGCCGTGGCCGTTTGCCATGTGGGGCATTGACATGATTGGAAAGATTGAGCCGACTGCTTCCAATGGGCATCGCTTCATCCTTGTTGCCATCGACTATTTCACCAAATGGGTCGAAGCAGCGTCATTTGCGAATGTCACCAGACATGTGGTTGCCCGTTTCATCAAGAAAGAAATTATTTGTCGCTATGGGATTCCCGAAAGAATCATTACTGATAATGGTTCTAATCTCAACAACAAAATGATGAAGGAGTTGTGTCAGAACATCAACATTCAGCATCACAATTCTTCCCCTTACCGCCCTAAGATGAACGGCGCTGTTGAGGCGGCAAATAAGAACATAAAGAAGATTGTGCAGAAGATGGTCGTTACGTACAGAGATTGGCATGAGATGCTACCCTTCGCCTTGCATGGGTACCGCACTTCAGTACGTACATCGACAGGGGCAACCCCTTACTCCCTTGTGTATGGTATGGAAGCGGTCCTACCTGTTGAAGTGGAGATTCCTTCTCTAAGAGTCCTGTTGGATGTCAAGTTAGATGAAGCTGAATGGATTCAGACAAGGTTCAATGAGTTGAGTCTTATCCAAGAGAAGCGAATGGCAGCCATTTGTCATGGGCAGTTGTATCAGAGTCGGATGAAGAGAGCTTTTGATCAGAAGGTGCGTCCTCGTTGTTTCCAAGTTGGAGATTTAGTGTTGAAAAGGATCCTTCCTCCTCAGACAGATCACAGGGGCAAATGGACTCCTAACTATGATGGACCGTATATTGTCACCAAGGTTTTTGATGGTGGGGCCTTAATGCTTGCAACTATGGAGGGTGAAAACTTCGCTTCCCCTGTGAACTCAGACGTAGTTAAAAAATACTTCGCATAAAATAGACCCGCTGGACAGTAAAAAGAATAGTCCAGGCAAAAATGGGCATCCCGACGAACCAAGAAAATGGAAAGGTTCGGGCAAAAATTAGGGATCAAAAAAATAAAAAAAGATTGTACACCCGGTAAGTTGAAAACCTGAAAAGGCAACTTAGGCAAAAATGGGTATCCCGGTGGATCGAAAACCCGAAAAGGGCGATCCAGGCAAAAGTTAGGGATTAAGCGAATGACTGCGTTCTGAGTAGCTCTGAATCTCATCTCGTACCAATGACTGGAAATTTTTGAAGGATAGGAAACAGTCCAATCACTCTTTCAGAAAGCTGATCATCTGGAGGATCTTGAAGACGGGCAAGTCATAGCAGAATTGGAACCCAATAGAAATCCACTTCACATTGCCATTAGATTAATTTTTGTTTTATCTATTGTGCGATTACCTCTTTCCAGGGATTGCTTCTTAATGTAAATGCCTATTCAGAGGCCATTCAATCAATAAAATCATGTTATTCAGTATATCTCTGTTTTCATTTTCATTTTACTGTTTTGTTTGCGAAAATGACGTCCGAATTTTTGATAAACATTGCATCATGACACATAAGGGCTTTACAGGTACATGCTCAATAAACATTTAAAATTGCTAGTGCCTTGGATCGTCTATTCATAACAGATACCCTCGGGGCATTTCTTTAAAATCCCCTTGCAGATGATCGTGAATATCTTCCCCAGAAGTCACCAACAGATAAATTCGGTGTCTTATCCCTGCAGAGCTGATCAGAGCGTTGGATTCTTCAATCCCCAGCAGTTTCTCACCACCGTACTTCCCCAAGCGGTTGTTTCAGGACATACACTCCCCAGTAGAGTTGATAGTACCAGAATACATATCCCCAACGGGGTTGACAGTGCCAGACTTTATCTTCCCAGCAGAAGTGGCTGCTCCTTACAGTTCGATGCCAGATCGATAATCCCAATGCCAGATCCATGGTTTCTTTTCTTGAAGCAGAACCTCGGTACCGTATCAGTGTTTTCTCCCCCTGCTGAGTCATCTCTCGCAAATCGTGGTTGCCAGAACCATTGTAGCTTTCCTCAGCAGCAGGCTTCCAATGCCATTTTTTTCCCCGATCAGAGTCTCGGTATGGCCAGAACACCGCATGGCTAGTCATCTCCCTACAGAGTTCATTGTGGTGTGTATCTCCAGCAGCCTGGCCAGAGCCCAGAGGATGGTAATCATTTCCCCAGTAGATCCCCTTGCCTCGGCTTGGCATTCTACCCAGCATTTCGCATCCCTGCATGTAGAAGCATATTGCATTGCATCCTTCCAAATCGCGTAGCATTTCCATTTTCATGGAGCATTACGCCATGGAAAAATTCAAACATACGCATGTAAGCATAAAACATCCTCGGTATCCCAAGTGATAAGCTAGAAGTTGTTTCCAGTACTCAGACTGAAGATTGTTCATGACTTACCTTTGTTATCCCCAGCAAGTGTCGTTGGCCCACGCGTCGCCTCTATTATCATTCCCTATTTCTGCCAATGCTGACAGACATGAAATTTCCCGGTATCCAGACCGAAGTGGCATTCAGGCCAGTTTTCCCGGTATCCAGACCGAAGTGGCATTCAGGCCAGTTTTCCCGGTATCCAGACCGAAGTGGCATTCAGGCCAGTTTCCCGGTAATCAGACCGAAGTGGCATTCAGGCCAGTTTCCCGGTAATCAGACCGAAGTGGCATTCAGGCCAATGTTCCGGTAATCAGACCGAAGTGGCATTCAGGCCAGTGTTCCGGTAATCAGATCGAAGTGGCATTCAGGCCAGTTTTCCCGGTATCCAGACCGAAGTGGCATTCAGGCCAGTGTTCCGGTATCCAGACCGAAGTGGCATTCAGGCCAGTGTTCCGGTATCCAGACCGAAGTGGCATTCAGGCCAGTGTTCCGGTAATCAAACCGAAGTGGCATTCAGGCCAGTTTTCCCGGTATCCAAACCGAAGTGGCATTCAGGCCAGTTTTCCGATGTTCAGATCGAAGAAGTTTCCGACGTTCAAGTCAATGCGACTTGTGGCATTCAGGCCAACTTTTCGATGTTCAGATCGAAGTCCTTTCCAGTATTCAGACTGATGAGCGGCATTTCGGCCATGGTTATTTCTGTGTTACCATTTATTTTGGTTAACATTCCTTTTTCGATATACAGACTGACTCTCACCGTACCAGACGGATCCTCCTTTCAAGACCACCTCTTTGCCGATTCTGACAGGCATGTTGATGTCACTCCACTTCAGTGCAAATTTATGGGCTGCTATTGTATTCAATCCCTTGACACCTCGAAAGTACGAAAGCCGCTGCTATCTTCTTTTCGGGTCTCCAGCTGATTGAATAGGGGCAGCTGTAACACCCCAAAATTTGCCCTCCTCATTCATGCATTCACTTTTTAGGTCATTTAGCATTTCATATCACATTGCATCATGTCAGTCAGGATTAGCCCCAAGAAGCTCGAGCATTATCCAGGACACTTTGTGGGTTTTATTTAAATGATCTACCAACAAATCCAAATGGGGCCTGTTCACCGTACAAATCGCCAAGTTGGAAGAAGCGAGAATCTGCCGTTGAGCTGTTATGCTCGCTAGGCGAGCAGATCCTTCGCTAGGCGAAGGGCGCGCATTTCAGAAAAAAAAAAAAAAAAACCTCGGGCCTCAGCTGACTTCATTCCAAGCCCACAAGTCCACGAAGTTAGCCTATAAATATAAGAGTTTTAGTAGAGTTTCAGACACGAAAAAAATTCACGGGAAACACTCGGAGTTTCACTGGAGAAAGATCTCGAGAGACCTAGGAGTTACTCTGCAGCAATCTTCAGGCAGCCCCAAGAAGTTCCCCCTGATTCACACGCTCTCTTGCCTCCGCCTTACGCGAACCCTAACAGAGCTTCGCAAATCCAGCCGCGCCGTTCGATCGATCTCTCTCATCAGCTTGGGAGAATCTCAGGGTCGCTTATCCTTTAATTGTTGTAGCTTCGGATCTTGATCCGTGTGGTATTTTACTTCTTCCCCTTTTATTTTTACCGTTTTCTTAGCTGGAAGACCTCGATAGGAGGCAATGTTTGAGCCCCTTGGTGGCATTTTTTCTACTTTAAGATACATGTTTTGTGTGATGTGATCGTTTCCCCATAGGATGCGAGGCTTCGCATAGTCTCCCGTTTGCATGCCAATTTAGGTAACACTGTTCCTCCGCCTAGGACTTCCTTTTTGCATGCGCGTTCCTACAACGCAAACAAAACCTAAAACCCAAAGCAACACGTTTACTCCTTCTACTACAGGCGAGTAAGTCTCCAAAGGTCGAGCATCCGGTAGATTGCGTAGTAACGTTGTTCACCCCGTAACATAATCCATAATCCCGTAGGTCAGCCGAACTACGTTTTGCTCTGATTCTCAGGCCAGATGAGATACGTAGGCATAAGACGCGATGTCTTAGCGAGCACAATTACCCCCAACCCATAGGTCAGCCGAGCTACGAAGACTCTGATTCTCATATTCAGATGAGATACGTATGCAGTGGATGCGACATCCGCGCGAGTCATTTCTGTTAACCTTTTTAGTAAATAGCACATTAGGCAAACCCATACCCTTTAAACAGAAACCGCATAAGTGGATCCCGTAGAGTACTACGGATGCGTAGGGGTGCTAATACCTTCCCTTCGCATAACCGACTCCCGAACCCAAGATTTGGTTGCGAGACCTTGTCTTTTTCTTTCCTATTTTCAGGTTTACTTCGAGCGTTTCCTTTCCCTCCTTTGGGATAAATAACGCACGGTGGCGACTCTCCTGTCTTTTTTCTTCGCCGGTTGTTTTTTTTCGCACTGTATTTTTCAGGTTGCGACAGTCTTAGCTCATGCTCTTACTAAGATATAGTCCAAGTTACATGTTTAACTTCAAGAATATCTGATTCGTGTTCCTCCTGGGAAGTATAATTCATGAATCCTTCCAATAGGGTAATGTATCATCGCATACATCCATTACCACTCTCAGGGAGTCTACATCTAAGGCTATGTGTAACACCTCAAAATTTGCCCTCCTCTTCTTGGGACTAGTTTAGCATAGTGCATTTCATGTTTTAGGACATTAGGCATTTGCATATTGCATATCATGTGGAAATGAACAAGGGACATCCTCCAAAGTCTTTTTCAAAAGATGAGAGGCTACATGATTCAAGCCTAAGGGTCTCCATAAACTAATCATCAACCATCTGAGGGTTTTTGCTTCAATTAGGGTTTCTTAATCCTTCAAAGGTTGAGAATTATTTTGGTTGCAAGGGTATATCACCATCATCATGGTTCAATCCTCATCCAGGGTTTCATTGTGCATGTTCCAGTTTCCTTTGGATTAGGGTTTTGACCTCTGGTCAACCCTAATCAATGACTTCTATTCCAACCAGGGATTCTCAAGGAGGTGAACTATTCTATTGAGATGGAGATCACATGGTTATGTGGAGAGCTTATTGGATCTAGGGGTTCATTTCTGAGCCATTTCCTCCGGTGGTAGAGGCTCAAAGTCCACAGTGCATTTTCAAGTCATCTAGGGCCCATAAAAGTCAACTGAAAGTCAAATGAGGGCTATGAGGGGGAGAAATGAGTTTCAACATCTCATTCATGTTCAAAAGAGGTTCATTTATCATTTCAAACATATACCTTGAAGAATTTGAAGTCAGATCAAAAGTTTCCCAAAATGGAAAGTGACCTATAATTTCTAGTTTCCAAAAATAGCAAGTTTTTGGTTCACATTCAACCAAACTTTCCAACACAAAGGAAGCTTCAAATGAAATTTTGTTGAACATGAAAGTTGAAGATCTTTCTTTGCCATTTCCAAAAGGTCCAAGATCATGAGCATCTGATGGATGGTTGAAGAGTTATGATCAAATGATTGCCAAGGGTGCATGGAACTTCAACAAGCCATAACTTTTGAACCAAAGCTCCAAAATGAGCCCCTCTTTTTGCATATTTCTTCTCATGACCTATAATTTCCAAATCCATCATTGCATTGCATGAATTTTAATCATAAAATCATTTGCCCATGCATGAGTATTTTGGAGGGAAAATGCATAATTCAAAATTGGTGCATTACATGAGCTAAATTCCATTGCCATTGTGTTCATAAAATGATTTTGAGTGAGTTTGCACCTCCATATGTTACTGTTCATGCCCAAATTTTGCCATGCACCTCACTTTTCCATTTTTGGTCATGCACCTTATTCTCACTAATTACAATTAGCCATTGCCTAATTAATTTTTCAGAGTGATTAACATGTCTTATAAAGCCTTAATCATAAGAGAATTTCAAATAACACACACATTCTAGACCTAGATCCAAATTTTCTCTCAATCCAATTTTGAAAATTCTTCACATAACAGTTGAATTTTATTGCATATTCTTGTTCCTTGACCATCATTTGGTAGAGATCAAGCATTGATTTGAAGAAATTGGTGAAGAATCAAGCAAATCCATACATGAACATGAACATTGAGCTTTGAGTTTCAGCAAGATCCAAGCCAATTGAAGCATCAAATCGTGTTCTAGACTTCATAGCAAGGTTGAGGAAGGAGAACTGGAGCTGGAAGAAGCTCGAATCTACTGTTTTGGTCACTGCAAGTTCAGGTTGGTCCAATTTCGAATCTCTTAATTCTTCAAACCATTGCCATGTTTAGGTAGAGCTTTTCATGCTGAAAATTCTGATATAAATTTCATGGAAAATGGATGAATATTGGTTGAGTTGTGTTGATTTGAAGTTTTGTGTGTGAAATATGTTTTTGTTCGATTTGCATTATTCATTGAGATTTAGACCAAATAAACCATGGATCCATGCTCCTTGTTGAATAACCTTTCCAATGGTGTATGCATTACTAAAATCTGAAGAAAAAAAATATAAGTGGAAGCACTGTAGCACCACCGTCTCCATGAAGAAGACGGTGGAAACCACCGCTTGCGCCACCGTCTGGTGAACCCTAGCGTTTGCTGTGTCATCCGCCATGCATGCATCCACGTGCGTCCTATTGTCCATTTGTTTGGTTGTTGTTTCGTTGACCAATTCCACATGTACTTGGACTGATGATGTGGACGCCACTTCAATTAATGAAGTGATGCGTTTTGGTTCCATACTCCCTTCGATTCCTGGCCAATGCATTTTGGCATTTATTTGTTCTCATGCGCTTCTATTTTTTTATGCACACAGTTCGATTCCCACCGGTTCCATTATTTCAAATTAAATCAGCCTTTTCTATGTCCCTCCAACTTAACATGTGATTTCTTCATTTATTTCAAATATTTTCATGTTACTTTGAAAAATCATAACAAATTGAAAATGCATCCAAATAACTTCCAATTTTTTGCCAAATGTTCATCTTGATGTCTATTATTCTGTGGAATTTATTTCATGATATTATTATTTCTGGATTTTTGATTGTGGACTGTTATTTGACCATGTATGCAAATGTGACATGTTGTACCAATTCTTTTGTGAAATGCTCATACATTGGCCAATTGCTTTGAAATTTGGTGTGATGATTCCCAATATGTTGCATGATTTTTGAGGCTTGGTTGTGCATTTTTATCATTTTTCATCTTTGTTTTAGGCACATGAATGTATGGTGTGACAATGTGTGTCACACAATTTGATGTCATACTTGTTCATTTTCATTTCTAGGTCAATTGAGCTCCTCTGATTCCAATCTTTTGCATGATGCTTGTGTTTGACATGTTGTATGCGCATAAATATTTTCATGATTGTTTGATTCATTTCTGTTTTAATATGGAATTTTGATTCTTGATGTCCAATTGTGTGCTTTGTAATTGCCTTTGCCATATCTTGCTCATGTGATGATTTTGCTTGATGATTTAGATTTGATACTTTTTAGGACATGTTCTTATTGGATTAAATGTGCTTCATGTTGGATATCAACTTTTGTTTTGACTTTTTGTTATGCCTTTGACCCTAGTCTTGGTACTAGTGGTTTGTACTCATCTTTTGAGCTTTGTATTTCAGGTTCAAGCTATTAGCTCTAGTGGTTGATGCATTCTTATGACTTGAGATGCAAATTTGCTTTGTCCACTAACTTTTATTATGTTGTAGGTTTATTGGTGTTGAACTCACTTGAGTTGTTGGCTTGCCTTGTGTACATATTGGTTGTAACACTGTTGACTGTCTGTTGGATTTGTCTGAATGTGAATATTGACTTGTTTGATTTTCTTATAGGTACTTTAGTTGCTTTAGCTCATTGCTTGAGCTTTGCTTTGCTTGTGGTTGGCATACCACATAGGTAACCATTCTATTCTCCATGTAGTCTGGAAGACCTGTCATTTCTTTTGGCAGGCACCTGTCTGAAGCCCTCCTTAAGAGGTTATGTTTTTGATTGTTTAAGTTTGTGCTAAAGACCTCAATGAGGCATGGTTACATATTAAGACCTCCTAAGTGAAGAGGAATTGGCAGATAGAAGGGATTTGCAATTAATCCCCTACTACTCAGTTGAGTCTTTCATTACGCTCGCACTACGTGTTGATGCTTTTGAATAAACACCCAAAATCTTGTATAGTCAGTCAGGTGGAATAGGGTTCCTCATTCTGGTCCCCCACACCTTCTTTGTCTTGAGCTCACCCCGGCCAGGGTTAAGAGCTATGAGGTCTTATCCTTATTACCTTTCATCTGCTCACCCTGACGGTCAATGTCAGTGGTTAAGAGCCGAACTACGAGTGTTCTGATTCTTCTATGGATAGAGAAGATACGTAGGCATAGGATGCGATATCCTAGCGAGCATGTTTCTCATTCCCCCCGAACTACGTCGACTCTGATGTTTGTTTCTGACAAACTACGTAGGCCCAGGATGTGATATCCTGCCGAGTCCGCTTCCTTCGGCTTCTTCCATTTGTGTTTTATTCCAGTGTGTGTACATTATTTTGGGCAGTTTTAGCAACCTTATTCTATTCTTTTGAGCGTGGATCCCATCGAGTACGACGGACGTGAGGGGTGCTAATACCTTACCCTTGCGTAAACGACTCCCGTACCTTGTAATATCGGGTCGTAAGACCATTCCTTTCAAGGTTTACTTCGAGCGTTTCCTTCCCCTCCTTTGGGATAAATAACGCACGGCGGCGGCTCTGTTTGTTTTGTCTTTTCCCGCCGGTTGTTTTTCGCGTTGCGACAGCTGGCGACTCTGTTGGGGACATCGAGAAGTTGACCTCTTGCTGGTTCATCTTCCTTAAGCGAGTCAATCCTAGCGCTCTCTAGGGTAGGTTTGGTTGCTTTTATTCCTCTATTTATTGCATTTATGATTATTATACTGTGACTTTATATATTTGCATATATGTTTGCATGCATCATATTATCATTGTGCTGGATTCTGGACAGGTTTGGTTCCTCTGATTTGGGATGGGTGTTCTGAGTGGGGCTAAAACCCAGGCCCGAGTATACACCTAGAATTAGTGTGGTCTCACATTCCTCACATGTTGGTTGGGCATGTTGTTGTGACGTGACATACCACAAGCCGGACGAGGTTCTTTTGAGAGAGCTTTTCCATAGTGGAGTTTCGACTATGGTTGGGTTACCTCTTCTAAGCTATTGACTTCGGTGACCGTTCTTTCCTGGATCTTTGGTTTAGACGATCTTATGAGAGCTGCAACGGCACACCCGAAAGGGCAAACCCGTTGAGTATCTTGTCCGATTGTCGAGACCATTATCCGCCTTAGGATGACCTTATTAGAATTCACCTGTGAGGGGAGGGTTTGATTCCTACAGATGCATGTTCTGGCGGTGATGTTCTGATGGTGACTATTGGTTCAGTTATTGATCTGGGTCCTATTTATGAGTCGGATTTATGGATATTTATTTCTGAGACGCCGGAGTTCTGTCCGCGGTATTTATTAGTGGGGATCCATTTATTTCAGGATTCCTTGGGTTGATTCAGATGATGTTGTTGTTATCAGATCGATGATTTTCTGGTGATGATAGTGATGTATCCTTCGGTTCCGTTTATTTCGGAACTCCCAAGTTGGATTTATGGTTATTCAGTCCCTCAGATGGTTATGATCAGTTCAGAGACCGAGGCTTCCGTACAGTTGATGATCAGATGACTTGGAGGATGGCACAGTGCATTGCATGCATGCATCAACATCATTCTCATTTCGCATTTATCCGCATCTAACTCATGTTTATCCATATGCAGGGGATATTCTTGATTGAGATCCTGGTTGAGAGACTTCTTTACTCAGATATGAGGGCCGGTTTGAAGGACGATGTTGTCTACAGTTTCTTTGATCCAGAGATCAGTGTGCTGAAGGAGATGATAGCATTAATTATGCGTGACCATGTGGGGATGTTCCGTGAGACTTATGGTGGTATTCTGAAGATGGTTTTCAGGCTCACAGATAGGGATAAGAGTGCCATCCATACTTTTCTCCAGTTTTATGATCCCGGTTTGAGATGCTTCGTCTTCCCGGATTACTTGTTGGGGCCTTTGATGGAGGACTATGCTGGTATCCTGGGTATTCAAATAAGAAATCAGGTTCCTTTCTATGCTACTAAGGAAGAACCTGATGTTGGTGGGATCTCCCGTGCTCTTTATTTGAGCCCCGAAGTGACTAAAGGAGGTCTGAAGGAGAAGGGAAAGTTGCTTGTTTTTCATCTGAGTTTCTTGGAGGATAAAGCCAAGGAGCATGCTGTTTTGGGAGATTGGAAGGCTGTCTGTGCTTCGATTGCTGTGAGCATTTATGGAATCATCCTGTTCCCTAACCAGAAGAACTTTGTGGATATTAATTCCATCCGTTTGTTTGCTCAGAGGAATCCTATTCCTACCCTGGTTGGGGATGTTTATTACTCGGTCCATAATCGGAACGAGAAGAGGCGTGGGGGATTGATTAGGTGTTGTGATCAGCTGTTATATAAGTGGTTCATGGGATATCTGCCTTCCAGGGGTGCCTTTATCCTTCTTGACCATACTGTAAATTGGGCAACCAAGTTGATGGGTTTGCGAGCCAAAGACATAGCTTGGACTCACAGTAGTGGGGATGGACGAGATTTCATTTGCAGTTGTGGGAGTTTTCCTAATGTGCCTCTTATAGGAGTTCAGGGTTGTATTAATTATA
Source organism: Lathyrus oleraceus (assembly GCF_024323335.1). NCBI lineage: Eukaryota > Viridiplantae > Streptophyta > Magnoliopsida > Fabales > Fabaceae > Lathyrus > Lathyrus oleraceus. The sequence continues at coordinate 86,058,831 of NC_066580.1, read as the reverse complement.
ACCTGACGCTTCTTAAGAGACAAATGGGATTCGCTATGGAGGTTCCTCCTCTCAAGAGTGAGATTCAGGAAACTTTTTACTTCCCGGTTGAGGGTAACCAGTCATCGTTAAGGCAGGTGTCTGATGCATGGCGCCACATTCAAAGGAAAGGCCAGACTTCTTGGGGTAGAGCTAATAACAGGTCTTTTCCTCTGTTTGATGATTGGCTCAGCAAGAGAGTGGAGCTCACTCGTCTACCATTTCCTGTGGGTGATCCTTGGTATCCGTTGATTGAGGAATCTCATTCTTCTGTCAGTATGGAAGAGTTCCTAGAGATGAAGAGGGAGAGATATCAGCTTCATGCAGAGAAGACTGAATTGGAGATGAGTGTAGCTAGAATCCAGATGGCTAATCAGGAAATTAAAGGGAAAGACCAGGATAAGAGACCTGCCCTGGAGGTGAAGCGCTTTGAGATAGACACCGCTTATTACCGCAAGATCAGCCAAGCTTTAGAGTCATCCACGAGGGAGCATGACATCACCAAGGAGAAGTTGGCTAGAGCTTTGAAGGTCATCGAGGATGAGAAGAGAAGATAAATCCTTGTGAAGACTCAGAGGGAAGTTAGAGCCAAAGTCCTTACCACAGATTGGGAAGCGGAGAAAGCGAAGATTAGGGCTGAGAGAGATCATTATCTTGCTGAGAGGGACCATTACTTTCGACAGATGAAGATTCACCAGAAGGAGTTGGGGAGACTGCAGCAGGAGAACACTGAGCTCAGGTTCGCCGTGAAGTTTACCAAGATGGTTGATGATGCAGAGCCGTCTGTGGGACCTTCTTCAGTGTAGACTTTTCTTATTATGTGTTGGATTATCGTCAGGCCTGTTGACGGAATTCACTTGTTTGTATTTTCTTTCTGATTCTGGAGAATGGTATTGCTGGTTTGTATCAGCTTGATGTATGATTCTCGCACGTATAGTGCACTTTTGATATACAGTGGTTATTTTCATTCAGTGATCGATCTTCAAGCTTTATTTGCTTTGCCATGCTTCACTGACACAACACACACATGGTTGGGTGATATCTTTGCTAAATCATAATTCTCTGCTCTGTATGATGAAACCAGATGATTGATGTCAGAATATTGCTGTCAGATTATTATCTGTCTCGATGAAACCAGGATCGAAAGACAAAGTGTTCCTCATATGGATATACATTGCATTCATGCATAATCATAATAAATTGTCTTCTATTTTGCAAGTATCAGTTTATAACGTGCTTGATTGTTACAGGAATCATTGCTCGCGCACGTAGAATCATTCCCTTGCACGTAGCACGTCCTCACCGATATCCTACCAGACGCAACAAATCCAAACTGATGGATACATCCAATGCAGATATTCTCGAGCTGAAAGAGAAGATGAGTGAATTGATCGATGTTATGCAAGGGTTCGCCTTGGGGAAAAAGGTACTGGTTGAGAAAGTAGAAAAGCTCGAGCGGGCTTCGGCTGCCAACAGTGGTAATAATCTTGAGGGGGTCTCTAACAACGGTCTCGGTGGTTCTAGGGATGGTGGTGATCCCAAAAGAAAGATTGCTGCTTAAGTGGTGATCAATAACGGTGGAGGTTTTGGTTTCGCTGCAGGTGGGGGACCAGGTCCTATGGGCAATAATTTGAAGGATAATTAGTTTCCTCCTTTCTTTGAAGCCCTGGAGGATAAAGAAGCGGATCAGTTCTCCATACTGAATGAACAGTTTGGTCAGTGGGGTGTTCAACCACCAAATAAAGAGATTCAGGTGCTGGCAGAGAAGATCAGGGCTTTGGAAAGCTATGCTACTCCGGGGGTTGTTAATATGTCGAACATGGGGCTGGTTGAGGGGATTGTGATCCCACAAAAGTTTAAAGCGTCTGCGTTTGATAAATATAATGGAAGTTCTTTCCCGGAAACTCATCTCCAGGCTTTCGTCCGAAAGATTTCTGCTTATACAATGGACCAGAAGCTTTGGATGTACTTCTTCCAGGACAATTTTTCTGGTGGGTCTCTAGAATGGTATACCAAATTGAGGTCGTCGGATATTAAGAGCTGGCAGGATCTGGGGGATGCATTCTTTAAACAATATCAATTCAATGCTGACATGGCTCCTAGCCATGCCCAGCTGCAGGGTATGTCTCAGAAGCCTAATGAAGGGTTTAAAGAATATGCATAGAGATGGAGGGAGTTGGCTCCCAGAGTTCAACCTCCATTGGTAGACAGGGAGATGTCTGACTTGTTTATGGGTACCCTTCAGGGGACGTTTGCAGAAAGAATGGTGGGATGTCCGGTTACCAACTTTGCAGACATAGTGGTGGTTGGGGAAAGAATAGAAAGCTAGTTGAAGATGGGAAAGATACAGGGTAATGCTTCGTCGTCTGGATCGAAGAAACCTTTTGGTAATGGCCAACGGAAGAAGGAGGGTGACACAAGTGCCGTGTATACCCAGAAGGGACAAGGTAGGGATCGTTACTACCAGCACACTACTGCGGTAAGGATTCCTGCTGATAATCATCCTACACAACAACAACAACAACATCAACAGCAACATCAATGACAGCCATTTCAACAGAGACCGCGGAGGGTCGGGTATCAGGTGAGAGGACGAATGACTGATCGTCAATTTGATAGGCCACCTGTGACATACTCATTCTTGTTGAAGAAATTGAAAGATTCGGGGTTGGTCCAGCTGAGGACGTTGGCTATGTTGAGACCTGACCAGAGGCCTGCCAACTATGATGAGAACGCCAAGTGCGAATTCCACTCTGGTGCCTCTGGACACAATGTGGAGAATTGTAAAGATTTTAAGCATGTTGTCCAGGACCTGGTGGATTCTAAGGCCATCAATTTTGCACCATCTCCAAACGTTAATGCTAATCCCATGTCGGCGCATGGTCAAATGAGGGTGAATGCAATTTCTGAGGATAGGAGGGCAGTTGGGCTGATGAATATAGACCAGTTGAGGACTCCATTGGCTGAGGTCAAGAGACAACTGTTGAAGAATGGGGTCTTCCCGGGTTGTGATGATTGTTGTGATGCGTGCACCGTTGCTCCTAATGGGTGTGTTTTACTGAGGGAGGCTGTCCAAAGAATAATGGATGAAGGAAGTCTCAGGTTTGAGAAGGTTGATTTGGGGAGGGAGGATGTCTCCACCATAACCATCTATTTTGGTCCGATCGATTTGTCAGCGCTGGCAGATGCGGCTCTAGTTACCATCACGGTACTGTCGCATTACGCGAAAAACCGGCGGGAAAACAAGAACAACAGAGCCGCCACCGTGCGTTATTTATCCCAAAAGAGGGAAAGGAAACGCTCAGAGTAAACCTGGAAAAGACGTGGTCTCGCGACCAAAGAGAATGGGATCGGGAGTCGGTTATGCGAAGGGAAGGTATTAGCACCCCTACGCATCCGTCGTACTCGACGGGATCCACGCACAATAGGAAGGAAAATGGTTGCTAAAACACTGCTCAAATAAACATCTACACAGGCTGAAAGAGACACAAGAAAACAAACAAGACTGACTCGGCAGGATATCGCATCCTGGGCCTACTTAGTCTATCAAGCATAGGCATCAGAGTCAAAGTAGTTCGGACTGGGGAAACGACACATGCTCGCTAGGATATCGCATCCTATGCATACGTATCTCCTTTGGACGAAGGAGAATCAGAGCATCCGTAGCTCGGCTAACACGCACACAAGCAAACACGGGCAAAGGCAAACGTGGAGCCTGAATGCCAACCACTGGACTTACATCAGCATCCGAACCGAAACACACACAAGAAGGCAAACGTGGAGCCTGAATGCCAATCACTGGGCTTACATCAGCATCCGAACCAAAACACACACAAGAAGGCAAACGTGGAGCCTGAATGCCAATCACTGGGCTTACATCAGCATCCGAACCAAAACACGCACACAGGAACCCGAATGCCACTCGATGGACTTACATCAGCTTCCAAGCACACAACAAGAAGAAGGGTCTCGATTGCAACTAGGGCAAGAGAAAGGGGAGGTCTCAATCGCAACGAGGGCGAGAGAAAAGAATTAGTGTTAGTTGTTAGTCAAACTCGACAAGACATCGCATCTCGTGCCTACGTATCTCATCTGGACATGAGAATCAGAGTTGCCGTAGTTCGGCTAAACTATTCCTGTTGGTTTGTGTTTTTTAGGTGGACAACGTCACTACGCAATCTACCGGACGCTCGACCTTTGGAGACTTACTCACCTATAGTAGAAGGAGTTGACGTATCCTTAAGAGGGGATAGTGTTTGTTTGTGTTTTAGGAAAGCTCAAGCAAGAAAGGAAGTCCTATACGAAGGAACCGTGCTACCTTAATTGACATGCAAACGAGACTACGCGGAGTCTAGCAAACCTAGGGGATACAATCACACCACACAAACATATACAACATGAAATAAACACACCAACAAGGGGCTCAAACATCGGGGCTAGGCTTTAGTCGAGGGGTCATATCAACCTCAACAAACAAGCCTCTGTATCGGGGTCAGGTTAGCTCTTAACCTTGCCATTGAGGGGCTAAGGTGAAGCTGATGAAAGGTGATGAGGGGTGTGCCTCATTGCTTCTATCTCAGGTCCGAGAGAGCATGTAAATATAAGAATGTGGGGGAGTTCAAAAAGATGGAACTCTTTCCCCAATTGGACTCGATAGATCTTGGGTTTGGATCTCAATGCTACAACCATGTAATGGGAGCAAGGAGAAGACTCACAGAGTAGTGGGAGATAGGCTACTTATCTCTTTGATCCACCAATTGCCTCAAAATGAGGACTTTTCCTGCTTGGGACAAATATAAACACACACAAGCATTGCCTCTTAAGGAGGACTTCAGACAGTTTGCCCGGCCAAATAACAGGCCGGGTCTCCAGACTACATGAAGAAGAAGGTGCTATACCTCAATGCCAATTGTTTATAAGCAAAGCAATGCAAGTTCTTAAGAGAACTGAGCAACTAAGGGTACCTGCAATAGTCAAACGGAATCAGCATCCCCACATAAACAAAAACAATAACATAAGAATCAACCAATGTACAATCAAACAATAATGTGCAACATGTGCATAGCACAAAGATCAAGTGAACCAAGTCCTACAAAACAAACAATTGGTCAAATGATTTCAACTCAATTATGCATCAACCTCCTTAAGGCATTAGCTTTCTAACCTGAAAAGTCAAAGTCAAGCTCAAACATAAGTAACAAGACCACTAGGCCAAGCCTAGGGTCCAAAGGATGGAAAAATCCTAAAACAGCAAGTAAATCATGATCAAAACCAAGATATTTCAATTACAAAGGGATCCCAATTGGTCCCATATCTAAACCATGCACTAATCTCATTTTATGCACAAATTAAGGCAAAGTGAACAATGTTAAATCACATATGGACAACCAGAATGATTACATCCAAAAAAATATCAAAACAGCATAGAAAATTCCACAAAAATTATATCCTAAACAGAGGACATTCAACAAGCTACATGTCAATTTTTATGCCATTTGGACTAGTGGAGCTATGGGAATTAATTCAACATGTTAAGGCATGCAAAAACTCAACCAAATTGAATCACAAATCACATGTCAACTTCAATCAAATGGTAAACAGTGATATTAAATGGGAAATGAGTAGGACCAAAGCCAAATGAAAGCTACACATGTCAGGAACTACTTCACCAAATTTCATACTCATATGGTTAGGGAAGAGGATTTGGCAACATGTGGAAAAATGTTACACAAACAAAGCCCTAAAAATGCTAAGCAGCCAACAAAAATTCTAATCAATTAGAAAATGGATTATTAAAATCCACAAAAATTCATGTTGAAAGTTAACATATCAAAGGTGTCTCATGAAAAAAATCAGAACCATAGGCCTAATGGAAGCATGGAAAAATAATTCATAAACTCAGCATATCAAAGTGTGACACATGTTGTCACACTCAAAAAGAATTAATCACATCTAGCAAGCCAGAGGTCCAAAATTTGCAAATCATATGTCAAAAATTCCAGGAATGTGTCAAGAATCATCCCCTAAAATTTCATTTCATTTGGATGAGGCATGGTGATTTTATAATTAAAATAGTGAAACATATGAATATTGCATACATTAAGAACATCTCTATGTCAATTAATTTTTCTACCAAGCACAATTTTAATTTTTATGTCTAAAAAATACTAGATTAAAAAAGGAGATTATCAAAAAAAGTCTCAAATTATTTGGATGAAAATTGATGATTTTATGATTTTTTGAAGTTTTGAAATAATTATGAAATATTTATTTAATTGTGTTATATGATTAAATGGATTTAATTGAGCGAGTGGCAGGATCGTAAATACGTGCCAGCCGGTCCAAAACGCGTGGCTTAAATAAATGACGTGGCGGCTCGCGATTTGCTGGATCCGGCGCCAAACACAATTTCGAAAATGGCCTGGGCTTGAACGGATTGAACGCAGGAAATTCCAGAAAAATGTTCATCTTCTTCGCACAGCTTGTACGTTCATCACCTTCCGATTCCGCCATGAGCAATTCTCAACCAAATTGAACGAACCTTATACCGTTAGAATCGTCTCTCCACGTACAACAACAATATGCCAATGAAATCTCCTAATTCCTTTTGTATAAACCGGATCGATCCAAAATAGGTTTTGCATCAAAGTTTAAATTCAAGATTACTCTCTCTAATCCTAACGATTTTTAATTCTACAAGTTGCTGCGTACTCTACACATCATGCTCTACAAGAACCACACAATGATTTTGAGAATGGTGATAGTCGAATCCTAACCTTTTCGAGGTGCAGTGCCGGAATCGGTGAGTTTCAGAGCTCCAATGGTGAAAACAGCAGCGGTACAATGCGTATGGAGATGATTGGAATACGCTTCGTAGCTCAACAGTGCTCCAGGTTGTAGAATTTTTCAGCTGTCACGAACCGGTTCTTGCTTCAACAACTGCAAGTTCTTGATGCTTTTGCCACGATTCGATGAAAACAGATCCGATATAGCACGCCTGGAAGATGATTATCACAATAGCAAACACAAAAGATCAAGCAATTCAAAGAAAAATTGAAAAAAAGTGTGATGAAGAATTGTGAAATTTTGAGAGAATTTGTGAGATTTTCTTGTGGATCTGAGAAAAATGATTAGTGTCTGCAATTCTGTTAGAATTAAGTTTATATACTTCACACTAATCCCAGCTTTAATCACAATTAGTTAATTTTTAATGATTAGTGAAAATGAGCTTATGTGAGTATTTTGGCCTTTTTGCCCTTGGATGTTTAGAAGCAATGCAACAGTAATTTATCCCTTTGAACAAGTCACAAAACTCATTTGGAAGCTAATGGAATTAGTCTCATGTCCATTGAATGCATACTTCTCAATTTCACTATGTGATGGTACTTTGTTCATTTTTTCAAGTCCATTTCAAAAGCCAATTTTCAAACCATGAAGCCTTGGCATGTTATGAATATTCCAACAAGTTTCAAATGCCATTTGTGAGGTGTTGCAAAAATCCCCACTCAAAAATTCCAATTATTTCACAAGTTGGACAATTTTGCCCCTGGTTCATTTAACAGTCCAATTGAAATTTGACCTTTTGCATTGACCACTTTTGAAGAAATCCAATTATGCACCATGAAAGTACATGTCAAATGGAGTTTGTGCATAACAAGATCACTCAATTTGGACACTCCATGTGGAAGTTATGTCCTCCTGATTACGGGTTATTTTTGAAATTCAACGGACCATATCTTGCCAACCATACATGGGATTTTCAAGTTCTTGGACTTTTTGGAAAGGTGAGATCAAGATCTTCAACTTTCATGTTGGACAAAATTCCATTTGAAGCTTGTATGATGAAGTTATTTTGAGGGGAAAAAGTTTCCATTTTGGGCAGCTGAACTTACAAGTCCCCTGCTATTTTTGGAAACTTTCTGTCTGACCTCCAAATCTTCAACCTTGGTCTTTGATATGTCAAATGAGACTCATATGGACATGAATGAGGCCTTTCAAACCATTTCCCACCTTCCAATCCATAAAATCGGGCACAGTTGACCACAGTTGACTTTCTAGGGTTTCTGGTTGACTGAACAATGACTGGTGACTTCTGAGCATCCAATCTTTGGCCAAACCACTTCAAAATGATCCTTGGACCATATGAGCTTGATAAATCAACCCTAGGGCCTTGTCCCAATGAAAATGGCACTTGCTTGCTTGATTGACTGATTCTCCTGATCAGTTTGACCCAATTGGTCAGCTGAGCTTGCACTTGGGCAAATGGACAATGCAATGTTATGAAGTGGCCTATGTTATGTTATGACCTAATATGAAAATGAATGTACAAAATGGTAGGGTGAAAATTTGAGGTGCTATAGGTACCTGGGCTAATTCCTTATGACAACGATGATGTTGTACCGTGGGATTATGGTGGAGAGGTGTATTGTAATGGGGGAAGTTAGAGAATCAGGCTGCCGGTGAAACCACCGTTTCAAAGGTGGATAATGCCGGACCCAGTGGTTTCACTCGCAATGGAAGGTTGTTTGCACCTGATGCTTTAAGAAGTGGGGAGGGAGAAAAATAAAAGAAAGATAAGGCCGAGGCTTTAGCTAGGGCAAGAGGGAAGCAGGTGGTAAGCGAGGGTACTCCTATAGTGACACCAGCGCCCGTGGGGTCGGAAAGAGAACTTGATGATGAAGCTGAAGAATTTCTGAGGATCATCAAGAAGTCAGAGTACAAGCTTGTTGATCATCTGCAGCAGACGCCGTCCAAAATCTCAATCCTGTCATTGTTGTTGAGCTCCGAGGGGCATAGAGAGGCTTTGTTGAAAATATTGAAGAGAGGCTATGTTCCCCAGGAGATAACGATTAATCAGCTAGAGACAGTGGTGCCCAATGTTAATGCCAGTCATGGGCTGGGTTTCACTGATCTTGATTTGACGGTGGATGGGCGTAATCATAATAGGGCATTACACATTGAGATGGTGTGTAAAGGAGCGGTGCTTTCGCACGTGTTGGTGGATACCGGCTCATCGCTCAATGTGTTGCCGAAGAAGGCCCTGGCGAAGCTGGATTGTGAAGGAGTAGTGTTGAGGCCTACTGATTTGGTGGTGAGAGCATTTGATGGCTCAAAGCGGGCTGTGTTTGGGGAAGTGGAGATCCCTGTGAAGATCGGGCCCGAGGTGTTTAAGTCCGTATTCTATGTCATGGATATTCAGCCGACATACAATTGCCTGTTGGGCCGACCATGGATACACGCTACTGGGGTAGTGACTTCGACTTTGCACCAGAAATTGAAGTATATCTGGGACGGGCAGGTCGTCACAGTTTGCAGAGAGGAAGACATCTTGGTCAGCCACTTATCATCATTTAAATATGTAGAAATGGACGGTGAAATATGGGAAACACCGAGTCAGGCATTTGAAACCGTCAAGGTGGAGACTGCTCTTTTTGCCAAGGAGGAGAAAAAGCCGTCCATTTCTTCGTATAAGTAGGCTGCTGAGGTGGTGAAGAGTGGAGAAGCCCCAGGCTGGGGTAAGATGGTTGACATCGCCACCAAGGAAGACAGGTTTGGGGTTGGTTATCAGCCGGGCCGAGGCTCGTCTGGACAGAGTCGAGGATGTCGTCCGCCATTCACGTGTACCAGTGCTGGAATGCTAGATCCAGATTGCATCTGTGTGGTGGGTGAAGAGGTCGACAGTGACTGTGAGCTTGATCAGTGGATAAAGCCGTGCGTATCAGGGATGGAGATCCAGAACTGGAAGGCCGAAAAGATCATCACTGTCACTCTACGTGAAGAGTAATATTTCTGTTTTTCAATTCTGTCTGCATGAAAGCCATACGTTTTTCCCGAAACGTAATGGTTCATTGTAAGGGCCACCTCATGTGTTTCATTTCGCAATGTTTGCATCAGTAATAAAAGGATGTTTTTCATTAAAAGCGGTGTTTCCTGTTTTTCACTTATTTTTGCAGTTTAAAAACAAAAATAAAAATGGCAATGTTTATTTTCATTTTTCTTGCTTCGCTCCGGTTCTAAAGCAATGAATGAATCAACATTCATGCAGATGCGATCATTCTCCGGATCTCATTGATAACAATCCTGTTACACCCTCATATGACTTCGACAATCCGATCTATCATGCCAAAGAAGAAGGCGAAGAAGATTGTGAACTGCCGGAGGAATTAGCCAGGTTGTTGAAACAAGATGAGAAGGTGATTCAGCCGCACGAGGAGCAAGTCGAGATTGTGAATCTGGGTACCGACGCGGTCAAAAAAGAGGTAAAGGTTGGGGCTGCTTTGGAGGTGAATGTCAAGAGTAGAATGGTAGCCTTGTTGAAAGAGTATGTTGATATCTTCGCCTGGTGTTATCAGGATATGCCAGGGTTGGATACCGATATTGTTGTGCTCCAGTGAAGCAGAAGTTGCGCAGAACTCGACCTGAGATGGCCATGAAAATTAAAGAGGAAGTACAGAAGCAGTTAGATGCTGGTTTCCTAGCTGTTACCAATTATCCGCCTTGGGTCGCGAACATTGTGTCGGTCTCGAAGAAGGATGGAAAGGTGAGGATGTGTGTGGACTATCGGGATTTAAACAGAGCTAGCCCGAAGGATGATTTCCCATTACCTGACATTGATGTGTTGGTAGATAATACGGCTCAGTTCTCGGTGTTTTCCTTCATGGATGGCTTTTCTGGCTATAATCAAATTAAAATGTCGCCAGATGATATGGAGAAAACAACGTTCATCACACCGTGGGGCACTTTTTGCTATAAGGTGATGCCATTCGGTCTCAAGAACGCCGGTGGCACGTATCAAAGAGCCATGGTGACTTTGTTTCATGATATGATTCATCATGAAATCGAATGCTATGTTGATGACATGATAGCAACGTCCCAGACAAAAGAGGGGAATCTGGTAGATCTGGCCAAGTTGTTTGACCGATTGAGACAATTCAGACTGAGGTTGAATCCGAATAAGTGCACTTTCGGAGTGCGGTCCGGTAAGTTGCTGGGGTTTATTGTGAGCGAAAGAGGAATCGAGGTTGATCCTGTTAAAGTAAAAGCAATACGAGAAATGCCTGAACCGTGAACAGAGAAAGAGGTTTGTGGTTTCTTAGGTAGATTGAACTACATTTCACGGTACATATCTCACCTAACAGCCACATGTGAACCGATATTCAAGTTGTTGAGAAAAGATCAAACGGTCAGGTGGAATGATGATTGCCAATCGGCATTTGAAAAGATAAAAGAATATTTGCAGGAGCCTCCGATTCTGATGCCTCATGTGGAGGGACGACCATTAATTCTGTACTTGACGGTCCTCGAGGGGTCTATGGGGTGTGTATTGGGGCAGCATGACGAGTCTGGTCGAAAAGAGCATGCGATTTACTACCTTAGCAAAAAGTTTACCGACTGTGAAACAAGATATTCACTGCTAGAGAAAACTTGTTGTGCTTTGGTATGGGCTGCTCGCCGACTGAGACAGTATATGTTGGTTCATACCACTTTGTTGATTTCCAAGATGGATCCGATCAAGTATATTTTTGAGAAGCCAGCATTGAACGGACGGGTCGCGAGATGGAAAATGATTTTAACTGAATATGATATCCAGTACACCTCTCAAAAAGCAATAAAGGGGAGTGTATTGTCTGATTACCTCGCCCAACAACCCATTGAGGATTATTAACCGATGAAGTTTGAGTTCCCTGATGAGGACATCATGTTTCTCAAATCGAAAGATTGTGAGGAACCAATCCCGGAGGAGGGGCCTGACTTTGAATCCGAATGGATTCTGATGTTTGATGGGGCCGTTAACGTGAATGGTAGTGGAGTTGGTGTTGTTTTGGTTACGCCGAAAGGATCCCACATTCCTTTTGCTGCCTGACTAACGTTTGAATGCACCAACAATGTGGCTGAATACGAAGCTTGCATATTGGGTATTGAAGAGGCGATTGATTTGCGGATCAAGAACCTTGTCATTTATGGAGATTCAACTTTGGTTGTGAATCAGGTTAACGGAAAATGGTATACGCATCAATCTCATTTAATTCCATACCGAGACTATACGAGGAGATTATTGACGTTCTTCACCAAGGTGAAATTGCATCATGTGCCGAGAGAGGAAAATCCTCTGGCAGATGCTTTGGCTACTCTGGCCGCCTTGATTAAGGTGCAATGGTGGAATCAGTTCCCTAGTGTTGAGGTGGGACGTCTGGATAGACCGGCTTATGTGTTCGTTGTTGAGGCAGCGCCTGATGATGAGAAGTCGTGGTATTTCGATATCAAGCGCTATATGGAAACCCAAGATTATTCCGAGGGAGCGTCTAAGAAAGACCGAAAGACTCTGAGGAGGTTGGCCATGGTGTTCTATCTGAACAAGGATGGGGTTTTGTATAAGCGGAATTTCGATTGGGTCTTGCTCAGATGTGTTGATGACAAAGAAGCAAGCCAATTGATGAAAGAAGTACACGAGGGGTCGTTTCGTACCCATGCCAGTGGGAATGTGTCGCATTACGCGAAAAACCTGCAGGAAAATAAGAACAACAGAGCCGCCACCGTGCGTTATTTATCCCAAAAGAGGGAAAGGAAACGCTCAGAGTAAACCTGGAAAAAGCATGGTCTCGCGACCAAAGAGAATGGGATCGGGAGTCGATTATGCGAAGGGAAGGTATTAGCACCCCTACGCATCCGTCGTACTCGACGGGATCCACGCACAAAAGGAAGGATAAATGGTTGCTAAAACACTGCTCTCACACACACACACACTGGTTGAAAGAGACGCAAGAAAAACAGACTGAAACTGACTCGACAGAATATCGCATCCTGGGCCTACTTAGCCTATCAAGCATAGACATCAGAGTCTAAGTAGTTCGGACTGGGGAAACGACACATGCTCGCTAGGATATTGCATCCTATGCATAGGTATCTCCTTTGGACGAAGGAGAATCAGAGCATCCGTAGCTCGGCTAACACGCACACAAACAAACACAGGCAAAGGCAAACGTGGAGCCTGAACGCCAATCACTGGGCTTACATCAGCATCCGAACCAAAACACACACACTGGAACCCGAACGCCACTCGATGGACTTACATCAGCTTCCAAGCACACAACAACACAAAACAAAGACACAGGCGCCCGGAGAGATCTGCTCATCTCCTGCCTACGTACCTCATCTGGTATGAGGATCAGGGCGACGTAGTTCCCCTACGGAGGGACACAGGACTAGCCTAACCAGATGACAGAGGGAAACACAACTAGGGAGACTAACTCGAGCCTAGATGTTATCATGCGAGATTGTCCCTAAGTTAAGGTTTCTAGCTAACTTGCACAGGAAGCAAGCCTATCCTATTCAACACAAGTAAACAGCAAATCAAGCATTCACAGTTAGCACACACTATATGCACACCAAAGGGGCTCAATCAAAGGGTAAGACTGCAAGAGCAAGTCATCTGTACAAGGGTGGTGTTAGCTCTTAACCTTGCCATTGAGGGGCTAAGGTGAAGCTGATGAAAGGTGAGTGAAGATAAGACTTCACAGCTCTTATCCCTGGCCAGGGAGAGCTTCAGACAAAGGAGCGTGGGTTCAGAATGGGGGAACCCTTCTACACTCGAGACTCTGACACAACTGTACATTGTACAAGATCTTGGGTTTGTGTCCCAATGCATCAACACAATGGTGTGAGCAGAGGGACGACTCAACAGAATAGCGGGGGATAGATTGCATATCCCTTGGGTTCCGCCAATTGCCTTAAATAAGGACTTTCCCTGCTTGGCACAAATGTAAACAAGCACAAACATCGCCTCTTAAGGAGGACTTCAGACAGTTGCCTGGCCAAGTAACAGGCCAGGTCTTCCAGACTACATGGAGACAAGAATGTTATACCTCAGTGCAAATTGCTTATCAAGCAAAGCAAAGCAATATTAGCAACTAATGTACCTGAAATCAATCAAATATCATCAGTATACTAATCACACAACTAAACAGCAAATGGCTCACAATTAACTATAAACAGACAACACAATCCAATGCACCAAAGTGCAAGCAACTCAAAAGCCAAACATCCTACAAAACAAAACAAGTTAGTGTACAATGTCACATGACATCTCAATCAAAAGTGAATCCACCTCCTTAAGGTATTTTGCCCCTTAACCTGAAAATCACATTCAAACATGAGATACAAGACCACTAGGACAAGCCTAGGGTCAAAAAGAAGGAAAAAAGTCAAAACAGCAAGTCAAACATGATCAACATCAACATTAATCCCATACAAAGATAACCCAATTGGTCTCATGTCCAAATCATACACCAAATTAATTTCATGCACAAATTAGATCAAGCTAGGCAATTATGAGTCATATAGGAGCAAACAGAATGACATCCCTCAAACAAATACCTAAACAGCTCAATAAATTCCACAAAAATTCCAGCCTAAACAGGACACATTCAATAAACTATATATCAAATTTCATGCCATTTGGACAACAGGAAGTAGGTCAATGAAAATCAAAAAGTCAGCAGACATCCTAACAAGTCAACACATGGTAACAAAATGAGCATTAACTTCAATCACATGCCAAACAGTGAAAACAATTAAGAAAATAATGGGGCCAAAGCCAAACCAACAATTAACATGTTATGAATCACTCCATCAAATTTCACATTCATATGATATAGTATGAGCATTTCATGAGACATGGAAGTCAAGTACTCAAGCAAAGACCAAAAAATGCCAAACAGCAATCAAAATTCTCAATTAAATGGAAAATGAATCAAAAATTCATACAAAAATTCATGGTGAAACTAGACATATACAAGACACAACATTCAAAATTTGAGATCAATTGGAAAAGTCTAGGCCTGTCAAATAAATTCATGAAATTGATCTAACCTAGTGTGACACAAATTGTCACACTCAAAAAGAATAAATCATATCTACCAATCCAGAGATCCAAAAATTACAAATGATATACCAAAATCTCCAGGAATGTGTCAAGAATCATCATATGAAATTTCATTAATTTTGGATAAAGTATGAGGATTTTATGAATTAAATGGTGAAACATACAAAAATGTCACACATGATAAAGATCAATATACCATTCCAAAATTCTACCAAGCACAACATGAACTATCATACCTATAAAATTCTAGACAAAATTATGAATCCAACAAAAAAAGTCCCATTAAATTTGGACTTAAAATGGATTTTATATGAATTTTATAAGTTTTGGAATATTATTGAATAATTATTTAATGATTAACGAATTAATTAAGCTTGCAATGGCGTTTTCGTAATTAATCCAAAAACGTGGTACAATACTCATTTATTGCGTGTCAGCGTTTCATTGGCTATTATGGGAGGGAAACAAGATTTTCAAAAGTGCCATGAACAGAAACGGATTCAACGTGAAACATTTCCAGATTTTTCTCGTTCTTCCTCGCGTTCAAGTTCTTGAGTCCCAGCTACGGTTTCGATCAAATCTCAACGAAAACACACAAATGATATACCGTTGGAAAGGTCTAAACACGTACGTTCCAAATATGACTATGAAATCGTCCAGAAACTCATATACGAAGCGAATCGAACGAATGAAGTTTTGGCATACAATCTTAAATCCAAGATATCTCTCTCAATAATTGATGAAAACGCATGATACAAGCTCTATGCTACTCTACAATGAAAGATCTACAAATGCCCTATCTCAATTTGGCAAACGGTAAGATTTGAAATCCAACCTTGTTCGATGGCAGTCGCGGAATTTGTGCTCGTTTTGCTTCGATTCACGAAAACAGATGAAGTATGGTGATTAGGAAGATGATTGGCACAGCTTTGGTAGCTCAACAACACTCCAAACGCTTGGATTCTTGATTTGCCATTGATGAACAATCTTGGACAGTTGGAGTTTTTGATGGTTTTGAGCTCCAATTGATGCAAACAGCTCTTGATTAACACCTGCAAATGAGAACTACACCACGAATTTGCAAGAAAATTGATGAATTATTGATGAATTTGAAAAAAAAAAGTGAAAGTTCAAAGTAAAAAAAGTGAGAGAATTGAGAGAGTTTTTTGTGATTTTCTGTTTGGATCTTGAAAAATGATTAGTGCTTAATGATTACAGTTACAATTAGCCTTATATACCAATCCACTAATCCAAAATTAATCATGATTAAGCATAATGGAAAGATTAGTGTTAAGTGTATTTTTCAAGTGTGTGGCCAAAATGCCCTTCCTTAATGCAGCTCATTTTCTGTCCAAATTTGGTTCAAACAAGTCACAAATGATATTTAGAAAGTGTTGCAAAGAGCCTCATTTCAAAATTCCAAATATTTCTCAACTTGGACCATTTTGCCCTTGGATTTTAATTAGTGCACTTGAAAAATGGCCTTTTTGTGTGAATGCTTTTGGCAAAATGTGGTGATGGATTATGAAAGTACACATCAAATGTGATTTGCTCAAAGAAAAACCATCCAATTTGGACACTCCATGTGAAAGTTATGCCACTTTGATTTCGGGCATTTTCTGAAAATGCTTGGACCATATCTTGCTAACCACACATGGGAATTTCAAGTTCTTAGACTTTTTGGAATGGTGAGATCAAGATCTTCAACTTCCATGTTGGACAAAGTTCCATTTGAAGCTTGTATGATGAAGTTATTTTGAGGAGAAAAAGTTTCCATTTTGGGCAACTGAAATTACAGGTCACTTGCTATTTTTGGAAACTTCTGATCTGACCTCCAAATATTCAACCTTGGTCTTTGGTATGTCAAATGAGACTTATATGGACATGAATGAGGCCTTTCAAACCATCTCACACCTTCCAATCTATAAAATCAGGCACAGTTGACTACAATTGACTTTCTAGGGTTTCTGGTTGACTGAACAATGACTGATGACTTCTGAGCATCCAATCTTTGGCCAAATCACTTCAAAATGATCCTTAGACCATATGAGCTTGGTAAATCCACCCTAGGGCTTTATTCCAATGAAAATAGCACATGCTTGCTTGATTGACTGGATCTCCTGACCAGTTGGACCTAATTCTTCAGTTGGCTTGCACTTGGGCAAATGGACAATGCAATGTTATGCAGTGGCCTATGTTATGTTATGACCTAATATGAAAATGAATGTACAAAATGATGGGTGCAAATTTGAGGTGCTACAGAATGCAATGGTGAAAAAGCTGCTGAGGGCTGGATATTATTGGATGACAATGGAGGCCCAATGTTTCAACTTCGTGTGGAAGTGTTATAAATGCCAGATTTATGCTGACAAGGTGCACGTACCTCCAAACCCGTTGAGTTTAATGTCATCTCCGTGGCCGTTTGCTATGTGGGGCATTGATATGATCGGAAAGATCAAGCCTACGGCTTCGAATGGGCACCGGTTCATATTAGTGGCTATCGGTTACTTCACTAAGTGGGTGGAAGCAGCCTCTTATGCAAACGTGACGAAACAGGTTGTTGCCAGGTTCGTTAAAAGGGACATCATTTGCAGATATGGGGTTCCCGAGAGAATCATTACTGACAATGGTTCTAATCTCAACAATAATATGATGGCAGAACTGTGCCGGGAATTCAAAATCGAGCATCACAATTCTTCTCCTTATCGTCCAAAGATGAATGGGGCGGTCGAGGCGGCTAATAAGAATATCAAGAAGATTGTGCAGAAGATGGTTGTGACCTATAAGGATTGGCACGAGATGTTGCCATTTGCATTGCATGGGTATCGAACCTCGGTGCGTACATCTACTGGGGCAACGCCTTTCTCGCTTGTGTATGGGATGGAAGTCGTGCTACCGGTTGAGGTTCAGATTCCGTCGTTGAGAGTCCTGATGGACGTGAAATTGAAAGAGGCTAAATGGGTAAGGACTCGGTACGAAGAGTTGAGCCTGATTGAGGAAAAGAGGCTGGCGGCCATTTGTCATGGGCAGTTGTACCAGCAGCGAATGAAGCATGCTTTTGACCGAAAGGTGCGACCTCGGGTATATCATGTGGGAGATATGGTGCTGAAAAGGATCCTTCCTCCTCAGAAAGATCATAGGGGCAAGTGGACACCCAACTATGAAGGTCCATTCGTGGTCAAGAAGGTTTTCTCTGGTGGAGCCTTGTTGTTGACGACCATGGATGGTGAGGATTTTCCATCCCCTGTGAATGCGGACGTAGTTAAAAAATACTTCGTATAAGAGACCCGCTGGACGAAAAGAATAAAATAGTCAAGGCAGAAATGGGCATCCCGGCGAACCAAAAAAAAATGAAAAAAGGTTCGGGCAAAAATTAGGGATAAAAAGAAAATTGTACACCCGGTAAGTCGAACACCTGAAAAGGCGGCTTGGGCAAGAAAGGGTATCCCGGTGGACTGAAAACCCGAAAGGGCGGTCCAGGCAAAAGAGGGATTGAAATGAACAATTGCGTCTAGCATGATCGTTTGTGCTTTGGATATGACATGGGTAATCTCCGGCAGAGATCGGTCGGAAGCGTCTTGTTTAGAAGGCAGAAAGTGTGGAGAGTCTTGAAGACATATGGGGTGTAACCGAGTTGGAACTCGATGAAATCATGGGTTCACATTGCCATTAGGATAGATGTTCCTTTTGTGCGCAATTACCTCTTTTCAGGAATTGCTTCCTGTGTATTGCTCAGTTTCGAGCAACACCTTTTTCAATCAATAAAATGCATATTCAGTCAAATAATTTTGTTTTTGTTTCATTACCGCTTTGATTGCAAAAACATCCATTTATTTTGATAAGAATCTTTGCATTTTGAGACATACAGGTCCCTTCCAATGCATGTTTATGAGATTGAAAACTTGAAATCTTATTCGGAAGGTTGAGTGACCTAGGTGTTGAAATTTTGGCATGTCTGGGGCACGTTTTTATCTAACGATCTCTTTTACAGGTGTTGTTAGATATTTTCACTCACTTGCAGGTTGTGATGTGAAGCCTTTTTGACAAAGGATCCCCGTGGAGTCCAATCAGAGACAAGGGATTGAAGAATGGTGAAAAGACAGCGAGAGACGTGCGACGATCATAGAGTATTAATCAAGAAGACTCTTCAAAGTCCGAGGACTGGAAAGTTTGTACGAATTCAAGGCGTTCGATCTCCGTAGAGTACGGAGAGGTCGAGAATACAAGGTGATGAATCAGAAAAGTCCATACGAGTCTGGGAGTTCTCAAAAGTGGAAAGCTGACATTGGATTTAGATGGTGAATACCAGGGTTCGACGAGTCGACGGGTGTTCCGTTCCAGATTTTCCTTGTTTCCCCAAGCAGAGTCGGGATTGTTATCTCCCCAGCGGGTTCGAGATCGGTGTTGCCTCGGCAGCCAGGCATGAAGGTGGCAGTTTCCCCAAGCAGTGTCGGGATTGTTATATCCCCAGCAAGTCGAAGATTGTTGTTTTCCCCGCAGAGCGCGTTGGTGGTTTCTTCCCCAGCGAAGTCCCCAAGCGGATCGGGTTTAGGGGAGGTCATCCCTGGTGAGTGTGGTCCTTTCCCCAGCAGCAGTGCTATTCCCCAGCAGGGTGGGGATTGGAGCGTTAGCGAGTTCCTTAGCAGAATGCCTCGAGCTCCCCAGAAGAGTCCCTTGAGGGGATACTTTTTATGCATTCATCATTTAGAAGATCATAGCATATTGCATAATAAATTGCGTAGCATTTCCATGGTTATGGAGCATTACGCTAAAAAATCATCATGCATCAGCATTGCGAGCATACGCTAGTCTCAAGCCGTGGTTACCGTTTGAGAATTGGTTTCGTCGGTTGGTGAAGATGTTACTCTGATGAGTTTAGCATAATGACGTTGGAGCAACAATGTTCCCCAGTAGCACGATATTGGAGGAAAATTTTCCGTCGGGCGGAGATGGAAATGAAGATCAAAGAACGTTACGCAATCAGCGCGAAAGTCGGGGTTCAAATGCGGTGATCGGGGATCATCTGTGCAAATCAAAGTTTTGGGGTTCAAGAAAAAGAAAAAAAAGAATAATAATAATCCCCATCTGAGTGCAAATTGTTCGTTCACAACGGTTTAAGTAGAGATAACATGTCCATGACTTATTATCCCCAGCATGGGTCGTTGGCCCACGTGCCGCCTCATTTATCAGTTTCCTGGTATTCAGACCGAAGTGGAATTCAGGCCAGTTTCCCGGTATTCAGACCGAAGTGGCATTCAGGCCAGTTTCCTGGTATTCATACCAAAGTGGCATTCAGACCAGTTTTCTGATAATCAGATCGAAGAAGTTTCCGACGTTCAGGTCGAAGCACTTGTGGCATTCAGGCCAGTTTTCCGATGTTCAGATCGAAGAAGTTTCTGACGTTCAGGTCGAAGCACTTGTGGCATTCAGGCCAGTTTTCCGATGTTCAGATCGAAGAAGTTTCGGACGTTCAGTTCGAAGCACTTGTGGCATTCAGGCCAGTTTTCTGATGTTCAGATCGAAGAAGTTTTCGACGTTCAGGTTGAAGCACTTGTGGCATTCAGGCCAGTTTTCCAGTATTCAGACTGAAATGGCATTCAGGCCAATCTCTCGGTGTTCAGACCAATATTGATAATCTCATATCTTCCGATACTCAGGTCGAAGTCATTTCCAGTATTCAGACCGATGAGCGGCATTCATGCCATGGGTGTTCCTGTGTTACCATTTATGTTGGTATCCAGATTAACATTTTGTTTCGGTATTCAGGCCGACTATATCCATACCAGACAGATTTTTCTTTCAAGATCATCTTCTTTGCCGATTCTGACAGGCATTGTTAATTATTTCCCAGTGGAGCGCAAATTGTTCGTCTGTTCTTGGTATTCAATCACTCTTCACCCTGATCATCTGAAAGCCGAGGCTGTTCATATCGACAGGTTCACAGTGGATTGAATAGGGGCAACTATAACACCTCAAAATTTTCCCTCCTCTTATTGGGACTAGTTTAGCATAGTGCATTTCATGTTTTAGGACATTAGGCATTTTCATATTGCATATCATGTGGAAATGAACAAGGGACATCCTCCAAAGTCTTTTTTAGAAGATGAGAGGCTACATGATTCAAGCCTGAGGGTCTCCATAAACTGATCATCAACCATCTTAGGGTTTGGGATTCAATTAGGGTTTCTTAATCCTTCAAAGTTTGAGCATTATTTTGGTTGCAAGGGTATATCACCATAATCATGGTTATATCCTCATTCAGGGTTTCATTGTGCATGTTCCAGTTTCCTTTGGATTAGGGTTTTGACCTCTGGTCAACCCTAATCAATGACTTCTATTCCAATCAGGGATTCTCAAGGAGGTGAAGTATTCTATTGAGATGGATATCACATGGTTATATGGAGAGCTTATTGGAGCTAGGGGTTCATTTCTGAGCCATTTCCTCAGGTGGTAGAGGCTCAAGTGCATTTTCAAGTTATCTGGGGCCTATAAAAGTCAACTGAAAGTCCAATGAGGGCTATGAGGGGGAGAAATGAGTTTCAACATCTCATTCATGTTCAAAAGAGGTTCATTTATCATGTCAAACACATACCTTGAAGAATTTGAAGTTTGATCAAAAGTTTCCCAAAATGGAAAGTGACCTATAATTTCAAGTTTACAAAAATAGAAAGTTTTTCGTTCACATTCAACTAAACTTTACAACACAAAGGAAGCTTCAAATGAAATTTTGTTGAACATGAAAGTTGAAGATCTTTCTCTGCCATTTCCAAAAAGTCCAAGATCATGAGCATCTGATGGATGGTTGAAGAGTTATGATCAAATGCTTGCCAAGGGTGCATGGAACTTCAACAAGCCATAACTTTTGAACCAAAGCTCCAAAATGAGTCCCTCATTTTGCATATTTCTTCTCATGACCTATAATTTCCAAATCCATCATTGCATTGCATGAATTTTGATCATAAGATCATTTGCCCATGCATGAGTATTTTGGAGGGAAAATGCATAATTCAAAATTGGTGCATTACATGAGCTAAATTCCATTGCCATTGTGTTCATAAAATGATTTTGAGTGAGTTTGCACCTCCACATGTTACTGTTCACGTCCAAATTTTGCCATTCACCTCACTTTTCCATTTTTTGTCATGCACCTTATTCTCACTAATTACAATTAGCCATTGCCTAATTAATTTTTCAGAGTGATTAACATGTCATATAAAGCCTTAATCATAACAGAATTTCAGATAACACACACATTCTAGATCTAGATCCAAATTCCCTCCAAATTTTCTCTCAATCCAAATTTGAAAATTCTTCACATAACAGTTGAATTTTATTGCATATTCTTGTTCCTTGATCATCATTTGGTAGAGATCAAGCATTGATTTGAAGAAATTGGTGAAGAATCAAGCAAATCCATACATGAACATGAACATGGAGCTTTGAGTTTCAGCAAGATCCAAGCCAATTGAAGCATCAAGTCGTGGTCTAGACTTCATAGCAAGGTTGAGGAAGGAGAACTAGAGCTGGAAGAAGCTCAAATCTACTGTTTTGGTCACTGCAAGTTCAGGTTGGTCCAATTTAGAATCTCTTAATTCTTCAAACCATTTCCATGTTTAGGTAGAGCTTATCATGCTGAAAATTCTGATATAAATTTCATGGAAAATGGATGAATATTGGTTGAGTTGTGTTGATTTGAAGTTTTGTGTGTGAAATATGTTTTTGTTCGATTTGCATTATACATTGAGATTTAGACCAAATAAACCATGGATCCATGCTCCTTGTTGAATAACCTTTCCAATGGTGTATGCATTACTAAAATCTGAAGAAAAAAAGTATAAGTGGAAGCACTATAGCACCACCGTCTCCATGAAGAAGACGGTGGAAACCACCGCTTGCGCCACCGTCTGGTGAACCCTAGGGTTTGCTGTGTCATCCGCCATGCATGCATCCACGTGCGTCCTGTTGTCCATTTGTTTGGTTGTTGTTCCGTTGACCAATTCCACATGTACTTGGACTGATGATGTGGACGCCACTTCAATTAATGAAGTGATGCGTTTTGGTTCCATACTCCCTTCGATTCCTGGCCAATGCAATTTGACATTTATTTGTTCTCATGCGCTTCTATTTTTTTATGCACACAGTTCGATTCCCACCGGTTCCATTATTTCAAATTAAATCAGCCTTTTCTATTTCCCTCCAACTTAACATGTGATTTCTTCATTTATTTCAAATATTCTCATGTTACTTTGAAAAATTATAACAAATTGAAAATGCATCCAAATCACTTCCAATTTTTTTCCAAATGTTCATCTTGATGTCTATTATTTTGTGGCATTTATTTCATGATTTTATCATTTCTGGATTTTTGATTGTGGACTGTTATTTGACCATGTATGCAAATGTGACATGTTGTACCAATTCTTTTGTGAAATGCTCATACATTGGCCAATTGCTTTGAAATTTGGTGTGATGATTCCCAACATGTTGCTTGATTTTTGAGGCTTGGTTGTGCATTTTTTATCATTTTTCATCTCTGTTTTAGGCACATGGATGTATGGTGTGACAATGTGTGTCACACAATTTGATGTCATACTTGTTCATTTTCATTTCTAGGTCAATTGAGTTCCTCTGATTCCAATCTTTTGCATGATGCTTGTGTTTGAAATGTTGTATTCACATAAAAATTTTCATGATTGTTTGATTCATTTCTGTTTTAATATGGAATTTTGATTCTTAATGTCCAATTGTGTGCTTTGTAATTGCCTTTGCCATATCTTGTTCATGCGATGATTTTGCTTGATGATTTAGATTTGATCCTTTTTAGGACATGTTCATATTGGATTAAATGTGCTTCATGTTGGATATCAACTTCTGTTTTGACTTTTTGTTATGCCTTTGACCCTAGTCTTGGTACTAGTGGTTTGTACTCATCTTTTGAGCTTTGTATTTCAGGTTCAAGCTATTAGCTCTAGTGGTTGATGCAATCTTATGACTTGAGATGCAAATTTGCTTTGTCCACTAACTTTTCTTGTGTTGTAGGTTTATTGGTGTTGAACTCACTTGAGTTGTTGGCTTGCCTTGTGTACATATTGGTTGTAACACTGTTGACTGTCTCTTGGATTTGTCTGAATGTGAATATTGACTTGTTTGATTTTCTTACAGGTACTTTAGTTGCTTTAGATCATTGCTTGAGCTTTGCTTTGCTTGTGGTTGGCATACCACCTAGGTAACCATTCTATTCTCCATGTAGTCTGGAAGACCTGTCATTTATTTTGGCAGGCACCTGTCTGAAGCCCTCCTTAAGAGGCCATGTTTTTTATTGTTTAAGTTTGTCCTAAAGACCTCAATGAGGCATGGTTACATATTAAGACCTCCTAAGTGAAGAGGCATTGGCAGATAGAAGGGATTTGCAATCAATCGCCTGCTATTCAGTTGAGTCTTTCATTACGCTCGCACTACGTGCTGATGCTTTTGAATAAACACCCAAAATCTTGTATAGTCAGTCAGGTGGAATAGGGTTCCTCATTCTGGAACCCCACACCTTCTTTGTCTTGAGCTCACCCCGGCCAGGGTTAAGAGCTATGAGGTCTTAACCTCATTACCTTTCATCTGCTCACCCTGACGGTCAATGTCAGTGGTTAAGAGCCTCAGACAGGAAAATGAAATTTGACGAAATTGGTCCCCGGCAACGGCGCCAAAAACTTGATGAATTGTTAAACTTGATGTTCGCAAGTGTACGAACGCGTCAGAGTAATATATAAGATTATCGAACCACAGAGACCAAGTGTCAATCTATCGTTATTTGTTGTTATGGTGTTTATCAAAGGCAGTCAATACAGGTGTTTTTGTAGTGTGCATTAAAAGTAAAGTATTGAAATAGAATATAATTAATAAAGACAGGGTCGAATGTAATTCACGTAATCAATTGGTAATCCAAGTACTTGCTAATAGAACTACTTATGGGCAATGTTTCCTACTTTGAAAAGAACTAATTTAACAGGAATTGTCGCTTTCGCGTATTTAGAACCGAGTTGTACTCCCTAATCAAACCCTCTTATTGTCACTTATAAAAAGGCGCGCATTGCGTTAGAGTAGTAAACCTATTTTTAAGAAATATAGTATCTTGACTAATTTGAAAAGTATTATAACCTGGATTTCTTAACCAAAAGAGGTTCTTACGAACCAGACTCTAAACTTATAAACGCATCCGAGAATAGTTTTAAAATCTCTTTTCTTCTTGATGTTAAAAACTCCTAATGAACTAGACAAAGCGCTTTCGCTGTTTTTGAAATAGTTAAAAACAATTAAGTTTATAAAGACGTTGGACGGCTTTCGATCTTACCCAACAAAATTGAAGTGCGGGAAAACTTATGTTGAAAGTTACAACAGCCCTTAAGTGTTTCTACGAACAATGGTACGAATTATCGGTTCAATTACGATCCTTACATTCTAACCTTTTAGATTTAGTTAGACATGGTAAAGTAAAAGTGCATTAATTTAAATAAAAGTAGTGCGAGTGCGGAAAGTAAATAAAAGTAGTGCGAGTGCGGAAAGTAAATAAAAGTAGTGCGAGTGCGAGGAAATAAACAATTTAAAGCGAGTGCGAGGAAATAAACAATTTAAAGCGAGTGGGATAAATAAATAAAGTAAAGGCGAGTGCGGGAAATAAATAAAGTAAAGCGAGTGCGGGAAATAAATAAAGTAAAGGCGAGTAATAAAAACCTGCTCCAATCGGAGGACTGAGTAAATTGCAATGCGGAAAAGAAAATGGTGGCAGGATTAACTTCCTTCCAAAGTGCTCCAAACTCGATTACAGACTCTATCACAGACTTGATTACACAATTATGGTAACACTCCAATGCGAAGCGATTACCACTATAAAATACTGAATATATGCCTAAGTGAAACAAAGTTGCTTCTGAGTTTGCCTCTGCTCTAAGTTTGGATGATTGTAAAATTGAATTCGCGTTTCTATTTATAAGCAAATAAAAAAGGTGGAATTGACTTGGATTCCCTTCAACTTGAAAATAGAGGAAACCGTTTCCTTCTTGTGGCGCCCGCCACAAGGCTATGGCGCCCCCCACAAGCACAAAGTGGGGCGCTTTAATGGATGTAGTGGGGAAACGTGGGAGTTGAGGAGGTTGGACTTGGACACGTCATGGGTTGGTCTGTGGCGCCCGCCATGGGGTAGGCCATAAGCACAAAATGCTGAATTTTAGGGTTTTTAGCCCTTTTTCACTCCTTTTCTCGATCGGGGCTCCGATTAAAGTAAAAACCTGAAAACAAAGGAAAACACAGTAATAAAACAACAAAATGACAATAAAACAACTAGAATGCATGTGAAATCGGAGTCGAAAATACGTAAATTTCAGTGTTATCAACAACAACAACCGCAACAAAGAACAAACGCATGCAACAACAATAATTCCAACAACACTCATCACCAGCAACAAAATTTAGAGAGGAAGAAGGTCTCTTTCGACCTGATTCCTATGTCATATGCAAAACTGTACCCATCTTTAGTCCTCAAGAATTTGATTCAACCAAGGAATCCACCGTAGACACCATAACCACTTCCATGGTGGTATAAATCTGAACTTCGTTGTGCTTTTCACCAGGGTGCACCTGGGCACGATGTTGAGAACTTTTATCCACTGAAGTATGAGGTGCAAAAGCTTATGAAGAGTGGCATAGTGTCTTTTGAAGACCACGCACCTAATGTGAAAGCTAATCCTTTGTCTGCTCATGGGAATACCTCAATGAGTATGATGGACAACTGTCCAGGTGAAAAGTTTTCGATGTCCGGTTTATCTGAAGGTCTTTGGGGCAAATGCATAAAGATATTTGTTTGGTGAGTGAATGCGAACATGATCACGATGGTTGTGATATTTGTAGTGTGAACCCAAGAGGGTGTGTTGTCGTGAAAAGGGACATCCAACGTCTGAGGGATGAAGGCATGATCCAGATTGTTCAATCTCGTCAAATAGATGACGATGTTAATGTCATTGTTCCTGTTTTCAAGCAACCATAGCGGTTGTAATTCAGTATGATAGCAGCAGTAGCCAAAACGTCAGCAATAGATCATTTTCTCCGTTAGTAATACGGTTGGCGGGACCAGTCCCATATGCATCTGATAAGGCTGTACCGTATCAATACAATGCTACAATGATTTAGAATGGTCAAGAGGTCTTGTTGCCTACGACCAGTTCAGTAGTGACCATTGCAGATCTTATGAAGGTGACCCGCAGTGGTCAAGTTTTTGGACCAGTGTTCCCTAAGAATAAGGAATAGTTGATTGTTGGTAAGAAGGAGGAGGTGCCTAGTGTAAATCCTGTTGGATGTTTAAGAGATAAGTCTACTGAATCCAGCAATTTGAAAGCCAATAGTGATGATGATGAGGTACTCCGACTGATCAAGAGAAGTGAATTCAATGTGGTTGAGCAGTTGCTCCAGACCCTCTCTATGATTTCTGTGTGGTCTCTACTTTTGAATTCTGAAGCACACAGAGAAGCACTCCAGAGAGTTCTTGAACAGGCATATGTGGAGCAAGATGTTATTGTGGCTCAATTTGATCATATAGTGGCTAACATCACTTCATGCAATAATTTGAGCTTTTGCGATGAAGAACTCCCTGAGGAGGGAAGAAATCACAATCTGGCTTTTCTCATCTCGATGAATTGCAAAGAAGATGATTTGTCAAATGTGCTAGTTGACACTGGGTCATCGCTCAATGTGATCCCACAATCAAAATTGTCAAAGTTATCTTATCAAGGAGCCCCCATGAGGTATAGTGGAGTAATTGTCAAAGCCTTTGATGCTCTCACAAGACTGTCATTGGAGAGGTGGACCTTCCAGTCAAGATAGGTCCGAGTAATTTTCAGATTACTTTCCAGGTAATGGATATTCACCCGGCCTACAGTTGTTTGTTGGGAAGGCCATGGATTCATGAGACAGGGGTTGTTACATCCACTATGCCCAGAAGCTTAAATTTGTCAAGAATGGCAAGTTGGTGATTGTGGGAAGTGAGAAAGCACTGTTGGTTAGACATCTGTCATCTTTCTTGTATGTAGAAGCTAAGGATGAGGTTGGAACGCCGTTCCAAGCCTTATGTATTGCTTTTGAGAAGAGAGTCAGGGCAGCTATGTCCTCTTTGAAAGATGCGTAGAAGATTGTTGAAGAAGGTCCTATTGATAAATGGGGGCACGTGGTAGAGGTCGCCGACAACAAGGGAAGAAATGGTTTGGGGTTCCAGAAGGTCTCGTCAACCGTTAGATCTGAAGATATGCAACTCAGATTCCATAGCGGAGGGTTCATTCATGGGAATGAACAACACTTAGCTGATGTGCTAGAGGATAGCGAAGAGAAAGACTGCACCAACTTTGTGACGCATGGACAGACATGCAACAATTGGAGAGTTGTTGATATTCCTGTTATTTTGCATCGATCTAAGTAACTGCTTTTATATTTTAAAAAATCCTTCTCCTATGCCTAAGGGAGAAGTGAACTGTGTTGGGCATTTTAAATTGATCATCAATAAAATTAATTCTATTCATCCACATCTTTGATGTTTTGTTTTTACTTTTTGCTTATTTCTGAAAATGGTAATCACAAAAAACATAAATAAACAATATGATTTTCCATCTGCATAATATTTGATCACAAATTCACTTCTCTAAAATCAAAATATCAAATCATTATGCAGGTTGGTTCCTAACCCCATTGAATACAATGATCCTTCTCCTTCTCCGAATTTTGAATTCCCTGTGTTTAAAGCCGAGGAGGAAAATGATGTAGAAGTGAGTGATGAATTATCTCGTCTTCTTGAGCAAGATGAGAAGGTTATTCATCCGTTTGAAGATCAGATTGAGCTAGTCAACTTGGGTTCCAAGGATGATGTGAAGCAAGTCAAGATTGGGTCTCGATTGTGTCTAGATGCTAAGAATGGGTTGATTGATCTTTTGCAAGAGTATTCAGATGTGTTTGCTTGGTCCTATCAAGACATGCCTGGGTTGGATTCTGATATTGTGGATCATAGGTTCTCGTTGAAGCGAGAATGCCCACCAGTCAAGCAGAAGTTGAGAAGAACGCATCCTGATATGGCTGTGAAGATCAAAGAGGAAGTTCAGAAGCAGATTGATGTCGGTTTTCTTTGTGATTGCTGAGTATCCGCAATGGGTGGCCAACATTGTGCCTGTGCCAAAGAAAGATGGAAAAGTCCGCATGTGCGTCGATTATAGAGATTTGCATAAAGCCAGTTCAAAAGATGATTTACCTCTGCCACACATTGATATGTTGGTAGACAATACTGCTAAATTCAAAGTCTTTTTGTTTATGGATGGATTTTCCGGATATAATCAGATTAAGATGGCACCCGAATATATGGAGAAAACCACATTCATTACACCTTGGGGAACATTCTGTTATAGAGTGATGCCTTTCGGTTTGAAGAATGCTGGTGCAACTTACCAGAGAGCAATGACTACTCTTTTTCATGATATGATGCATAAAGAGATAGAAGTGTATGTCGATGACATGATTGCTAAATCAATTGATGAAGAGGAACATCTTAAGTATTTGTTGAAGTTATTCCAGCGTTTGAGGAAGTATAAGCTCCGCTTCAATCCCAATAAGTGTACTTTTGGTGTTCGTTCTGGTAAATTTTTGGGCTTTATTGTCAGCGAGAAAGGTATTGAAGTTGATCCTGCCAAGGTCAAAGCAATACAAGAGATGCCTGCGCCCAAAACTGAGAAGTAAATTGTCGCATTACGCGAAAAACCGGCGGGAAAACAAGAACAACAGAGCCGCCACCGTGCGTTATTTGTCCCAAAAGAGGGAAAGGAAACGCTCAGAGTAAACTTGGAAAAAGCATGGTCTCGCGACCAAAGAGAATGGGATCGGGAGTCGGTTATGCGAAGGGAAGGTATTAGCACCCCTACGCATCCGTCATACTCGACGGGATCCACGCACAATAGGAAGGGAAATGGTTGCTAAAAACACTGCTCACACACATACAAATACCGGCTGAATGAGACACAGGAAACAAACAAGACTAACTCGGCAGGATATAGCATCCTGGGCCTACTTAGTCTATCAAGCATAGACATCAGAGTCTAAGTAGTTCGGACTGGGGAACGACACATGCTCGCTAGGATATCATATCCTATGCATACGTATCTCCTTTGGACGAAGGAGAATCAGAGCATCCGTAGCTCGGCTAACACGCACACAAACAAACACAGGCAAAGGTAAACGTGGAGCCTGAATGCCAATCACTGGGCTTACATCAGCATCCGAACCAAAACACACACCAGAAGGCAAACGTGGAGCCTGAATGCCAATCACTGGGCTTACATCAGCATCCGAACCAAAACACACACAAGAAGGCAAACATGGAGCCTGAATGCCAATCACTGGACTTACATCAGCATCCGAACCAAACGAAACCACACTGGAACCCGAACGCCACTCGATGGACTTACATCAGCTTCCAAGCACACAATAACACAAAACAAAGACACAGGCGCCCAGAGAGATCTGCTCATCTCCTGCCTACGTACCTCATCTGGTATGAGGATCAGGGCGACGTAGTTCCCCTACGGAGGGACACAGGACTAGCCTAACCAGATGACAGAGGGAAACACAACTAGGGAGACTAACTCGAGCCTAGATGTTATCATGCAAGATTGTCCCTAAGTCAAGGTTTCTAGCTAACTTGCACAGGAAGCAAGCCTATCCTATTCAACACAAACAGTAAATCAAGCATTCACAAGTAGCACACACTATATACACACAAAAGGGGCTCAATCAAAGGGTAAGACTGCAAGAGCAAGTCATCTGTACAGGGGTAGTGTTAGCTCTTAACCTTGCCATTGAGGGGCTAAGGTGAAGCTGATGAAAGGAGAGTGAAGATAAGACTTCACATCTCTTATCCCTGGTCAGGGAGAGCTTCAGACAAAGGAGCGTGGGTTCAGAAAGGAGGAACCCTTCTACACTCAAGACTCTGACACAACTGTACAATGTACAAGATCTTGGGTTTGTGTCCCAATGCATCAACACAGTGGTGTGAGCAGAGGGAAGACTCAACAGAAGAGCAGGAGATAGATTGCTTATATCTTTTATCCTCCAATTGCCTTAATCAAGGACTTTTTTCTGCTTGGGGACAAAAGTAAACAAGCACAAACATTGCCTCTTAAGGAGGACTTCAGACAGGTGCCTGGCCAAGTAACAGGCCAGGTCTTCCAGACTACATGGAGACAAGAATGTTATACCTCAGTGCAAATTGCTTATCAAGCAAAGCAAAGCAATATTAGCAACTAATGTACCTGAAATCAATCAAATATCATCAGTATACCAATCACATAACTAAATAGCAAATGGTTCACAATTAGCTATAAACAGACAAACACAATCCAATGCACCAAAGTGCAAGCAACTCAAAAGAGCCAAACATCCTACAAAACCAAAACAAGTTAGTGTACAATGTCAAATGATATCTCAATCAAATGTGAATCCACCTCCTTAAGGTATTTTGCCTCTTAACCTGAAAACCACATTCAAACATGAGATACAAGACCACTAGGACAAGCCTAGGGTCAAAAAGAAGGAAAAAAGTCAAAACAGCAAGTGAAACATGATCAATGTCAACATTAATCAAATACAAAGAGAATCCAATTGGTCTCATGTCCAAGCTATACACCAAATTTATTCTATGCACAAATTAGATCAAGCTAGGCAAATGTGAATCCTATAGGAGCAAACAGAATGATCTCACTCAAACAAATACCTAAACAGCTCAATAAATTCCACAAAAATTCCAGCCTAAATAGGACACATTCAGTGAACCACATATCAAATTTCATGCCATTTGGACAACAGGAAGTAGGTCAATGAAAATCATAAAGTCAGCAGAAATCCAAACAAGTCAACACATGGTAGCAAAATGAACATCAACTTCAATCAAGTGCCAAACTGTGAAAACACTTAAGAAATGAATGGGACCAAGGCCAAATTAACAATGAACATGTTGTGAATCACTCCATCAAATTTCACATTCATATGATATAGTATGAGCATCTCACAAGACTTGGAAGACAAGCACTCAAACAAAGCCCAAAAATGTCTAACCAGCAATTAAAAATCTCAATTAAATGGAAAATGAATCAACAATTCATGCAAAAAATCATGGTGAAACTAGACATATACAAGACACAGCATGCAAAATTTGAGATCAATTGGAAAATCCTAGGCATGTCAAATAAAATCATGAAATTGACCTAACCTAGTGTGACACAAATTGTCACACTTAACTTGCACACATCATATCTACCAAACCAGAGATCCAAAATTCACAAACTATACATCAAAATAACCAGAAAGGAGTCAAGAATTAGCATGTGAAATTTAATTCAATTTGGATAAGGTATGAGTATTTCATGTTAGAAATGGTGAAACATACAAAAATATACACATGAACAAGATCAATAGGCAAACGTCAAAAATCCACCAAGCATAACTTGTGTTACCATGCCTATAAAAACTAGAGAAAATTATGAATCTAACAAAAAAACTCCCACTAAATTTGGATTAAAATTGAATTTGTTTGGATTTTTTGAAGATTTATGGAATTATTGAATGTTTATTTAAGTTTTTAATGAAATAAATTAATTCTGGTGGCAATTTTGAAATAATCCTCAGCCATGCCAAAAACGACGTAGCATCATTTATTTGGTGTCAGCGTGTAACTGGACGGTTTTGGCGCTAAACAGGAATTCAAATTGGCATTGCAGTATGATGGATTAAACGCTAGTTATTTCCAGAAATTGAACGTGTTGATCCGCGTTCTTGAGTTCATCACTTCCAAATTCGGTTTCGATCAATCCTCAACCAAAATGCACAAATCTTATATGGATAGAAAGGTCTAAGTATGTACATCACGAATATGCAAACGAAATTGTCCAGAAATTATTATACAATGCGAATCGATTGAAAGAAGTTTTGGTACCAACACTTTAATCCAAGATTTCTCTCTCAATAATTGATTAAAATCAAAACTACAAGCATCTTAGCACTCTATAATCAAGGATTTACGCGAATCATATCATAATTTGGCAAATGGTTAGAGTCGAATTCCAACCTTGATCGAAGTGCAGTTATAGATTCACGCTTATTTTGCTTCAATTCACGAAAACAGATGAAGTATGTTGATTAGGAAGACGATTGGTGATGATTTCGTAGCTCAACAAGTCTTGGAGATGGAGAAATCGCGATTTGCCATTGAAGCTCAAGGTTTGGACAGTTGGAATTATGCACGTTTCTTGCTTCAATTTCCACAAACAGAGCTTGCCAATCACCTGCAAGAGATGAATCAACAAAGAAATAGCAACAAGAATGGTGAATTCTTGGAGAATTGATCAAAAAAGTGAATGAACAAAATGGAGAAAAAGTGAGAGAATTGTGATATTTTTCTATTTGGATCTGAAGAAATGATTAGTGATCTTGCAAAACAGTTATAATTAGCAATATATACCAAGGCTTAATCCCAAAATTAATCCCAATTAGCAAAATGGAAAAGATTAGTGTAAGTGCAATTTTTCAAGCTTTGGTCCAATATGCCCTTTCTTAAACCAGCTGATTTTTCTGTCCAAACTTGGTTCAAACAAGTCAAAAATGACATTTGGAAGGTGTTGCAAAAAGTCTCATTTCAAAATTCCATGTAACTTGAGTTTTGGACCATTTTGCCCTTGGTTTTTAATTGTTGCACTTGAAAATTGACCTTTTTATGTGAAGGCTTTTGGCAAAATGTGATGATGGATTATGAAAGTACACATCAAATGTGGTTTTCTCAAAGAAAAACCATCCAATTTGGCCACTCCATGTGAAAGTTATGGCACTTTGATTTTGGGCATTTTTGGAAAATGACTGGATCATATCTTGCCAACCACACATGGGGCTTTCAAGTTCTTGGACTTTTTGGAATGGTGAGATCAAGATCTTCAACTTTCATGTTGGACAAAATTCCATTTGAAGCTTGTATGATGAAGTAATTTTGAGGAGAAAAAGTTTCCATTTTGGGCAGTTGAAATTACAGGTCACCTGCTATTTTTGGAAACTCTTGATCTGACCTCCAAATCTTCAACCTTGGTATTTGATAT
Source organism: Lathyrus oleraceus (assembly GCF_024323335.1). Lineage (NCBI taxonomy): Eukaryota > Viridiplantae > Streptophyta > Magnoliopsida > Fabales > Fabaceae > Lathyrus > Lathyrus oleraceus. Next base: position 86,024,781 of record NC_066580.1, on the reverse strand, counting down.
GTCAAATGGGACTTATATGGACATGAATGAGGCCTTTCAAACCATCTCACACCTTCCAATCCATAAAATCAGGCACAGTTGACCATAGTTGACTTTCTAGGGTTTTTGAAGAAATTCAGCTTGACTGTTGAGCTTTGATCATCCAATCTTTGGCCAAACCACTTCAAAATGATCCTTAGACAATGTGAACTTGATAAATCAACCCTAGGTCTTTGTTCCAATGAAAATGTCACATGCTTGCTTGTTTGACCTGATCTCCTGACCAGTTTGACCTAATTTGTCAGTGGGCTTGCACTTGGGCAAATGGACAATGCAATGTTATGCAGTGGACCATGTTATGTCAATGACCTAATATGAAATGAATGTACAAAAGGTAGGGTGAAAATTTGAGGTTCTACACAAGTCAGAGGTTTTCTCGGCCGCTTGAATTATATTTCTAGATTCATTTCCCACATGACTACCACATGTGCGCCTATATTCAAGCTTCTTTGGAAAGATCAGTCTTGTGATTGAACCGAAGACTGCCAGAAAGCATTTAATAGTATCAAAGAGTATTTGCTTGAGCCTCCGATTTTGTCTCCACCTGTTGAAGGAAGACCGTTGATCATGTATTTAACTGTGCTAGAAGATAGTAATGGTTATGTTCTTGGTCAGCAAGATGAGACTGGGAAGAAAAAATTTTCAATCTACTACCTCAGTAAGAAGTTCACCGACTGTGAGACTCGGTATTCTATGCTTGAGAAGACTTGTTGTGCATTAGCTTGGGATGCTAAGCGTCTGCGCCAGTATATGTTGAATCATACTACTTGGTTGATATCAAAAATGGATCCAATCAAGTATATATTTAAGAAGCCTGCCTTGACTGGGAGAATTTCCCGTTGGCAGATGTTGTTATCAGAGTATGATATTGAATACCGATCTCAGAAAGAGACCAAAGGTAGTATCTTGGCTGACCATTTGGCTCACCAACCAATTGAGGATTATCAGTTAGTGCAATATGATTTTCATGATGAAGAGATTTTGTACTTGAAAATGAAGGATTGTGATGAACCACTGCTAGAAGAAGGGCCAGAACCTGATTCCCATTGGGGCATGGTATTTGATGGAGCTGTTAATCAATATGGAAATGGCATTGGGGCATTGATTATTACTCCTCAAGGCACGCATTTTCCATTCACAGATAGATTGACTTTGAAGTGTACGAACAACATGGCAGAATATGAAGCTTGCATTATGGGGCTTGAAGAGGCCATGAATATCAGAATCAAGTATTTGGATGTCTTCGGTGATTCGACTTTGGTTGTGAATCAGACCAAAGGAGAATGGGAGACAAATTAACCCGGTTTGATACCATATAGAGATTATGCAAGGAGGATTTCAACTTTCTTTACAAAGGTTGAATTTCATCATATCCTTCAAGATGAGAACCGGATGGCAGATGCTCTTGCAATGCTGGCATCAATGATTATAGTGAAGTATTGGAACGAAGTTCCCAATTTGTTTGTGATGCATCTTGATAGGCCAGCTCATATGTTTGTTGTTGAAGAGATCAAAGACGAGAAGCTGTGGTACTACGACATCAAATGTTTCCTCCAAAGTCAGATTTACTCGCCTGGGGCATATTTGAAAGATAAGAAGACTTTGAGAAGATTAGTCGGTAACTTCTACTTGAATGGTGATATACTGTACAAGAGAAACTTCGACATGGTTTTGCTCAGATGCGTGGATAGACACGAAGAAGACTTGTTGATGACCGAAGTGCATGAAGGTTCCTTTGGTACTCATTCCAAAGGACATGCAATGGCGAAGAAAATGTTGCGAGAATGTTACTATTGGCTGACAATGGAATCTGACTGTTGCAAATTTGTGAAGAAGTGCCACAAGTGTCAAATTTATGCTGACAAGATTCATGTTCTTCCGACACTATTGAATGATATCTCTTCCCCATGGCCTTTCTCCATGTGGGGAATTGATATGATTGGGATGATTGAGCCCAATGCTTCGAATTGATATCATTTCATTTTAGTGGCAATTGATTAGTTCACAAAATGGGTTAAAGCGGCATCATATGCAAATGTAACCAAGCAAGTTGTTGTAAGGCTTATTGAGAATAAGATTATATGCCGTTATGGTGTGTCGAGTAAGATCATTACTGATAATGGATCGAACTTGAATAACAATATGGTGGAAGCTCTTTGCAAAGACTTCAAGATTGCAAAGACTTCAATATGTTAAAGCTGCGAATAAGAACATCAAGAAGATTATCCAGAAGATGGTTGTCATATATAAGGATTGGCATGAGATTCTCCCTTTTGGTTTGCATGGGTATCGTACATCCGCCCACACTTCAATAGGAGCAACCCCTTTCTCTCTTGTATATGGTATGGAAGGAGTGCTCCCCATAGAGGTTGAGATTCCTTCGTTGCGTGTGGTCATGAAGCCAAGTTGACTGAAGCTCAATGGCGTCAGACCAGGTTTGACCAGTTGAATTTGATAGAAGAGAAGAGATTGACTCCCATGTGTCATGGTCAGTTATATCAGCAGAGAATTAAGAAAGCTTTTGATAAGAAGGTCAAACCTCGAGTGTTCAGAGAAGGAGACCTTGTGCTCAAGAAGATTTTGACGTTCAAGCTAGATTCTAGAGGAAAATGGACTCCCAATTATGAAGGCACATATGTTGTCAAGAGATCCTTTTCAGGAGGTGCATTGATTCTTACAACTATGGATGGTGAAGAGTTCACTCGTCCTGTGAACGCAGATGCAGTCAAGAAATACTTCTCTTAAAAAAGAAAAGAATAGCTCGCTAAGTTGAAAACCCGAAAGGGCGGCTTAGGCAAAAATGAGCGTCTCGGTGGATTGAAAACCCGAAATGGCGATCCAGGAAAAAGTTAGAGACATAAAAATAGAAATAACTTCCCGATAAGTTGAGTACCCCACCTTGGGGCAACTTATGCAAAAATTAGGGATTATGGCAAGTAACTGCATTCTGCTGATCTTTAGTGATTTTTGAAGACTTGGTTGAGCACAAGGGTTGACGTTGGTTCATCTTCAGCAGCGGTTAAGAGCACAGTGGATATCAAGATTTGGTAGAGGGATTAAGGATCATTTGTATTCAATGTAACCTTTTCCATGTAAATTACCATTTTCAACTTTGTAAAATCTATGGAGTTTTGTCATTTACAGACTACCATCCTATTAAATAAAGTTGAAATTTTATCCAATTGTTACTACTCTTATTTACTTCAGCCAATAGTTTTAATTTTTATTATGATCATTTTGAAATTAAATTTTTTAAAAATCAAAATCAAGCTTTTTAAGTATATAAGCAAGAACTTTTCCAAAGCAAGTAAAAAGAATATCAATAGGATTTCAATAAGAAGCAAGTTCTTAATTACGAAGCATCTGAGGTTCCCCAAGCAGTTAACTCTTCGGGTATCCCTAGACGTTTGTGCTGATTCAGACCCTTAGCGGAGTGTTTGATCCCTAGTGGAGGTTCTTTCTTTATCGCCAGCTGAGTTGGTTGATTCAGATACTCTGTGGCGTATTGTTTTCCCCAGTGAAGTCGCCAGGATGTTTGTATATCCCAGTGGAGTTTCTTTCTCCATCCTCAACAGAGTTTTGGCCCTCCCCGGCGGAGTTCGTATTCCCTCAGCAAGTGGATCTTCATCAAAGATGCTTGATTTTCCCCGGTATCACTTTGGTATCTCCAACGATCGTCGTATCTTTGCTCCTAGTCAGAGTTTCCTCCTGGTATCTAAGCAGCTGTTTGATTTTTCCCCAGTAGGGTTGTCTTCCATTTTTATGGTATTGACCTAAATTCCCTACAGTTTGGATGTTTTATCTTCAGCAGATATCTACCCCCAGCCAGGGTTGAGCCTTTGGGTTGTTGATCCCGCTGTTCTCCAGCAGTTTGTCTCCATGATTTTTGTGGATTGACCAAGGATTGTATCGGTGGTTTAATTTCTTCACAACACTTTTGTATCCTTTGTGATTGTTTTGTCATCATAATCACCATATATATATATATATATATATATATATATATATATATATATATATATATATATATATATATATATATATATATATATATATATATATATATATATATATATATATATATATATATATATATATATATATATATATATATATATATATACATCCATATAAATTCATGATTTACATATCTTGCATCTTCATATTTGATTTGTTTGAGATTCTCATTCTCTGTTATGGTGGTACTTTATCCCCATACCAAATCTGGTGTCTGTCCTCTTTTTATTGTAGAGTGTCAGCCTCTAAGACTTTAACCTTTCTCTTTTTCCCCACTGAGTTTGTTTCCTTGTGGACGATTGTTATTTCAGTTTCCTCTTCAGCAAATTTTCTGGATTGAATACTCCCCTTGAGTTATGCCCTCATTGGGTTGAGTTTTGATTGACCGTTTTCTTTCTAACTCTTACCTAGATAGATATTTTGGGTCTCCTAAGAGTATATTACCCAGTAACTGGTAATATTCTTCTTAGTTTGCAGTTTTTTACTTCTTGCCTAATACCCGGCAAAAGTACCCTTTTTCTCTCCAGTAGAATCCCCTGAAAGTATATCCTTGATATGTTCATCTTAACCGGTGACGAATATCTTTCCATCCACCGTGGAGTCTATCCTTGATATGATCACTTTAACTAGTGACGGATATTCTCTTCTTTGGTATTCTACCCAGTAAAAAGGTAGTTGTAAACCCTAGTTTGTTCCACAGAGAGTTAATCCTTGATATGTTCATCTTAATCGATGACGGGTTTTCTTCTCCTTGTTGGTCTTCTACCTAGTAACCGGTAGTTGTAAATCCTATTGTTCCCCTTTAGCGGATTCTATCCTTGATATGTTCACTTTAAACGGTGACAAATTTTCTCTTCTTTGGTATTCTATCCAGTAACTGATAGATGTAATCCATATTTTCTCCCCTTTCAGAGTCTATCCTTGATATGTTCACTTTAGCCGGTGATGGATTTTCTCTTTGATTGGTCTTCTACCCAGTAACCGGTAGTTGTAAATCCTGCTTTGTCCCCTTGCAGAGTGAATCCTTGATATGTTCATCCTTACCGGTGACGAATTTTTCTCTTCGATAGTTTTCTATCCAATTTTTGATAGATGTAATTTCCCTTTTTGTTGTTTAGTCGGTATATCCTTGATATGTTCATCCTAACCGATGACGGGTATCCTCCTTGACATCCCCAGGCAAGTCTATCCTTGATATGTTCATCTTAACCGGTGACAGGTTTTCTTCCCTGTCAAGTTTATCCTTGATATGTTCATCCTAACCGATGACAGATACTCTCATCTTTGGTCTTCTGCCCAGTAACTGGTAGTTGTAAATCCTATTTTTAGCAGTTTTCCCCTGCAAGGCTATTCTTACCCAGTAACCGGTAATGAATACTTCCTCCTGACTTTTTTCCTCAACGAGTCATCCTTGATATGTTCATCCTAACCGATGACGGATGTTCTCCCTGTCAGATCTTTATTATCTCCATACCCAGTAACAGGTAGTAGATAATAGATTTCTGCTCCTCCTGTGTTGAAATTTTAGTTTCCCCCCAGTTGAGTTGAGTGTGTTTTCCATAGTGAAATCGTGTTTCTCCCCTGCATGAGTCGAATATTTCAGTGTTATCCGGACTTACTCGTATCCCCTGCAAATGTTCTTTGTTTCCCCGACCGAGTCTTTCCATTTTGTATAGAATTCCTCTAGTCCCCAGCAGTTTTAAGTCGTAGTTTGGCCGGCGCATAAGTCCCTTTTATCCCCTCAGAGTCTTTGTCTCCCCGACGAGTTTTCCTTATAGAATGCATTATACTCCTGGGGATTTTCGGTCTCTCTGATTTCTTTTCCTTTGTGGCAACATTTCCCCGCAAAGCATTAACTTTGGCATTCATATCATATGCATCATGAGGTATCTTAGAGACCAAAATTGGTTTCTCTATGTTGTTATTTAAGCCCATTCTACTGAATCGACATGAAGATTTTAACCTTCGCCTCCTCAGTTAGAATGTCCTTAAATAGGGGCAGCTGTAAGACCCCAATTTTGACCCTAAGATCCCTCATGAAATTTCATCATAAGCATTAGCATTGGGATCATACCTTGGCATCCTCCTTACCCCTCCTTCATTGTGTTTGTTTTAGGAGAGATCACCAAGCACTTTGTGATTATATCATACTTGTATATTATCATTTTACTAACCAAAATACCAAAAATATGTCTTTGTATCTATCTAACACTTTTGTAGGTAGGGGCATGATTTCATTTATTCATCAAGTGCACATATAGGGTTTGAGACCCTCATGAACAAAGAGCACAATCAAGAATTGATTCAATATTGGTTATGAACATCATATATGAGTCCCAATGATTTCTACATGTCATATTGATCAAGTTTGCTTCAAGAGTTTGAAGGTGATTTGCCTTGGAAACCCTAGTTTGACTAGGTATCTTGAGTAACTTCTCCAACAAGCTATCTCTCCAATTGATCAAATTTCTCAAGGGACACTTCAAAAGTCATCATATTATGCATATATTATCTACCATTATCCAATAAAGTCAAGAGAATTGGAAGTTAGCAAGTTGGTTTATGGTGGTTGGCCAGATGAATTCATCTGATCAAAACTGGGTCTCCCTAGACCCTACCTCCTACAATTTTCACCATATGAAAATAATTCCAAGATAAAACATACTCTGAATGACATTCCAAACAACTTTAATATTGAGACCTAGAGCTGGTTTTGCTTGGAAAATCATTTTCTATGTTGAAACATTATAGGTCATTTCGTCTAAACCCTAATTTCAAAGTCAACTTCCGAAGGCCATAACTCGCTCAATATTTATTGTATGAAAGATTTCCAAGTTGCACAATCAAATTCTTTGTGTCAAATTCAACATTGATGTGTTGAGTGAGAGCTAATTCAACTTCTTTGAACATGTGATATGAGGCTACATTATAGGTCACTTTTGACCTATACCATTGATCAATTGATTTTGCCAAACTTCAAAAATGCATAACTCTATCATTTCAAATCCAAATTACATGAAATTGGTGACCATTTTGAAGGTCTTTGAGAGAGCTACAACTTTAATGAAGACATATTTCTCATTTGAAGCTCCTATAAAAAGTTAAGCAAGGTGGAATATTGAGACATATGGCTTGACACTTGTTCCTCTTGATCTCACCTTTCCAAAGAGCTAAAATGCATGCATTTTGGATGAGGAATGCCTAGGTTGCGCATGGCTTAAACAGGATGGTATCATATGGCATGGATCAAACTTCAAATTTCAATGCTCAATTGCCTTTCAATCCAATCCATCTCCAATGCATCTGAACTTCATTTTGGACTTCCAAACAATCATTCCATGGGCCTATGCGCCCCCATGCATCATGCTTTCATCATTTGCCAATTTTGGAAAGTGAAAATGAGTGTGCAAATATCATCCAATTTCCCTATAAATACAACTTCTTATGCTCAGAATTAACACACACACTGCGCCAGCTTTGAATCCCCATAGAAAACGCTTCATACTAAGAGGATAAACCTGAAAAATTCAGTTGAATTTGAGCTTGAATCTCCACTGCTTTGGAATTCAATTCTCCAGGAGTCCATTGATTCTAAGCCTTTCCATTCCTCTTCTACAAGCAATTGAAGTGAAGCAAAGCACGATTCAGATCAAGATCTAGCAAGCTCAGACCTCCATTGAAGGTAATTTGCAAAAAATTTGAACTCTTCGATTCTCCTTGTTTTTTGCTCAATTCTATTGATTATTGTGTTGGCTGAAGTCCTACCAATGTAGGCAAGGTGTTTGAGTTGCTTTGAGGCTAAATCGAAGCAACTCAGATCATGAACCTCATTTTTCAATTCTACATATCTCTCAATATAGTTGGAATTAGAAGAAATGAAGGTGATATTTGTGCTCAGTGATGTTTTCTATTTAAAATCATGTCCCTGTTTGGAATTTTGGTGATGGTTCATATTGACCAGTCCGACGAAGCTCGCCGGAGAAGACAACCGGAGCTCAGGCTCAGGTGATGATGTATCTTTGGTCTGGACCGTGTGATCTAATTCTCATGTTCTAATCTCAGCCATTCCTTTTTGATTACTCATGTTACAGCGCGCTTGACTAAGGTGATGATGGAACGCGCGTTGTGGATCATCAGATCTGCCACCTCAATTAATGAGGGAGATCTGATGGTCCACATATTTTAGCATTTTCTAAATTTCCATTTAATTCCATTTTCTTCAATAATTCATATTAAATTTAATATTAATCTAAAAAATATGGGACTTTTACCAAAAATTTTCAAATATTTTTCTCTTTCATATTCTGAATTAAATTTATTTTTTGGATCATTATTAATATTTTTCATGAATTAATTGATTTTTCATTTGTTTTTAATTGTTTAAAAATATTTTTGAGTGTCCAAAAATTATGAAATTTTTTATTCAAGCTCCTTTGACCGTGTTTGACCTATGATAAATCACCTGGCCATTTATTTGGTGTTTTGATGTGAATATAGGATTTGGACAAAACATATTTGAATTTAATGCATTATTTTAATATTTTTAATTGAATAAATGCCATTTAAATTGTGTTGATCATTTGTATTGAATTAATTGAGTTTCTTATCTGTTGTTGAGCCTTGGTCAAGGTTGATTTGAATTTATCAAGTTAATATTATTAGATTAGGGGATTGATGGAATGTACATTCCATCTCCTAAAATGAATGAATAATATTAATTTGGTAAAAGTCCTCCTTTGACCAATTTGTGATCTCATTCATCCATTTCCCTTTTCATCTAATTCCCCTTCTTCATTCATTCATTTCAATAGGCCAATGACATCTCAAAATTCTAATGCTAGTTGATTGAAAGATTGACATGAGTATGGATGAGATTAGGCCACACCTTTTTGCATATTTTTTGTGTGTTGTATGTTTAATGAGCATAGTTCTTAATACTATGTCTCCAACATGCATTAACACCAAAAGTTTATTGCCCCGCCTCAAATAGTTGTGACTTCTACATAAGTCCAATTACGATTGCTTAACATAGCGCTAAATTTGTGACATAAAAGGCATAAGCATTCATGTTAGTGAGATTGTAAGTCTCCCCTCTTCCATGGTATTGTGTGGAAACATGGCCTTCTTTCCTTCCTTTGGAAGATGTTTTGGTTCAAGGATCCATGCTTGTGGCAATTAGGTTGAGTGTTCTCCAAAGAATGTCTTGAAATCAAAAGCTAAACCAAACTAACTATTAACTCACTAACCATTAACTTTTACTTTCAAGCTTTTACTTTTAATGCAATTTACTTTTATTGTTCTATTATCATTTGTCGTTGTACATATCATTCTAAATGTTTATGTTTATGCAATTTCCACTTTGTCCACTTGGACCATATTGTGTGATATTACTTTGCTTTGTGTATATTTTGTTTGCTTGTTTGGTCTTTGAACATTAATGCACATAATAATAACAAAAACCCTAAAAGACTTTGAGTGGACTGTTGGTTTGATCATGGCCAATTGGACTTAGAATTTAGGCAACATTCCTTTGCTAATGGACTTGGCCAATGCCAATTCGTTGAAGAACCAAGTACTTGCAGTTTGAATTCATATGATACATCATTCAAGATCTCTCCAGATTCATTTGCAACATTGATCATTATTAAGTTGTTATGTTGAACCTGTGACTTGTGGAATTCATATATTGCATGGGCTATTTTGAAGAAGATCTTTGAAATGGATAAGCTTGGATGAGGCCATCTTTATTTGATGCCTTTGCTCTTCAAGATTGATATAATTGTGCATTTGTGAGTTGCTTGATTCTAAAAAGTCCAAGGGAATTTTGGGTTTCTATTGACATACTTGTCTTTTGGATTGCTCCCATTTGGTCAGATCTTTTCAACTTTAAACTTTTAAATTTTTGTACATAGGGTAGTCTCTTCATCTTCTCCCCATTTCTTTAATTTCTAATCTCCCCCTCCATTTTTAAAATCTTCTTTGTGTGATATATTTTTGTTCTGAACTTTGACCACTTTTGCAAATGCTGGAAACATTGGCCTTATGCCATTGCATTTTCAAACTAATTTTCTTAAATCAAAGTTGTGAATAAACTTAACCATACTTGACTTAAAACTCTCAAAAGCCAAAAAGAATTAACTCATTCAAACCATTTTTAGGCCTTTCTGCCTTTCAAACTTAATTTTTGTTAAAATCAACATACTCATTTTGAGATTTCTAACACGAACTACGAGGTTTTGATCCCTCATTTTTATGTTGGTTGAAATTCTGGTATCAGATATGAGATGTCGAAGGTAATGTCACGACACTAATATATGAGTAAAACAAACAAGATAAAGATAAAGAATAGTAATGCAAGAGACACAAGCAATTGTTAACCCAGTTCGGTGCAACTCACCTACGTCTGGGGGCTACCAAGCTAGGAAGGAAGTCCACTAAATAGAATTAGTTCAAAGACTCTCGGTAAACTACACAAGTTACAGTCTTTTTCACCTAATCTCTACCCGTATGACTTCTACCTAAGATCTCTTAGATATGAGATCCTACTCACTCCCCCTCAATCACACCAGTGATATTAAACAAGAATTACAATGAACATAAGACACTCTTCAAAGACACACACTTGATCTTACTTATCAATATCAATCAACTAGACACATACTCATGCTTAAAAGCACAGAGTGATAAATTACAACTCACAAATCAGACCAATTCAATCATCTATGGATGAATTGAATGGCTTACAAGTCACACGACCACACAAGACACAAACCCTTATTCTCTCTCAATATTCCGCCATGTATTTCTTGTGTATCAATTCTGGTTTTCCATGTCCTATTTATAGAAGCATCCAGCTAGGCTTGGACATCATAAAACCCTAAAACTATTTTCCATTCAAATCTTCTTATGACATGTGGTTAGATCTCTTTGGAAAATAAGTTAAATCACGTTGTAATCATTGATTGATTGCGTTTGCAATTAACTCCTCAATCAAACATAGATTGCCATTAAAAGCGCAATCACATAACACATAACATTCAGACTGAATGTATTGTGTACAGATGTCATGACATCGGGTCTGACATCCTGGAACAATTCTGCATAATTCCATTTTAAATTTCCAGCAGGTACATAATATCAGATGTCATGACATCGTGTATGACATTATGAAACAATCCTGCATAATTATATTTTTAACCACCAGCAGGTACAAGACATCTTGTGTTAAGAAATCCCATGCAACATTTTGTGAACACTCTTTCTTTTACCAAAATTGCTGCCAACACTTAGAACCAACAAACTCCCCTTTTGGCAAATTTTGGCTAAAACATATATTTTTCCATTTTGTTCACAAGAAAAACACATCAGCAGTTAAACATCATAACAGTGTTTAAGCTGCAGCAGAAGCAAACAGAATTACTAGCTATAATAGCAACTGGTAAAACACACAAATGCACACGGGTACTTCTTCTCCCCCTAAGTCTGTACAACACAAACATCTCCTTCAGCAATAACAACACCTATAATAACAACACTTGTAACAATCAGAATATCCTTCTAACATTTCCTTCAAAATCACCTGTGCACCACAGAGCATGCAGAGAACATCAGACATCTCCTCCAACATCTCATAACAGAACACCATTCTGTCTCACATCAAACATATCCTTCAACATCAGTTGTTCATCTGTTTAGCCTACATCAGCTAGCTATATCAACACTGCAGATCTCCATCACCACGTATTTAACTGCAGCTCTCCACATAATCACTTCTCCCCCTTTTTAGTCAAAATAGACCGAAGGTGACCAATTAGACAAAATAAATTTCAATCAGCCTAGCAGAGAATATCACAAGAGATGTTATAATATATAAAATGTTAAAACATAAATGTTAGGAGATACAAACCATAATTATACACAGCTGCAATAGCTGAGATAATTAGAAATCCATGGAACTCATAAAGAGACAAAATATTACATCAAGGAATCAGTAAGGACTGCCAAAAATTACAAACATTAAAAAAAACAACAAATTATCCAAGCTTCCAAAACAACCACAACATCATCCAGAACAACATACATCACAACCAACCCAACAGGGGGACCAGTCTTCATAACAGCACATAGCACACGCAATCTTCATAACAAGGGGACCTTCACAACTTAGTCTGAGGAAGTAGCATCTTATTCACCTTCAGAATCAGAACTGCCACTAGATTGAGAATTGGACCTCTCACTTGAGGTATTGGCATCTGACTCCTTGGTTTCACCAACCTTATCCATCTCTTCCTGTTCCAAACTACTAATGAGAATCTCTAAAGCCTCTTTCCTAGCCTTGGTAACCCTAATCCCATTTTCCAGTTCCTTGCAAGTTTCCTTCAATTGAGCAATTAAGCCACCTTGAGAGGATGGCTCCTTCCTTGTAGATGTCATGACAACACCATTGACATGGCTTCCTTCAAATAACTTGTAGTGAATGGACAATGGTGGCTTCCTTATGCTGGGAATATTACTTGTGTTTAGAATACTAGGTTGCTGGCTCAAAATAATTCCACAAATGATAGATGGAAAGGCAATAGGAAGCTTTACTGCATTAGTGGAGGCATGCATAATAATTTGTTCAAACATAAACCTTCCAAAATCAAAGTTTAGCCTGGTTCCAATAGCATATATGATTCTTCCAAGACCATCAGAGATGGTTGAGATATGGTTTATTGGCACCCAGTTAGCTGAACCAATCTTGTGCAAGATGGCATATTTAACAGTTAACTTGCCAGCTGATAGATACTTCTTACTAGGCCATTCCTTGACTTGGCCAGCAGTAATAGTCCTACAGACTTCATTGTCTGTAGCCTCTAACTTCACACCTCCTTCAGTACCTCTACCTAGGAACTTATTGATTATGGTTGGGGAGAACCTCACACATCTACCTCTCACAAAGACCTTGCAGAATTCCTTGCTACTCTTTTCAGAAATATCCTCTAGGATATTCACAACAAACTCTTTCACTAACCCTTCAAAGAATTAGGGCAAAGCAACAACAATTTTCATCAGTCCAGCAATCTTAATCAATTCCATAACTTCCTTCACCTCTACAGTCTCCTTCCTTAGCTCCCTCTCAACACCAACTCTCCTTTGAATAACAAACTTCCACTTGGCAGCACCATCTTCCAAATGGAAAGAGATGTTGTCGAAGTGCACAGCTGCAACCTTGGCTGGAGACTTTTTAACAGTCTGCATTTTAGCAGGAGAGATGTCTGGGACATCATCTTCAGAGTCAGAACTCTCTCTGACCTTCCTGTTCTTAACCTCTACTTTACTCCATGATTTGGAGGGTCCTACACCAGCAACCTTTTTACCTTTTCTTATTGTCATCATTTCAGCCACAATCTTCCTTTTTTGGTCTTTAATTTCCTTGCAACACTTGGTTTTACATGATGAACCAAGGTGTCATCTTCTTCTTCTGAACTCTCTTCCTCCAGATTAATAACATTCTCAACGGTCTCATGAGAAACATCTACTGGTTTCTTACTAGGCAAGGTTTTACCTAGAGAGCATAGTCCCTCAGCAGCCATGTTTTTCCCTGATCTAGATGAATCATCATCTTTCGCAGTTTGGGGTTCCACCTCAGGTGAGGGGTCCCTTCTAGACAGAGGGGTAGAAACACCCTTGACTGCATGCCCTTCGTTTAGAATCCTAGTTACTAGGTTCCTAATGGCACGATCTGTAAAGATCATGTCATCCTTATGAGGAGGTTTATCAAGAATGCTACCTTGATTACTTCCAGCCGTGGAAGAAGGGCCAGGGACGTCTCCTGGAATAACAGAGAGGGGAATAACCTCCAAAATAACTTCATCCAGAAACTCCATGGAGGGAGTCCTTGCTTTGTGAGTGGGTTTTGTTCCTGAGGATGAGGGATGTTGTGACATTTTGTTGAACTTTTGATAAAAATCTTTTTTCCCTAGCAAAGGTTGTCTGAGAAGTTGGATGAAGATGGAAATGGTTGTGTTGAGGTAGCGTGTGGAAATGGCATAGATAATAGTTCCAATACTAGGTAATGATTTATCATAAATGTGGCACTTTCTTTTAAGTGGGAAGACAATATTTTTATTACCTTTTCCACTCTACTTTAATTGCTATAACTTCTCATGAATATGAATCCCCAATTTCCCTCTTAAACATTCAAACTGATTAGCATCCAAAACCCTTGAAAATTTGTCAGCTAATTGCATTTCATGCTTTAGAGCTATGATTTTGTCTTCCACAAATTCTCTAATAAAGTGATGACAAAAATCAATGTGCTTAGTCCAGCTGTGCTGAATAGGATTTTTGGACATAGTTGTGGCACTCAGGTTGTCATAGTACAATGTCATGACATCGTGTGTGACATTGTATTCAGTCAACATTAGTTTCAACCAACCCTGTTGAGAACAACTACTTCCAGTTTCTATGTATTCAGCTTGATATATAACACAAACACCATTTTCATCTTTGAATCCTTTCGAATGTGTAGGATCAGGAGTCCTTTCACTCTCCATGCCAATCTTCTTAACATTTTTCTTGGCATATTTTCTTTGAGATAGAAAAATAGACCCTTCTATCTGCTTGAATTGTAGCCTAAGTCCAACAAAGCTCCTTCCAACTTCAGACTGCATTTGACTAGCAACATGTTCTACCATCTGATCTAACCTCCTATCAAACCCAATATTATTCATATCTATTTGAGCCACCATGAGCTTTTCTCCTGGAGGTTTCAAACAAAAATCTTTGAAGCTTTCAACCACATCATATTTGTTTTTGGTCCAGGTGTATCTGGAGAAGTCATCCACTAATTCATACTTCTTTCCACCAAGGCTTTCCACCTGCATGGGTCCCATCAAATCCATATGGAGGAGTTTCAAACCTTTGGAAGTGATGTCATGTCTGAGTTTCTAGTGTGACATCCTTGTCTGACATTTCCCACAGACTTTTCTTTCATCAATCTTCAATTTGGGAGTTCCTCTAGCAGATATAATCATCTTTATCCCTTTAAGATGCAAATGGCTCAAACATTGATGCCATGTATTCACTTCTTCTTATTTGACTAAGGTACACTTTGAGGAATAACCAATGTGAGAGCTCCATATGTAATAGTTGTCTTTGGTCCTGACTCCTTTCATGATTACTTCACTTTCTTTGTTAGTAATCAGGCATTCAGTTTTAGTGAAGTTAACATTTAGACCTTGGTCACATAGTTGACCGATGCTTATTAGATTTGTAGTCAAGCCCTTAACAAGTAGGACCTTGTCAAGTTCAGGAACTCCAGGGAAATCAAGCTTACCTATCCCCTTGATTTCACCCTTTGATCCATCACCAAAGGTTACATAGCTCATGGCATGAGGATGAAGGCCAGTTAGGAGTTCTTTGCTTCCAGTCATGTGTCTGGAGCACCCACTGTCAAAATACCAATCTTCTTTGGCTGAAACTCTGAAGGAAGTGTGAGCTATTAGACTTGTAACATTACTCTTAGGAACTCATTGCTTCTTGTTGACAGGCGTGTGATGTTTGGGTCTCGGTTGATAGTGAGTCTGATGATGAATAGGGATAGGATAACCATACAGCTTATAGCAGAAGGGCTTCAGGTGGCCAAAATTTCCACAATAATGGCATCTCCATCTTTGGTGTTTCCATTTCTACTGTCTTCCCTTCTGATGTTGTGACATATGATGTGACAACTCAGGTTTACTTTTAATATGGCTTCACTTAGGTTTGGATTTAGGTTTGCCACCAGTGTAACTGCACTCAGGCTTAGATTCATTAAACCCAATGCCGGTCTCCTGTTATTTGTCTCCTGTTATTTGTCCGGTCTGGAGAATCTTGTCTAAGGAGTCAGATCCGTTGTTTAACATTCTTACATACTTGGTCATCTCGTCCAGTTTAGAATTCAAGAACACAACTTCAGTTTTTAACTTGGAGATGGTTTCCACATGTTCTGCCTTCTCATTCTCCAGTTGTACTATCACTTTCTTCTGGCTTTCAACTTGTTGACTTTCATCTAGCTTTGCATTCAGAATCACCGCTTCTATTTTTAATTTGGAGATGGTTTCCAAGTGTTCTACCTTCTCATTCACAAGTTGAGTTATTACCTTCTTCTGGCTTTCAACATGTTTACACACCTCTGCACTTTTGTGACACAACTTTCTGTAGGTAGTGGCCAACTCTTCAAAGGTTACTTCATCATCACTTGAGTCTTTATCAGAACCCCGTCTTCCAATCAAGGCAGTCACCAGATTTGCAGACTCTTCTGTTTCACTCTCATCAGACCAAGTGGCAGTAAGACTCATCTTCTGTTTCTTGAGGTAGGTTCCACATTCAGTTCTAATGTGTCCATATCCATCACATTCATGGCATTGTACTCCTTTTCCTTCTTTTGGCTTATCATCTGACCTTGTTCTTCTTCCAGCATTGTTGGATTTACTGATGTCAGATGAGATGTTCTTGACATTTGCCTTAGATCTTACATCCATCTTTTTCAATAGTCTGTTGAACTGTCTTCCCAGCATTGCTACATCATTTGTAAGATCTTCATCATCATCCTGACCATTTTCCTCCTCTGTGTTTGACATGAAGGCTATGTTTTTGGTTTTGTTTTCAGATCCATCACACATTCCCATCTCAAATGTTTTGAGGGAACCAATTAGCTCATCAACTCTCATATTGGAGATGTCTTGAGACTCTTCTATGGCTGTCACCTTCATAGAAAATCTCTTAGGGAGAGACCTGAGTATTTTTCTTACTAATTTTTCATCTGACATCTTCTCTCCCAGGGCTCCTGAGGCATTAGCAATTTCAAGGATACTCATATGAAATTCATGAATATTTTCATCTTCTTTCATCCTTAAATTTTCAAACTTGGTGGTGAGTGTCGCATTACGCGAAAAACCGGCGGGAAAAGAAGAAACAACAGAGCTGCCACCGTGCGTTATTTATCCCAAAAGAGGGAAAGGAAACGCTCGAAGTAAACCTAGGAAAGAACATGGTCTCGCGACCAAAGAGAATGGGTTCGGGAGTCGGTTATGCGAAGGGAAGGTATTAGCACCCCTACGCATCCGTCGTACTCGACGGGATCCACGCACACTAGAAAGGAAAATTGGTTGCTAAACACTGCTCAAATACTCACACACACTGGCTGAAAAGAGACAAGAGAAACTGACTGAAACGGACTCGGCAGGATATCGCATCCGGGGCCTACTTAGTCTATCAGGCATAGACATCAGAGTCGAAGTAGTTCGGACTGGGGAGACGACACATGCTCGCTAGGATATCGCATCCTATGCATACGTATCTTCTGGACGAGAGAAGAATCAGAGCATTCGTAGCTCGGCTGACACGCACACAAACAAACACTGGCAAACGTGGAGCCCGACTGCCAATCACTGGACTTATGTCAGCATCCGAACCTAAACACACACACACTGGAACCCAAATGCCACTTGATGGACTTACATCGGCTTCCAAGCACACTACAACACAACAGGTTAATAGGGAGTCGGGGACTCGAGCCTATAACTGTCAAGCACACACAAAAAGAAAAAAGGCGCCCGGAGAGATCAGTTCAATCTCCTGCCTACATACTTCATCTGGTATGAAGATCAGGGCGATGTAGTTCCCCTACGCAGGGACAAGGATCTAGCCTAACCAGATAACAGAGGGAGACACAACTCTAGGGAGACTACGACTCGAGCCTAGATGTTGTCATGCCAAATCAACCCTAAGTTAAGGTTTCTAGCTAACAGACAAAAGAAAGATCTCAATTGCAACTAGGGCAAGAGAAAGGGGATGTCTCAATCACAACAGGGGTGAGAGAAAAGAATTAGTGTTAGTGGTTAATCAAACTCGACAAGACATCGCATCTCGTGCCTACGTATCTCATCTGAACATGAGAATCAGAGTTGCCGTAGTTCGGCTAAACTAATACTGTTGGTTTGTGTTTTTTAAGTGGACCACGTCACTGCACAATCTACCTGATGCTCGACCTTTGGAGACTTACTCATCTGTAGTAGAAGGAGTTAACGTATCCTTAAGAGGGGATGATGTTTGTTTGTGTTTTAAAGAAGCTCAAGCAAGAAAGGAAGTCCTATACGAAGGAACCGTGCTACCTTAATTGACATGCAAACGAGACTACGCGGAGTCTAACAACCTAGGGGATATGATCACACCACATAGGCACACACAAACACATACAGCATAAAATAAACACACCAACAAGGGGGCTCAAACATGGGTTAGGTTTTAGTCGAGGGGTCATATCAACCTCAACAAACAAACCTCTGGAATGGGGTGAAGTGTGCTCTTAACCTTGCCATTGAGGGGCTAAGGTGAAGCAGATGAAAGGAGATGAGGGGTGTGCCTCATTGCTTCTATCCCTGGCCAGGGAGAGCATTTGACAAGAATGTGTGGGTTCAGAAAGCGGGAACCCTTCTACACATTTGATACTGACTCAACTGTGCAATTGCACAAGATCTTGGGTTTTTATCTGTAATGCATCAACACAGTGGTGTGAGCAAAACAGAAGACACACTGAATAGCAGGGGATAGGTTGCTTATCCCTTGGGTTCTGCCAATTGCCTCTTCACTTAGGAGGACTTTGACTCTATACAAGGACAATTTAAACATACACAAGCATTGCCTCTTAAGGAGGACTTCAGACAGTTTGCCCGGCCAAATAACAGGCCGGGTCTCCAGACTACATGAAGAAAAAGTAATTATACCTCAAAAGCAAATTGCTAAACAGCAAAGCAAAGCAAGTTCAAAAGAACTTAAGCGATTAAGGGTACCTGAAATAGTCCAACTAATCAGTACACAGTTCAACAATTTAAATCAGAAGGAAATGAATCAAACAGTTAAATCAACAAACAGAAGTGCAAAAGCACAAGACCCAACTCATATGAGTCATACCACCTACAAAACAAAGGTTAGCACATGATATATAATCAAGCTCAATCAAATTGGCAATGGTTTCTTTGAGGCATTATTGCTTAACCTGAAACAAATGAACTCAACATAAGCCAAGAGACCACTAGGGCAAGCCTAGGGTCAAAAATAAATGATAAAAGTCAAAACAGCAAATGAAAGTAAACCAAAGTCAAGTTCAAACATTTAAGAAGCAAGCTCAAATGGTCTCACATTCAAATCATGCATTATCATCATTTCACAAACAAAAGAAGGCAAAGTATTGCAAACAGAAGCTCAAAGAAGTCAACAGAATGACTTGCAACAAAAAGTCAACTCAAACATTTTCAAAAATCACCAAATTAATCATGATCAATCCTAACACCTAGCATGGTAAGCATGTCAAATTTCATTGCATTTGGACAAGTGGAAGGCAGTCAATGAAAATCATAAAGTCAAAGCAAATTTGAACATGCTCAATGAAGTCAACCAAACAAGCATCAACTTAGAAAAATCATAACTAAATGAAAACAGATGAGAAATGAATGGGATCAACACCAATGCAAAGCTCAAGATGTCTAGTATACACATGTAAAATTTCATGATCATACAATAAGGTATGAGAATTTCCCAAATGAAATGGCAAGATGTGTCACACAAAGTCAACATTTGACTAGGCAGGGAAGAAAAATCTCAAACAAATAGGAAATGGCATAATTAAATCCAAGAAAATTCACATACAAACTAGACATATGAGAGAAGACTCATGCAAAGTTTCACATTAATTGGAGGCCAGGAAGCATGTCAACAAAAATCATGAAATTGCATATCATTGGTGTGACACAAGTTGTCACACCCTACTTCAAAAAATCACAGCTCTCAAACCACATAAGCTAAAATCATGATCTTTACATCAAAATAAACATGGATGAGTGTAGATTAAGCACAAAAAATTTCAGCTCAAATGGATGTATCATCACAATTTCACAAGAGATTTGGCAACATGTACAATTTTTGGTCACATTATACAAACCCTAAAGCCAATTAAAATCCAGCCATCCAAAAAATCATTAAAAATCATGATAAAATAATAGACATCAAACAGGACATGATGCAAAAATTCCCACTGAATTTGGAATTAAAATGAACAAGTTATGAATTTTGCAAAATGGATGATCAAAGTGAAATAATATGTGAAATTAAAATGAATTGTTTTGAATTATTAATGGACCGAGTGGCATTTGTGTAATTTGGGAACTCACTTAACTAAACGGTGGCGTTTTGGGGCGACCAAGGAAATGTTCCTATTGGTGCATGCCTATACAGTGCCATGCAGCGTGTGAAATCAGAAAATCTGGGCATGGATGAAGAAACCCTAGGGTTTTCTGGGTACAGGATGAAGATCATCGTCCCCAAATCGTGCTACCAAATTTTTTTCCAGAATTACAAATTAAATACACAGACATGTTCATACAAGCATGGCAAGTAAGAATCCAACATCAATTTTCATCAAGACAACACATATATCCTGAATCGAGCAGAAGAACATTCAACATTAAAACTTGCTCAAGAACAAACATTCTCAGAAATGAATAATGGGCACACATACATGTTCATCCAAGCATGGTAAAGACAAATCCAACATCAATTTTCATGGTAACAAGCTATTGAGAGAGAATCGAGCAAAAAAGCATATGAACATCAATCTTTATTTCCAGATTTCTTGCTAATTACTTAACCAAATTACATGAGACAAAGCTCATAACAATCAGGGCACTAGGACCTACACTAAGCATGGCATGGTTTGGCAAAACAAGTAAATCGAAAACTGACCAAATTGGAGAGCAGATGCAGATTCAGCAGCTTTCAGGCTTCAAATGGTTAAAACAGATGAAGATTATGCTTCCATAAGTTGAATGGTGAAGTAATCGTGGCTCAGCAACCCTTGTAAATGCTTGAATCGAATTCTGCCATGGCTAAGCTTCCAATGGAACAGTGATTTTGGGCTGCTTACAGTTGGGAAAATATGGTTGCAAAGTGTCCACAATGATGCTTGGATGATGAATAAACAATGGCCTGCTCGAGTTCTTTGGAGCTTCTTGACTGATTTTGGAAAATGCAAGCAAGATGGAATTTGAGAGAGAGTGGATTTCTGTGGTTAGATGGCTGCTAGGGTTGCTCAAATGACAGAAAATATCCTTATATATTTCTGTTTAAGCAATGCTAATTGAATGCTGAACATGTTTAACTCAAATCAAACAAATTGCTAATCTTGCAATTTTGCCACTTTTGAACAAATGGAGGTATAATGGTAGCATGTTGCTCGAATTGGGCTTTGCACAAGTCAGAAATCATGTTATGAACCAATTCCAAATGGTCACTTGAATGGAAAATGCTTATTTCACAAAGTCAAAAATGCACCTCTCTTGAAATTCACACATGCTAGGTCCAAAAGTGCCATTTTGATTGGCAATGTTTTGGCTCATGAAATTTATATTTTTGGAAAGAGGAGATGAAATGTGGTTTGTAGGGAAAAACCCCACCAAAATTGGCCAAATGGTTTGAGAGATATGGCCTTCTGAAGTTCAAGATTTTGTGAAAATGATTTGATCATATCTTGACAACCATGCATGGGAATTTAGAGTTCTCGAACTTTTTGGAAATGGGAGAACAAGATCTTCAACTTTCATGTTGGGCAAAAATTCATTTGAAGCTTGTATCATGATGTAAGTTTGGGATCAAGAAGTTTCCATTTTTGGCAGTTAAAATTACAGGTCCAGTTTCTATTTTTGGAAATTTTTTGTTTGGCTTCAAATTCTTCAATGATATTGATTGCCATGATATATGAGGCCTATTGGGACATGAATAAGCTCTCTCAAACCAAATCCATCCATCAAAACCATAAAATCAACCACAGTTGACCAACTTTGACTTTCTAGGGTTTCTGATTGATTGTGCATGAACTGATGACCTCTGAGCCCTCAATCTTTGACTTAAACACTTCAAATGGACCTCCAAGTTATGTGAACTTGTTGGACAAACCCTAAGGCCTTGGCTCCTTGAGAAGCACCCTTGCTTGCTTGGTGGACTGATCTCCTGATCAGTTTGACCTAATTTCTTGCTTGCTTGCTCTTGAGGCAACTGGGGACAATGCAATGCTATGCAATGGACCATGATATGCTATGACCTAATATGAAATGGTATGTACAATGATAGGTGCAAATTTGAGGTGCTATAGCTGCCCCTATTCAATCAGCTGGGAACCTGAACGGATGATAGCAATGGCTGTCAGACTTTCAGGGTAAACAGGGATTGAATACAAAAGAACCGTAGAAATTTGCACCGACTGGATATGATACAAGAAGAACCACGTCATTTACCGATGACAACTGCATGACAACTTCAGAAAAGCGAAACCATTTACCGATGGTTGGAAAACTGGAGACTTGATATTTACCGATGGTTGCAATACCATTTACCGATGGCTGCTGGGAAAACAAACTTCTGAAAAGAGAAACCATTTACCGATGGTTAAAACTGGGACCTTGATATTTACCGATATCAACTTCAGCAAGACCATTTATCGATGGCTGCTGGGAAACAAATTGATGTAGAAAGGAAGCAAGACCATTTACCGATGGTGGCTTCAAAGAAACTGGACATTTACCGATGTCAACTTAGCAAGACCATTTACCGATGGCTGCTGCAACTGGGAATTCGGTGTTCACCGATATCGAAGAAAACTGGGCCATTTACCGATGGCATCTCCGCTTGGGGGAGGAACAAAATCTTTGTGGTGATACCAGACAAGACGTTTACCGACGACTTCTGGGGATTTTGATTTTATTAACAGGAGAGCAAAGAATGACCAGACATTTACCGATGACTGGGGATGGGACTTGATGTTTACCGACATCGAAAGATGATGTTTACCGACATCAAAAAAGCATGACCAGACATTTACGGATGACTGGGATGAGACACGATGTTTACCGACATCGAAAGATGATGTTTACCGACATCAAACAAAGCATGACCAGACATTTACCGATGACTGGGGATGGGAAATTTATTGGTTAGAGACAAACAAATATTTGCAACTGAAAACCGGGTAGGACATTTACTGATGACTCTACTGGGGATTTCTAGCTGGGGATTTATCAGACATTTACCGATGACTGAAAAGAGGACTCGATGTTTACCGACACCGAAGCAATGGCGTCTACCGACACCAAAAATGACCAGACATTTACCGATGACTGGGTGAGACTCGATGTTTACCGACACCGAAACAATGGTGTTTACCGACACCAAAAAAGGAAACACACGCGGGTGCTGACATGACACTTACTGGCATCACAAGAACGACATCTTGGATATGTCAAGGCAAGGCTGATCACTTGCTGGGGGTCTCACTGGGGAGAAACAAACTTTCTGTCACCGTCGGGTGAGGAAATAAACCTCTGTGGGGATAGCAATTCTGAATGCTGTCTGAGCAACTGTAGCTGATTTGCTGTGCTGATGTTGAATAAAATGATCTGCCTCTGCCGGGGATGCGGTCTGATGTGGTTTCGAACACATGAATGCATATGTTTGAATTTTTCTATGGCGCAATGCTCCATGTGGGATGGAAATGCTACGCCGTTTGAGGATGCAATGATTACTATATGCAATGCAATATAATGCGAGCTTTGCGGGGAGAGATACACAGGACGACTGTGCTGAGGAATCTTCAAGATAAATCCACTGGGGGAACAACAAAACAACTGCTGGGGAACCAACAATACCAATCCACTAGGGGAAGACAAGGCAACTCGCTGGGGAGCAATGAAGCAACTCTGCTAGGGGAAAACAAAGGGTACACTGCTGAGGATAGATACCAATCCACAAAAATTCCGCTTGGGGAAATAAAAGCTCCGCTGGGGAAGCTAAACCAGGCAACTCTCTGGGGATAAGACCCATACAAACCTCAGATAAAATGACTATGCTTTGGGGAATAACTGTTACTCTGCCGGGGACGACCCAAAATGTTTACAAGTAGAATCAACTCAGCTGGGGATGTGAATACCAATCTGCTATGGCCACTCGCCCCATCCAATGGTAAGATGAACTCTGCTGGAGAGATAACTACTTCGCTGGGGAAGGCTTAAACAACCATAGTCAGGGAGAATGATTCTGTCTAGGGAAAGCACTGCTGGGGAATGCTCAAGTGACGACCTGCACAACGGAATAACAGATGCCCCAGGGGGTACATGGACGAGATACGCTCAAGTGTCCTCAACATTCAAAATGATTTTCAAATGTTTTAATCTTTCTGCACGTCATCGTTTAGCCTTCATGTTTTTAGATGCAATGTTTATCAAAAATTCGGACGTTTTTGCAAACAAAACAGTAAAAGTAAAAACAAGAGAGCAATTTATCTGAATAACGACTTTTATTGATTGAAAATGTGCCTGAAGAGGCAAGTACATTGGGAAGCAATTCCTAGGAAGAGGTAATTGCGCACAAAAGGAAAATAAACTATCCTAATGGCAATGTGAACACGGCATCCACTATTTCCCCACTCTGTTATAACTCATAGATCATCAGTTTTCCTCCCAACTCCCTGCTTTCTGAGAAGAATGACTGGACCGATTACGTCTTTCGAGATGGCAGCTGACGAAGCATGACGAAGTACAGATGACTCAGACTGTAGTCTTCGCTTTAATCCCTCTTTTGGCTGGATCGCCCTTTCGGGTTTTCAATCCACCGGAATACCCATTTTTGCCTAAGCCGCCCTTGCAGGTTTTCGACTTACCAGGTGTACATATTTTTTTCATTTTTATCCCTAACTTTTGCCCGAACCTTTTCTTTCTGTTTTTTGGTTCGCCGGGATGCCCATTTTTGCCTGGACTCTTTTATTCTTTTTGTCCAGCGGGTCAATTTATGCGAAGTATTTTTTGACTACATCTGAGTTGACAGGGGAAGAAAAATCTTCACCATCCATTGTTGTAAGCATCAAGGCTCCACCGGAGAAAACCTTCTTCACAACATATGGACCTTCGTAATTAGGAGTCCACTTGCCCCTGTTATCTGTACCGGGAGGAAGGATCCTCTTCAAAACTAGATCGCCAGTTTGAAATGTCCGAGGACGCACTTTCTGATCAAAGGCTCGCTTCATCCTTCTCTGGTATAACTGCCCGTGGCACACAGCTGCTAACCGTCTCTCTTCGATAAGGCTTAACTCATTAAACCTTGTACGAATCCACTCGGCTTCGTCCAGCTTGACATCCAATAATACCCTCAGAGAAGGGATCTCCACTTCAACTGGTAGGACTGCTTCCATGCCATACACAAGGGAGTAGGGGGTTGCCCCGGTCGACGTACGCACTGAAGTACGGTATCCATGTAAAGCGAAAGGCAACATCTTATGCCAGTCCTTGTACGTAACGACCATCTTTTGCACAATCTTCTTGATATTTTTGTTTGCTGCCTCTACAGCACCATTCATCTTCGGTCTGTAAGGGGAAGAATTGTGATGTTCAATCTTGAAATCTCTGCACAGGTCTTTCATCATCTTGTTGTTGAGATTTGAACCATTGTCAGTGATGATCCTCTCAGGAACTCCGTAACGACAGATGATTTCTTTCTTGATGAACCGGGCAACCACTTGTTTGGTGACGTTGGCATAGGAAGCTGCTTCCACCCATTTGGTGAAGTAGTCAATCGCAACCAAGATGAAGCGATGTCCATTCGAAGCAGTAGGCTCAATCTTCCCAATCATATCGATGCCCCACATGGCAAACGGCCAAGGCGAATTCATGACATTCAACGGGCTGGGTGGTACATGCACCTTATCAGCATAGATTAGACACTTATGGCACTTCCGAGCATATTTGAAGCAATCGGATTCCATAGTCATCCAATAATAACCGGCTCTAAGCAATTTCTTCGACATTGCATGACCACCAGCGTGGGTACCAAACGAACCCTCGTGCACCTCTTGCATTAACATGTCTGCTTCGTGTCTATCCACGCATCTGAGCAAGACCATGTCAAAGTTCCTCTTGTATAGCACATCATCCTGATTCAGATAAAAGCTTCCAGCCAGCCTTCTCAGGGTCTTCTTATCATTCTTCGACGCACCCTCAGGATACTCTTGAGTCTTGAGGAAGTTCTTGATGTCATAATACCACGGCTTATCATCAATAGCATTAACAGACTCGGCTGCAAACACATACGCAGGCCTCTCGAGTCGATTCACAGCAACATGTGGCACATGATTCCACCAGTGAACCTTTATCATGGAAGATAAAGTAGCCAAAGCATCAGCCATCTGATTCTCATCCCGGGGGACATGATACAACTTCACCTTCTTGAAGAACGTCAGTATTCTTCTGGTGTAATCTCTATACGGAATCAAATGTGGCTGGTTCGTATTCCAATCTCCATTGACCTGATTGATCACTAGAGCAGAATCTCCAAATATGTCAAGTGTTTTGATCCTCAGATCAATGGCTTCTTCTATCCCCATGATACAAGCCTCATACTCAGCTTCATTGTTGGTGACGTCGAAAGTCAATCTGGCAGAGAAAGGTATATGAGCACCTTTGGGATTGATCAGCACTGCCCCAACACCATTACCGTTCATATTCACAGCCCCATCAAACATCAGTGTCCACTTGTCATCAGGATCCGGTCCTTCCTCAACAAGTGGCTCTTCACAGTCTTTCATCTTCAAATACATGATGTCTTCATCAGGGAATTCAAACATCATAGGCTGATAGTCATCAATCGGTTGTTCAGCAAGGTAGTCTGACAGAATACTACATTTGATGGCCTTCTGCGACGTGTACTGAATGTCATACTCTGTTAAGATCATCTGCCAACGGGCAACACGTCCGGTGAGAGCCGGCTTCTCAAAGATGTATTTCACTGGATCCATCTTAGAAATCAACAGAGTAGTATGGTTCAACATATACTGCCTTAGTCGGCGAGCAGCCTAGGCCAAAGCACAGCAAGTTTTCTCGAGCAGTGAATATCTTGTTTCACAGTCGGTAAACTTTTTGCTTAGGTAGTATATGGCATGCTCTTTTCGACTAGACTCGTCATGCTGACCCAATACACACCCCATTGAAGTCTCGGTGACTGAAAGGTACATTATCAGTGGTCTCCCTGGAACTGGAGGGATAAGGATTGGAGGTTTCTGTAAATACTCCTTGATTTTGTCAAAAGCTTTCTGACAGTCATCATTCCATTTGATCGCCTGATTCTTTCTGAGTAGCTTGAAAATTGGTTCACATGTGGCAGTTAGATGAGATATGAACCTTGCAATGTAATTCAACCTCCCTAAAAACCCACGGACTTGCTTTTCCGTCTTCGGTTCAGGCATCTCTTGAATAGCTTTAACTTTTGCTGGATCTACCTCAATCCCTTTCTCACTGACAATGAACCCTAACAGCTTCCCTGATCTCACCCCAAACGTACACTTGTTCGGATTCAACCTCAGTTTGAACTTGACCAACCTGTCAAACAACTTCTGCAAATTTACCAAGTGCTCCTCTTCTGTCTGCGACTTCGCAATCATATCATCCACGTACACTTCGATTTCTTTGTGCATCATGTCATGAAAGAGAGTCGTCATTGCTCTCTGATAGGTAGCACCGGCATTCTTTAGCCCAAATGGCATCACTTTGTAGCAGAACATGCCCCAAGGTGTAATGAATGTCGTCTTTTCCATGTCCTCTGGCGCCATCTTGATTTGGTTATAGCCTGAGAAACCATCCATGAAAGAGAATACCGAGGATTGAGCCGTATTATCAACCAATACATCGATGTGAGGTAATGGGAAATCATCTTTCGGACTCGCCCTATTCAAATCCCGGTAATCGACACACATCCTGACTTTGCCATCCTTCTTCGGCACGGGAACAATGTTGGCAACCCACGGTGGGTAACTTGTAACAGCCAGGAAACCTGCGTCCCACTGCTTCTGAACCTCTTCCTTTATCTTCACTGCCATATCAGGACTCGTTCTACGAAGCTTCTGCTTAACCGACGGGCACTCTTCTCTAAGAGGTAACCGATGCACCACAATGTCTGTATCCAGCCCAGGCATGTCTTGGTATGACCAGGCGAATATTTCCACATATTCTCTTAGCATCTCAATTAGCCTCCTCTTGACAGAGTCTTCTAAAGCAGCCCCAATCTTGATCTCTCTTCTGGCGTCCTCAGTGCCCAGATTAACAACCTCCAACTCTTCCCGATGAGGTTGGATGACCCTTTCCTCTTGCTTCAGCAATCTGACCAATTCTGCAGGGAGTTCACTGTCTTCCTCACTCTCCTCTTCAGCTTGGTAGATGGGATTATCGAAATCATACTGAGCCATAACAGAGTCGTTCACAGTGGATGCCAAAATATCACTTCTGCATGTTTAATGTTTTGTTTTTAGAAAAAGATTTCAATAAAGTCACAAAAAACAAAAACATTGCCATTTTATTATTATTTTTTTAAAAAAAAGTGGAAAACAGAAAATAGAAAGACAGAGATCTCAAAATTTGATTGCAAAACGTCCTTTATTTATAAACATTGTAAAACATGATGTGGCCCTACAATGAACCACTACGTCTTGGGCAGAACGTAGGGTTTTCATGCAAAATGAAAAAACAAAAGAAAATTACTCTGTCAGTAGAGTAACTTGGACCACTTCTTCAGCCGTCCAGTTGTTGATAACCTCGCCTGGTGCACAAGGGCGGACCCAGACGTCCAAATCACAGTTACCATCTTCACCATCAGTAGCGAAGACATCTCCATGGTTCATCAGCCCAGCGCTGGTGAAGGTACTTGGACCTGCTTGTACGCTCTGCTCTGCTCGGAGA
The DNA here is from genome assembly GCF_024323335.1 of Lathyrus oleraceus. Taxonomy (NCBI): domain Eukaryota; kingdom Viridiplantae; phylum Streptophyta; class Magnoliopsida; order Fabales; family Fabaceae; genus Lathyrus; species Lathyrus oleraceus. The sequence goes on along the minus strand of NC_066580.1, from coordinate 85,995,937 downwards.
GGCTCGTACCCAATTCCGAACTTGTCTTCTTTCACAGGCAAGTCAACCATCTTGCCCCAGCCTTCTGCTTTGCCAGAGTCCACAACCTCCTTGGCCTGCTTGTACGATGATATCGAAGCGCCTGGCTTCCTCTGCTCAGCACAAGCTACCCCTTCTAAGGCCACTGTCTCAAATGCCTGGCACAGGGTTTCATGGATCTCGCCATCTACCTCAACATACTTGAATGAGGAGAGATGACTCACCAGAATTTCTTCTTCGCCACAGACAGTCACAATCTGACCGTTCCAGACATACTTGAGTTTTTGGTGGAGAGTCGACGAGACTGCCCCAGCTGCGTGAATCCATGGACGCCCCAACAAACAGCTATAGGCAGGCTGAATGTCCATAACATAGAAGATAATATCAAACACTTCCGGACCTATCTTCACCGGCAATGTGACTTCACCAAAGACAGAACGCTTGGATCCATCAAATGCACGAACTATAAGGTCACTGGGAGTGAGCACTACTCCCTCGACATCAATCTTCTTCAATATCTGCTTCGGCAGGACATTCAGGGACGACCCAGTGTCCACTAGCACGTGAGATAAAACAGCACCCTTGCACTCCATAGTGATGTGCAAAGCTTTGTTATGATTACGTCCTTCAGGCGTTAGGTCTAAGTCAGTGAAACCTACACCGTGCCTGGTACTCACGTTGGCTAGCACACCCTCCAACTGGTTGACGGATATCTCTTGCGGGACGTACGCCATGTTCAACATCTTAAGCAAAGCGTCCCGATGTGCCTCAGAACACATCAGCAAACAGAGAATTGAAATCTTTGACGGAGTTTGATTGAGCTGATCTACAATCTTGTAGTCACTCTTTTTGATAATCTTCATGAACTCCTCAACATCTTTCTCGAAAGAACCCTCAGCCTCCTTCTGAGCCGGTTCTTCGTCAACCACTGCTTGTTTGCCCTTAGCCCTTGCAGATGCCTCAGCATTGGCATCCCTCAAAGGCTGAGGAGCAAACAGTCGTCCACTCCTGGTGAAACCTCCTGGCCCTCCTACATTGTCCACCACCGGACTTGCAACAGCAGGAGTTCTCACCGGAGCACTGATTGTAACTGGCGCTTGCACAGCTGGTCTTGTCTGATTACCGGCCCTTCTATCACGGCGATAGGCATTGTCATATCTCCACGGCACATCCTTACTATTTTCAACTTGCCTTCTGCCAGGCGTAACAATAGTAATAGGTGCACGGATGGTTACCGGAGCTGGGATGGTAACCGGAGTATTGCTTGTTGTGGGTGCACTGACAGTCCCTCGCCCTCGTCCTTCAGACGGCTTGAAATAAATAGTGACAGTAGACACTGCCCCATCATCTTTAACAGCCCGGCTGAACTGGAGACAGCCCTCATCAATTAATTTCTGAATACCAACCTTCAGCTGGTCACACCCATTGGCAGCTTCTGAACAGCCCACACAGCCCTCTTTACAGCCCGGGTCGACACCCCCCTTCAGCAAACGATTCTTCACGACAAGTAGAGAAGTCTGGACATCTTCAACATTAACCACCAAGTCTTCAGCTTCCCCTCCTTCAATATTGTTAACCCTATGCCCGCCATGCTGAGGCATAGGATTGTTCACTACATTTGGCACTGGAGAGAAATTGATTGCCTTAGCATCAATCAGATCTTGTACTTTATGTTGCAAAGCCCGACATCTTTCAGTATGGTGGCCTGGTGCCCCAGAATGAAAATCACAACGGACATTTGCATCATAACCCGGCGGCAGCACTGTAGGAGTAGCCATCGTACGCAGCTCTACAAACCCTAACCGGAGTAGTTCGGGTAGTAGCTCTGCGTAAGACATAGGCAGAGGATCAAATCTTCTATCAGCCTGCAATCTCTGCCTAGGCTGGAAAGGACGTTGCTGTTGTTGTTGTTGTTGTTGCGGTTGTTGTTGCTGAACCCTTTGTTGTTGTGGACGAGGTTGGGGTGCAGGAATAGTCACTGCAGCCACTGGACGGTATTGCTCTCTGTTTGTATTAGCCCTGTACACACCCCCTCTGTGTTGTACAACATTAGTCTCTCCTTCTCTACGGCGAGGTGCCCCAGAGAAGGGTTTCTTCGAAGACGACGAAGAACCTGCATCATGAATCCTCCCAGCTTTAATCAGACTTTCTGTTCTCTCGCCACAGATGACGATGTCAGAAAAACTTCCGAATGGGCAGCTTCCCATCCGGTCCATATAAACACCTTGCAGAGTACTAATGAACATGTCAGTCAACTCCCTTTCCAGCATAGGGGGTTGAACTCTCGCAGCTAGCTCGCGCCACCTCTGGGCGTACTCCTTAAAGCTCTCATTGTTCTTCTGACAGAGACTCTGCAGCTGAGTCCTGGTTGGAGCCATGTCCATATTGTGCTTATACTGTCTGAGGAACGCCTCACCCAGATCTCTCCAGCATCTAATGGAATCCCGCTTCAGCTCCATATACCAATCCAAAGACGCCCCAGATAGGCTGTCTTGGAAGAAATATATCCACATCTTCTCATCGTCAGTGTATGCGGATATTTTTCTGTAGTATGCCTGCACGTGGGTGCGAGGGCAGGAGGTACCGTTGTATTTGTCGAATGACGGTGCCTTGAATTTGTGCGGGATTCTCAATCCTTCAACCAATCCCATGTTTGTAACATCAAAACCGAGGGAGTTTTGACATTCCATTGCACGGATTTTCTCAGCAAGGGCCTTAACTTTGCGATCTCTCGCATCATTTCTACCCAGAATGTCTTCGTCTTCACTGAGCAAAGTAAACATATCCTCTTGTCTGTCAACAATCGGAACTCTGTTACGGGCCGGAACAGGGATGACTCTGGCATTAGCAACATCTGGGGCAATCGGTTGACCATCAATTCTGATACCCCTCAACTCTCCACCTTCAGCATAGTTGTTGACGGGCACAGCAGCAGCAGGACTGTCATGAACCGGGTTTCCTTCTTGAAGAGGTGTGTTGGCTGATGGCAAAGTAGCTTCTTGCCTCTGAATCAGTGCTCGGAGCTCTTCCTGGCCTTGTGCAACCCCTTGCATCATGTGCATGAACTGGGCCATGTTAGCCCTCATCTCTGCCAACTCAGCTTGTACTTGATCCATGTTGCGTTGATGGTTGAGCCTCGTTGAGTAGCGGTGTTGTCTTTGATCAGCTATCCTGCCTGAACACAGGAACCCACAGTAAGAAGACGGCACAAGAACACCTATTATGCAAATGATATGATTATGATGTTTAATGATATGCATGATGCACATGATATGCTCATTTCTCAGGCATTCAAAGAGCCTGACCCATCCTGAAAAGATGGCAACCTGCAGCAACAAGAGAACAGACAGATACAAGGAAAATGAGAACAACAGGGAAATGCTGACAACCTTATCTATACATAAGGGTAAAAAGGTCAATACAACTGAGTCAACAGAATATTCGAACAAACAGAGTACAAAGAAAAGAATCCCATCCAACAAGCCTGGAGGTGATTCTCAATAAAAAGATCCAAAGACGGAGTACAAACAAATGAATCCCATCCAACAAGCCTGGAGGTGATTCTCAACAAAATGCAATCAAAGGTAATCTAAGACAGGCGGTCTTCCGGAATGAGGGTCTTCAGGTAATGGCACTGGTCTATCAACAGTGAGCATTCTGAACAATCTGGTAGAGGAGTGATCTTCTCCTTCAGTTGTCTTCTCAGCTCCAAGACTTCTCCTCCAAGATAATCTTCTGACTTCTGTCTCAACTCCATCTCTTTCTTCAACTGTAAGTCTTTGTCTTTGAGTTGTTTTTCCAAATCTCTGATCTTCTTCTGATAATTGACTTCTGCTCTTTGCAATCTCAAGCACTCCCTATGCTCTGCATCCAACATGGACTCCATCTCCTCATATGACCTCTTCTTGCTCCTTGCTCTGCCAGCATCTTCTCCTTGCACTTCCCTAAGTTGATGGGCCAAGTGCAGCTTATCAGCCTTAGCTTTGTACAGTTCCATCTGAGTGTCTTGCTCCTTCTCCCTCAGACGACGACTCTCCATCAGGGCTTGCTTATAGTGCTCAGCGGGCACATTATCAGCAAGAACCAAAGGTGGTTGCTCTTGCAACGGCTCCATCCTATCATAGGGTAGCAGCAAAGTTTCCACTCTCTTCTTTACCCAATCAGTGTAATCAGGCATTGCAATGGCAAACTTTTTCCCTAAGACAGATCCATCCTTCACCCCAACAGATCTCCAGGCTCTCCCTATCTGCTCCAATCTAACAGGGTCATCCTTCTTCTCAAAACACACACTCTCAGCTATCTCAGCTTCAAGTGGTCTTCGACTCATAACAAACCCTAGCTGACGGAGGGAAAGAACTGGGTTATAGTTGATGCAACCCTTGGTCCCCACAAGTGGCACGTTCCGGAATTCACCACAACTCATGATAACATCTTTCACATCCATCCGGTACGACTGCCATCTGATGTCATAAGAAGTGAGCGACATGACCCTCTGAGTCCACTTAAGAGTGCTCTGGGTATCCACAAATGGTCCACTAGCTGGCAGAAGAGACATGAACCATTTGAACAGAAGAGGGAGGCAGCACCTGATGGCTCCACCCTTACCATGCCTACTGTGGATGGCATAGTAAGTATCAGCTAAAAGGGTTGGGACTGGATTCCCTCTGATGAATATGCTGATGGCAGTAAAGTCAATGAAATTTGGCATACTGGGAAATAGGATGATCCCATAGATCATGGCAGCAAGCTGGGCGTGAAAAACTTCCCAATTCCCCTTCTCCGCTTCATCTCTGGCAACCCTCAGAAGAAACTTCAACGGCAGACCTACAACCTCCCCACAGGGCTTCCAATTCTCACCAACCTCCTTAACACTCAACCGGAGAGCTCTGGCAATCAATCTGAAGTCAACCTCCTTTGGGACGTCCAAGAAGGAAGTCTGATGCTGAACCGGGATGTTCATCAGAATAGAGTACTCCTTGAGGGTGGGTGCTAGCTGATAATCCTGAAATGTAAAGCATCTGAGCTCTGGGTCGTAAAACTGAAGAAGTGTCTGCAGAGGTACTGGTTCCACTACGGTCTTCAACACTGTCAGGATGTCTCCATACTGCCCAACAAAACTCTTCAGGCGATCATCTGTCACAAGGCTACCCAACTCAACCAAAGGAGTCAACGGCTCACGATGGAAACTGTAGGAACAGGTCTTCCGCTTCGGCTCTGAGACTGTTGCCATCTCTATTAGTAGACAAGCTCTGGAATGTACCTGAGAAATGATATGCATGCAGAGATTAGTTTTTTTTTCTTTACTTTTTTTTCTCTTTTTTTTCTTGATTTTTTTGATTTTTTTTTTCATTGCGTTTCTTTTGAAAAATAAATATGCTATGATGCAAATGATGCAGACTGGACTGGCTGGTTGTGCAAACTCTGATCACTAGGTCGAAGCTTCAGTCAAAACTCGGAACCCAAATCCAACTTAAGGTCAACTGAACACTGTTGTCTGAACTAGAGTCACCAACAGAACCAAGTCACCAACAGTACCTGTAATAATGATCGACCCTTCCCCACTCACGGGTGTAGTCTAGGCCAGGGTAAAGCTGAGAGAAACGCAGCATAAATAACCTTTCGCAGAATACCATCATATACACACCCGAAGTATGTAACGACAGCATCCCACCAGGGTCTGAACTGCTCGTGATGTCAATGTTCCGCTAAGTGGCGCAATACCACCCGCTTCCCATGAATCACTCTATTCCTAATCATCCTAGATTTCACTCATGGTCTGGGTATTGGACCTTTTACCTCAACTGACACCCACCCCACACAGAAAAGCAGACAACCAGCCAGGCAACAACAAATGATGAATATGAATGCAAACATCAATGCACACAATCAATGCAATCAATAAATGAAATGAACAAATAATGAATGCAATATAATACACACAGCAATGGCAACCAAAACCCTAATCCTAGAGAGCGCTAGGAGAGACTCGCTCAGGGAAGATGGACCAGCATAGGTCAACTTCTCTATGTCCCTGTAACACCTCAAAATTTGCCCTCCTCTCTTGGGACTAAGCTTAACATATTGCATTACATTTTTAGGTCATTAGGCATTTCATATTGCATAGCATGTGGTTACATTGTGCAAGCCATTCTCCCAAGTCTTGATCAGAAGATGGAGAGTCCAAGTGCAAGCCTAGGGTTTATTGACTGATCATGGGCCATCTGAGGATTGGGCTGTGAATTAGGGTTTTATGATTCTCCAAGGATATTGGTCTTCATCTTGATTGAAGTGATACATCATCATCATCATGATTGGATGTCATCAGAAGATTGAGGAAGATTCCTTGAGATTAGGGTTTTGACCACTGGTCAACCCTAATCAGTTGCATTGGGCCAATCAGGGCATAGTCAGGAGATGGGGCTTATGAAGGATGTGGGGTTCATTCTTTGATTATATTGAGTTAATTGAGGCTAGGGTTTTACCCTTGAGCCATTTCAGTTGGAGATTGGGGCTCAGATTGATCTATGCATTGCCAAATTCATCTATCAGATGAAAAGTCAACTGTGGTCAACTGTACATGATCTGATGGATTTGGAGGTGGAAATGAGTTGAAGACACTTCATTCATGTGGGAACAAGTGTTGTTTGACATCTCAAAGCTTAAAAATGGAAAAATCAAGTCAGGACAAAAACTGCCAAAAATAGCAAGTGACTTGTAACTGAAGTTTCCAAAAATGGAAAGTTTTGGACCTCAAAGCCACGTGTCCAAGGAAGCTTCAAATGAAAAATTGTTCAACATGAAAGTTGTAGATCTTGTTCTCACCTTTCCAAAAAGTCCAAGAACTTGAAAATCCCATGTATGGTTTGAAAATTAGGGCTCAGTGAAATTCAAAAATGACCTGTAATCAGGAGGCCATAATTGCCACATACTTTGTCCAAATTGCAAGTTATTTATATGCACAAACTCCATTTGACATGTACTTTGAGGGTGCATAATTGGATTTTCCCAAAAGTGGCCAAGGCAAAAAGTCACTTTTCAACTGGACAGCTGAATTGGACCAGGGGCAAAATTGTCCAACTCTCAAAATAATTGGAATTTTGAGATGGGACTTTTTTCTACACCTCATAAATGGCATTTGGAGTGTGTTGGAATCATCATTTCATGCATAGGCCTTGTAAATTGGGATTTGGCTTGAAAAGTGGAATGGTTAAAAATGGACAAATGCATCCACATGGTGATTTTGAGATTTACACATCCAATGAGCATGAGGCAAGTTTCTACAGCTCACATATGATGATTGGAAGGTGTATGTGCTGTCAAAACAGGTGGCATGAGCTGTCATGGTGAAATTCCATTTTTACCCCTCACTTGAAATAACCAATTACACTAACAATGCTAATTTGGTTAATCACACACTTAAGCATGGATTAAGCTACCATATATAATCATAATCATCTGTTAATCATAACAAAAAATCACTTTTACCAAGATTGGATCTCAAACTTTCCAAATTCTCAAGTTTTCTCTCAAAATCTCAAGAACACCATAAACACAAAACTTCATCAAACTTCATCAAATCTCAACCAATTTTCGAGATTCTTTTTGCATTCATCTCCTCTCATCAATATCTCAATCTGTTTTGGAAGTTTGGAAGGAAAAGGTTTGTAATCGCGGCTGTCCAAAAGTGCATCATCAATGGTGAAACTCGAATTCGGACGCTAGAAGCTACCTGGACTTGAAGTAAGCGCATCAAACATCTTCATTATCATCCTTGTTCATCTGTTTGTGGAAATAGAGTCTCAAGAACAACAATTTCGGCGCTGCAATTTCCAGGTGAGTGAAAATCGAATCTCACGAAAAGCTTGTTGGTTATATGCGTTTTATAGAGCTTGCTACGTAGAGTGTGATGATGCTCATGGTTTTAGGAATAGAGGACTGTAGCGTGAGAAATCTAAGTTTGAAGTTACGAACATAAACCCTAACTTGCTCGATCCATGGAATTTAGGAAGAGTTGGAAGAAATTGAGTTGATATTCGTGTTCCTCATGTTGAGACGATTCGAATGACTATAGACTTGCTCATTTTAGTGAAAATTTCGTGTTCTTCGAATTCTGGAATGGTTAGGGAAGGAGACGATAGTTTCTGCGCTAAAGCTTGCTAGATCCAAAATCCTGTTTGAAAGTTCAAATTTAGTGTTTCCCTCCCGCGCCATCACTAATTACAAAAATGCCACTGTACAATTTTAATTAATTTTGTTTAATTCTAAAAAATTGTTAACACCTTAAAAAATACATAAAAAATAGTAGAAAAATCAGAAAATTGTGGAGATTTTTTCCTTGACTTTGTTGACTTGTGTAGATGATTTTTGACCTATTGGCCAAAGTTGTGCTTGGTAGAAAAATCATTTGACTTAGGGTTTTCTCACATGTGTTCATTTTTGCTACACTTTACCAATTTGTTCATGAAATACTCATAGTGTTAAATAAATTCTTGAAAATTTTTGTGATGATTCTTGACTGATTCATGCTCATTTCCATGTAAATTTCATGCATATTTGATACCTGGTCATTGAGCAGCAAATTCTGGAACTTAGGTGTGACAATTTGTGTCACACCTCTTGATGTCAACTTGTTGAATTTAATTGATGGACCTATACTTGTTGAAATAATATGAAATTTTGCATGGTGAATTGTTAACATGTTTAGATGTTGTATGAATTTTTGTGGAATTTTACACTGCATTTTCTAATTGATTGTGAATTTTCATTTCTGGTGATTAAATTTGCAAGCTCATATGTTACATGTTGGTATATTGATTGTGAAATCTTCATATGGTATTGTATGGTCATGAAATTTGGTATGAATGTTGTAGACACATAATGTGACATCCCTGTTTTGGTCTCATCCATTTCTTTATTGTTTTCATTGAGTTATGAATTTTTGAAGTGGATGTATGCATTGATGATGTGATTTGGAGCATGAAATTGTGACTGTTTTTGTTGATTTTCATTGACATGGTTCCATTTGCCCAAATGAGCTCAAATTTGACATGGTAGACCTTGGTGATCCCCTGTTTAGGTGTAATTTATTTGAGATTTTTTGGATTTGTTTTGATATGGATTTGAATGCAATAGTTCTGTTTGCATGTTTGGTGCTTCATTTGAGCCAATTTGCCTTATTTTGTGCATAGCATGAGCATAATGAATGATATAAACATGAGACCAATGATGTTTGCTCTTGTTTGACATTAATTTGAGATTGGTTTGTGAATGCCTTGCTGTTTAAGGATTTTTTCTTGTTTTGGACCCTAGGCTTAGCCTAGTGGTCTAGTTGCTAATGTTTGCTTGATTTTTCAGGATCAAAGGCATAATGCACATGGAGAATGATTCAAATCAATTTTAATTGATGTTGTTGATGTTTGTACACTAACATAACATTGTTTTGTAGGTGATGAAGCTTAGGCTTAAGCTTTGAGCTTGCTTTATTGTGCATTGCTTTGTATAGTTTGATTGATTGAACACTTGCTGTTTGGTTTTGTCTGTCTGAGTACTAACTGTGTTTGACTGTTTCCAGGTACTTTTAGTTGCTCAGTTCCTTGTGAACTTTTGCTTTGCGTTGCTTAAGCAACTTGCATTGAGGTAGGTCCTCTTGACTTCATGTAGTCTGGAGACTCGGCTGTTACCGGGCCGGGCAAATAAATGTCTGAAGTCCTCCTTAAGAGGCAATGATTGTGGTTGTTTATTTTTAAGCCCAAGCAGGTGAAAGTCCTTTAAATAAGGCAATTGGTGGAAGGTAGGGGTATGCAGCCTACCCCCCACTATTCAGTTGAGTCTTCTCCTTGCTCCCATTACATGGTTGAAGCATTGAGATCCTAACCCAAGATCCTGTGCAGTGCACATTGTGTCAGAGTCACTGAGTATAGGAGGGTTCCCCTATTCTGGACCCATGCTCATTTGTCAGCTCTCCCTGGTTAGGGATAAGAGCTGTGAGGTCTGATCCTCACTTCATCCTTTCATCTGCTTCACCTTAGCCTCGTAATGGCAAGGTTAAGAGCAAAACCAGCCTGTACAGACGACTTGCTTAGGCAGTCAAACCCCATTGATTGAGCCCCCTTGTTCGGCTATAGTGTGTGATATGTGGATATCTGATTGACATGCTTGTTTGAGATGCCTGTTCTCATTTGATGTATGATATGATTGTATGCTTGTGTGCTAGCTTCTTTCCTGGTTAGGATAGGCTTGTTTATGCAAGTAGGATAGAAAACAGAACTTAGGGTTAACGATGCATGACAACATTAGGCTCGAGTCTCAGCTCCCTAGTGTCGTGTTTTTCCCCTCGGTTTCTGGTTAGCAATTTAGTCCCTTTCAGGGGAACTACATCGCCCTGATCCTTGTTCCAGACAAGGTATGTAGGCAGGTGGTCGTACGAGACCACTCCGGGCGCCTTTTTCTTTTTTGCGTGTGTTTGTTTGTATTTACTTGTTATCTGATTATATGTTTTGGGTTCGGATGCCGACGTAAGCCCAGTGATTGGCTGTCGGGCTCCACGTTTGCCCTTCTGATTGTGTTTTGGCTCGGATGCCGACGTAAGTCCAGTAAGTGGCTGTCGGGCTCCACGTTTGCCCTTCTGATTGTGTTTTGGCTCGGATGCCGACGTAAGTCCAGTAAGTGGCTGTCGGGCTCCACGTTTGTCCTTCTGATTGTGTTTTGGCTCGGATGCCGACGTAAGTCCAGTAAGTGGCTGTCGGGCTCCCTGTTTGCCGCTTTGAGTGTGTTTTGGTTCGGATGCCGACGTAATTCCATCAATTGGTTGTCGGGCTCCATGTTTGCCACCCTTGCTTGTTTGTATGTTTTGTGTTGTTTGGCGTGCGCAAGCCGAACTACAGAGGCTCTGATTCTTGTTCCAGACAAGATATGTAGGCATAAGGTGCGATGCCTTATCGAGCTCGTTCCTCCTAACCCCACATGCGTTCCCCGTGTGTGTGTGTGATGTTTAGCAACCTTTTCTTTATTCTAGGACGTGGATCCCTAGGAGTACCTAGGACGTGAGGGGTGCTAATACCTTCCCCTCGCGTAACCGACTCCCGAACCTTTTCTCTCTGGTCGCGAGACCATTTCTTTCCAGGTTTCTCTGAGCGTTTCCTTTCCCTATCTTGGGATAAATAACGTTTAGTGGCGGCTCTGTGTGTTTTTATTTTTAGCTTGCCGGTTGATTTTTCGCAGGATGCGACAGCTGGCGACTCTGCTGGGGACTTTCGATGTTGACCTGTGCTGGTCCTTCTTCCCTAAGCGAGTCCTTCCTAGCGTTTTAGGATTGGTTTGGGTTGCTTATTGTGTGTTATTTATTGCATTTATTATTCTAACCAGTGTGTATCTATATTTGCATTAATGTCTGCATGCATCATACTATCATGTTGTTGCCGTCCTCTATGCAGGTGGTTCCTCTGTTTGGGGTGGGTGTTCTGAGTGGGGCTAAAACCCAGGCCCGAGTATACACCTAGGACTAGTGTGGTCTCACGTTGCCTCTTTCATGTTAAGTCAACATGTGCCTGGCGGCGTGATGTACCACAAGCCGGACGAGGCTCATTTGGTAGTGCTCATCTCTGTGGATATTCCGCTTTGTTTGAGTTACTCCATCTGAGTTGTTGACTCTGGTGACCGATCATTTCCCGGATCTTTGGTTTAGACGATCTCAGGAGAGCTACAATGGCACACCCGAAAGGGCAAACCCATTGAGTATCTCTGCCCGATTGTCGAGACTATTGTCCGCCTTAGGATGACCTGTTTAGAATTTACCTGTGAGGGGAGGGTGATTCTTTCAGATGCATGTTCAGATGGTGACTCAGATGGTGACTTTTTGTTCCGTGGGTCTTATTTATGAGTCGGATTCATGGTCATTTATTTACCGTGACGCCGGAGTGCTGTCCGTGATTTATCAGTGGGGATCCGTTTATTTCAGGATTCCCCGGGCCGAGATATTTATCAGTGGGGATCCGTTTATTTCAGGATTCCCCGGGCCGATTCAGATGGTGATGGTGTGTCTGCTCAGAGACCAGTGATGATGATGATGTATCTGTCTTCCGTTTATTTCGGAACCCGTGGGTCAGAATTGTGTTTGTTTGTTCCTCAGATGGTTATGATCAGTTCAGAGACCAGATTCAGTGCAACAGAAGATCAGATGACTGGGAGGATGGCACAGTGCATTGCATTCATACATCATCCTCATTTTGCATTCATCTGCACCAAACCCACGTCTAGTCATATGGGGAGTACTATGGATTGAGATTCTGGTTGAGAGACATCATGAATTTCAGAATGTGGATGTTAAAATGTTATCTGTCTCGATGAAACCGGAATCAAAGGACAGAAGCGCCCTCATATGGATAGACGTTGCATTCATGCGTATTAACCCTTTTGCTGTTTTGTAGGTGTCGACCGATGCGCATAGCTTGTTTGCTCAGATATCCTGCTGGGGGCAACAAACCCTAACTGATGGATTCTCCCAACGCCGACATCCTCGAACTGAAAGAGAAGATGGGAGAGCTGATCAATGTCATGCAAGAGTTCGCCTTAGGGCAGAAAGTGATTGTCGAAAAGGTGGGGAGGATTGAAGACTGGCTGAAGATGGGGAACATGCAAGGAAACGCTTCGTCGTCTGGACCGAAGAAATCTTTTGGTAATGACCAGCACAAGGATGAGGATGAATCGAGTGCTGTGTACGCCCAGAGAGGACACGGTAGGGGTCGTTACTACCAGCACACCGCTGCGGTAACTATTCCTGCTGACAATCAGCCTGCACAACAGCAACAGCAGCGTCAGCCATTTCAGCAGAGGTCTCAGAGGGCAGGATATCCAGTCAGGAGGAGGATGAGTGATCGGCATTTTGACAGGCCGCCTGTGACATACTCTGTCCTATTGAAAAAGTTGAAAGATATGGGGCTGGTACAGTTGAGAACTTTGGCGCCTATGGGACCTGATCAAAGGCCAGCCAATTTTGATGAAAATGTCAAATGTGAATTCCATTCGGGTGCTCCCGGGCACAGTGTAGAGGACTGCAAAGCTTTTAAGCACGTAGTCCAAGACCTGGTGGATTCCAAGGCCCTCAATTTTACATTGTCATTGAATGCTGATGCCAATCCCATGTCGGCGCATGGACAGGCGATGGTGGGTGCAATTGTTGAAAAGTCAGATCACGCCTATACGGTGGGGGGAGAGACTAACAGTGACTAGGGGACTGATTAATGGATAAGATCGTGCGTACCAGGAGGCTGGAAGGCTTAACAGATCAACACTGTCACTCATCCTGAAGAGTAATAATTTCTGTTTTCAGTTTTATATGCATGGAAGCCATATGTGTTGCCCGACACGTAATGGTTCATTGTAAGGGCCACCTTATGTTCATAAATTTGCATTTTCTGCATCATTAATAAATGGATGTTTTTCAGTCAAAAAGCGGTGTTCCCTGTTTTTCATTTATTTTTGCAGGTTAAAAACAAATAAAAATGGCAATGTTTGTTTTCATTTTTCTTTTTGATTTGTCTCGTCCCAACTTCAAAAATAATTCTCCGGATCTCATTGATAATGATTTGGTTACCCCTCATATGACTTCGACAATCCGAGCAATCAGGCTAAAGAAGAAGGCGAAGAAGATTGTGATCTGCTGGAATTAGCCAGGTTGTCAAAACAAGAGGAGAAGGTGATTCAGCCGCACGCAGAGCGAGTTGAGGTTGTTATTCCAAGCACCGCCGAGGTCAGGAAGGGAAAAATTGGAGCCGCTTCAGAGGCGAGTCGAGGATGGAACGATGGTAGCCTTGTTGAAGGAGCACGTGGATACCTTCACCTGGTCATGTCAGGATATGCCAGGGACGAATACTGGTGTCGTGGTGCACAGGCTGTTATGGAGAGAAGACTGTCCTCTAGAGAAGCAGAATGTCGATGTCACGTATCAGAGTGACTTTGTTTCATGATATGATTCATCGTGGAATCCAATGATATGTTGATGACATGATAGCAAAGTCCCAGACAGAAGAAGGGCATCTGGCAGACTGGGGGCAAGTCGGTTGACTGGTTGAGACAATTCAAACTGAGGTTGAATTCAAGTAAGTGCACTATCAGAGTGCGATCCGGTAAGCTGTTGGGGTTCATCGTAAGGGAGGAATCGAGGTTCATCCTGCAAAAAAAAAAAAAAAAAAAAAAACGAGAGGTGCCTGAACCGAGAAAGAAAAAGAGAGGTTCGTGGTTTCTTAGAAAGATTGAACTACCTGTCATGGTTCACATCTCATCTAACAGCCACGTGGGAACCCATTCAAGATGTTGAAAAAAAAGATCAAACGGTCAGGTGAAATAATGATTGCCAAGGGGCATTGGAAAATAAAAGAATAAGTTGCAGGAACCTCTGATTCTGATACCTCCCGTGGAAGGAGCAATTGTTAATCTGTACTTGACGGCCTTCGAGGGGTCTACGAGGTGTATTGGGTCAGCATGACGCGTCTTGTCGAAAAGAGCATGCAATTTACCTTAGCAAAAAGTTTACCGACTGTGAAACAATACATTCACTGTTCGAGAAAACTTGATGTACTTTGGCATAGGCTGCTCGCCGACTGAGACAGTATATGCTGATTCATGCCACTTTGTGGATTTCCAAGATGGATCCGATTAAGTATGGGTTTGAGAATCCAGCATTGACCGGGCGGGTTGTGAGAGTGCAAAAGAATATTGACTGACTTGTGCTACTCTCAGAAAGTAATCAAGGGGTGTATTGTCTGATTACATCTCTCTGCAACCCATGGAGGATTATCAACCGATGAAGTTTGAGTTCCCTGATGAGGACATCTCGAGGTGCTCTAATCGAAAGATTGAGAGTAACCGATCCCGGAGGAGGGGCCTGACCCTGAATCCGAACGGATTCTGATGTCTGATGGGGAGGATAAGGTGAATGAGTTAGTGCTGCCCGGATAACGTTTGAATACACCAACGACGGTGTGATTGAGTAGGAAACTGGTATCCTGGGTGTTGATCTTCAGTGCGTCTACTGGGGCAAACGCCTTTCTCACTCAGAGAGCTTGATTGAAGAGAAGAGGCTAGCCGCCATCTGTCATGGGCAGTTGTACCAGCAACGGATGAAGCGTGCTTTTGACAAGAAGGTGAGACCTCGGGTATATCATGTCGGTGATATGGTGCTGAAAAGGATCCTTCCTCCTCAAAACGATCGAAGGGGCAAATGGACGCCGAATTATGAAGGTCCATTCGTGGTCAAGAAGGTTTTCTCTGGTGGAGCCTTGTTGTTAACGACCATGGATGGTGAAGATTTTCCATCCCCTGTGAATGCGGACGCAGTTAAAAAATACTTCGTATAAATTGACCCGCTGGACGAAAAGAACAAAATAGTCCAGGCAAAAATGGGCATCCCGGCGAACCAAAAACAGAAAGAAAGGTTCGGGCAAAAATTAGGGATATAAAAGAAAAATGTACACCCGGCAAGTCGAAAACCTGAGAAGGCGACTTGGGCAAAAAGGGGTATCCCGGTGGATTGAAAACCCGAAAGGACGGTCCAGGCAAAAGAGGGATTGAAACGAACAACTGCGCCTAGCATGGTCGTTTGTGATTTGGTTAAAGCATCATGGATAATACCCTGTAGGGATCAGTCAGAATCGTCTTATTCAGAAGGCAGAAATCAAGGAGAGTCTGAGGACATATGGGGTGTAACCGAGTTGGAACTCGATGAGATCACGGGTTTCACATTGCCATTAGGATAGATTTTTCCTTTTGAGCGCAGTTACCTCTTTTCAGGAATTGCTTCCTTTTGTATTGCTCATTTGAGCCACACTTTTCCAATCAATAAAATGCATATTCAGTCAAATAATTTTGTTTTTGTCTTTCATTACCGCTTTGATTGCAAAAACATCCAGATATTTTTGATGAAGAATCTTGCATTTTAAAACATACAGGTTTCCTTCCAATGCATGTTTATAAGGTTGAAAGCTTGAAATCTTATTTGGAAGGTTGAGTGACCCAAGTGTTGAAATCTTGACACGCCTGGGGCACGGTTTTATCTAACGATCTGTTTTGCAGGAACTGTTGGATATTCTTCACTCACTTGCAGGTTGTGATGTGGGAGCTTTGTAACAGATCCCCAGAGAGTTCGCTCAGGAACGAATGAATGAAAAACGACGAAGTGACGTTGAGGCGTACGACGATCCTTGATGATAATCAAGAAAACTCTTCAAAGTCAGAAGATTTGGAAGTCTGTAGAAATTCCCCGCAGAGTTTGACCAGAAACGAATGGATGGGTAGAGAAGCAGTGAGAGACGTCGAGACGTCCGACGACCTTTGGAATTAACCAAGAAGACTCTTCAAGGTCGGAAAATTGAAATTTCTGTATAAATCCCAGGAGTACGTTTCCGTCGAGCACGGAGCGATTTGGAATACAAGATGATGGAACAGAAAAGGTCCAGACGAGTCTGGGAATTCTCAAAAGTGGAAAGCCGATGCGAGATTGGGAGGTGGATACCAGGGTTCGACGAGTCGACGGGTGTTTTGTACCAACTTTTCTCATTTCCCGGCTAAGTCCCCGAGCAGAATCATAGGACTAGCTCCCCAGCAGATCCAAGGTCTGTGACCTCTCCAGCCGAGTCAGGATGGTTATCCCCGGTAGGTTTACGATGTTGTTTCCTCAGCAGCCAGGCCAGAAGGTTGCTATTCCCCGAGTGGAGCGGGTTCAAAGAAATATATCTCCAGCAGTTCCCCGAGTGGAGCGGGTTTCAATGAAATATATCTCCAGCAGTTCCCCGAGTGGAGCGGGTTTCAAAGAAATATATCTCCAGCAGTTCCCCGAGTGGAGCGGGTTCAAAGAAATATATCTCCAGCAGTCCCCGAGTGGAGCGGGTCTTTTTCAAAGAAATATATCTCCAACAGTGTCCATCCTACCAGTGGATTGGACAAGTTCCCGTAGCGGACGGATTTTGCATCCCCAGTTGAGTTGATTCTACCTATGGATTGCATGGGTTGTCCCCAGCGGAGTAGTATGCGGTTTCCTAGCAGGGTCAGGATGGTTATCCCCAGCAGGTGTTAGAATTGATACTTTCCCCAGTCGACAGGCCTGGAGATTGCTATTTTCCCCAGCGGAGTATCTGTGAGCATTTCCCCAGTGAAGTCGTCAGGTATCTGTGAGGGTTTCTCGAAGCAGAGTCGGGATTGATATCCCCAGCAAGTCAAAAACTGTTGTATCCCCACAGAGTGTTGGTGGTGCTTATCCCCAGCAGTTTCCCGAGCGGATTGGATGCAAAGGAGGTTCTTCCCCAGCAAGGGTTACCTTTTCCCAGTAGCAGTGCTATTCCCCAGCAGGGTGGAATCGGAGTATTGACGAGTTCCTCAGCAGAGTGTCTCGTGCTCTTCAGAAGAGTCCCTGAGAGGGATACTTTTTATGCATTCATCATGTAAATAAGCATAGCATATTGCATAGAAAAAATAATAAATCGCGTAGCATTTCCATAATTATGGAGCATTACGCAGAAAAAGATCATGCATCATTGTTGCAAGCATAGAGCTAGTCTCAAGCCGTGGTTACCGTTTGAGAAGTGGTTGTGTCAGACAGTGAAGGTGTTACTCCGAAGAGTTTAGCCTCATGATTGGATCAGAGATGTACCCCAGTAGTGCGATACTGGAGGAAGCTTTTCCGTCGGGCCGAGATGGGAATGAAGATTGGAGAATGTTACGCGATCAACGCGATTCGAGCTGTGGTTACCGCTTGAGGATTGGTTTTGCCGGACAATGAAGACGATACTCCGAGGAGTTCAGCATTGTGAGTTTGGAACAACAGTATTTCCCAGTCATCAGTAAGTGTCTGGTCGAGCTTTCTTTGGTGTCAGTAAACATCATCATTCGATGTCCAGTAAACGTCGAGTTATTTCCCAGTCATTGTTTAATGTCTGGTCGGTCATCGTTTGATGTCCCGTCAACATCATTGTTTGATGTCCTGTCAACATCATTGTTCGATGTCCTGTCAACATCATTGTTTGATGTCCCGTCAACATCCTTGTTTGATGTCCTGTCAACATCATTGTTCGATGTCCTGTCAACGTCCTTGTTTGATGTCCTGTCAACATCCTTGTTTGATGTCCTGTCAACATCATTGTTTGATGTCCTGTCAACATCATTGCTCGATGTCCTGTCAACATCATTGTTTGATGTCCTGTCAACATCCTTGTTTGATGTCCTGTCAACATCATTGCTTGATGTCCTGTCAACATCATTGTTTGATGTCCTGTCAACATCATTGTTCGATGTCCTGTCAACATCATTGTTCGATATCCTGTCAACATCATTGTTCGATGTCCTGTCGACATCCTTGTTTGATGTCCTGTCAACATCATTGTTCGATGTCCAGTAAACGTCGAGTTTTCTCCCAGTCATCAGTCAGTGTCTGGTTGAAAGTGTTACTCTGAGGAGTGTGGTACCATGACGTTAGATCAGTAGTGTTCCCCAGTAGTGCGATATTGGAGGAAATGTTTCCGTCGGACAGAGATGGAAATGATATCAGAAGACGTTACGCGATCCGCGCGATTCCGGGGTTCAAATGGAGAAAAGGAGATGTTGCGACATTTTCTGGAGAGCGGGGTTCAATCGGAGAAAAGAAATGCTGAGGTATTTTCTGGGGTTCAAATGGAGATGGAGTTGAAGATTATATCCGGGATGAGGTCCTTAGGATTATCTTCTGTTCATGTGTTACCTTAGACTCTGGCCGAGGCCAATGGAGGTCGTTACGGGTGTCTTCTGAGGAAGAGTTACACATGCTACCTTCCTTTGTGAAGGTTTACCCTCTGACATGTCGCCCTCAGAGTGGTTGGGTGTTATTTCCGACGTTGCCAGCGGAATTATCACGAGAGATTGGAGAAAAGGAAATGTGGATACATTTTCTGGAGACGGGGTTCAAATGGAGAAAAGGAAATGTGGATACATTTTCTGGAGATGGGGTTCAAATGGAGAAAAGGAAGTGTTGCGGCATTTTCTGGAGAACGGGGTTCATATTGGCGATCGTGAGTCATCGTCAGGCGACTGGGGTTCAAACTGGAGATGGGGTTCATTATTTTGGCAAAGAAGGAGTGCTGAGGCATTTTCCGGGGTTCAAATGCAGAGGTCCGAGGATCGTTTGCGCAGAGAAAATTTCGGGGTTCAAGAAAATAAGAAAAAGAAGCAGAGAAACGTTCGGGGTTCAAGAAAATGAAAAAGAGATAAGAAAATTTCGGGGTCCAAGAAAAAGAGAAAAGAAGAGTTGATAATCCCGCGTGGATGTGTGGTGTTCAGACCATGGTTATCCCTGAGTTACCATTTATTTTGGTATCCAGGTCGACGTTGTTCAGAGTTTGTTTCTTCGCCGATGCTGACAGGCGCTGTTAATTATATCCCATCAGAGTGCAAATTGTTCGTCTGTTCTTGGTATTCAATCACTCTTCATCCTGATCATCCGAAAGCCGAGGCTATTTCGTATCGACAGGTTCACAGTGGATTGAATTGGGGCAGCTGTAACACCTCAAAATTTGCCCTCCTCTCTTGGGACTAAGCTTAACATATTGCATTACATTTTAGGTCATTAGGCATTTCATATTGCATAGCATGTGGTTACATTGTGCAAGCCATTCTCCCAAGTCTTGATCAGAAGATGGAGAGTCCAAGTGCAAGCCTAGGGTTTATTGACTGATCATGGGCCATCTGAGGATTGGGCTGTGAATTAGGGTTTTATGATTCTCCAAGGATATTGGTCTTCATCTTGATTGAAGTGATACATCATCATCATCATGATTGGATGTCATCAGAAGATTGAGGAAGATTCCTTGAGATTAGGGTTTTGACCACTGGTCAACCCTAATCAGTTGCATTGGGCCAATCAGGGCATAGTCAGGAGATGGGGCTTATGAAGGATGTGGGGTTCATTCTTTGATTATATTGAGTTAATTGAGGCTAGGGTTTTACCCTTGAGCCATTTCAGTTGGAGATTGGGGCTCAGATTGATCTATGCATTGCCAAATTCATCTATCAGATGAAAAGTCAACTGTGGTCAACTGTACATGATCTGATGGATTTGGAGGTGGAAATGAGTTGAAGACACTTCATTCATGTGGGAACAAGTGTTGTTTGACATCTCAAAGCTTAAAAATGGAAAAATCAAGTCAGGACAAAAACTGCCAAAAATAGCAAGTGACTTGTAACTGAAGTTTCCAAAAATGGAAAGTTTTGGACCTCAAAGCCACGTGTCCAAGGAAGCTTCAAATGAAAAATTGTTCAACATGAAAGTTGTAGATCTTGTTCTCACCTTTCCAAAAAGTCCAAGAACTTGAAAATCCCATGTATGGTTTGAAAATTAGGGCTCAGTGAAATTCAAAAATGACCTGTAATCAGGAGGCCATAATTGCCACATACTTTGTCCAAATTGCAAGTTATTTATATGCACAAACTCCATTTGACATGTACTTTGAGGGTGCATAATTGGATTTTCCCAAAAGTGGCCAAGGCAAAAAGTCACTTTTCAACTGGACAGCTGAATTGGACCAGGGGCAAAATTGTCCAACTCTCAAAATAATTGGAATTTTGAGATGGGACTTTTTTCTACACCTCATAAATGGCATTTGGAGTGTGTTGGAATCATCATTTCATGCATAGGCCTTGTAAATTGGGATTTGGCTTGAAAAGTGGAATGGTTAAAAATGGACAAATGCATCCACATGGTGATTTTGAGATTTACACATCCAATGAGCATGAGGCAAGTTTCTACAGCTCACATATGATGATTGGAAGGTGTATGTGCTGTCAAAACAGGTGGCATGAGCTGTCATGGTGAAATTCCATTTTTACCCCTCACTTGAAATAACCAATTACACTAACAATGCTAATTTGGTTAATCACACACTTAAGCATGGATTAAGCTACCATATATAATCATAATCATCTGTTAATCATAACAAAAAATCACTTTTACCAAGATTGGATCTCAAACTTTCCAAATTCTCAAGTTTTCTCTCAAAATCTCAAGAACACCATAAACACAAAACTTCATCAAACTTCATCAAATCTCAACCAATTTTCGAGATTCTTTTTGCATTCATCTCCTCTCATCAATATCTCAATCTGTTTTGGAAGTTTGGAAGGAAAAGGTTTGTAATCGCGGCTGTCCAAAAGTGCATCATCAATGGTGAAACTCGAATTCGGACGCTAGAAGCTACCTGGACTTGAAGTAAGCGCATCAAACATCTTCATTATCATCCTTGTTCATCTGTTTGTGGAAATAGAGTCTCAAGAACAACAATTTCGGCGCTGCAATTTCCAGGTGAGTGAAAATCGAATCTCACGAAAAGCTTGTTGGTTATATGCGTTTTATAGAGCTTGCTACGTAGAGTGTGATGATGCTCATGGTTTTAGGAATAGAGGACTGTAGCGTGAGAAATCTAAGTTTGAAGTTACGAACATAAACCCTAACTTGCTCGATCCATGGAATTTAGGAAGAGTTGGAAGAAATTGAGTTGATATTCGTGTTCCTCATGTTGAGACGATTCGAATGACTATAGACTTGCTCATTTTAGTGAAAATTTCGTGTTCTTCGAATTCTGGAATGGTTAGGGAAGGAGACGATAGTTTCTGCGCTAAAGCTTGCTAGATCCAAAATCCTGTTTGAAAGTTCAAATTTAGTGTTTCCCTCCCGCGCCATCACTAATTACAAAAATGCCACTGTACAATTTTAATTAATTTTGTTTAATTCTAAAAAATTGTTAACACCTTAAAAAATACATAAAAAATAGTAGAAAAATCAGAAAATTGTGGAGATTTTTTCCTTGACTTTGTTGACTTGTGTAGATGATTTTTGACCTATTGGCCAAAGTTGTGCTTGGTAGAAAAATCATTTGACTTAGGGTTTTCTCACATGTGTTCATTTTTGCTACACTTTACCAATTTGTTCATGAAATACTCATAGTGTTAAATAAATTCTTGAAAATTTTTGTGATGATTCTTGACTGATTCATGCTCATTTCCATGTAAATTTCATGCATATTTGATACCTGGTCATTGAGCAGCAAATTCTGGAACTTAGGTGTGACAATTTGTGTCACACCTCTTGATGTCAACTTGTTGAATTTAATTGATGGACCTATACTTGTTGAAATAATATGAAATTTTGCATGGTGAATTGTTAACATGTTTAGATGTTGTATGAATTTTTGTGGAATTTTACACTGCATTTTCTAATTGATTGTGAATTTTCATTTCTGGTGATTAAATTTGCAAGCTCATATGTTACATGTTGGTATATTGATTGTGAAATCTTCATATGGTATTGTATGGTCATGAAATTTGGTATGAATGTTGTAGACACATAATGTGACATCCCTGTTTTGGTCTCATCCATTTCTTTATTGTTTTCATTGAGTTATGAATTTTTGAAGTGGATGTATGCATTGATGATGTGATTTGGAGCATGAAATTGTGACTGTTTTTGTTGATTTTCATTGACATGGTTCCATTTGCCCAAATGAGCTCAAATTTGACATGGTAGACCTTGGTGATCCCCTGTTTAGGTGTAATTTATTTGAGATTTTTTGGATTTGTTTTGATATGGATTTGAATGCAATAGTTCTGTTTGCATGTTTGGTGCTTCATTTGAGCCAATTTGCCTTATTTTGTGCATAGCATGAGCATAATGAATGATATAAACATGAGACCAATGATGTTTGCTCTTGTTTGACATTAATTTGAGATTGGTTTGTGAATGCCTTGCTGTTTAAGGATTTTTTCTTGTTTTGGACCCTAGGCTTAGCCTAGTGGTCTAGTTGCTAATGTTTGCTTGATTTTTCAGGATCAAAGGCATAATGCACATGGAGAATGATTCAAATCAATTTTAATTGATGTTGTTGATGTTTGTACACTAACATAACATTGTTTTGTAGGTGATGAAGCTTAGGCTTAAGCTTTGAGCTTGCTTTATTGTGCATTGCTTTGTATAGTTTGATTGATTGAACACTTGCTGTTTGGTTTTGTCTGTCTGAGTACTAACTGTGTTTGACTGTTTCCAGGTACTTTTAGTTGCTCAGTTCCTTGTGAACTTTTGCTTTGCGTTGCTTAAGCAACTTGCATTGAGGTAGGTCCTCTTGACTTCATGTAGTCTGGAGACTCGGCTGTTACCGGGCCGGGCAAATAAATGTCTGAAGTCCTCCTTAAGAGGCAATGATTGTGGTTGTTTATTTTTAAGCCCAAGCAGGTGAAAGTCCTTTAAATAAGGCAATTGGTGGAAGGTAGGGGTATGCAGCCTACCCCCCACTATTCAGTTGAGTCTTCTCCTTGCTCCCATTACATGGTTGAAGCATTGAGATCCTAACCCAAGATCCTGTGCAGTGCACATTGTGTCAGAGTCACTGAGTATAGGAGGGTTCCCCTATTCTGGACCCATGCTCATTTGTCAGCTCTCCCTGGTTAGGGATAAGAGCTGTGAGGTCTGATCCTCACTTCATCCTTTCATCTGCTTCACCTTAGCCTCGTAATGGCAAGGTTAAGAGCAAAACCAGCCTGTACAGACGACTTGCTTAGGCAGTCAAACCCCATTGATTGAGCCCCCTTGTTCGGCTATAGTGTGTGATATGTGGATATCTGATTGACATGCTTGTTTGAGATTCCTGTTCTCATTTGATGTATGATATGATTGTATGCTTGTGTGCTAGCTTCTTTCCTGGTTAGGATAGGCTTGTTTATGCAAGTAGGATAGAAAACAGAACTTAGGGTTAACGATGCATGACAACATTAGGCTCGAGTCTCAGCTCCCTAGTGTCGTGTTTTTCCCCTCGGTTTCGGGTTAGCAATTTAGTCCCTTTCAGGGGAACTACATCGCCCTGATCCTTGTTCCAGACAAGGTATGTAGGCAGGTGGTCGTACGAGACCACTCCGGGCGCCTTTTTCTTTTTTGCGTGTGTTTGTTTGTATTTACTTGTTATCTGATTATATGTTTTGGGTTCGGATGCCGACGTAAGCCCAGTGATTGGCTGTCGGGCTCCACGTTTGCCCTTCTGATTGTGTTTTGGCTCGGATGCCGACGTAAGTCCAGTAAGTGGCTGTCGGGCTCCACGTTTGCCCTTCTGATTGTGTTTTGGCTCGGATGCCGACGTAAGTCCAGTAAGTGGCTGTCGGGCTCCACGTTTGTCCTTCTGATTGTGTTTTGGCTCGGATGCCGACGTAAGTCCAGTAAGTGGCTGTCGGGCTCCCTGTTTGCCGCTTTGAGTGTGTTTTGGTTCGGATGCCGACGTAATTCCATCAATTGGTTGTCGGGCTCCATGTTTGCCACCCTTGCTTGTTTGTATGTTTTGTGTTGTTTGGCGTGCGCAAGCCGAACTACAGAGGCTCTGATTCTTGTTCCAGACAAGATATGTAGGCATAAGGTGCGATGCCTTATCGAGCTCGTTCCTCCTAACCCCACATGCGTTCCCCGTGTGTGTGTGTGATGTTTAGCAACCTTTTCTTTATTCTAGGACGTGGATCCCTAGGAGTACCTAGGACGTGAGGGGTGCTAATACCTTCCCCTCGCGTAACCGACTCCCGAACCTTTTCTCTCTGGTCGCGAGACCATTTCTTTCCAGGTTTCTCTGAGCGTTTCCTTTCCCTATCTTGGGATAAATAACGTTTAGTGGCGGCTCTGTGTGTTTTTATTTTTAGCTTGCCGGTTGATTTTTCGCAGGATGCGACAGCTGGCGACTCTGCTGGGGACTTTCGATGTTGACCTGTGCTGGTCCTTCTTCCCTAAGCGAGTCCTTCCTAGCGTTTTAGGATTGGTTTGGGTTGCTTATTGTGTGTTATTTATTGCATTTATTATTCTAACCAGTGTGTATCTATATTTGCATTAATGTCTGCATGCATCATACTATCATGTTGTTGCCGTCCTCTATGCAGGTGGTTCCTCTGTTTGGGGTGGGTGTTCTGAGTGGGGCTAAAACCCAGGCCCGAGTATACACCTAGGACTAGTGTGGTCTCACGTTGCCTCTTTCATGTTAAGTCAACATGTGCCTGGCGGCGTGATGTACCACAAGCCGGACGAGGCTCATTTGGTAGTGCTCATCTCTGTGGATATTCCGCTTTGTTTGAGTTACTCCATCTGAGTTGTTGACTCTGGTGACCGATCATTTCCCGGATCTTTGGTTTAGACGATCTCAGGAGAGCTACAATGGCACACCCGAAAGGGCAAACCCATTGAGTATCTCTGCCCGATTGTCGAGACTATTGTCCGCCTTAGGATGACCTGTTTAGAATTTACCTGTGAGGGGAGGGTGATTCTTTCAGATGCATGTTCAGATGGTGACTCAGATGGTGACTTTTTGTTCCGTGGGTCTTATTTATGAGTCGGATTCATGGTCATTTATTTACCGTGACGCCGGAGTGCTGTCCGTGATTTATCAGTGGGGATCCGTTTATTTCAGGATTCCCCGGGCCGAGATATTTATCAGTGGGGATCCGTTTATTTCAGGATTCCCCGGGCCGATTCAGATGGTGATGGTGTGTCTGCTCAGAGACCAGTGATGATGATGATGTATCTGTCTTCCGTTTATTTCGGAACCCGTGGGTCAGAATTGTGTTTGTTTGTTCCTCAGATGGTTATGATCAGTTCAGAGACCAGATTCAGTGCAACAGAAGATCAGATGACTGGGAGGATGGCACAGTGCATTGCATTCATACATCATCCTCATTTTGCATTCATCTGCACCAAACCCACGTCTAGTCATATGGGGAGTACTATGGATTGAGATTCTGGTTGAGAGACATCATGAATTTCAGAATGTGGATGTTAAAATGTTATCTGTCTCGATGAAACCGGAATCAAAGGACAGAAGCGCCCTCATATGGATAGACGTTGCATTCATGCGTATTAACCCTTTTGCTGTTTTGTAGGTGTCGACCGATGCGCATAGCTTGTTTGCTCAGATATCCTGCTGGGGGCAACAAACCCTAACTGATGGATTCTCCCAACGCCGACATCCTCGAACTGAAAGAGAAGATGGGAGAGCTGATCAATGTCATGCAAGAGTTCGCCTTAGGGCAGAAAGTGATTGTCGAAAAGGTGGGGAGGATTGAAGACTGGCTGAAGATGGGGAACATGCAAGGAAACGCTTCGTCGTCTGGACCGAAGAAATCTTTTGGTAATGACCAGCACAAGGATGAGGGTGAATCGAGTGCTGTGTACGCCCAGAGAGGACACGGTAGGGGTCGTTACTACCAGCACACCGCTGCGGTAACTATTCCTGCTGACAATCAGCCTGCACAACAGCAACAGCAGCGTCAGCCATTTCAGCAGAGGTCTCAGAGGGCAGGATATCCAGTCAGGAGGAGGATGAGTGATCGGCATTTTGACAGGCCGCCTGTGACATACTCTGTCCTATTGAAAAAGTTGAAAGATATGGGGCTGGTACAGTTGAGAACTTTGGCGCCTATGGGACCTGATCAAAGGCCAGCCAATTTTGATGAAAATGTCAAATGTGAATTCCATTCGGGTGCTCCCGGGCACAGTGTAGAGGACTGCAAAGCTTTTAAGCACGTAGTCCAAGACCTGGTGGATTCCAAGGCCCTCAATTTTACATTGTCATTGAATGCTGATGCCAATCCCATGTCGGCGCATGGACAGGCGATGGTGGGTGCAATTGTTGAAAAGTCAGATCACGCCTATACGGTGGGGGGAGAGACTAACAGTGACTAGGGGACTGATTAATGGATAAGATCGTGCGTACCAGGAGGCTGGAAGGCTTAACAGATCAACACTGTCACTCATCCTGAAGAGTAATAATTTCTGTTTTCAGTTTTATATGCATGGAAGCCATATGTGTTGCCCGACACGTAATGGTTCATTGTAAGGGCCACCTTATGTTCATAAATTTGCATTTTCTGCATCATTAATAAATGGATGTTTTTCAGTCAAAAAGCGGTGTTCCCTGTTTTTCATTTATTTTTGCAGGTTAAAAACAAATAAAAATGGCAATGTTTGTTTTCATTTTTCTTTTTGATTTGTCTCGTCCCAACTTCAAAAATAATTCTCCGGATCTCATTGATAATGATTTGGTTACCCCTCATATGACTTCGACAATCCGAGCAATCAGGCTAAAGAAGAAGGCGAAGAAGATTGTGATCTGCTGGAATTAGCCAGGTTGTCAAAACAAGAGGAGAAGGTGATTCAGCCGCACGCAGAGCGAGTTGAGGTTGTTATTCCAAGCACCGCCGAGGTCAGGAAGGGAAAAATTGGAGCCGCTTCAGAGGCGAGTCGAGGATGGAACGATGGTAGCCTTGTTGAAGGAGCACGTGGATACCTTCACCTGGTCATGTCAGGATATGCCAGGGACGAATACTGGTGTCGTGGTGCACAGGCTGTTATGGAGAGAAGACTGTCCTCTAGAGAAGCAGAATGTCGATGTCACGTATCAGAGTGACTTTGTTTCATGATATGATTCATCGTGGAATCCAATGATATGTTGATGACATGATAGCAAAGTCCCAGACAGAAGAGGGGCATCTGGCAGACTGGGGGCAAGTCGGTTGACTGGTTGAGACAATTCAAACTGAGGTTGAATTCAAGTAAGTGCACTATCAGAGTGCGATCCGGTAAGCTGTTGGGGTTCATCGTAAGGGAGGAATCGAGGTTCATCCTGCAAAAAAAAAAAAAAAAAAAAAAACGAGAGGTGCCTGAACCGAGAAAGAAAAAGAGAGGTTCGTGGTTTCTTAGAAAGATTGAACTACCTGTCATGGTTCACATCTCATCTAACAGCCACGTGGGAACCCATTCAAGATGTTGAAAAAAAAGATCAAACGGTCAGGTGAAATAATGATTGCCAAGGGGCATTGGAAAATAAAAGAATAAGTTGCAGGAACCTCTGATTCTGATACCTCCCGTGGAAGGAGCAATTGTTAATCTGTACTTGACGGCCTTCGAGGGGTCTACGAGGTGTATTGGGTCAGCATGACGCGTCTTGTCGAAAAGAGCATGCAATTTACCTTAGCAAAAAGTTTACCGACTGTGAAACAATACATTCACTGTTCGAGAAAACTTGATGTACTTTGGCATAGGCTGCTCGCCGACTGAGACAGTATATGCTGATTCATGCCACTTTGTGGATTTCCAAGATGGATCCGATTAAGTATGGGTTTGAGAATCCAGCATTGACCGGGCGGGTTGTGAGAGTGCAAAAGAATATTGACTGACTTGTGCTACTCTCAGAAAGTAATCAAGGGGTGTATTGTCTGATTACATCTCTCTGCAACCCATGGAGGATTATCAACCGATGAAGTTTGAGTTCCCTGATGAGGACATCTCGAGGTGCTCTAATCGAAAGATTGAGAGTAACCGATCCCGGAGGAGGGGCCTGACCCTGAATCCGAACGGATTCTGATGTCTGATGGGGAGGATAAGGTGAATGAGTTAGTGCTGCCCGGATAACGTTTGAATACACCAACGACGGTGTGATTGAGTAGGAAACTGGTATCCTGGGTGTTGATCTTCAGTGCGTCTACTGGGGCAAACGCCTTTCTCACTCAGAGAGCTTGATTGAAGAGAAGAGGCTAGCCGCCATCTGTCATGGGCAGTTGTACCAGCAACGGATGAAGCGTGCTTTTGACAAGAAGGTGAGACCTCGGGTATATCATGTCGGTGATATGGTGCTGAAAAGGATCCTTCCTCCTCAAAACGATCGAAGGGGCAAATGGACGCCGAATTATGAAGGTCCATTCGTGGTCAAGAAGGTTTTCTCTGGTGGAGCCTTGTTGTTAACGACCATGGATGGTGAAGATTTTCCATCCCCTGTGAATGCGGACGCAGTTAAAAAATACTTCGTATAAATTGACCCGCTGGACGAAAAGAACAAAATAGTCCAGGCAAAAATGGGCATCCCGGCGAACCAAAAACAGAAAGAAAGGTTCGGGCAAAAATTAGGGATATAAAAGAAAAATGTACACCCGGCAAGTCGAAAACCTGAGAAGGCGACTTGGGCAAAAAGGGGTATCCCGGTGGATTGAAAACCCGAAAGGACGGTCCAGGCAAAAGAGGGATTGAAACGAACAACTGCGCCTAGCATGGTCGTTTGTGATTTGGTTAAAGCATCATGGATAATACCCTGTAGGGATCAGTCAGAATCGTCTTATTCAGAAGGCAGAAATCAAGGAGAGTCTGAGGACATATGGGGTGTAACCGAGTTGGAACTCGATGAGATCACGGGTTTCACATTGCCATTAGGATAGATTTTTCCTTTTGAGCGCAGTTACCTCTTTTCAGGAATTGCTTCCTTTTGTATTGCTCATTTGAGCCACACTTTTCCAATCAATAAAATGCATATTCAGTCAAATAATTTTGTTTTTGTCTTTCATTACCGCTTTGATTGCAAAAACATCCAGATATTTTTGATGAAGAATCTTGCATTTTAAAACATACAGGTTTCCTTCCAATGCATGTTTATAAGGTTGAAAGCTTGAAATCTTATTTGGAAGGTTGAGTGACCCAAGTGTTGAAATCTTGACACGCCTGGGGCACGGTTTTATCTAACGATCTGTTTTGCAGGAACTGTTGGATATTCTTCACTCACTTGCAGGTTGTGATGTGGGAGCTTTGTAACAGATCCCCAGAGAGTTCGCTCAGGAACGAATGAATGAAAAACGACGAAGTGACGTTGAGGCGTACGACGATCCTTGATGATAATCAAGAAAACTCTTCAAAGTCAGAAGATTTGGAAGTCTGTAGAAATTCCCCGCAGAGTTTGACCAGAAACGAATGGATGGGTAGAGAAGCAGTGAGAGACGTCGAGACGTCCGACGACCTTTGGAATTAACCAAGAAGACTCTTCAAGGTCGGAAAATTGAAATTTCTGTATAAATCCCAGGAGTACGTTTCCGTCGAGCACGGAGCGATTTGGAATACAAGATGATGGAACAGAAAAGGTCCAGACGAGTCTGGGAATTCTCAAAAGTGGAAAGCCGATGCGAGATTGGGAGGTGGATACCAGGGTTCGACGAGTCGACGGGTGTTTTGTACCAACTTTTCTCATTTCCCGGCTAAGTCCCCGAGCAGAATCATAGGACTAGCTCCCCAGCAGATCCAAGGTCTGTGACCTCTCCAGCCGAGTCAGGATGGTTATCCCCGGTAGGTTTACGATGTTGTTTCCTCAGCAGCCAGGCCAGAAGGTTGCTATTCCCCGAGTGGAGCGGGTTCAAAGAAATATATCTCCAGCAGTTCCCCGAGTGGAGCGGGTTTCAATGAAATATATCTCCAGCAGTTCCCCGAGTGGAGCGGGTTTCAAAGAAATATATCTCCAGCAGTTCCCCGAGTGGAGCGGGTTCAAAGAAATATATCTCCAGCAGTCCCCGAGTGGAGCGGGTCTTTTTCAAAGAAATATATCTCCAACAGTGTCCATCCTACCAGTGGATTGGACAAGTTCCCGTAGCGGACGGATTTTGCATCCCCAGTTGAGTTGATTCTACCTATGGATTGCATGGGTTGTCCCCAGCGGAGTAGTATGCGGTTTCCTAGCAGGGTCAGGATGGTTATCCCCAGCAGGTGTTAGAATTGATACTTTCCCCAGTCGACAGGCCTGGAGATTGCTATTTTCCCCAGCGGAGTATCTGTGAGCATTTCCCCAGTGAAGTCGTCAGGTATCTGTGAGGGTTTCTCGAAGCAGAGTCGGGATTGATATCCCCAGCAAGTCAAAAACTGTTGTATCCCCACAGAGTGTTGGTGGTGCTTATCCCCAGCAGTTTCCCGAGCGGATTGGATGCAAAGGAGGTTCTTCCCCAGCAAGGGTTACCTTTTCCCAGTAGCAGTGCTATTCCCCAGCAGGGTGGAATCGGAGTATTGACGAGTTCCTCAGCAGAGTGTCTCGTGCTCTTCAGAAGAGTCCCTGAGAGGGATACTTTTTATGCATTCATCATGTAAATAAGCATAGCATATTGCATAGAAAAAATAATAAATCGCGTAGCATTTCCATAATTATGGAGCATTACGCAGAAAAAGATCATGCATCATTGTTGCAAGCATAGAGCTAGTCTCAAGCCGTGGTTACCGTTTGAGAAGTGGTTGTGTCAGACAGTGAAGGTGTTACTCCGAAGAGTTTAGCCTCATGATTGGATCAGAGATGTACCCCAGTAGTGCGATACTGGAGGAAGCTTTTCCGTCGGGCCGAGATGGGAATGAAGATTGGAGAATGTTACGCGATCAACGCGATTCGAGCTGTGGTTACCGCTTGAGGATTGGTTTTGCCGGACAATGAAGACGATACTCCGAGGAGTTCAGCATTGTGAGTTTGGAACAACAGTATTTCCCAGTCATCAGTAAGTGTCTGGTCGAGCTTTCTTTGGTGTCAGTAAACATCATCATTCGATGTCCAGTAAACGTCGAGTTATTTCCCAGTCATTATTTAATGTCTGGTCGGTCATCGTTTGATGTCCCGTCAACATCATTGTTTGATGTCCTGTCAACATCATTGTTCGATGTCCTGTCAACATCATTGTTTGATGTCCCGTCAACATCCTTGTTTGATGTCCTGTCAACATCATTGTTCGATGTCCTGTCAACGTCCTTGTTTGATGTCCTGTCAACATCCTTGTTTGATGTCCTGTCAACATCATTGTTTGATGTCCTGTCAACATCATTGCTCGATGTCCTGTCAACATCATTGTTTGATGTCCTGTCAACATCCTTGTTTGATGTCCTGTCAACATCATTGCTTGATGTCCTGTCAACATCATTGTTTGATGTCCTGTCAACATCATTGTTCGATGTCCTGTCAACATCATTGTTCGATATCCTGTCAACATCATTGTTCGATGTCCTGTCGACATCCTTGTTTGATGTCCTGTCAACATCATTGTTCGATGTCCAGTAAACGTCGAGTTTTCTCCCAGTCATCAGTCAGTGTCTGGTTGAAAGTGTTACTCTGAGGAGTGTGGTACCATGACGTTAGATCAGTAGTGTTCCCCAGTAGTGCGATATTGGAGGAAATGTTTCCGTCGGACAGAGATGGAAATGATATCAGAAGACGTTACGCGATCCGCGCGATTCCGGGGTTCAAATGGAGAAAAGGAGATGTTGCGACATTTTCTGGAGAGC
The DNA here is from genome assembly GCF_024323335.1 of Lathyrus oleraceus. Classification (NCBI taxonomy): domain Eukaryota; kingdom Viridiplantae; phylum Streptophyta; class Magnoliopsida; order Fabales; family Fabaceae; genus Lathyrus; species Lathyrus oleraceus. Next base: position 85,963,827 of record NC_066580.1, on the reverse strand, counting down.
GGGGTTCAATCGGAGAAAAGAAATGCTGAGGTATTTTCTGGGGTTCAAATGGAGATGGAGTTGAAGATTATATCCGGGATGAGGTCCTTAGGATTATCTTCTGTTCATGTGTTACCTTAGACTCTGGCCGAGGCCAATGGAGGTCGTTACGGGTGTCTTCTGAGGAAGAGTTACACATGCTACCTTCCTTTGTGAAGGTTTACCCTCTGACATGTCGCCCTCAGAGTGGTTGGGTGTTATTTCCGACGTTGCCAGCGGAATTATCACGAGAGATTGGAGAAAAGGAAATGTGGATACATTTTCTGGAGACGGGGTTCAAATGGAGAAAAGGAAATGTGGATACATTTTCTGGAGATGGGGTTCAAATGGAGAAAAGGAAGTGTTGCGGCATTTTCTGGAGAACGGGGTTCATATTGGCGATCGTGAGTCATCGTCAGGCGACTGGGGTTCAAACTGGAGATGGGGTTCATTATTTTGGCAAAGAAGGAGTGCTGAGGCATTTTCCGGGGTTCAAATGCAGAGGTCCGAGGATCGTTTGCGCAGAGAAAATTTCGGGGTTCAAGAAAATAAGAAAAAGAAGCAGAGAAACGTTCGGGGTTCAAGAAAATGAAAAAGAGATAAGAAAATTTCGGGGTCCAAGAAAAAGAGAAAAGAAGAGTTGATAATCCCGCGTGGATGTGTGGTGTTCAGACCATGGTTATCCCTGAGTTACCATTTATTTTGGTATCCAGGTCGACGTTGTTCAGAGTTTGTTTCTTCGCCGATGCTGACAGGCGCTGTTAATTATATCCCATCAGAGTGCAAATTGTTCGTCTGTTCTTGGTATTCAATCACTCTTCATCCTGATCATCCGAAAGCCGAGGCTATTTCGTATCGACAGGTTCACAGTGGATTGAATTGGGGCAGCTGTAACACCTCAAAATTTGCCCTCCTCTCTTGGGACTAAGCTTAACATATTGCATTACATTTTTAGGTCATTAGGCATTTCATATTGCATAGCATGTGGTTACATTGTGCAAGCCATTCTCCCAAGTCTTGATCAGAAGATGGAGAGTCCAAGTGCAAGCCTAGGGTTTATTGACTGATCATGGGCCATCTGAGGATTGGGCTGTGAGTTAGGGTTTTATGATTCTCCAAGGATATTGGTCTTCATCTTGATTGAAGTGATACATCATCATCATCATGATTGGATGTCATCAGAAGATTGAGGAAGATTCCTTGAGATTAGGGTTTTGACCACTGGTCAACCCTAATCAGTTGCATTGGGCCAATCAGGGCATAGTCAGGAGATGGGGCTTATGAAGGATGTGGGGTTCATTCTTTGATTATATTGAGTTAATTGAGGCTAGGGTTTTACCCTTGAGCCATTTCAGTTGGAGATTGGGGCTCAGATTGATCTATGCATTGCCAAATTCATCTATCAGATGAAAAGTCAACTGTGGTCAACTGTACATGATCTGATGGATTTGGAGGTGGAAATGAGTTGAAGACACTTCATTCATGTGGGAACAAGTGTTGTTTGACATCTCAAAGCTTAAAAATGGAAAAATCAAGTCAGGACAAAAACTGCCAAAAATAGCAAGTGACTTGTAACTGAAGTTTCCAAAAATGGAAAGTTTTGGACCTCAAAGCCACGTGTCCAAGGAAGCTTCAAATGAAAAATTGTTCAACATGAAAGTTGTAGATCTTGTTCTCACCTTTCCAAAAAGTCCAAGAACTTGAAAATCCCATGTATGGTTTGAAAATTAGGGCTCAGTGAAATTCAAAAATGACCTGTAATCAGGAGGCCATAATTGCCACATACTTTGTCCAAATTGCAAGTTATTTATATGCACAAACTCCATTTGACATGTACTTTGAGGGTGCATAATTGGATTTTCCCAAAAGTGGCCAAGGCAAAAAGTCACTTTTCAACTGGACAGCTGAATTGGACCAGGGGCAAAATTGTCCAACTCTCAAAATAATTGGAATTTTGAGATGGGACTTTTTTCTACACCTCATAAATGGCATTTGGAGTGTGTTGGAATCATCATTTCATGCATAGGCCTTGTAAATTGGGATTTGGCTTGAAAAGTGGAATGGTTAAAAATGGACAAATGCATCCACATGGTGATTTTGAGATTTACACATCCAATGAGCATGAGGCAAGTTTCTACAGCTCACATATGATGATTGGAAGGTGTATGTGCTGTCAAAACAGGTGGCATGAGCTGTCATGGTGAAATTCCATTTTTACCCCTCACTTGAAATAACCAATTACACTAACAATGCTAATTTGGTTAATCACACACTTAAGCATGGATTAAGCTACCATATATAATCATAATCATCTGTTAATCATAACAAAAAATCACTTTTACCAAGATTGGATCTCAAACTTTCCAAATTCTCAAGTTTTCTCTCAAAATCTCAAGAACACCATAAACACAAAACTTCATCAAACTTCATCAAATCTCAACCAATTTTCGAGATTCTTTTTGCATTCATCTCCTCTCATCAATATCTCAATCTGTTTTGGAAGTTTGGAAGGAAAAGGTTTGTAATCGCGGCTGTCCAAAAGTGCATCATCAATGGTGAAACTCGAATTCGGACGCTAGAAGCTACCTGGACTTGAAGTAAGCGCATCAAACATCTTCATTATCATCCTTGTTCATCTGTTTGTGGAAATAGAGTCTCAAGAACAACAATTTCGGCGCTGCAATTTCCAGGTGAGTGAAAATCGAATCTCACGAAAAGCTTGTTGGTTATATGCGTTTTATAGAGCTTGCTACGTAGAGTGTGATGATGCTCATGGTTTTAGGAATAGAGGAATGTAGCGTGAGAAATCTAAGTTTGAAGTTACGAACATAAACCCTAACTTGCTCGATCCATGGAATTTAGGAAGAGTTGGAAGAAATTGAGTTGATATTCGTGTTCCTCATGTTGAGACGATTCGAATGACTATAGACTTGCTCATTTTAGTGAAAATTTCGTGTTCTTCGAATTCTGGAATGGTTAGGGAAGGAGACGATAGTTTCTGCGCTAAAGCTTGCTAGATCCAAAATCCTGTTTGAAAGTTCAAATTTAGTGTTTCCCTCCCGCGCCATCACTAATTACAAAAATGCCACTGTACAATTTTAATTAATTTTGTTTAATTCTAAAAAATTGTTAACACCTTAAAAAATACATAAAAAATAGTAGAAAAATCAGAAAATTGTGGAGATTTTTTCCTTGACTTTGTTGACTTGTGTAGATGATTTTTGACCTATTGGCCAAAGTTGTGCTTGGTAGAAAAATCATTTGACTTAGGGTTTTCTCACATGTGTTCATTTTTGCTACACTTTACCAATTTGTTCATGAAATACTCATAGTGTTAAATAAATTCTTGAAAATTTTTGTGATGATTCTTGACTGATTCATGCTCATTTCCATGTAAATTTCATGCATATTTGATACCTGGTCATTGAGCAGCAAATTCTGGAACTTAGGTGTGACAATTTGTGTCACACCTCTTGATGTCAACTTGTTGAATTTAATTGATGGACCTATACTTGTTGAAATAATATGAAATTTTGCATGGTGAATTGTTAACATGTTTAGATGTTGTATGAATTTTTGTGGAATTTTACACTGCATTTTCTAATTGATTGTGAATTTTCATTTCTGGTGATTAAATTTGCAAGCTCATATGTTACATGTTGGTATATTGATTGTGAAATCTTCATATGGTATTGTATGGTCATGAAATTTGGTATGAATGTTGTAGACACATAATGTGACATCCCTGTTTTGGTCTCATCCATTTCTTTATTGTTTTCATTGAGTTATGAATTTTTGAAGTGGATGTATGCATTGATGATGTGATTTGGAGCATGAAATTGTGACTGTTTTTGTTGATTTTCATTGACATGGTTCCATTTGCCCAAATGAGCTCAAATTTGACATGGTAGACCTTGGTGATCCCCTGTTTAGGTGTAATTTATTTGAGATTTTTTGGATTTGTTTTGATATGGATTTGAATGCAATAGTTCTGTTTGCATGTTTGGTGCTTCATTTGAGCCAATTTGCCTTATTTTGTGCATAGCATGAGCATAATGAATGATATAAACATGAGACCAATGATGTTTGCTCTTGTTTGACATTAATTTGAGATTGGTTTGTGAATGCCTTGCTGTTTAAGGATTTTTTCTTGTTTTGGACCCTAGGCTTAGCCTAGTGGTCTAGTTGCTAATGTTTGCTTGATTTTTCAGGATCAAAGGCATAATGCACATGGAGAATGATTCAAATCAATTTTAATTGATGTTGTTGATGTTTGTACACTAACATAACATTGTTTTGTAGGTGATGAAGCTTAGGCTTAAGCTTTGAGCTTGCTTTATTGTGCATTGCTTTGTATAGTTTGATTGATTGAACACTTGCTGTTTGGTTTTGTCTGTCTGAGTACTAACTGTGTTTGACTGTTTCCAGGTACTTTTAGTTGCTCAGTTCCTTGTGAACTTTTGCTTTGCGTTGCTTAAGCAACTTGCATTGAGGTAGGTCCTCTTGACTTCATGTAGTCTGGAGACTCGGCTGTTACCGGGCCGGGCAAATAAATGTCTGAAGTCCTCCTTAAGAGGCAATGATTGTGGTTGTTTATTTTTAAGCCCAAGCAGGTGAAAGTCCTTTAAATAAGGCAATTGGTGGAAGGTAGGGGTATGCAGCCTACCCCCCACTATTCAGTTGAGTCTTCTCCTTGCTCCCATTACATGGTTGAAGCATTGAGATCCTAACCCAAGATCCTGTGCAGTGCACATTGTGTCAGAGTCACTGAGTATAGGAGGGTTCCCCTATTCTGGACCCATGCTCATTTGTCAGCTCTCCCTGGTTAGGGATAAGAGCTGTGAGGTCTGATCCTCACTTCATCCTTTCATCTGCTTCACCTTAGCCTCGTAATGGCAAGGTTAAGAGCAAAACCAGCCTGTACAGACGACTTGCTTAGGCAGTCAAACCCCATTGATTGAGCCCCCTTGTTCGGCTATAGTGTGTGATATGTGGATATCTGATTGACATGCTTGTTTGAGATGCCTGTTCTTATTTGATGTATGATATGATTGTATGCTTGTGTGCTAGCTTCTTTCCTGGTTAGGATAGGCTTGTTTATGCAAGTAGGATAGAAAACAGAACTTAGGGTTAACGATGCATGACAACATTAGGCTCGAGTCTCAGCTCCCTAGTGTCGTGTTTTTCCCCTCGGTTTCTGGTTAGCAATTTAGTCCCTTTCAGGGGAACTACATCGCCCTGATCCTTGTTCCAGACAAGGTATGTAGGCAGGTGGTCGTACGAGACCACTCCGGGCGCCTTTTTCTTTTTTGCGTGTGTTTGTTTGTATTTACTTGTTATCTGATTATATGTTTTGGGTTCGGATGCCGACGTAAGCCCAGTGATTGGCTGTCGGGCTCCACGTTTGCCCTTCTGATTGTGTTTTGGCTCGGATGCCGACGTAAGTCCAGTAAGTGGCTGTCGGGCTCCACGTTTGCCCTTCTGATTGTGTTTTGGCTCGGATGCCGACGTAAATCCAGTAAGTGGCTGTCGGGCTCCACGTTTGTCCTTCTGATTGTGTTTTGGCTCGGATGCCGACGTAAGTCCAGTAAGTGGCTGTCGGGCTCCCTGTTTGCCGCTTTGAGTGTGTTTTGGTTCGGATGCCGACGTAATTCCATCAATTGGTTGTCGGGCTCCATGTTTGCCACCCTTGCTTGTTTGTATGTTTTGTGTTGTTTGGCGTGCGCAAGCCGAACTACAGAGGCTCTGATTCTTGTTCCAGACAAGATATGTAGGCATAAGGTGCGATGCCTTATCGAGCTCGTTCCTCCTAACCCCACCTGCGTTCCCCGTGTGTGTGTGTGATGTTTAGCAACCTTTTCTTTATTCTAGGACGTGGATCCCTAGGAGTACCTAGGACGTGAGGGGTGCTAATACCTTCCCCTCGCGTAACCGACTCCCGAACCTTTTCTCTCTGGTCGCGAGACCATGTCTTTCCAGGTTTCTCTGAGCGTTTCCTTTCCCTATCTTGGGATAAATAACGTTTAGTGGCGGCTCTGTGTGTTTTTATTTTTAGCTCGCCGGTTGATTTTTCGCAGGATGCGACAGTCCCCAGCAGAGTCGCCAGCTGTCGCATTACGCGAAAAACCGGCGGGAAAAGAAGAAACAACAGAGCCGCCACCGTGCGTTATTTATCCCAAAAGAGGGAAAGGAAACGCTCGAAGTAAACCTAGGAAAGAACATGGTCTCGCGACCAAAGAGAATGGGTTCGGGAGTCGGTTATGCGAAGGGAAGGTATTAGCACCCTTACGCATCCGTCGTACTCGACGGGATCCACGCACACTAGAGAGGAAAATTGGTTGCTAAACACTGCTCAAATACTCACACACACTGGCTGAAAAGAGACAAGAGAAACTGACTGAAACGGACTCGGCAGGATATCGCATCCTGGGCCTACTTAGTCTATCAGGCATAGACATCAGAGTCGAAGTAGTTCGGACTGGGGAGACGACACATGCTCGCTAGGATATCGCATCCTATGCATACGTATCTTCTCGGACGAGAGAAGAATCAGAGCATTCGTAGCTCGGCTGACACGCACACAAACAAACACTGGCAAACGTGGAGCCCGACTGCCAATCACTGGACTTATGTCAGCATCCGAACCTAAACACACACACACTGGAACCCAAATGCCACTCGATGGACTTACATCGGCTTCCAAGCACACTACAACACAACAGGTTAATAGGGAGTCGGGGACTCGAGCCTATAACTGTCAAGCACACACAAAAAGAAAAAAGGCGCCCGGAGAGATCAGTTCAATCTCCTGCCTACATACTTCATCTGGTATGAAGATCAGGGCGATGTAGTTCCCCTACGCAGGGACAAGGATCTAGCCTAACCAGATAACAGAGGGAGACACAACTCTAGGGAGACTACGACTCGAGCCTAGATGTTGTCATGCAAAATCAACCCTAAGTTAAGGTTTCTAGCTAACAGACAAAAGAAAGATCTCAATTGCAACTAGGGCAAGAGAAAGGGGATGTCTCAATCACAACAGAGGTGAGAGAAAAGAATTAGTGTTAGTGGTTAATCAAACTCGACAAGACATCGCATCTCGTGCCTACGTATCTCATCTGAACATGAGAATCAGAGTTGCCGTAGTTCGGCTAAACTAATACTGTTGGTTTGTGTTTTTTAAGTGGACCACGTCACTGCACAATCTACCTGATGCTCGACCTTTGGAGACTTACTCATCTGTAGTAGAAGGAGTTAACGTATCCTTAAGAGGGGATGATGTTTGTTTGTGTTTTAAAGAAGCTCAAGCAAGAAAGGAAGTCCTATACGAAGGAACCGTGCTACCTTAATTGACATGCAAACGAGACTACGCGGAGTCTAACAACCTAGGGGATATGATCACACCACATAGGCACACACAAACACATACAGCATAAAATAAACACACCAACAAGGGGGCTCAAACATGGGTTAGGTTTTAGTCGAGGGGTCATATCAACCTCAACAAACAAACCTCTGGAATGGGGTGAAGTGTGCTCTTAACCTTGCCATTGAGGGGCTAAGGTGAAGCAGATGAAAGGAGATGAGGGGTGTGCCTCATTGCTTCTATCCCTGGCCAGGGAGAGCATTTGACAAGAATGTGTGGGTTCAGAAAGCGGGAACCCTTCTACACATTTGATACTGACTCAACTGTGCAATTGCACAAGATCTTGGGTTTTTATCTGTAATGCATCAACACAGTGGTGTGAGCAAAACAGAAGACACACTGAATAGCAGGGGATAGGTTGCTTATCCCTTGGGTTCTGCCAATTGCCTCTTCACTTAGGAGGACTTTGACTCTATACAAGGACAATTTAAACATACACAAGCATTGCCTCTTAAGGAGGACTTCAGACAGTTTGCCCGGCCAAATAACAGGCCGGGTCTCCAGACTACATGAAGAAAAAGTAATTATACCTCAAAAGCAAATTGCTAAACAGCAAAGCAAAGCAAGTTCAAAAGAACTTAAGCGACTAAGGGTACCTGAAATAGTCCAACTAATAAGTACACAGTTCAACAATTTAAATCAGAAGGAAATGAATCAAACAGTTAAATCAACAAACAGAAGTGCAAAAGCACAAGACCCAACTCATATGAGTCATACCACCTACAAAACAAAGGTTAGCACATGATATATAATCAAGCTCAATCAAATTGGCAATGGTTTCTTTGAGGCATTATTGCTTAACCTGAAACAAATGAACTCAACATAAGCCAAGAGACCACTAGGGCAAGCCTAGGGTCAAAAATAAATGATAAAAGTCAAAACAGCAAATGAAAGTCAACCAAAGTCAAGTTCAAACATTTAAGAAGCAAGCTCAAATGGTCTCACATTCAAATCATGCATTATCATCATTTCACAAACAAAAGAAGGCAAAGTATTGCAAACAGAAGCTCAAAGAAGTCAACAGAATGACTTGCAACAAAAAGTCAACTCAAACATTTTCAAAAATCACCAAATTAATCATGATCAATCCTAACACCTAGCATGGTAAGCATGTCAAATTTCATTGCATTTGGACAAGTGGAAGGCAATCAATGAAAATCATAAAGTCAAAGAAAATTTGAACATGCTCAATGAAGTCAACCAAACAAGCATCAATTTAGAAAAATCATAACTAAATGAAAACAGATGAGAAATGAATGGGATCAACACCAATGCAAAGCTCAAGATGTCTAGTATGCACATGTAAAATTTCATGATCATACAATAAGGTATGAGAATTTCCCAAATGAAATGGCAAGATGTGTCACACAAAGTCAACATTTGACTAGGCAGGGAAGAAAAATCTCAAACAAATAGGAAATGGCATAATTAAATCCAAGAAAATTCACACACAAACTAGACATATGAGAGAAGACTCATGCAAAGTTTCACATTAATTGGAGGCCAGGAAGCATGTCAACAAAAATCATGAAATTGCATATCATTGGTGTGACACAAGTTGTCACACCCTACTTCAAAAAATCACAGCTCTCAAACCACATAAGCTAAAATCATGATCTTTACATCAAAATAAACATGGATGAGTGTAGATTAAGCACAAAAAATTTCAGCTCAAATGGATGTATCATCAAAATTTCACAAGAGATTTGGCAACATGTACAATTTTTGGTCACATTATACAAACCCTAAAGCCAATTAAAATCCAGCCATCCAAAAAATCATTAAAAATCATGATAAAATAATAGACATCAAACAGGACATGATGCAAAAATTCCCACTGAATTTGGAATTAAAATGAACAAGTTATGAATTTTGCAAAATGGATGATCAAAGTGAAATAATATGTGAAATTAAAATGAATTGTTTTGAATTATTAATGGACCGAGTGGCATTTGTGTAATTTGGGAACTCACTTAACTAAACGGTGGCGTTTTGGGGCGACCAAGGAAATGTTCCTATTGGTGCATGCCTATACAGTGCCATGCAGCGTGTGAAATCAGAAAATCTGGGCATGGATGAAGAAACCCTAGGGTTTTCTGGGTACAGGATGAAGATCATCGTCCCCAAATCGTGCTACCAAATTTTTTTCCAGAATTACAAATTAAATACACAGACATGTTCATACAAGCATGGCAAGTAAGAATCCAACATCAATTTTCATCAAGACAACACATATATCCTGAATCGAGCAGAAGAACATTCAACATTAAAACTTGCTCAAGAACAAACATTCTCAGAAATGAATAATGGGCACACATACATGTTCATCCAAGCATGGTAAAGACAAATCCAACATCAATTTTCATGGTAACAAGCTATTGAGAGAGAATCGAGCAAAAAAGCATATGAACATCAATCTTTATTTCCAGATTTCTTGCTAATTACTTAACCAAATTACATGAGACAAAGCTCATAACAATCAGGGCACTAGGACCTACACTAAGCATGGCATGGTTTGGCAAAACAAGTAAATCGAAAACTGACCAAATTGGAGAGCAGATGCAGATTCAGCAGCTTTCAGGCTTCAAATGGTTAAAACAGATGAAGATTATGCTTCCATAAGTTGAATGGTGAAGTAATCGTGGCTCAGCAACCCTTGTAAAAGCTTGAATCGAATTCTGCCATGGCTAAGCTTCCAATGGAACAGTGATTTTGGGCTGCTTATGTAACACCCCAATAAAATAAAATTATTATTTAAATTGAATTAATAGTATATTATTAATTTAATTAAATAATTAGATTATTATTATTGGATTATTTTAATTATTTTGGAATAATAATTATTATTGGAAAATATATAAGTGTGAAATGAGGAAAGAGAATCCCATTTGGTAAAGAAGTGTTTTCACGTGAAAACAGAGAAACTGCAGAGAAGAGGAAAAGGGAAGAGGCAGAGCAAGAGGAAGAAAGTTGGAGAAGAGGAAGAGCTTGAACTCAAAGAATTGCCGGATTATCTCAGGTAAGGGGGGTTCATCGTCGATTAATGGGTATTATGGGATAATATGTAATGGGTAGTGATAAGCCGTTGATTCAACCCTAATTGGGACTGTATATGCTGAAATTGAGGTGGAATAAACTGTGTTAAAACTGTAAATTGAATCGATAGTTGTGTGAGTCGTAAATGTTAGACTATGGCACGGATCCCAATTAAAAACTTGAATCTGCACTACCAATTTAGAGACAAATTGGGTTTTAGATGCGGGAGCAGCCGGAAAACCGGATAGGCGTTAAGCTAACGGAACTTTGGAATAACTCAGAAAATCTGAGTCTGCGCGCGAACGGTCGACCATAGAGTCGGCGTGCGCTGACCCGTGGGGCATGCGCCGACTGCATGCGTCGACGCAAGGCATTTTGCGCCGACCCGTGACTTAAGCGTCGACCCTATGCATCGACGCAAGGAGTTTTGCGCTGACTCCCTCCAGTTGAGCAGAGCCTTTGCGCCGACCAGCGAGCTTTGAGCTGACCCCTATGGTCGACGAAAAGCCTTCATTCTTTGTTCATGGACGTGCATAATGGTTTTGTCATCATCGAAACTGGATATCGTATGTTGCAGAGTGGAAAAATGGATATGTTAATGTTGTGTACATAATTGAGAGCTGGCCTATGTTGGCACGTGATGTAATAGGGATTATATCCCGCTGTTGTGAGCCGTATAGGTATTAGTAGAGAGTGCTAATACGGTGTTTAATTGACTTACATGATAATGATGTGTTGATTGATGTATGATGGCATGCCTAATGATGTGAATGTATATATATTGCCTGTGTTGTTAATGGACTGTTGTATGGCTTAGAGTGTGAGCTTATGTCCGTTGTGAATTGTTGTTGATGCTGCATTGCTAGATGATTAGCATGTATAGCATAGCCTTTGGGGCTGTAGCTAATTCCCATGGTGAGGAATTAGTGAGTGAATCATTGTGGATTTGTTGTTGATGTTTGCATGCTAGATGATTAGTGTGCATAGTCTAGCCGTTGAGGCTGTAGCTAATTCCCATTGTGAGGAATTAGTGAGTGAGTCATTAGATCTCAAATGAGTGGGACTAGTGAGCTTAGTAGCCGTATCTGGGTTTGATCGGTGAGCTTGAGCTATATGTTCAAGAATAGTCGGTACCGCATGTGTGGAGTCTCATTGCATAAATACCCGTATGGCGTATAATATGAATGGATGTATTCCAATATTATACGTGTGTTCGTGTTGTTGTTAAGTATGATTTGAGATTATACTTGTGTTTTATGTTGGTGTTGAGCATGATGTTAAGTTGATGTGCTGATACTGAATGTATGTTGCAGTTAGGGTGATTGGTGTGTTGAATTACTTAACATGACATAATATTTTATAATGCCTATTTATCGATTGAGGAACTCACCCTTACAACTATTTTTCAGGTAACGAGAAATGAGTTGAGTAGAAGCGAATGCTTGGAGTCTAGTGTAGTCTCCTTAGTGGGTCGTGCTCTGATAGATGTAACATCGGGATGGGACGTTTTATGTTGTTGAATAATTTACATGTGAATGTTACATGTTTTACATAATTTGATGGATTGGAATTTTATCCGCTGCGATTTATGCAATTGTTTGATTGATTAAATAAAGAGCATGACAGTTATTTTGAGATATGGTGTGAATGTTTTGTGTGACACCCTTTGGTGCATAATTACTCTGATTGTTATCTGTTAATAATTTAATTAAATATTTGGGGTATTTAGAAGGGTGTTACATTAGTGGTATCAGAGCATAGTTGGTCGAGTCGAGTCGCAATTATTCTGTTTTCCCTGTACGGGATAGGTGTTGTGTAACCCTATCAGTACTTATTGTTTTAACTTGTTGGGTTTTCAGAATAGAGATGGCTGGAAGAGGTAGAGATGATGCTGCGATTGCTGAGGCTCTGGGTATGCTAGCTGGAGTACTTGGAGGGAATCCGAATGTTGTGGGGATGGGAGCTGCTCGTCAACTGAGTGAGTTCCAGAAGAACAATCCTCCAATGTTCAAGGGAGCATACGATCCAGATGGCGCTCAGAAGTGGTTGAAGGAGATCGAGAGGATCTTCAGGGTAACTGAGTGTGCTGATAACCAGAAGGTCAGGTTCGGTACACATATGCTGTCAGAAGAAGCTGATGATTGGTGGGTTGCTACCCGCACTGAGTTGGAATCTGCTGGGAACGCTGAAATTACTTGGGCTGTATTCAGAGAGAGATTCCTGAGGAAGTATTTTCCAGAGGATGTTAGAGGAAAGAAAGAGATAGAGTTCTTGGAATTGAAGCAGGGTAACAGGTCTGTTACTGAGTATGCTGCTAAATTTACAGAGTTGTCAAAGTATTATACTCCCTATAATGAGGCTGCGGGAGAATTTTCGAAATGTGTGAAGTTTGAGAACGGGTTGCGTCCCGAGATCAAGCAGGCGATTGGATATCAGCGAATCAGGGTGTTTTCTGATTTGGTTGACTGTTGCAGGATTTTTGAACAGGATTCCAAGGCTAGAGCAGAGAGCTATCAGCAAAGGGTTGATAGGAGGGGTAAGAATCAGATTGATCGTGGGAAACCGTATGCAGCTGGCAAGGGTTTCCAGAAGCAGAGTGGGATGAAGAAGCCTAGTGGGGGAGACTCTAGTGCTCCTGTTAAGTGTTATAGATGTGGTCGGGCTGGACATCGTGTTCATGAGTGTACCAGTGCTGAGATGAAGTGTTTCAAGTGTGGCAAAGGTGGTCATTTGGCTGCAGAGTGCCGGTTGAAGACTGTAACTTGTTTCAACTGTGGAGAGTTGGGTCATATCAGTCCCCAGTGTCCTAAGCCGAAGAAGGAGAATCAGTCAGGAGGCAAGGTCTTTGCCCTATCAGGTTCTGAGACTTTTGCAGATGATCGTTTGATCAGAGGTACGTGTTATATTAATGGCTTTCCTCTTGTAGCTATTATTGACACCGGTGCTACTCATTCTTTTATATCTTTGGATCGGGCTGTGAAACTTAAGTTAGAGATATCTGAGATGCGTAGTAGTATGGTGATTGATACTCCTGCGAAGGGTTCAGTGACTACTACTTCTGTTTGTTTGAATTGTCCTTTGAGTATTTTTGGTAGAGACTTTGGGATAGACCTTGTGTGTCTTCCACTAGTGCAGATTGACGTTATCTTGGGTATGAACTGGTTGGTGTTTAACCGAGTTTCTATCAACTGTTTTGATAAGACTGTGATATTTCCTGAGATTGAAGAAGGAAAGAGTTTGTTTCTATCAGCGAGGCAGGTGAGTGAGGAAGTAGCAGATGGGGCAGAGTTGTTTATGCTGTTAGCGACTTTGGAGGCTAAAGATAAACTGGTGATTGGCGATCTAGCTGTGGTGTGTGATTTTCCTGATGTGTTCCCGGAAGAGGTGAATGAATTGCCGCCAGAGCGTGAAGTTGAGTTCTCGATTGATTTGGTACCTGGTACTAGACCGATATCGATGGCGCCGTATCGTATGTCTGCTGTGGAGTTAACTGAATTGAAGAGTCAGTTGGAAGAGCTGCTGGATAAGAAATTCATTCGTCCGAGTGTGTCGCCGTGGGGTGCACCAGTGTTGTTGGTTAAGAAGAAAGAAGGTACTATGAGGTTGTGTGTGGACTACAGGCAACTGAATAAAGTGACGATCAAGAATCGGTATCCTTTGCCGAGGATTGATGATTTGATGGATCAGTTGGTTGGTGCGAGTGTGTTCAGCAAAATAGATTTGAGATCGGGATATCATCAGATACGTGTGAAAACTGAGGATATTCAGAAGACTGCTTTCAGAACAAGGTATGGACATTATGAGTATTCTGTAATGCCTTTTGGCGTGACTAATGCGCCTAGAGTATTTATGGAGTATATGAATAGGATTTTCCATCCGTACCTGGACAAGTTTGTTGTGGTGTTTATTGACGATATTTTGGTGTATTCGAAATCTGAAGAAGAGCATGCTGAGCATTTGAGAGTGGTTTTAGGAGTTCTACGAAAAAAGAAGTTGTTTGCTAAACTCTCTAAATGTGAATTTTGGTTAGAAGAGGTTAGTTTTCTTGGTCATGTGATTTCAAGAGGTGGTGTCGCTGTTGATCCTTCTAAGATAGAAGCGGTATCTAAGTGGGAAGCTCCTAAGTCTGTTGCTGAGATTCGAAGTTTTCTTGGTTTGGCTGGTTATTATAGGAAGTTCATTGAGGGATTTTCTAAGTTGGCATTACCGTTGACGATGTTGACCAGAAAGGGGCAAGCGTTTGTGTGGGACTCAAAATGTGAAGGAGGTTTCCAAGAGTTAAAGAGAAGGTTAACTAGCGCTCCTATTCTGATATTACCGAGTTCGTCGGAACCATTTGAGGTTTACTGTGATGCTTCGTTGTTGGGTTTGGGTGGTGTGTTGATGCAGAATAAGCAGGTTGTAGCTTATGCTTCGAGACAACTGAAGGTTCATGAGGGGAACTATCCGACACACGATTTAGAGTTGGCAGCTGTGGTATTTGTTCTGAAGTTATGGAGGCATTATTTGTACGGGTCAAGATTTGAGGTTTTCAGTGACCATAAAAGTTTAAAGTATTTGTTTGATCAGAAAGAGCTGAATATGAGACAAAGGAGATGGTTAGAGTTTCTGAAGGATTATGACTTTGGTTTGAATTACCATCCGGGTAAAGCAAATGTAGTAGCTGATGCGTTGAGCCGGAAATCGTTACATATGTCTATGTTAATGGTTAAGGAATTGGATTTGATTGAGCAGTTTAGAGACTTGAGTTTGGTGTGTGAGAGTACTCACAATAGTGTCAAATTGGGAATGTTGAAGTTAACGAGTGGTATTCTGGATGAGATCAGAGAGGGTCAGAAATCCGATATGCTTTTGGTTGACAAGTTGACTCTAGTGAATCAAGGGCAAGGTGGTGAATTCAGAGTTGATGAGAATGGTGTTTTGAGATTTGGTGATCGGGTGTGTATTCCGGATGTTACTGAGCTTAAGAAGAGTATTCTTGAGGAAGGACATCGTAGTGGTTTGAGTATTCATCCTGGAGCTACGAAGATGTATCATGATTTGAAAAGGTTATTTTGGTGGCCGGGAATGAAAAGAGAAATTGCAAGTTTTGTGTGTTCCTGTTTGACTTGTCAGAAGTCGAAGATTGAGCATCAGAAGCCGTCTGGGCTAATACAACCGTTGGCTATTCCAGAGTGGAAGTGGGATAGTATCAGTATGGATTTCGTTTCTGGGTTACCAAGGACAAGTAAGAATTTTGAAGCCATTTGGGCGATTGTTGATAGATTGACGAAGTCGGCTCATTTCATTCCGATCAGAATGGATTATCCGTTAGAGAGATTAGCTGAGTTGTATATTGAGAAGATTGTAAGTTTGCATGGTATTCCGTCGAGTATTGTTTCAGACAGAGATCCTAGATTTACATCGAAGTTCTGGGAAGGTTTGCAGAGGGCGTTGGGAACTAAGCTGAGATTGAGTTCTGCATATCATCCGCAGACTGATGGTCAGACTGAGAGGACGATTCAGTCACTAGAGGATCTTTTGAGAGCTTGTTTTTGGAAAAAGGAGGTGCTTGGGATTGTTATTTGCCTTTGATTGAGTTTACCTACAACAATAGTTTTCATTCGAGTATTGGTATGGCACCGTTTGAAGCTTTGTATGGTAGGAGATGTCGGACACCTTTATGTTGGTATGAGTCCGGTGAGAGTGCTGTGGTTGGACCGGAGATTGTTCAACAAACTACGGAAAAGATTAAGATGATTCAGGAAAAGATGAGAATTGCTCAGAGTCGTCAGAAGAGTTATCATGACAAGAGGAGGAAGTCACTTGAGTTCCAAGAGGGAGACCATGTGTTTCTTCGTGTCACTCCGATAACTGGTGTTGGTCGAGCTTTGAAGTCGAAGAAGTTGACACCTCGATTTATTGGTCCGTATCAGATTTTGGAAAGGATAGGAGAGGTAGCCTATCGTATCGCTTTACCGCCGTCACTTGCGAATTTGCATGAGGTTTTTCATGTGTCTCAGTTGAGGAGATACATTCATGATCCGTCGCATGTAGTCCAAGTAGATGATGTACAGGTGAGAGATAACCTGACTGTTGAAACATCACCTATGAGGATCGAGGATCGAGAGTTGAAGCAGTTGCGGGGTAAAGAGATTGCCTTGGTGAAGGTAGCTTGGGGAGGACCAGCAGGCGGCAACGCGACTTGGGAACTGGAGAGTAAGATGAAGGAGTCTTATCCTGAGTTGTTCGCTTGAGGTATGTTTTCGAGGACGAAAACTCTTTTAGTGGGGGAGAGTTGTAACACCCCAATAAAATAAAATAATTATTTAAATTGAATTAATAGTATATTATTAATTTAATTAAATAATTAGATTATTATTATTGGATTATTTTAATTATTTTGGAATAATAATTATTATTGGAAAATATATAAGTGTGAAATGAGGAAAGAGAATCCCATTTGGTAAAGAAGTGTTTTCACGTGAAAACAGAGAAACTGCAGAGAAGAGGAAAAGGGAAGAGGCAGAGCAAGAGGAAGAAAGTTGGAGAAGAGGAAGAGCTTGAACTCAAAGAATTGCCGGATTATCTCAGGTAAGGGGGGTTCATCGTCGATTAATGGGTATTATGGGATAATATGTAATGGGTAGTGATAAGCCGTTGATTCAACCCTAATTGGGACTGTATATGCTGAAATTGATGTGGAATAAACTGTGTTAAAACTGTAAATTGAATCGATAGTTGTGTGAGTCGTAAATGTTAGACTATGGCACGGATCCCAATTAAAAACTTGAATCTGCACTACCAATTTAGAGACAAATTGGGTTTTAGATGCGGGAGCAGCCGGAAAACCGGATAGGCGTTAAGCTAACGGAACTTTGGAATAACTCAGAAAATCTGAGTCTGCGCGCGAACGGTCGACCATAGAGTCGGCGTGCGCTGACCCGTGGGGCATGCGCCGACTGCATGCGTCGACGCAAGGCATTTTGCGCCGACCCGTGACTTAAGCGTCGACCCTATGCGTCGACGCAAGGAGTTTTGCGCTGACTCCCTCCAGTTGAGCAGAGCCTTTGCGCCGACCAGCGAGCTTTGAGCTGACCCCTATGGTCGACGAAAAGCCTTCATTCTTTGTTCATGGACGTGCATAATGGTTTTATCATCATCGAAACTGGATATCGTATGTTGCAGAGTGGAAAAATGGATATGTTAATGTTGTGTACATAATTGAGAGCTGGCCTATGTTGGCACGTGATGTAATAGGGATTATATCCCGCTGTTGTGAGCCGTATAGGTATTAGTAGAGAGTGCTAATACGGTGTTTAATTGACTTACATGATAATGATGTGTTGATTGATGTATGATGGCATGCCTAATGATGTGAATGTATATATATTGCCTGTGTTGTTAATGGACTGTTGTATGGCTTAGAGTGTGAGCTTATGTCCGTTGTGAATTGTTGTTGATGCTGCATTGCTAGATGATTAGGGTGTATAGCATAGCCTTTGGGGCTGTAGCTAATTCCCATGGTGAGGAATTAGTGAGTGAATCATTGTGGATTTGTTGTTGATGTTTGCATGCTAGATGATTAGTGTGCATAGTCTAGCCGTTGGGGCTGTAGCTAATTCCCATGGTGAGGAATTAGTGAGTGAGTCATTAGATCTCAAATGAGTGGGACTAGTGAGCTTAGTAGCCGTATCTGGGTTTGATCGGTGAGCTTGAGTTATATGTTCAAGAATAGTCGGTACCGCATGTGTGGAGTCTCATTGCATAAATATCCGTATGGCGTATAATATGAATGGGTGTATTCCAATATTATACGTGTGTTCGTGTTGTTGTTAAGTATGATTTGAGATTATACTTGTGTTTTATGTTGGTGTTGAGCATGATGTTAAGTTGATGTGCTGATACTGAATGTATGTTGCAGTTAGGGTGATTGGTGTGTTGAATTACTTAACATGACATAATATTTTATAATGCCTATTTATCGATTGAGGAACTCACCCTTACAACTATTTTTCAGGTAACGAGAAATGAGTTGAGTAGAAGCGAATGCTTGGAGTCTAGTGTAGTCTCCTTAGTGGGTCGTGCTCTGATAGATGTAACATCGGGATGGGACGTTTTATGTTGTTGAATAATTTACATGTGAATGTTACATGTTTTACATAATTTGATGGATTGGAATTTTATCCGCTGCGATTTATGCAATTGTTTGATTGATTAAATAAAGAGCATGACAGTTATTTTGAGATATGGTGTGAATGTTTTGTGTGACACCCTTTGGTGCATAATTACTCTGATTGTTATCTGTTAATAATTTAATTAAATATTTGGGGTATTTAGAAGGGTGTTACAGCTTACAGTTGGGAAAATATGGTTGCAAAGTGTCCACAATGATGCTTGGATGATGAATAAACAATGGCCTGCTCGAGTTCTTTGGAGCTTCTTGACTGATTTTGGAAAATGCAAGCAAGATGGAATTTGAGAGAGAGTGGATTTCTGTGGTTAGATGGCTGCTAGGGTTGCTCAAATGACAGAAAATATCCTTATATATTTCTGTTTAAGCAATGCTAATTGAATGCTGAACATGTTTAACTCAAATCAAACAAATTGCTAATCTTGCAATTTTGCCACTTTTGAACAAATGGAGGTATAATGGTAGCATGCTGCTCGAATTGGGCTTTGCACAAGTCAGAAATCATGTTATGAACCAATTCCAAATGGTCACTTGAATGGAAAATGCTTATTTCACAAAGTCAAAAATGCACCTCTCTTGAAATTCACACATGCTAGGTCCAAAAGTGCCATTTTGATTGGCAATGTTTTGGCTCATGAAATTTATATTTTTGGAAAGAGGAGATGAAATGTGGTTTGTAGGAAAAAACCCCACCAAAATTGGCCAAATGGTTTGAGAGATATGGCCTTTTGAAGTTCAAGATTTTATGAAAATGATTTGATCATATCTTGACAACCATGCATGGGAATTGAGAGTTCTTGGACTTTTTGGAAATGGGAGAACAAGATCTTCAACTTTCATGTTGGGCAAAAATTCATTTGAAGCTTGTATCATGATGTAAGTTTGGGATCAAGAAGTTTCCATTTTTGGCAGTTAAAATTACAGGTCCAGTTTCTATTTTTGGAAATTTTCTGTTTGGCTTCAAATTCTTCAATGATATTGATTGCCATGATATATGAGGCCTATTGGGACATGAATAAGCTCTCTCAAACCAAATCCATCCATCAAAACCATAAAATCAACCACAGTTGACCAACTTTGACTTTCTAGGGTTTCTGATTGATTGTGCATGAACTGATGACCTCTGAGCCCTCAATCTTTGACTTAAACACTTCAAATGGACCTCCAAGTTATGTGAACTTGTTGGACAAACCCTAAGGCCTTGGCTCCTTGAGAAGCACCCTTGCTTGCTTGGTGGACTGATCTCCTGATCAGTTTGACCTAATTTCTTGCTTGCTTGCTCTTGAGGCAACTGGGGACAATGCAATGCTATGCAATGGACCATGATATGCTATGACCTAATATGAAATGGTATGTACAATGATAGGTGCAAATTTGAGGTGCTACAGTGAGCAGCTGTAGTCTAGACATCTTCACTCTAGAGGTGCCTTCATGAGTGGTTTTGGGAATGTCCCAAGCATATTTAGCCACCTCACAGTTGTTTACCAATCTGAAGATATTCTTGTCTACTCCATAGTACCAGAAAGTATTGTCCCGAGATCTCACCCAGAACTAGAGCAGGATGCCTGCTCTGATACCAATTGAAATTCTGGTATTAGATATGATATGTCGAAGGTAATGTCACGACACTAATATTTGAGTAAAACAAACAGGATAAAGATAAATAATAGTAATACAAGAGACACAAGCAATTGTTAACCCAGTTCGAAGCAACTCACCTACGTCTGGGGGCTACCAAGCCAGGAAGGAAATCCACTAAATAGAATAAGTTCAAAGACTCTCAGTAAACTACACAAGTTACAGTATTTTTCACCTAATCTCTACCCGTATGACTTCTACCTAAGAACTGTTAGATATGAGATCCCACTCAATCCCCCTCAATCACACCAGTGATATTAAACAAGAATTACAATGAACAGAAGACACTCTTCAAAGACACACACTTGATCTTACTTAGCAGCTTCAATCAAGTAGATACACACTCATGCTTAAAAGCTTAGAGTGACAAATTACAACTCACAAATCAGACCAATTAAATCATCTATGGATGAATTGAATGGCTTACAAGTCACACGACCACACAAGACACAAACCCTTATTCTCTCTCAATATTTCGCTCTGTATTTCTTGTGTATCAAATAAGGTTTTCCATGTCCTATTTATAGAAGCATCCAGCTGGGCTTGGACATCATAAAACCCTAAAACTATTTTCCATTCAAATCTTCTTATGATAGTTGGTTAGATCTCTTTGGAAAATAAGTTAAATCACGTTGTAATCATTGATTGATTGCATTTGCAATTAACTCCTCAATCAAACATAGATTGCCATTAAAAGCGCAATCACATAACACATAACATTCAGACTGAATGTTCTGTGTACAAATGTCATGACATCGGGTCTGACATCCTGGAACAATTCTGCATAATTCCATTTTAAATTTCCAGCAGGCACATAATATCAGATGTCATGACATCCTAAAACAATCCTGCATAATTATATTTTTTACCACCAGTAGGTACAAGACATCTTATGTTAAGACATCCCATGCAACATCTTGTGAACACTCTTTGTGTTACCAAAATTGCTGCCAACACTTAGAACCAACATTGGTACGTAGACACAAGACCAAAAGTCTTGTCAAACACAAAAGTATAATTAATCAATTCTTTTCTCATCCCCCAATTCTATTTGTTTCTAAATATCATTTTGTACAAAGTACATATGCACACAAAAAGGGCTCCCTAGGAGTACCTAGGTCACTTTGGGTGCTAACACCTTCCCTCTGTGTAACCAACCCCCTTACCCGTGATCTCTGACTTTTATTTGTTTTTATTTGAAAACTTCTTACTAATTGGATTTTGTTCATACTTTTTCCCTTTTCCCTTGGAAACAATAAAAGCGCGGTGGCGACTCTTATTAATTGATCTCGAGCTTGTCAATAGCTTGATGATCATGAATTTCCCGCTATAGCTCCCAACAAAACTGAACGTCCTTACCCCTCAAGTTCTCAACCACTTTCAAGGTACCATTCCAAATATATATTACATGAAGTACTCTCGTTCTTCCAAAATAATTTAGTGACCTTAGAAACTGAAACACTGATACACCACCTCACTTCCCTACCTTATGACATATGCGTAACATAACCGTCCTTTCTCCTTCACCATATGGAATTACTCACAATACTTATTCCATATCAGTGAGTATATCTTATTCCATTAGTAATTCACACCTTTCTCAAGGCTCTGACAATTTATCCAATAGAGATCCTCAACTTCTCAACTTTGTTAACACTGCATAATCGCTTGAACGATACACTACTCTTAAATTCCATAATACCCAATCACAAATCCTTTGAAACTTCAACTGGGCTATTTAGTTCTCCTTACTTTCTAACTCTTGGCTTGAGCCTATCCTCAAAGCACAAGTTCAACCCATACTTCGGAGTCCTCATGGACGCTCAACCATGATCCTACCTACCATGCACATAGCATTAGGTTGATCAGGCCCAATACTACATATAGTGATATTAAGAATCATGTTGGCTAAACACACATATGAGACAGGAATAGATTTACTTATGATGTTTCAAGGCTAGGTCGAGAACCGACCTGCTTTGATACCAACTGTAACAGCCTGTATAATATATATCTAGAATAATATCATACAAGTGTTAATAATTAGTATTAATCCAACATAAGTGCCTAATGGCATCAATATATATATATATATATATATATATATATACATGTCCAAACTAAAACATCAATGGAACATGTTATACAATAGTGCCTAAAAAATAAAAGTCTAAGAACTATGTGCAATATTTTCATTGCACACAACTCCACAGCGGAAGATCATGATAAACGTCATCCCTTGAAACATCCATAAAAAACTTCTCTGAGATTCAACCTACAACGATTACCTGAAAAATAAATACAATAATGGGATGAGGTAATTATCTCAGTGAGTTATCTTATCCTATGGGTCCACTCGACTCTACAGGGTTCCTACTTGATTCTAACTCAAGTTTTCACCTTCCGTTACCCGTGCATCTTTCGCACCTTGTAACTAGGACTTGAGTAACTACGGGATAATCACAATGTATGGAAACATGTCACTTGAGTGCATCCACTCAAATCACTATTCGGATTCACGCAACATCGATCCCCAACCATACTTACGTCTAGGCCAAGGCTTGGTTCACGCATGCCCGTATGATTCGACTTTCACGGTGGATACCAGGTTCCCCTATGGGATTCAAACTCACTTTTAAGAACCATCACTCATATGGGACTTGAACCCACTTTTAAGAATCATCACTCGTATGGGACTCGAACCCACGTTGAGTATCTTTCACCGTATGGGACTCTAACCCACTTAGGTGTCCACCTTTCCCCGATGTCTGTCATGGTTGAGACTCAAACCCAATTGAGGGATGAATCGTTGGTGCCACATCCCCACTTACTGCTTTACATAATCCTTGAAGTGGTATGTCCATAATCATAACTAATTCCGAATACGTGATTAGGTCTCAATAACAAATAGGACTATCAGTGCAACACTCCTCACCAAAATAGGTCTTTTGGAGCAAATGTTCCTCACAAAAAGTATCAAACAATCCTCATGATATCATATCAATTCTCATGGCATCATAACATGATCCATTCTCATGCATATATCACACATGTTCCATAACCTATATTATCTTTCTAAGTTATTAATCAAGTTTTCTCCTAGGTTTCCTCACTCATCTTTGTAAAGTTTTTAATTATATTACTTCACATCCAATCAATTTATAACATACACATAGTAGCATAACATGTCACAATAAACCCTAGGCACATCTGACTCACAACATGCTCTTCATTTTCTTAAATTATTCAAGTTGTTACCTACAAACAAGTCAAACATAACCCAAGCATACAATTATCACTATCCTTTATCAAGAATTCTTTGTTAGCTCATGGTCTCTCATCATCCTGCAATATCTAATTGTATGGGCTTGTCAAATCTTTAAGTCTCATATCAATCGAATTTACGGTTCTTGAATTATGGCAAGAACAAGAACCATATATTCAATCAACAAAACAACAACAAGAGCATTGAAGGAGCTTTCCAATGCCTCCGACTGCGTCCAAAACGGATTTACAATTCTCAAATAATTTAACAATCTAACCTAATCAAGAATATAGGTTAACATTTGTTCCTTGCACCAATATTCAACAACAAGAGCTTAGCCTAGTGGTAAGGCTTGTTCCATACCAAGGAGGGCCCTGGTTTGACCCATGTTGGTGATATATTTTAATTCATCAAATAATTAATTCATGTCAATAGATTGATCAAATGAATCAATTGGTCTGTCAAAATTTCCAACTTTTTCAAAAACAGCAAGTTTAAACAATCGATTAATGCAAAGAACCAATCGATTGGTTCTTCAATTTTCTTCAAAAATTCATCTTCTAAACACTCCTTTTTCCAATTTCAACCACCCTAATCCATACCAAAACATACACCATCATGATTCCATGTCAAAACACATAACAATCATACCACATACACTCATGAACATCATGAAGCAACATCAACATGTTATTATCAACAACCACAATATCTAAAACAACCTAATTCCCTTCATGAAATTCATTCCCCCCCAAAGTCTAAATCTATCTAAGAACTCACCTTGGACACATGGAGATGGTGAAGATGATGAATAGAAAATGGTGATGATGATGATGAAGATGACATGATGATTGTGGTGGTGGTTTCCTTCCTCTTCTTCTCTTCTTCCTCTTTTCCTCTTTCTCTACTCTTCCCTTTCTTTCTTTTCTTTCTGATATCCCTCTTTCTCTCTTACCTACTTCTTCTTATTCTTTTCTTCTTATTTCTCTTACAATCACACAAATATATATATATATATATATATATATATATATATATATATATATATATATATATATATATATATATATATATATATATATATATATATATATATATATATATATATATATATATATATATATATATTATAATATATATAAGTAATATATAATATTAAGTAGTAATATAAAATATCTCAATCGATATTTTATCTTCTAGTACCAGTTGATCAATTATTAATGTCACAAAAAATACGTTATGAGTTCATATTGTTTTATTTCATGGTTATAGAGAATCGAACTGTAGTACTTGACAAACCTTTGTCAATATAACCCCTATAATTTAAAAGATTAATCAGCAAACATATTGGTTTTTATTTTTAAAAATTGAAAAAAATTTGTATTAGGTTTTTCTAAAATTATATTTATTTTAGAAAAATTATATTAAATGATTGATAAATGAAATGTACATTAAACAAAAATAAAGGTAAAATAGAAAGTTTTGGGCCAGTAAACTTACCTATAATAGGATAAAAATAAAATTAAAATGAAGTATTTTTTACCAAAATTATATATTAAATAAACAATCTACATCAGTGTGGTCAAAATATAATCAAGGAACTAATTAAAAAAGATAATATTAAGAAATCCATAATAAAATATGTTATACCGACCACCATTCGAAAGTATGTTAAAAAGGTTAAAAAAACCAACAACATTTATAAAATTTTAAGAGTTTATCTTTAAAATATGATTAAAAAATATCACAAAAATACATTAGAAAAAGTACTTTAGTACCACTCTTTTTATTAATATATTCCCATTATGAAATATTAAAAAAACAAGAAACGATGCTTTTTAATATTTTACACAAACTAGTTCGAAGTTTCTCTAATTATGTTAGTTTAACTTTAAAAAAGTATTCATAAAAGTACAATTATTCGTTTATGAAGATATCATAACTAACAAAATATTAAAATATTGTTTGCTTTATTTTTCTAATACATTTAAAAATATTGTTTATTTTTTATTTGATTACAAATTTAGTTATTATAAGTGTTTATCTTTTATTATTTATATTAAAATATTTATGTAATTGAAGTAAAATATCTTTTCAAGATTATAAATCTTATAAAAAGAAACGATATCATTAATTTTAGACATATTAGTTAAGTAATCCTAGTCATATATAAATATTAATAACTAAGGATATGTATTTACTAGACTAACCAATAAAATACTTTTTAATTAATATATTTAAAATTTTAATCTAAAAACAAATTAAATATTAGCGGTCAGTCAGTCATTATCAAATATATTTAGAAAAAGGATGTTGTATATTATTGCATCAGTGTATTGTCATATATCATAGTATGAAGTATTTTCCAAATGCTTATGAGTTAGTGAAAGCTAACTTAAAATACAACTCACTGTTATATATTCACTTTGTTTTTCCTCAGCAAGCCAAACATGACTTAAATGAAAAATTGGTTAAACATGTTTATCAAGTTTGTAGTTTTAGTTGTCGCCATTGCAAGTGTACAAATTGGAAGCCCTAGAAGATTGTTGCCAAGTTAATGCTCCATTTTGCACACCTATTAACTCTTCAAGGCGCCCATGTTGTTTCTCCTCCGTAACTAATAATGTAATTGATTATATTAATTCGTGAAACTCTCTGTCTCCTATATGCTTTTAGACCAATCATTACCCATATGAAGATAAATATATGTCATATTTAAAAATTTAATCAATAAGATATGTTTTCAATTATATTTTATAGTAATATGCCTTTTTATTCCTTTTTCTAAATATATTTAATATGCCTTTTTATATATATATATTCGAGTGTCAGCATGGTCTAATAAGTATTCATTTCGACAGAGATGTGTTTTAATCCAAAAGTATCGTTATAATATTTCATTATTGGAATGAACATTTTTTAATTAAGAAAAATCGATAAATGTAGATGTAATATGAATTAACATGACATTATGGATTAAATTATTACCATCTCCCGAAAGATATGAGTTTTACCCTCCGTGGTTTGAAGCTAAAACTTGTATTATTAAGCAACACCTTGCACATAAATATTTTACTTGGTGTTTCATATAATTTAATTTCGAATAAAAGAGTTTTGGTTTTATAAAAAATAACTATACTTTCATTTTGAAATGATGTAACATCAAATATTTACAAAAGTAAAAATGAATTTTGTGTTTAGGTAGAGTGGACAAATAGACCAATACCTAATGGGTATCCAAAAATAAATCATAATGGTTAGGTTGAAAACCCATAAAATCCGTATGAACATTAACATGGATATTTATTCACGAAAATAAAAATGCATGGCTGCATGGTCGGGTACCTTGTTACCTACGCAGTTCCATACCCGCACAATATATATCTATATATTAAAATTTATATAATTTCATAAAATTGTATGGCTATCTTTTAAAACAAATCACTATTAAAGTATTAAGAGTTTTAATATATTTTTTCATATATTTCATAGCTTCCTAGAAAATAGTTATAAACTTTCATAAATATAATTAAAATTTCACGAGATGATATTTATTTTTACTAAATATATGTGTCTAGTTATGGATACTTAGATGCCCTTGTATACATAAACAAGTAACAACATTAAGAAACACTAGAATATGAATTCATAATATTTTATTTCATGGGTATAGAGAATCAAATTGTAGTACTTGACAAACCTTTGTCAATATAACCCCTATACTTTAAACGATTAATCAGCAAACATATTGGTTTTTATTTTTTAAAATTGAAAACAAAATTTATTAAAATTGTATTAGGTTTTAATAAAATTAAATTTATTTAATAAAAATTATATTAAATGATTGATAATGGTAAAATAAAAAAGTTTGGGCCAATAAACCTACATATAATTGGATAAAAATAAAATAAAAGTATGGATGAGATTTCAACATCCTAAGGCTATTTCGTTCATCAATAACCTTGTGTTAGATGAACCAATACAAGTATGGATGAGATAGGTCCATCCCTTTGATCATTTTCTTTTAGTGTGTGGTATGTTTTATGAATTTGGTTCATTATACCAAATCTCTAACATGCATTAGCACCTAAATTTCTATTTCCTGACTTCAGATAGTTGTGACTTCTACATAAGTCCAATTACGATTGCTTAACATAAAGCTAAAATTTGAATCCTAAAGGCATATAATTCTAGTAAGTGGGATTGTAAGTCTCCCCCCTTTCATGGTATTGTGTGGAAACATGGCCTTTTTTCATTCATACGGAAGATGTCTTGGTTCAAGGATCTATGCTTGTAAATAGAGGGTTGAGTGTTCTCCAAAGAATGATTTAATCAATTTAAAAGCAAAACATCACTAACATCTAATCAACTAACATTTGACTAACTTGTATTAATACTGCTTTTACTTTCAAGTCATTTACCTTATTCAATTTCATTTTCAAGTCATTTAACATTCATTTGTCATTTACAAAAACATTTAATTTGTTTATGTTTATCTAATTTTCACTTTGCTCATTTGAGCCATATATTATGATTGTACATATTTGTTTGTGTATCTTGTTTGTGTTTGTGGTCGTAGGACCTTAAAATACTTAATAAACAACAAAACCCTAAAAAAAAGTATTTGTGTCGATTGTTGGGTTGTTATATGCTTTTTGGGCTTATAATTAGGCAACATTCCCTATGCAAAAGGACTTGGCCAATGCCAACATTCAAAGATCAAGTTATTATGATTTGAGCTTTCATATGATGCAAATATTGGAATCCACTGGAATTCATCTGCTACATGGTCTTGATACAACAATTATTTTGGTCTCATGCTACACCTTATTCTGAGAAAAAATCAGACAAGACTCTTAGTTGTGAATTTGTCTGCTTGGATGTGGCCATCTTTATTTGATTCCTTCGTCTTCATATTGATAAGTGCTTGCTGATTACTGCTTGATTCAAAAGTCCAAAGGGAAAATGGGTTTTCTATATGACATTTTTGTTTGTTGGATTGCATCCCATTGGTCAGATCTTTCTCAACTTTTAACTTTTAATTTTATGCTAAGGATTAGTCTCTTCATATCCTCCCACTTCTTAAATTTCAAATCTCTTCCCCCCTTTTCAAAAACCTTTTTTTGCTTGTGATTTCAAACTTAGACATGTTTTAAATTAGAAACTTTGGCCTTATTCCATTGCATTTTTAAACTCTTTACTTAAATCAAACTTGTAAATAAATCTAATCATATTGACTTAAAATTTCAAAAGACAAAAAGAACTAACACTCATTCAAACTGTTGGGCCTCTGTGCCTCTTTTAAATTAACTTTTGATTAAAAACAATCCACTCATTTTGTTTCCACGAACTACAAGGTTTTGATCCCTCATTTTTATGTTTATACGTAGGCACAAGTCCGAAGGTCTTGTTAAACACAAAAATATAATCAATGAATTCTTTTTCATCCCCACCTTCTCTTTGTGTAACCAACCCCCTTACCTGTAATCTCTGGCATTTTATTAGTTTTGATTTGAAAACTTCTTATCTTTGGGTTTTGTTCGTACTTTTCCTTTTTCCTTTGGAAACAATAACAGCGCGGTGGAGACTATGATTTTATTGACGTTAAGCTTATCCATAGCTTAGTGGTAATGAATTTACCGCTATAGAAATTATGTGGCGACTCTACTAGGGAGTAGCTCTCAGTGGGTTTAGCCTACTTTTTATGTGTATATATTTGTATATTTGATGTTTGTATATTTGATGTTTGTATACTTGTTTGTATGATATAATCTGCTTGTTGTGCTTGTGATCTCTGAATGGTGAGATATGTTCTAACCCAAACTTGAGTGCAAAAAAGATAGGAAGATGGTATAGTCATGTTCGACTTGAGTGGAGTAGTCCTTAATAAGTTGGCTTGAGATCCATTTACTCAGTGGAGACCCTTTTTGGAGTTACTGATGTCACACAAGTTATTTGTGAATAGGCATTACTTTCTCTGACTTGGGGTCCGAGAAGATGAGGATTGTAGAATATTTAACCCAACTTGGCCTATTTAGGACGTAGTACGGAGACTGTTCAGATGTAGACCTGATAACGGTTGTTACATGATACTACACTCATATGAGTTTCTCTTGAGAATATTATGGGTTGATGAGTCAGTCATCCTAACCTATAATATCCAATAGATGGAATTAACATTTTGGGAACTTTTTAGAACATGATCTACGTGTTGATATCCTTAGAACACTCCTTTGGGATGGTTCTTAACCCGACTTCATGCTCGTGACTCGCAACAAACCCTTTGATTCTTGGTTGTTCCGATTGAGTCTTGTTAACATAAATGGAATTTAGGTGTTGATAAGGTGAAAACCATAATCCACCAAAATAGATGATTAATCTTGATAATGACTTGATTCATCCCTTGACCTTTGTTTTTTCCTTGCCTTGTGTGTGATCCCTTGTTTGTGATTGTTGCATTCATTCATACATGCGCATTATGACATTCATCAAAGAAAGTAAATTTCAAGGAACTAAGGTCTTATTTGCAAATATTTTCAAGACCATGGATTATGGATGAAGGAACACCAAGAAGTACAGTTTTAGCTGTCCTGATTTGAAAGAGCTAAGGAAGTTGTCATCCTTTGTATTAGATCCCTTGGACTTCAAGCAACATCATGGGAAGCTTTTATCTGTGTTATCTAATGATGTGGTTGAATGACTCTTGAGTGTGTTGGGTCAATTTTATGACCCTCTCTATCGTTGCTTCACTTTTCCCGATTATAAGCTTATGCCTACGTTAGAGGAGTATGCCCATCTGTTGGGAATAACCGTTTCTGACAAACTACCTTTTAGTGGATTGGAAGAGATACTCAAATCTCATATCATAGCTGAAGCTCTTCACTTGAAGAAGTCTGAGATTGAGGCTAATTGGGTGAAGAAAGAAGGAACGCTTTGGTTGACTTTTGAGTTCCTCATTGGAAAAGCTACTATCTTTGCTCATGCCGGTAGTATGGATGCTTTTGAAGCCATTTTTGTGTTGCTCGTCTATGGGTTGGCTTTGTTCCCTAACATTAACGGTTTTGTTGATGTTAATGCCATTAGAATTTTCTTGATTGGGAATCATGTGCCTACTCTATTGGGTGATATGTATTTCAATGTGCATCTAAGGAATTCTAAAGATGGTGGAACTATTATGTGTTGTGTTCCTTTCCTGCACAAGTGGTTTATTTCGCACTTGCCTCAGACGTCTGCTTTCTTGGAGAACAAGCAATGTCTACGGTGGTCTCAGAGACTTATGTCCCTCACTAATGATGATATTATTTGGTATGATTATACACTAAGTAGTATGGATGTTATTGAAAGTTGTGGTGAGTTCTATAATGTACCTCTCATTGGTACACAAGGAGGAATCAACTACAACCCAACATTGGCACGTCGTCAACTTGGGTTCCCCATGGGAAATAAACCTAATAACACTCAGTTAGAAAGTATTTTCTATCAAGAGGGTAAAGATCCTCAACATTTTAAGCAGAAGATGATTCATGCTTGGCATAATATGCATAAGAAAGGAAGATTCAAGATTGGTTCGTGCAACTGTGTAGCTTTGGAAGCTTACACTATTTCGGTGAATAAGAGATCTTCGGAGTTGAAAAAGTCGTATGCTTGTGAGGTACCTATGCCTTTGGTTGTGGTTGAGCCATCAACTCTCCATAACCAAGATGTAGAGGAGTTGGAAGACGCACTCACCAAGATGAAGCAAGAGAGAGATATGTGGGAAGAGAGATTCCATGCTTTGAGCCGAAAGCATGAAAAGTTGCAGCTTGAGTCAAAGGACAAGGATGCGCTTATTGAACTTCTTGAAGACCGAGCAGTGAAGAGACAAAGTAAATCAGAGGGTTCATCTTCCTCTAGTATGCCTCAACCTTCTGGTGGTTGGAAGAAGGTTGTTGATCAGCTTGTCCTTGAGAAGGCTCAAATGAAGACATCTTTTGAGTCCGAGATTCGACGCATCCGAATTAAGTATGCGACACAAGCCATATCATCTGACATTGTTGCCAGGGGATCCTTAGGATGATTAGTTTCTTTTCTCTTGTATTTGTACTATGGTTTCTGAAATTGTAATAAGTGTAATCCTTCCAAATTTTATGAATAAAAGAGATTTTATAGTGAATCCAATTGTTATTATTATATGGTTGCGAATAAAACTACATGTTCCTTGAAATTAAAACAATAAAAAACATTGCATCTCATGCACCATTTGCATAGAAAATGTCATTCTTTTATATGTCTTATCAATTATTCTTCTATGCTTCAGCCAAGCTGACTCACCGGTACAAAACTCGCGCCAATCAACCCAAGATCATGGAACATTTAGAACAAGAGAACATAGATCTGAAGGATGAGATTGCCCAGCTAACTACCATGATGGAGCCTATTCTTGATGCGCATAGCCAATCCTCACCAACACATGCAACTCCTCCCTAAAGGAGTGTCATCTTCGAGGTTGATACTTCAACCATTCCTATTGCTGCTACTCAATCCAGTCCAACTATTCCTGCTAGATTCCCATGGGGGATGCCACAAAATTTCATGCCTAAAGGGTTTGCACCCACCTTTGCTTTTATGCCGACATCTAGACCGGTCATGTCTATGTCGCCTCTAGTTGTTCATACCTTGCCTCGTGATGAGGACATCATCTACCACTCCGAGCCATATGAGGGCCTAGATGTATATGAGAAGATTGATGAAATGAAGGATCAATTCCTTGAGATGCGAAAGAAGTTGAAGACATTGAGAGGAAAATACTTGTTTGGTAAGAGTGCTACTGAACTCTGCTTAGTACCAAATGTAAAGATCCTAATGAAGTTCAAAGTCCATGACTTTGAAAACTATAAGGGAAATACTTGTATGCTTATCCACCTTTCTATGTATGAAAGAAATATGTCACCTCAAACTGATAATGATCAGTTACTGATTCACTACTTTCAAGATAGTTTGACTGATGCTGATTTGAGATGGTATATGGAGCGAGACAGTGTAAGTATCCGTACTCGAGTGCTGATCTGAGATTGTATGCTTGGTGGTTTCTTGTGAGATGAGTTCTATACCCGAACTCGAGTGCACTTATGATAGGAGAATGGCATAGTCTTGTTGACTTGTGTGGAGTTATTCCTTAGCAAGTTAACTTACAAGCCTAGTCACTTGGTGGAGGTCTTGTTGGGATCAATAATGTCACACGAGTAGTCGTGGTTAGGCATTACTCTTTCCAATATAAACTTTAGAAGCCAAGGACCTTAGATACCTAGCCCATCTTAGCCTATTTTAGGACGTAGTGCGAAGGTTGTTCAAGTTTAAGACTTGAGGCAATTGTTACGTGATACTACACTCATAAGAGTCTCTCTTGAGAATATTCTGGGAGAACGAGTAGTCGTTTTATCCGATAATATCCGAAAGATGAGATGATGACTATGGGGACCCTTTATAGAACATGATTGTCAGGGTTAACCGTAGTACACTCCCTTTGGGTGGTTCTTAACCGAGACTCCATGCTTGTGACTTACAACAAACCCTTGATTCGTGGTTGATCCGTTCTCGTGTATCCTCAATATCAATGGAACTTGGTTGTTGATAAGGTGTAAACCATAATCCACCAAAATGGATGATTGATATTGATGATGACGTGAGCCATCACGTGACCTTGGTGTGGTGTGATTTGATTGATCCTTGAGTGTGATTGTTGCATCCATGCATTCATGCATTCATTTGCATTCATATCATCAACAATAAAGTTTTCAAGGAACTTATGAGGTCTATTTCCAAATTTTCAGACATGGATAAGCAAAGAAGGAATACGAAGAAGTACAGTTTCCGACAACCCGACTTGAAAGAGTTAAGGAGTTTGACATCTTATGTATTAGAGCCCTTGGATTTCAAAGCTCGCCATGGGAAGCTTACGTCTATTCGTTCTACCAAGGTGGATGAAGGTGTGATGAGTGTGTTGGTGCAGTTCTACGATCCCTTGTATAGGTGCTTCACTTTTCCGGATTTCCAGCTTTTGCATATGCTTGAGGAGTATGCCTATCATGTGGGTATACCTATCCTTGACCAGTTGCCGTTCAGTGGCTGAAAGGTAAGGATGCAGTGATAGAATTCCTAGAGCATCATATTATTGATGAGCCTGATGATGTAGTTACTTTTCTTCTTCCTCACTCCTCTAGGTTTTGGAAGAGGAAGTATGATCATCTCGCCAAGGAGAAGGCCGATATGGAAGCAGCTTATGAGAGAGAGGTGAAGAGGCTTCATGCAACTTATCTTCCAATCTCGAAGGCTTTGGACGATTGTTTTTAGGGCTCCATAGGATTTTCATTCTCCTTTTCTCTAGTATTGTATTTGGTTACCAAAACTGTATTACTTCTTTGGTGTAAAAAGTTCCCAAATATTATTACTATGAGTATTCCATATATGTCTTAAAAGTTAAATATTTTCAAATATTTGCAGATAGATCTCTATAAAGTTACTTTGATAAAAAACTAAACCATATGCACAAACATTGCATGCATCATATGCATAAGTAGATTTTGTTCCAAGCTCTTGATCAGTGGTCTAACTCTTTGTTTTTCATTTATTCTGAAGACAAGCTGACGCATCGATATAATTCCAGAGCCAATCATCCGAAGATAATGGAGCATCTCGAGCAAGAGAACAGGGACTTGAAGGAAGAGATTGCTAGGATGACTGCCATGATGGAGTCAGTTCTGGCCGTACAAAGCCAAGCTTCACCAACTCCTGCAACTCCTCCCGCGAGGACTGTCATATATGAGGTAGCTACTTCAACAGTGCCTACTTCAACGGTCCACTTCACTCCGACTATGTAAGTCGGGTTCCCTTGGGGAATGCCTTTTAATTTCATGCCAGAGGGTTTCGCTCCTACTCTCGCTTCTATACCGGCATCTAGTCCTTACCTGTCTGTGCCACCTGCGGTTGTGCACACCCTTCCCCGTGTAGAAGACACCATTTATCATTCCGAGCCATCTGAGGGCCCGAATGTATATGAAAAGATGGACGAAATGAAAGATCAATTCCTGGAGTTGCGCAAGGAACTGAAGACTTTGAGGGGTAAGGACCTCTTTGGGAAAAGAGTTGCTGAGTTGTGCCTGGTGCCCAACATGAAAATATCTGTTAAATTCAAAGTACCTGACTTTGAGAAGTATAAGGGAAATACACGCCCGCTCAGCCATCTTGTGATGTATGCTCGCAAGATGTCAACACAGACTGACAATGACCAACTGCTGATTCACTACTTTCAGGATAGCCTGACAGGTGTTGCTCTCCGGTGGTGTATGGGGCTGGAGAGTGCAAGCATCCGCTCTTTCAACGATCTAGGCGAGGCCTTCGTTAAGCAGTATAAATATAATGTGGATATGGATCTAGAAAAGGACCAATTGAGGGAAATGTCCCAGAAGGATAAAGAGACCTTCAAGGAGTACCCCCAGAGATGGCGAGAACTGGCAGCTCAGATAGTGCCACCCCTGGAAGAGAAGGAGATGACAAAGATCTTCCTGAAGACTTTGATCTCTTTCTATTATAAGATAATGATTACTAGTGCTCCCTCAGACTTCACCAAAATGGTGAATATGGGGATGAGATTAGAAGAGGGGGTCCGTGAAGGACGTTTACCTCGAGATGATAGTTCCTCAACAAAGAAGTATGGAGGCTTTGCTAGGAAGAAAGAGGGAGAGACTCATGTTGTATCCTCTCATGTTAAAAGAAGACCCTCTATGAGGAGGAATGATGTTCGTCCAACTGTAAACCAACACCAGGTGGCTCATATAGCTTCTGCTTTCAGAGAAGTTCATCAACAATAACAACAACATCGTCAACAACAACATGCCTACCAGCCTCGCAACAATAATAACACCAGCACCAGCAACTACGAGAGGAAGAGGGTAAATTTTGACCCAATTCAGATGACATATGCTAAGCTTTATCCTTCCTTGATTGATAGGAAGATGATAACTCCACGAGATCCTCCCGTTGTACCAATCTATCCTCAGTGGTGGTATAAGCCTGAGCTTCATTGTGTGTATCATTCCGGTGCTCCTGGACATGATGTGGAGAATTGTTATCCATTGAAGACCAAGGTGCAAGACCTTGTGAGAAGTGGATATTGTTTTTTTAGGACGTTGGTCCAAATGTAAAGAAGAACCCATTGCCCGAGCATGGGAAAGCAACTGTTAACATGGTCCAGGGTTGCCCTGGAAAATACAAAGTCCTTTATATGAATGACATAAGGCAGTCCTTGGTTGAGATGCCTAAGCTGTTGTGTGAACACAACCATTACGAGCATGACCATGATAGGTGCCATGTGTGCACTATCAATGAGAGAGGATGTCGTCAAGTAAGAAGGGACATCCAAGAGATGATAGATCAAGGAATGATTGAGATACTCAGAATCGTAATGAGGACGAAGTCGATGTTATCACTCCCATGTTTAAAATTCCTGATCCTGTTTTTATCAAGTATGATGACAGCAAGAAGAAGGTATCACCCACTCTTGTGATAAATCCAGCGGGTCCAATCCCATATGTATCAGACAAAGCTGTGCCCTACCTGTAGCACCTCAAATTTGCACCTCCCGTTTTGTACATACATTTTCATTTTAGGTCATTAGCATTGCATTGTCCATTGCATAGTTCATCAGGCATCAGTCAACACTGGTCAGGAGATCCAATTGTGCAAGCAAGCAAGTGCATTTCCTATGGAAGCAAAGCCCTAGGGTTGGTTCAATGAGTTCATGTGATCTAGGGATCATTTTGAAGTGGTTTGGCCAAAGGTTGGATGTTCAAAGCTCATCAGTCAGTGATCAATTCATCTGAAACCCTAGAAAGTCAACCAAAGTCAACTGTCAGTTCAACCATGGATTTGAAGGTGGGAGATGGTTAGAGAGGCCTCATTCATGTCCATACAAGTCTCATTTGACATTTCAAACATCAACATTGAAGAATTTGAGGTCAGATCAAAACTTGCCAAAAATAGTAAGTGACCTGTAATTTGGAATTGCCAAAAATGGAAAGGTTTTCTCCTCAAGATTACATCATCAAGGAAGCTTCAAATGAAATTTTGTCCAACATGAAAGTTGAAGATCCTTCTTTCCCCTTTCCAAAAAGTCCAAGATCATGAATTTCTCATATATGGTTGAAGAGATATGGATCAATCATGGCCAAGTGAACATGGAACTTCAAACATGCATAACTTTCACACCAAATGTCCAAATGAGATGGCTCTTTTTGCAACATTTTTCTCTTGATCTCTACTATCCAAAACATATATCACATGCCATGAATTCTCATCACATATTTTTTTGGTTTTTCATTTGAATTTTGGAGGGAATTTTCAAATTTAAAAATGAAGCATTGTTTTCACATTCCAACACTTGCATTGGCTCCAAAATAACATTTCAAGTGAATTTCCAAGGCAATTCGTGCACTGTTCCATTGAGCTTTCATGCATAAGGTGCATTATCCAAATTTGCATCCACACCTTGTTTTCACTAATCCATTGGCAATTGCCTTAATTGTGATTAAGAACATGATTAACACAGCATATATATAGCTAAGCATAACTGTTTTTCTGCTAACACAATCAGAATTCAGATCTAGATCTAGTTTCTCACACTTTTGCTCTCACTTTTTTCTTGGAATTTCTTCAAACACATTGCATTGTTCTTGATTCCTTCATCATCTGGAAGCATAATTGAACATTTTGGAAGCAAGAATCCAAAGAAATCGTGCAGTTGGAAGCAGCTTCAAGCTTGAAGTTCATCCATGGCAGTTGGAAATTCTGGAAGAATCATGCACATCTAAGCTTCAAGCATTCATCTATTCATCCATATAAGCACTGAGGAAGATCTGTTTGAGCTGTTCAAGGCCTGAAATCACCAATTCCACTTCTGCATCTTCATCAAGGTCAGAAATCGATTTCCTTAATTCATGAAATTGTTAGGTGATAGTTGTAGATCCTTCAATGCTGAGAAATCTGAGCTTTGTTTCACAAAATTCCATGTAGAATTGAAGTAGATATAGTGATTTAAAGATTGACATGTGAAACTTCATTTGATCGATTTGCTTGATATATGTTGATTCATGTTAAGCCATGCTTGGATTTGTGATGTATGATGAAAGACCTATCCATTGATGTGCTTGTTTTTAATTTATGTGAACTTTTGTTCTTGAGCACGAAGACATTGATGAACATGATGAAGCTGTTGAAATGTTCTTTTCCAGAACGTGTTTGATCTTTCCCATCGTGATGTTTAGGGTTTGCATGTGTTTGTGGGAATACTGAGCATGTGTTGGTCCAGTTGTCGCTTGCATGGCATAATGAGTGGATAACATTGCTTCGCTTGGCCACATAGGATAAGTGAAACGCAGAGTTTCACATGCTAGCGTGCCACATTTTAAATTGTTCCTCCCTTCGAATCCTGGCTCCAGCTTCTTTTCAAATGGCATTGCATTTTATTTGTTTTCCCTCCATGATATTCTATGCATACTTTTCATGCATTTTTTATTTTTCCTTTCACTTTAAAAATTCATAACTAAATGAATAATCATCCAAATAATATGGGAATTTTTGCATATGCTCCTTATTGTTTCTAGTATTTTCTGGTTATTTTTCCAGAAATTATGCTTGGCTAAAATTTGTTTTGCCCTAGGGTTTGTGTGCATGTATCATATTTTGTACCTTGCTTGCTATTTCATTTGTGAAATAATGGTTGTTTATCCAATGCCTATGAAATTTTACATGCTTAAACTAGACTTCATGCTGGATATTTTGATGTTGAGTTTGCAATTTTATCATGTTCCATTGCTGAGATATGATCTTGTGAATGTAGGTGTGACAATGTGTGTCACACCTTTGCTTGCTCAAATTGATTAATTGATTTGCCATGCCAAATAAATTCCAATTGATGTGATTTTTTGTATGATGCTTCCTATGGATGCTTTGATTGATCATGAATTTTCTTGGAATTTTTGGATTGATTTCTGATTTGATTGAGATTTTTCATTCTGAATAATCATTTGTGCACTTTTGAATGGTCTTGAATTTCATTGGTTTGTGAAATGCTTGTGGTTTATCATATGAATGTGAAATTTTGCAAATTGTTTCTAGACATGTTGAAGTTTGTTTTGGCTTTGATTTGAGGTTTTTACCTTGTTTCATTTCTATTTTAGGCTTGTGCTAAGTTGATGTAACATTTGGTGTCAAATTTGAGCTTGTTTTGGTTGCCTTGCCTTATGCAATTTGATTACCATGCCTAATCTTGTCCAATTGCCCTAATTTTTTGTATGTTGATCATATTGTATGTTCTGTTTAGCCATGATTTTTCTTGAGATTAATTGAATCATTTTGGAATTAATGTGCATTTGTTCATGCTGTTGTCACAATGTGCTTTCAACTTGCATACTTTGCCATGATTGGTTTATGAAATACTGTTGGTACATGATATTGATGTGAGACCTTTTGGATTGTCTTAAGATGTGCTTGAAGTTGATTCATGTTAATTTTCAGCTTATGTTTTAAATTTTTTCTCCATATTTGACCCTAGGCTTTGTCCTAGTGGTTTGCCTCTCATGTTTGAAGCTTTGTTTCAGGTTACACATTCAAGTTACACAATTGATGATGCCTCATCTTGAGAGCATTTGATACTTGCTTTTGATCACAAATGTGTGTTTTGTAGGGTTGCTAACTCATTTGAGTTGTGATTGTGGCTTATGCCTTTGCTTATTGGGTTTGACTATTGATATTGAAGTTATCTGATTGTCTGAGTTGTATACTGATTTGTTTGATGTTTCAACAGGTACATTAGTTGCTTAAGTTCATTTTGAACTTGCTTTTGCTTGGTTGCTTAACCACTTAGGAATAACATTCTCTTCTTCATGTAGTCTGGAAGACCTGTCCTGTTACTTGGGCAGGCACCTGTCTGAAGTCCTCCTTAAGAGGCCATGTTCTTGTGTGTTTATTTTTGTGCTAAGCAGGAAAAGTCCTTTGATAAGGCAATTGGCGGATAAAAGAGATGTGTAATCCATCTCCTGCTAGTCAGTGTGTCATCCCTTTGCTCACATTACATGTTGATGCATTGTGGAGATTAACCCAAGATCCTATAGAGTCATTCACTTGTGGAGAGAGTTCCAACTTTCTGAACTCCCACACCTTCTATCATCTGAAGCTCTCCCAGGCCAGGGATAAGAGTTATGAGGCACACCCCTCATCTCCATTTCATCTGGCTTCACCCTAACTCTCAATGTTAGGGTTAAGAGCTCATATTACCCCATTCCAATTGGCTTTAATGCCTAGCCTTGTTTGAGCCCCCCTGTTTGTTTATAGTATGTGTGCTTGCTTTGTGCTTCTGTATGACTGTTTGTGTTGTTTAGGATAGCTTGCTCCCTGTGCAAGTTAGATAGCAACCTTAACTTAGGGACGGTATGCATGACAACTTCTAGGCTCGAGTCGTAGTCTCCCTAGTAGTTTGTGTCTCCCTTTGTATCTGGTTAGGCTAGTCCTTTTTCCCTGCGTAGGGGAACTACGTCGCCCTGATCCTCATACCAGATGAGGTACGTAGGCAGGAGATGAGCAGATCTCTCCGGGCGCCGTTTTTGTTTTGACCCTTTGTATGTGTTGGAGTCTGACGTAAGTCCAGCGATTGGCAGTTGGTTTCCCGTGTGCGTGTGTTTGGTTCGGAGTCTGATGTAAGTCCAGCGATTGGCATTCGGTTTCCATGTTTGCCTGTTTGTGTGGAGTTTGACATAAGTCCAGCGATTGGCAGTCGATTTCCTGTGTGGTTTTGTTTGGTGTGTGTTAGCCGAGCTACGAGTGCTCTGATTCTTCTCCAGTCAGAGAAGATACGTATGCATAGGATGTGACATCCTAGCGAGCACGGTTCCCCCTGTCCCGAACTACGTCGACTCTGATGTCTGTGCCTGACAGACTACGTAGGCCCAGGATGCGATATCCTGCCGAGTTAGTTTCTCTTGTTTTTTGTGTCTCTTTCAGCCAGTGTTTGATGTTTGAGCAGCATTTTAGCAACCTTTATCCTTCCTTTTGTGCGTGGATCCCGTCGAGTACGACGGATGCGTAGGGGTGCTAATACCTTCCCTTCGCATAACTGACTCCCGATCCCATCTCTCTTTGGTCGCGAGACCATGTGTTTTCCAGGTTTACTTCGAGCGTTTCCTTTCCCTCTTTTGGGATAAATAACGCACGGTGGCGGCTCTACTGTTTTGTTTTCCCGCCGGTTTTTCGCGTAATGCGACACTACCGATATAACACAGTCATGATGGAGGATGGCAAGGAGGCACCGTTGCCCTCAACTTCTACGGTGAGCATTTCATATGTCAGTGGAGTGACCAGTAGTGGTCGTTTTTTCTCGGCTCAGCCGAAATCCCATGAAGACATTGTGAAAAGAATTGTTGTTAATCATGCCAGTCCTGTGGGGACTTCTTATTCAAATAATTTTTTTCCTGTTATGAAAGGTGTTGACCCTGTTGCTGTTAAAGATAATAATACTCCTATCCTAGTAGGCCAGTCTGGCATTTTGAAAGAGGATGGTGAGGAGATGTTGAGGCTCATCAAAAGGAGTGAATACAATGTGGTTGATCAGCTGTTATAAACTCCATCAAATATATCTGTCTTATCTTTGTTGTTGAATTTTGAGCCACACCACGAAGCTTTGCAGAGGGTGTAAGACGTGGCATACGTGGATCATGATGTCACAATTGAGCAATTTGATAGAATTGTTGCAAATATAACCGCTTGCAACAACTTGAGCTTCTATGATGCTGATCTTCCTGAGGAGGGAAAAGACCACAATTTGGCTTTACACATATCTATGAACTGTAATGATGATGCCTTGTCCAATGTGTTGGTGGACACAGGGTCATCACTCAATGTATTTCCAAAGTCCACTCTTGCTAAACTTTCGTATCAGGGGCCTCCCATGAGGAAGAGTGGAGTGGTTGTGAAGGAGTTTGATGGATCGCGCAAAACTGTGATCGGTGAATTAGAACTCCCGATACAGATTGGACCTAGTAATTTCCAGATCATTTTCCAGGTCATGGATATTCATCCATCTTATAGTTGTTTTCTTGGCAGACCATGGATTCACGAGGCAGGCGCTGTGACATCCATCCTACACCAAAAGTTAATGTTCGTGAAGAACATGAAGTTGGTGGTGATAGGAGGAGAGAAGGCTCTCTCGGTCAGCCATTTATCTTCCTTCTCCTATATTGATGCTGAGGATGTGGTTGGGACTCCATTCCCAGCCTAGTCTATTCTTGAGCCTTTAAGGAAAGGACTTTCTTCATTTGTCTCCTATAATGATGTGAAGTTGGCCATTGAGCATGGTACAACTAATGGTTTAGGGAAAATGATCAAGTTAGAAGATAACAAGTCCTGAGCTGACGTAGGGTATTCTTCTGGTGTTTCCAATGATCGTGGGTTGTTTCAGAGTGGAGGTTTTATCCACACCGTTGAAGATCAGGAAGTTGCTACCATTATTGAAGATGATGAAG
Organism: Lathyrus oleraceus; assembly: GCF_024323335.1. Classification (NCBI taxonomy): domain Eukaryota; kingdom Viridiplantae; phylum Streptophyta; class Magnoliopsida; order Fabales; family Fabaceae; genus Lathyrus; species Lathyrus oleraceus. Next base: position 85,921,723 of record NC_066580.1, on the reverse strand, counting down.
AGGAAGACCTTGGCAACTTTGTCATACCAGGAGGAATCTGCAATAATTAGGTTGTTGTTAATGTTCCAACAGTTATCCATAAGTCAACGTAATATGTTCATTTTGTTCAAAACCCTTCTCCTCAGCCAAAAGGAGAAGTGAAGACATTGTTGGTATAATTTGATTAATACAATGATATTCATTCAATAATCACATGTTAAATGTTTGTTTTCCACAATTGTTTTTCCTTTTTGCTTTTTGCATGAAATTGGTGATCACCATAAAACCCTAAAAAAGAGAATAAAATCAATCTTTTCATCTGCATAACGATTTGCCTTCTTTGAATTCTGAAATCTCTTGTATACTCAAAATCATTATGCAGGTTAATCAAACCCATTGAACATAATTATCCAACACCATATTCTAACTTTGAGTTCCTTTTATTTGAGGCAGAAGAATATGATGTTGAAGAGATTCCTGATAAGATTACCCGTCTGCTTGAGCACGAGGAGAAGATTATTCAACCGCATCTTGAAAATCTGGAAACAGTGAACTTGGGGTCTGTTAAGAAGGGGTTGATCGAATTTCTACAAGAATATGTCGACATCTTTGCTTGGTCGTATGAAGACATGCCTGGTTTAGATACTGATATCGTGCAACATTTCTTGCCACTAAAGCCTAAGTGTGTACCTATGAAGCAGAAGCTCAGGAGAACTCATCCTGATATGGCAATGAAGATTAATGAAGAGGTTCAGATACAAATTGATGCGGGGTTTCTGGTGACTTCTACATATCCTCAATGGGTGGCCAATATTGTGCATGTGCCTAAGAAAGATGGAAAAGTCCGAATGTGTGTAGATTACTGTCGCATTACGCGAAAAACCGGCGGGAAAACAAGAACAACAGAGCCGCCACCGTGCGTTATTTATCCCAAAAGAGGGAAAGGAAACGCTCAGAGTAAACCTGGGAAAAGCATGGTCTCGCGACCAAAGAGAATGGGATCGGGAGTCGGTTATGCGAAGGGAAGGTATTAGCACCCCTACGCATCCGTCGTACTCGACGGGATCCACGCACAATAGGAAGGAAAATGGTTGCTAAAACACTGCTCAAACACACACACACACACTGGCTGAAAGAGACGCAAGAAAACAGACAAGACTGACTCGGCAGGATATCGTATCCTGGGCCTACTTAGTCTATCAAGCATAGACATCAGAGTCAAAGTAGTTCGGACTGGGGAAACGACACATGCTCGCTAGGATGTCGCATCCTATGCATACGTATCTCCTTTGGACGAAGGAGAATCAGAGCATTCGTAGCTCGGCTGACACGCACACAAACAGAAACAGGCAAAGGCAAACGTGGAGCCTGAATGCCAATCACTGGACTTACATCAGCATCCGAACCAAAAACGCACTCAAAAGGGCAAACATGGAGCCCGACAACCAATTGATGGAATTATGTCAGCATCCGAACCCAAAACACACTCAAAAGGGCAAACATGGAGCCCGACAACCAATTGATGGAATTATGTCAGCATCCGAACCCAAAACACACAACAGCATGCAACAAGAAGAAGGGTCTCGATTGCAACTAGGGCAAGAGAAGGGGGAGGTCTCAATCGCAACAAGGGCGAGAAAAAAGAATTAGTGTTAGTTGTTAGTCAAACTCGGCAAGACATCGCATCTCGTGCCTACGTATCTCATCTGAACATGAGAATCAGAGTTGCCGTAGTTCGGCTAAACTATTCCTGTTGGTTTGTGTTTTTTAAGTGGACGACGTCACTACGCAATCTACCGGATGCTCGACCTTTGGAGACTTACTCACCTGTAGTAGAAGGAGTTGACGTATCCTTAAGAGGGGATAATGTTTGTTTGTGTTTTAGGAAAGCTCAAGCAAGAAAGGAAGTCCTATACGAAGGAACCGTGCTACCTTAATTGACATGCAAACGAGACTACGCGGAGTCTAGCAAACCTAGGGGATACAATCACACCACACAAACATATACAGCATGAAATAAACACACCAACAAGGGGCTCAAACATCAGGGCTAGGCTTTAGTCGAGGGGTCATATCAACCTCAACAAACAAGCCTCTGTATCGGGGTCAGGTTAGCTCTTAACCTTGCCATTGAGAGGCTAAGGTGAAGCCAGATGAAAGGTGATGAGGGGTGTGCCTCATTGCTTCTATCTCAAGTCAGAGAGAGCATCAGACAAGGGAGCGTGGGTCCAGAATGGGGGGACCCTTCTACGCTCAGGACATAGACTCGACTGTACAATGTACAAGATCTTGGGCTTGGATCTCAATGCTACAACCATGTAATGGGAGCAAGGAGAAGACTCACAGAATAGTGGGGGATAGATTGCTTATCCCTACCTTCCACCAATTGCCTCAAGTGAGGACTTTACCTGCTTGGGACAAATATAAACATACACAAGCATTGCCTCTTAAGGAGGACTTCAGACAGTTTTGCCCGGCCCGGTAACAGCCGGGTCTCCAGACTACATGAAGAAGAAAGTTCTATACCTCAATGCCAATTGCTTATAAGCAAAGCAATGCAAGTTCTTAAGAGAACTGAGCAACTAGGGGTACCTGTACAAAAGTCAAACAGAATCAGCATCTGCTTTCACAAACAGACAACAATATAATGATCAATTAACAATCCCAATCAAACAATGGTGTGCATAGCACAAGTCCATGTGGACCAACATCCTACAAAACAGCCACATTAGTTTACAAGTATCAAGCAAAATATCCCAAATGTGAAACAATATCCTTAAGCCTTAACTCCTTAACCTGAAAAGCCACAATCACATTCAAATGTAAGTAACATGACCACTAGGACTAGCCTAGGGTCAAAAAGATGGAAAAATGTTAAAACAGCAACCAATTCATGATCAAAGTCAAGTTATTTCAATAACAAAGGGATCCCAATTGGTCCCATATCCTAACTATGCACACATTTCAATTTATGCAACATATAAGGCAAAAGATGCAATGTTAAATCACATATGAATGGCCAGCAAGAACACATACAAATAAATGCCAAAAAGGATCAATAAAATCCACAAAAATCATATCATAAACAGGGGACATTTAACAAGCTACATGTCAATTTTCAAGCAATTTGGATAAAAGGAGCTATAGGAATTAATTAGACATGTCAAGGCATGCAAAAACAACATCAAATGAAGTCTACAAATGTATGCTAACTTCAATTCAATGGTAAACAGTGACATTACATGGGAAATTAGTGGGACCAAAGCCAAATGAAAGCTATACATGTCAGGAACTATTCTACCAAATTTCATGGTCATATCATTCATCATGCTCATTCTATGCACAAAATAAGGCAAACTAGTTCAAAGGAAGCCCTAAGCCTACAAACAGAATTATTGCATTCAAATCCACATCAACACAATCCCAAAAATTCTCAAACAATTTACATATAAACAGGACCTAATCCAGGTATGGAACACCAAATTTCAGCTTAATTGGGCAAATGGAACCATGTCAATGAAAATCAACAAAAACAGACACAATTATAGGCTCCAAATCACAACATCAATACATGCTTCCACTTCAAAAATTCATAACTCAATGAAAACAACAAAGAAATGGATGAGACCAAAACAGGGAGGTCCTAACATGTGTCTATTACAAGCATATCAAATTTCATGAATATACAGTACCATATGAGCATTTCACAATGAATCTACCAACCTATGTCACACAAGCTTGCAAATTCAATCATCAGAAATGAAAAATCATGATCAATTAGAAAACACAATGAACAATTCCACAAAAATTCACAAAGGAACCTAACATGTTAATGAACATCCCTACCAAATTTCAATCAATTCTAACAAGGATAGGTCATGCTAAAAAATCCAACAAGTTGGCATCAAGAGGTGTGACACCAATTGTCACACCTAAGTTTGAAAAATTGTAACTCAAAGGCCAGGTAACATAAATTCATGAAATTTACATGGAAAAAAATCCTCAGCCAATCAAGATTCAACACAAAAATTTTCAGCCATTTATCATACAATATGAGGATTTCATGATCAAATCATTCAAAGGTATCAAATTATGCACATGTGGAGGAAACCCTAGGTCAAATGCAAAATATTCCAAGCACAACTTTGACCAATAGGTCAAAAATCATCTACAGTCAATGCCAAAGTCAACAAAATTATTTTTGCATTTTTGTGATTTTTCTATGATTTTATATGATTTTTTAAACATGCTATGTATTTTTTATGATTTTTAGAATTAATCTTGAAATTAATTAATTTAAATCAGAATGGCAGAAACGTAATTAAAGGGCGGGGGCGGTAAACGCCATTTTTGAATTTTCAAATTGGATTCAGGATCAAACGCATGAATTCATCATCTTCTCAACACGAAAATTCCAGAATTTCACAAATAGCTCAAGAACATCAAATTCACGAAACCTAACCAAAATGCGCGAGACTACAACCATTCGAACCGTATGATCAAGGAGAATGTGAATCTTAACTCCAAATAACCTAAAACTTCCTAAATCTCAAGAATCATTGAACTTAGGGTTTCGCATCTAAACTTCGAGTTAAGATATCTAAGCCTACGCTCAATCATTTTCAATTCCGAAACCAGCATGATAATCTACGTGATAAGCACGACGACACGCACACGATAATTGCACGAAAGCTTAAGGTTGAAATTCGAGTGAACCTGCTATGGCCGTAGGGATTCTGGACGAGTTAGCGCGCGATCGCGTGAAACAGCAGTAGAAGGATGAATGGTGAAGTGGATGTAGCTCGCGATTTGGCTCGAATCTCTCTCTACCACGAGCAATCTTCAATCACCATGGATGGATCTCTTTTCAACAGTGGAGTTTGGCACGGCTATGGATGCTACCAGCTGCAAACAGATGAAGTTCTTGATGATGCAAGATCAATGCAAAAAGAAGAATCCAATTTGATCAAAGAATGAGGGAGTTTTGGAGATTTTTGGTTCTTGTGAGTTCTTGTGAGTTCTTGGAGAATTCAATGATTTTGATCCAAGTTTTTGTGAAAATGAATTTCTGTTAGGTTTATGCAGTAATTAAGCTTATATATGGTAGCTCTAATCATGATTAATCAAGGTAATTAGCAAATTGGCATTGTAAGCAAAAATGCATTTTCCTTCAAAATGGCCAAAAATGCCCTTCCTTCAAATCAGTCCAAATAGCAGCTCAACTTTGGTTCCAACAAGTCCAAAATACCATATGCAATGTGTAGAAACAAGTTTCATTTCAATTGGATGCCTATTTTGCAATTTCACCATGTGATGGAAAATGTCCAATTTATGCACTTTCATTCTTCAAGCCAAAACTCAAATTATGAGGCCTAGCCATGAAATGAGGATTCAAACACACTCCAAATGCCATTCCTGAGGTGTTACAAAAGGTCTCATCTCAAAATTCCAAATATTTTGACATTTGGACAATTTTGCCCCTGATCCAATTTAACAGTCCAGTTGAAAAGTGACTTTTTGTATTGGCCACTTTTGGGAAAATCCAATGATGCACCCTTGAAGTACATGTCAAATGGAGTTTGTGCATATAAAGAACTTGCAATTTGGACCAAGCATGTGGTAGTTATGGCCTCCTGATTACGGGTCTTTTCTGAAATTCACTGAGCCATATCTTGTCAACCATAAATTGGATTTTTGAGTTCTTGGACTTTTTGGAATGGTGAGAACAAGATCTTCAACTTTCATGTTGGACACAATTCCATTTGAAGCTTGTATGATGAAGTTATTTTGAGGAGAAAAAGTTTCCATTTTGGGCAGCTGAAATTACAGGTCATCTGCTATTTTTGGAAACTTTCTGTCTGGCCTCCAAATCTTCAACCTTGGTCTTTGGCATTTCAAATGAGACTCATATGGACATGAATGAGGCCTTTCAAACCATTTCCCACCTTCCAATCCATAAAATCGGGCACAGTTGACCACAGTTGACTTTTATTGACTTTTGGTTGACTGAACAATGACTGGTGACTTCTGAGCATCCAATCTTTGGCCAAACCACTTCAAGATGATCCTTGGACCATATGAGCTTGAAAAATCAACCCTAGGGCTTTGTCCCAATGAAAATGGCACTCACTTGCTTGATTGACTGATTCTCCTGATCAGTCTGACCCAATCCATCTGATGACTTGCACTTGGGCAAAGAACAATGCAATGCTATGCAATGGACTATGTTATGTTAATGACCTAATGATGAAATGAATGTACAAAAAGGTAGGGTGCAAATTTGAGGTGCTACAGCTGCCCCTATTCAATCAACTGGGAACCCGAATGGATGAGAGCAATGGCTGTCAGACTTTCAGGGTAAACAGGGATTGAATACCAAGAACCGTAGAAATTTGCACACTGCTGGGACTTTTTCTTGTTTTTGCTTTCTTCTGCTTCAGAGGTACAACCACATCCAGACATCGATACACGATGAATGGGGAACAGAAATCTCAACTAGATGCCAGCGGACAACTAGGAAAAACTCAACGTTTACCAAGACCAACGGAGAGGTAAATCAACTCTACTGGGGATAACCAGGAAAGGATACAACCATACGTCAGCGGACGTACTGGGGAAAACTCAACGTTTACCAAGACCAACGGAGAGGTAACCAGACATCATAGGATGAATGGGAAGAGATATACAACCATACGTCAGCGGACGTAATGGGGAAAAACTCAACGTTTACCAAGACCAACGGAGAGGTAACCAGACATCATAGGATGAATGGGAAGAGATATACAACCATACGTCAGCGGACGTAATGGGGAAAAACTCCACGTTTACCAAGACCAACGGAGAGGTAAATCAACTCTACTGGGGATAACCAGGAAAGGATACAACCATACGTCAGCGGACGCAATGGGAAAAACTCAACGTTTACCAAGACCAACGGAGAGGTAGCCAGACATCATAGGATGAAAGGCGGGGATAGTGATACAACCATGCGTCAGCGGACGAAATGGGGAAAAACTCCACGTTTACCAAGACCAACGGAGAGGTAGCCAGACATCATAGGATGAATGGGCAGACTCGACCAGACGTCATAGGACGAAAGGGAGAAGCTCGACGTTTATCGACACCAACGGAGAAGGAGAAAACTCAGCCAAGACGTCATAGGACGAAAGGGAGACTCAACGTTTATCGACACCAACGGAGAAGGAGAAAACTCAACCAGACGTCATAGGACGAAAGGGAGACTCAACGTTTATCGACACCAACGGAGAAGGAGGAAACTCAGCCAGACGTCATAGGACGAAAGGGAGAAGGAGAAAGCCACTTCACGAGGGAAAGGCACCACAACCGGAAACCGAATAGGACGTCTACTGGGAATTCTGGTTGGGAAATCAACCAGACATTAATGAATGAATGGGAATAGGGTATACAATTAGACGTCATCGGACGAATGAGAAAAACACAACGTTTATCGAAACCAACGGGGAGGTATACCACTTGGGGCAGGGTACAACTAGACGTCATAGGACGAATAGGAAAAACTCGACGTTTATCGACACCAACGGAGAGGAGGAATATTCTGAGGGGAATCATCTGGTATTACCAAATGATCTGCGGGGAACAAGCAACTATACGTCATAGGACGCATAGGAAAAACTCGACGTTTATCGACACCAACGGAGAGGAGGAATATTCTGAGGGGAATCATCTGGTATTACCAAATGATCTGCGGGGAACAAGCAACTAGACGTCATCGGACGCATAGGAAAAACTCGACGTTTATCGACACCAACGGAGAGGAGAAATCTTCTGGGGACGACCCTGTGGGGAAAGATATCAACTATACGCCAACGGACGCATAGGAAAAACTCGACGTTTATCGACACCAACGGAGAGGAGGAAAATCTAGGGAGAGCGAACACAACCAAATTATCATCGGATAATTGGGAAAAACTCGACGTTTATCGACACCAACGGAGAGGAGGAACCTTCTAGGGAAGGGACGACGTTACGAACATCGAAAGATGATGTTTACTGACATCAAAGAAGACCAGACACTACGCATGACTGGGAAAGCACCGAAAGATGGTGTTTACCGACACCAAAGAAATAACACACGCGGGTGCTAACGGGATACTGACATCTACAAGATGACAGGGCAAGGCTGAACACTTGCAGGGGATCTCACCGGGGAACAAGGTCACGACAGCGAGCCAACATGAAGGAACACCAAGGATACCGGGTTGTAGGTACGAAACGGGTGACCGACCAAAGCGTGAATTGGTATGTATTCCAAAACACTCAACATCCTGAAGAGGGCTAGAAAAGCAGTCTTGTTAGAGGATGGACATTCGATTCCATAGGGAATACGAATCTTACTCGACTGGGGAGGACGACTTCGACCCAAGAGCGCATGAGATACATTATCTATAGCCGTCAAAACGTAGATAATAGACTCGCATGGAAGATTATCCATAACCGGGTTGTAGGTTGTTAAATGGATAAATCAACCGACATCATCCTGAAGAGAGCAAAGGCAAACTTGTTAAAGGATGGACATTCGATTCCGAACAAAGGAATACGAACCTTACTCTGCTGGAGAAAACAATCAAAAGACTGACCAGAGAGTGCATGAGATATATTATCTATAGCCGTCAAAACGTAGATAATACACTCGCATGGAAGATTATCCATAACCGGGTGGTAGGTTGTTAGATGGATAGATCGACCGAAAAGAAAGGCATCGGGGTACCAAGACTAGGTATGCAAAGATGACCAATCAAAAGAGGATAAAATTGCTAACTCGGAGCAAATACCCAAAAGAAAGGGGGAGACCCACTGGGGACAATACTGCTTGATCAAGACGAGTATCCAGCGGGGAAAAGAATATCAATACCGCAAACTGGATACTGATAACTGCAAAGAGGGGATTACATCTACCGGTTTGTAGGCAGAAAACCACAGAAAAGTAACCAGTCATCAATAGGATGAGCACAGAGGGTTAACTCCACAACAAGGGGAGAACGTGGGATTTTACAACTACCAATTTGTAGGTAGAAAACCACACAGATAGGACTTACAACTACCGGTTTGCAGGTAGAGGCCAACAAACAGAATGAACCACAAAGGTTACCTCTGCTAGGGGATGAAAGTGGGATTTTACAACTACCAGCTTGTAGGTAGAAAACCACAAAGATAGGACTTACAACTACCGGTTTGTAGGTAGAAGCCACAATCCCGCTGAGGATAGGATGAATGAGTGCCGGTTAGTGAGCAACTATTCATTTATGCCCCAGGGAAGTACAAGAAACAGTCAACGGGGAGCCAATTTAGGATCGATCCAAAAAGGCAGACTGAATCAAGACTCATCCTAACGAGGAAAAAACTCGATAGGGAAACCCGTCCCGTGAGGGAGGGAACGGAAGCAACCGTCATCCACGAGGATCTAAATCAGTGGGGAGCGCAGAAAGAAATGGTAGACACTTTTCTGCTTAAGGGGTAGACTCTACATGGAGAGATCAGACACACCCACATCTGCTAGGGAATTAACACTGCTGGGGATACCCGCTCGACTAAAGAGTCGTTGCTGAGAAAACACCGACCTCTCAACCATGCTGGGGGACCCATCTCTGAAGCCGATCCAATAGCGCGATGCTAAACTCTTCCAACAACCCAATCTCGGCTGGTCACCACGGCCTAGGGCTAATGGATATGTTTGCAATGTTGATGCATGTGTTTTTTTTTTTTTTTTTTGTTTTACACAATGCCCCATGATCATGGAAATGCTACGCACTAATGATGCAATATGCTATGCTTATCTAAATGATGGATGCATAAACACACGTCTCCTCCAGAGACAACACCGGGGAGCTCCAGGAACTCTGCTGAAGATTTCAATACCACGTCAATTTCCACCCTGTTGGGGAAAGACAAAACTTGCTGGAGATGACCTCTATCGAACCCGGACTGCTTGGAGATTACCCTGCTAGGGGAGGCAACCCATGCTTGTCTCTACTGGGGATGATCCCACTAGACTCGGTCCGCTTGGGAACCTTGCTGGGGGAAAACCGACAACACAACTTCTGCTGGGAAGACAGCTTCAGATTTGGAAAACAATCACAACTCCGCTGGGGATATGGTAACCTTCAGGCTTGCTGAGGAGGCACCGATCTCGAATCTGTTAGGGAGATAAAACTTTCGAACCCATTGGGAAAACATGGCCTATCGGACACGGGCCGCCCTTCGATTCGTCGAACACTGGTGTTCATCGTCCTACCCCAGTGTTGACTTTCCACTTTTGAGAACTCCCAGGCTCATTTGGACTTTTCTGATTCATCCCACGAAGATCGAATTCCTGGGATTCATACAAACTTTCCAGTCCGTAGACTTTGAAGAGTCTTCTTGATTAACTCTCCAGGATCGTCGTCGTAATCCTTCACCGTCCCTTCATTGTTCGTCTATCCCTTGCCCCTGGTTGGACTCTGTGGGGATCTCTTTTTTTCAAAAGGCTTCATATCACCACCTGTCAGCGAATGAAGATATCTAACAGCACCTGCACAAGAGATTGTTAGATAAAAGCGTGCCCCAGGTGTGCCAACACTTCAACATCTTGGTCACTCAAACTTCCGAATAAGATTTCCAGATTTCAATCTTATAAGCATGCATCGGAAGGGACCTCTATGTTTCAAAATGCAAATATTCTTATCAAAATAAACGGATGTTTTCGTAATCAAAGCGGTAATGAAAACAAAAACAAAACTATTTGACTGAACACGCATTTTATTGACTGAAACAAAAAGGTGGCTCAGAATTGAGCAACACACAGGAGGCAAACCCTGGGAAGAGGTGATTGCGCACAAAAGGAAAAATCTATCCTAATGGCAATGTGAAACCGTGATCTCATCGGGTTCCAACTCGGTCAAACCTCATATGTCCTCAAGACGTTCCGCACTTTCGGCCTTCTGAACAAGACGCTTCCAATCGATCTCTGTCGGAGATTAGCTATGATGTCTTAACCAAAGCACAAACGATCATGCTAGACGCAGTTGTTCGTTTCAATCCCTCTTTTGGCTGGACCGCCCTTTCGGGTTTCAGTCCACCGGGATACCCTTTCTTGCCCAAGTCGCCCTTGTGGGGTTTTCGGCTTGCCGGGTGTACAGTTTTTTATTATCCCTAACTTTTGCCCGAACCTTTTCTCTTTTTTTTTTTTCGGTTCGTCGGGATGCCCATTTTTGCCTGGACTCTTTATTCTTTTTGTCCAGCGGGTCTCTTTTTCCACGAAGTATCTTTTAACTGCGTCCGCACTCAGGGGATGGAAAATCGTCGTCATCCGCGGTCATTAACAACAAGGCTCTGTCAGAGAAAACCTTCTTGACCACGAACGAACATTCGTAACTGTTTATCTGCTTGCCCCACGATCGTCTTGAGGAGGAAGGATCCTTTTCAACACCATATCTCTCATGATACCCACGAGGTCGCACTTCTTAATTAACAACACGCTTCATTTACTGGGTACAACTGCCCCATGACAAGTAACCGTCAGCCCTTTTCTCATCGGTCAGGCTCAACGTGTCATACTGAGTCCTTATCCACTCATCCTTTTTCAAGTTTACGTCCAACGGGACCCCATGACGAAACCTGAGTCTCAAATGGTAGTACAACCTTCACCTCATACCGGAGTGAGAAAGGCGTTGCCCCAGTAGATGCACGTACCGAAGTACGACACTCAGGATACCAACCTCGTATTCAGCCACCATCGTTGGTGCATTCAAATGTTATCGGGGAAGCACTAGCTCATTCACTTTAAACTCTCCCCATCAGACATCAGAACCCGTTCGGATTCAGGGTCGGGCCCCTCCTCCGGGATCGGTCACTCTCAATCTTTCGATTTGAGTACCTCGAGATGTCCTCATCAGGGACTTCAAACTTCCTTGGTTGAGAATCATCGATGGGTTGTTGGGCGAGATAACCATACAATACCCTCTTCTTGATTACTTTCTGGGAGACACACTGAACATCGTGTTCAGTCGACACCATTTGCCCTCTCGCAACTCGTCCGGTCCATTGCTGACTTCTCAAGCACATACTTGATCAGATCCATTTTGGACATCCACAAGGTGGTATGAATCAGCATACACTGTCTCAATCGGCGAGCAGCCTATGCCAAAGTACATCAAGTTTTCTCGAGCAGTGAGTGTATTGTTTCACAGTCGATAAACTTTTTGCTTAGGTAAATTGCATGCTCTTTTCGACAAGACTAGTCATGCTGACCCACTACACCTCATAGACCCCTTGAGGGCTGTCAAGTACCAGATTAACAGTTGTTTCTTCCAAGGAAGGTATCATAATCAGAGGTTCCTGCTACTCATTTTCCTTTCCATGCCCCTTGGCAGTCATCATTCCACCTGACCATTTGATTTCTTTTGTTTTCTTTTTTTTTCGGTTCAGGCGTTTCTAGTATTGTTTTTTTTCTTTTTTTTTCTTTTTTTTTTAGCAGGATCGACCTCGACTCCTCTTTCGTTCACAATAAGCCTCGGCAGCCTACCGGACAGCACTCCATAAGTGCACTGATTCTGACTCAACAGTGTGAGTTATCCCGACCGGTCAAACAACTTGATCAAGTCCACCGGATGCCCCTCTTCTGCTTGGGACTTTGTCATCATGTCATCAACATGGCATTCACTTTCACGATGAGTCATATCATGAAACAAAGTCACCGTAGCCCTTTGATTCGTGGCACCGACCCTCTTCTTCACTAGAGGATAGTCTTCTCTCAATGGTAGCTCGTGCCCAGCAACATGGGTGTTCCACCCTGGTGTATCTTGATGCAACCAGGTGAAGATATCAACCTGCTCCTTCAACAGGGCTACCATTATGTTCTTGACTTGCCTCTGAAGCGGCCTCAACTTTCATTTCCCTTCTGACCTCGGCGGTACTTGGGATTACCATCTTGACTCGCTCCTCGTGTGGTTGAATCACCTTCTCCTCTTGTTTCAACAACCTAGCTAATTCCAGCAGATCACAATCTTCTTCGCCTTCTTCTTCGGCATGATAGCTTGGATTGTCGAAGTCATACAGAGGTGTAACCAAATTGTTATCGATGAGATCAGGATGGTAATCACTTTTGTGGTCGGAACCAAATGACTCAAAAGGAAAGAGAATAAAAACATTGCCATTTTTATTTTTTAAAACTGCAAAAAATGAAAAACAGGGAACACCGCTTTTGATCACAAAAACATCCATTTATTACTGATGCAAAATGTTGCAAAATGAAACACATGAGGTGACCCTTACAATGGACCAGTACGTTTCGGGCAAAACGTATGGCTTTCATGCAAACAAAATTAACACAGAAAAACTATTCTTCCGGATGAGCGACGGTGATGCTTTTGGAGGCCTTCCAATCGCCTGGTACGCACGACTCTATCCACAGCTCTAGCTCGCGGTCGCGGTCGATCTCTTCACTCACTGAACAAGCCTGATCAGAATTCAGCATTCCTGCACTGACGAAGATGTACGGCGGACGACGTCCTCTGTTTGGTCTAGACGACTCTTGATCTGGATAACCAATCCCGAACATGTCTGCCTTTACCACTATGGAGTGGATCCATCAGTTTGGATTTGTTGCCCCCTAGCAGGATGTCTGAGCAAACAAGCTATGCGCACCGGTTGACACCTACAAAATAGCAAATGGGTTAGTATGACTCACACATGCAATGTCTATCCGTACCAGGAATATTCTGTCCTTTGATTCCGGTTTCATCGAGACAGATAAAATTTTATCAACAACATTCTGACATCTGGTGTCTCTCAACCTGAGTCTCTGTTAAAAATAATGGACCCTGAGTACGGACAGACATGAGTTGAATGCAGATGAATGCGAAATGAGACCAATGCAAATGCATGAATGCAGGTCGCTGTGCCGCCAAGTCATCTGAAGACCCATTCTCTAAACCAGTCACATCTGTGGGACCAAGTCACCATAAATCCAACTTGGGGAGTTCCGAAATAAACGGAACCGGAGATTACATCACTATCTTCACAGGAACATCCACTGAACGGATGACAACTAGATCCTCTGAACAGGTACTCTCAAATTCAACCCGGGGATCCGAAATAAACGGAACCCGCTGATAAACCACGGACAGAACTCCGGCGTCCCAGAAATAAATGTCCACAATTCACAGTCACCATCAGTACCAAGAGTCACCAACAAGTCACCAACCAGTCAGCAACTGTACCTGTAATAATCATTCCCTCCCACTCACGGGTGTCATCTAGGCCAGGGTAAAGCTGAGAGAAACGCAGCATAAATAACCTTTCGCAGAAATACTATCATATACACACCCGAAGTATGTAACGACAGTATCCCACCAGGGTCTGAACTGCTCGTGATATCAATGTTCCGCTAAGTGGCGCCATACCACCCGCTTCCCATGAATCACTCTATTCCTAAGTTTCCTAGATTGCACTCATAGCCTGGGTATTGGGCCTTTTACCTCGAGTAACTCCCATCCCCAAACAGAGAAACACAGCCAGCACAGCATATGAATAAGAATGAATGCAAACATAAATGCAAACAATAAATGCAAACAGTAAATGAATGAATGCAATAAATAACAGCAGATAGCAACCAAAACCCTAACCTAGAGAGCGCTAGGAGAGACTCGCTCAGGGAAGAAGGACCAGCACAGGTCAACTTCTCTGCATATCCCCAGCAGAGTCGCCAGCTGTCGCATTACGCGAAAAACCGGCGGGAAAACAAGAACAACAGAGCCGCCACCGTGCGTTATTTATCCCAAAAGAGGGAAAGGAAACGCTCAGAGTAAACCTGGGAAAAGCATGGTCTCGCGACCAAAGAGAATGGGATCGGGAGTCGGTTATGCGAAGGGAAGGTATTAGCACCCCTACGCATCCGTCGTACTCGACGGGATCCACGCACAATAGGAAGGAAAATGGTTGCTAAAACACTGCTCAAACACACACACACACACTGGCTGAAAGAGACGCAAGAAAACAGACAAGACTGACTCGGCAGGATATCGTATCCTGGGCCTACTTAGTCTATCAAGCATAGACATCAGAGTCAAAGTAGTTCGGACTGGGGAAACGACACATGCTCGCTAGGATGTCGCATCCTATGCATACGTATCTCCTTTGGACGAAGGAGAATCAGAGCATTCGTAGCTCGGCTGACACGCACACAAACAGAAACAGGCAAAGGCAAACGTGGAGCATGAATGCCAATCACTGGACTTACATCAGCATCCGAACCAAAAACGCACTCAAAAGGGCAAACATGGAGCCCGACAACCAATTGATGGAATTATGTCAGCATCCGAACCCAAAACACACTCAAAAGGGCAAACATGGAGCCCGACAACCAATTGATGGAATTATGTCAGCATCCGAACCCAAAACACACAACAGCATGCAACAAGAAGAAGGGTCTCGATTGCAACTAGGGCAAGAGAAGGGGGAGGTCTCAATCGCAACAAGGGCGAGAGAAAAGAATTAGTGTTAGTTGTTAGTCAAACTCGGCAAGACATCGCATCTCGTGCCTACGTATCTCATCTGAACATGAGAATCAGAGTTGCCGTAGTTCGGCTAAACTATTCTTGTTGGTTTGTGTTTTTTAAGTGGACGACGTCACTACGCAATCTACCGGATGCTCGACCTTTGGAGACTTACTCACCTGTAGTAGAAGGAGTTGACGTATCCTTAAGAGGGGATAATGTTTGTTTGTGTTTTAGGAAAGCTCAAGCAAGAAAGGAAGTCCTATACGAAGGAACCGTGCTACCTTAATTGACATGCAAACGAGACTACGCGGAGTCTAGCAAACCTAGGGGATACAATCACACCACACAAACATATACAGCATGAAATAAACACACCAACAAGGGGCTCAAACATCAGGGCTAGGCTTTAGTCGAGGGGTCATATCAACCTCAACAAACAAGCCTCTGTATCGGGGTCAGGTTAGCTCTTAACCTTGCCATTGAGAGGCTAAGGTGAAGCCAGATGAAAGGTGATGAGGGGTGTGCCTCATTGCTTCTATCTCAAGTCAGAGAGAGCATCAGACAAGGGAGCGTGGGTCCAGAATGGGGGGACCCTTCTACGCTCAGGACATAGACTCGACTGTACAATGTACAAGATCTTGGGCTTGGATCTCAATGCTACAACCATGTAATGGGAGCAAGGAGAAGACTCACAGAATAGTGGGGGATAGATTGCTTATCCCTACCTTCCACCAATTGCCTCAAGTGAGGACTTTACCTGCTTGGGACAAATATAAACATACACAAGCATTGCCTCTTAAGGAGGACTTCAGACAGTTTTGCCCGGCCCGGTAACAGCCGGGTCTCCAGACTACATGAAGAAGAAAGTTCTATACCTCAATGCCAATTGCTTATAAGCAAAGCAATGCAAGTTCTTAAGAGAACTGAGCAACTAGGGGTACCTGTACAAAAGTCAAACAGAATCAGCATCTGCTTTCACAAACAGACAACAATATAATGATCAATTAACAATCCCAATCAAACAATGGTGTGCATAGCACAAGTCCATGTGGACCAACATCCTACAAAACAGCCACATTAGTTTACAAGTATCAAGCAAAATATCCCAAATGTGAAACAATATCCTTAAGCCTTAACTCCTTAACCTGAAAAGCCACAATCACATTCAAATGTAAGTAACATGACCACTAGGACTAGCCTAGGGTCAAAAAGATGGAAAAATGTTAAAACAGCAACCAATTCATGATCAAAGTCAAGTTATTTCAATAACAAAGGGATCCCAATTGGTCCCATATCCTAACTATGCACACATTTCAATTTATGCAACATATAAGGCAAAAGATGCAATGTTAAATCACATATGAATGGCCAGCAAGAACACATACAAATAAATGCCAAAAAGGATCAATAAAATCCACAAAAATCATATCATAAACAGGGGACATTTAACAAGCTACATGTCAATTTTCAAGCAATTTGGATAAAAGGAGCTATAGGAATTAATTAGACATGTCAAGGCATGCAAAAACAACATCAAATGAAGTCTACAAATGTATGCTAACTTCAATTCAATGGTAAACAGTGACATTACATGGGAAATTAGTGGGACCAAAGCCAAATGAAAGCTATACATGTCAGGAACTATTCTACCAAATTTCATGGTCATATCATTCATCATGCTCATTCTATGCACAAAATAAGGCAAACTAGTTCAAAGGAAGCCCTAAGCCTACAAACAGAATTATTGCATTCAAATCCACATCAACACAATCCCAAAAATTCTCAAACAATTTACATATAAACAGGACCTAATCCAGGTATGGAACACCAAATTTCAGCTTAATTGGGCAAATGGAACCATGTCAATGAAAATCAACAAAAACAGACACAATTATAGGCTCCAAATCACAACATCAATACATGCTTCCACTTCAAAAATTCATAACTCAATGAAAACAACAAAGAAATGGATGAGACCAAAACAGGGAGGTCCTAACATGTGTCTATTACAAGCATATCAAATTTCATGAATATACAGTACCATATGAGCATTTCACAATGAATCTACCAACCTATGTCACACAAGCTTGCAAATTCAATCATCAGAAATGAAAAATCATGATCAATTAGAAAACACAATGAACAATTCCACAAAAATTCACAAAGGAACCTAACATGTTAATGAACATCCCTACCAAATTTCAATCAATTCTAACAAGGATAGGTCATGCTAAAAAATCCAACAAGTTGGCATCAAGAGGTGTGACACCAATTGTCACACCTAAGTTTGAAAAATTGTAACTCAAAGGCCAGGTAACATAAATTCATGAAATTTACATGGAAAAAAATCCTCAGCCAATCAAGATTCAACACAAAAATTTTCAGCCATTTATCATACAATATGAGGATTTCATGATCAAATCATTCAAAGGTATCAAATTATGCACATGTGGAGGAAACCCTAGGTCAAATGCAAAATATTCCAAGCACAACTTTGACCAATAGGTCAAAAATCATCTACAGTCAATGCCAAAGTCAACAAAATTATTTTTGCATTTTTGTGATTTTTCTATGATTTTATATGATTTTTTAAACATGCTATGTATTTTTTATGATTTTTAGAATTAATCTTGAAATTAATTAATTTAAATCAGAATGGCAGAAACGTAATTAAAGGGCGGGGGCGGTAAACGCCATTTTTGAATTTTCAAATTGGATTCAGGATCAAACGCATGAATTCATCATCTTCTCAACACGAAAATTCCAGAATTTCACAAATAGCTCAAGAACATCAAATTCACGAAACCTAACCAAAATGCGCGAGACTACAACCATTCGAACCGTATGATCAAGGAGAATGTGAATCTTAACTCCAAATAACCTAAAACTTCCTAAATCTCAAGAATCATTGAACTTAGGGTTTCGCATCTAAACTTCGAGTTAAGATATCTAAGCCTACGCTCAATCATTTTCAATTCCGAAACCAGCATGATAATCTACGTGATAAGCACGACGACACGCACACGATAATTGCACGAAAGCTTAAGGTTGAAATTCGAGTGAACCTGCTATGGCCGTAGGGATTCTGGACGAGTTAGCGCGCGATCGCGTGAAACAGCAGTAGAAGGATGAATGGTGAAGTGGATGTAGCTCGCGATTTGGCTCGAATCTCTCTCTACCACGAGCAATCTTCAATCACCATGGATGGATCTCTTTTCAACAGTGGAGTTTGGCACGGCTATGGATGCTACCAGCTGCAAACAGATGAAGTTCTTGATGATGCAAGATCAATGCAAAAAGAAGAATCCAATTTGATCAAAGAATGAGGGAGTTTTGGAGATTTTTGGTTCTTGTGAGTTCTTGTGAGTTCTTGGAGAATTCAATGATTTTGATCCAAGTTTTTGTGAAAATGAATTTCTGTTAGGTTTATGCAGTAATTAAGCTTATATATGGTAGCTCTAATCATGATTAATCAAGGTAATTAGCAAATTGGCATTGTAAGCAAAAATGCATTTTCCTTCAAAATGGCCAAAAATGCCCTTCCTTCAAATCAGTCCAAATAGCAGCTCAACTTTGGTTCCAACAAGTCCAAAATACCATATGCAATGTGTAGAAACAAGTTTCATTTCAATTGGATGCCTATTTTGCAATTTCACCATGTGATGGAAAATGTCCAATTTATGCACTTTCATTCTTCAAGCCAAAACTCAAATTATGAGGCCTAGCCATGAAATGAGGATTCAAACACACTCCAAATGCCATTCCTGAGGTGTTACAAAAGGTCTCATCTCAAAATTCCAAATATTTTGACATTTGGACAATTTTGCCCCTGATCCAATTTAACAGTCCAGTTGAAAAGTGACTTTTTGTATTGGCCACTTTTGGGAAAATCCAATGATGCACCCTTGAAGTACATGTCAAATGGAGTTTGTGCATATAAAGAACTTGCAATTTGGACCAAGCATGTGGTAGTTATGGCCTCCTGATTACGGGTCTTTTCTGAAATTCACTGAGCCATATCTTGTCAACCATAAATTGGATTTTTGAGTTCTTGGACTTTTTGGAATGGTGAGAACAAGATCTTCAACTTTCATGTTGGACACAATTCCATTTGAAGCTTGTATGATGAAGTTATTTTGAGGAGAAAAAGTTTCCATTTTGGGCAGCTGAAATTACAGGTCATCTGCTATTTTTGGAAACTTTCTGTCTGGCCTCCAAATCTTCAACCTTGGTCTTTGGCATTTCAAATGAGACTCATATGGACATGAATGAGGCCTTTCAAACCATTTCCCACCTTCCAATCCATAAAATCGGGCACAGTTGACCACAGTTGACTTTTATTGACTTTTGGTTGACTGAACAATGACTGGTGACTTCTGAGCATCCAATCTTTGGCCAAACCACTTCAAGATGATCCTTGGACCATATGAGCTTGAAAAATCAACCCTAGGGCTTTGTCCCAATGAAAATGGCACTCACTTGCTTGATTGACTGATTCTCCTGATCAGTCTGACCCAATCCATCTGATGACTTGCACTTGGGCAAAGAACAATGCAATGCTATGCAATGGACTATGTTATGTTAATGACCTAATGATGAAATGAATGTACAAAAAGGTAGGGTGCAAATTTGAGGTGCTACAATTACCGTGACTTGAATAAAGCTAGTCCAAAAGATGGTTTTCCTCTACCACACTGTAGCACCTCAAATTTGCACCCTCCCATTTGTACATTCATTTCATTTTTAGGTCATTAACATTGCATTCACATTGCATAGTGCATTGTATTTCATCAGTCAAAACTGATCAGGAGAATCCATCTGTGCAAGAGAGGAAGGGTTTTTCTATGAGATAAAGGCTCTGTGGGTGTTCTAGAGGGCTTACGTGATCCAAGGTTCTTTCTGATGCATTTTGGCCAAGTGTTGAAGGCTCAAAGTCCACAGTGCGTGACCAAGTCATCTGAGGTCCATACAAGTCAATTGTAAGTCAACTAAGGGCTAGGAGGTCGATAGATGGTTTGAGACGCTTCCTTCATGTCCCAAAGAAGTTCATTTGTCATTACAAATACTTATCTTGAAGAATTTGAGGTTAGAAATCATTTTGTTCTTTTCTCGAATTAATCTTGGAAATTCAAGTTGAGTTGGATGCTCCGAGTTGATTACTGAAAAATTGAATTGGTTTTGGAGATTTAACCGTGGTTGCATTAAGCCCATTCATTTCCTTTTGTTAAGCCCACAAGTTTATCCCATTAACCATTTTTTTATATCCATATCTCATCTTGAAAATCTCATAAGCCCATTAAGCCCATTTATCCAATTTTAATCCAAGTTCATTAATCCATTTGTATCCATTTGGTTTAACCCATATCCATTTAATCAAAATCTAAATCCACTTTTATTTTTAGAACCCATTCATTACCATATCCATTTCTAGTTAACCAAATCCATTTAACCATTTTTTAACGGCTATCCAAATTCCATATCCCTCAAAACCACTTTTATTCCAATTTAATCATTATCCAATTTCATATCCATTTTTTTTACCATAATCCATTTTATCCAATACTCAACACAAATCATATCCAATTTAGTTTATCCGTTTAAAACCAATTGCCATTATCCAATCGTACCCATATCCATTCGTACAAAACCAAAATTCTGCATTAAAAATTCTGCATTGCATCATAAAAATTCTGCATTGCATTTACCAAAATTCTGCATTAAAAATTCTGCATTGCATTTAACAAAAATACACATCAAAATTCAGCAACACATCAAAAAATCTGCATAAAATGCATCAAAAGTTCTGCATAAAACACATCAAAAAATCTGCATAAAATGCATCAAAAATTCTGCATAAAACACATCAAAAATTCTGCATAAAATGCATCAAAAATTCTGCATAATTCTGCTGCCAAGCCAAGCCAAGGCATCAAAACCAAGTTACACTTCAAGCTGCTATCCAAGCTGCAAGCTACAACAACAGTCCTAACGCACACGAGCTGCTTCCAAATGTGAGCCAACACACAAAACTCCAAGGCAAGGCGGCTAACAAACTCAGCATGAGCACGAGCCAATTCCAACTACAGCAACAAGCTGAAACGCATACCAAGCCAAGCCTGAAGCTGTGCAAAACGCGAGCCAAGCCGGTAAGCTGCATAAGCTTCCCGATAACCAATTCACTGCATAACGGAATTCCTGCATAATAACAGAAATTTCACAACCAAATAAGAGAATTTTCTTCTAATCTTAATCTCATAACTCTAAAAAAAAATCAAAACCTTCACCTCACTACGCTTCCAGATTTTTCCACATAACAGACTCAATCTCATTCTTCCTCTCTCCCAATCTTCTTCTTCCAAAACTTCATCACAAACTCTTCCAATCCTTCAACCAAAACCTTCAACCACCGTAACCGTTTTTCAATTCACAATCACCTTCATCAAAAACTCCAAACTCCATAGCCAAACCTTCAACCACTACGAATCCGTAACCGTAACCGTAATCTCCGTTCACCGAAACCTTCAACCGCTTCCAATCTTCACTCTCCAATTCTTCCACATTAATTTATCATCATCACAACCGAACCACCAAAGATCCTGCAACAATTCTGCAGCAATTATCTCCTTTCTCGGAAGTGATAAGCAGAAGAAAAAAGAAGAAATAATAGAAAAGAGAAATCCAGAAGAGATCGGAATAATCGGAAACTCACGATCCAAGAGACTTCTTCTTCATTTCGATCGGCAATACCGGTATTACGTCTTCGTCTTCATCTCAAAGAGGAGATGCGAGCGAGGCCTTCATCATCCACCAAGAACCTTCAACAAAATCCGTAGAAGCTCGCAACTCGTAACGGAATGGGTGAGAAGCTACAATCAGAAAGAAACCGATAATTGAAGAAGCAGTAGAAGGAACCAAAACCGTAACCGAAACCGTGATCTCCACCTTCATCAAACCTTCACCTCTCTACAATTTTTCCAGATTTTCTTCTTCCTTCTTTCTAGTTCTTCTTCCTGAATCTTCCACTTTCTTCTGGTTCCCGCACCATAACAATCTCACAGTAATCACTGCGAATTGAAAACCGCACCGATTCTCGCATCTCGAGATCTCACCACACCAATTCATCACGAAACCAAGCATCACAACAGAGGAAGATCGTAACGAGCCTTTGCGCCTCGATTCACCAGCAGTTTCTTCAGCGAGTTTCGACGAAATCCAAGATCTTATCCACAAAGCAACGACGCCGAGCGCAAACCGGGATTCTCCATTTCAGCGCCACAATCCAGCGATTCCTCATCCGCTCCATCAACGACGCGACGCAGCAAGTGGAAATCGAACAACCTCATTGGACGTCGAAGTCGGTGAGCTCTTTTCTCTTCAAATTC
The DNA here is from genome assembly GCF_024323335.1 of Lathyrus oleraceus. Classification (NCBI taxonomy): domain Eukaryota; kingdom Viridiplantae; phylum Streptophyta; class Magnoliopsida; order Fabales; family Fabaceae; genus Lathyrus; species Lathyrus oleraceus. The sequence goes on along the minus strand of NC_066580.1, from coordinate 85,898,847 downwards.
CGTTACCCGCACGTGAGAATGAACTGAATATTGATTTCGTTTCCAATGTCGAATTGGTGAAAGGATGAGTGATGAGGTTAGTCTCAAGATTTGTTTGTTTTCCTGCTTGTTTCAATGTCCCCTTTAGAGTTGAGGAATATGGATATGGAGTTGAAAATTGCTTTTGGTCCTTTCTGCACTTGCAACCCTGGTAAGGGCCCGAGAGGACACACCACACTCACTCCCACGGGCCTGGTTCTTGTCTTAGGCCCAGTGAGATACACACTCCATTTCACTTAGTGCACCCCTGCGATTGGGCTTAGCCGTCCTTTCCAATTCTAAGCCCAGTCTGCTGCATCTTGATCCACTGCACTTTGTTTTATATAGTTATTAATTGATAATTGTTTTGGATAATATTAGGTTTAGTTTCGGTTAATTAGGATGATTAGATAAATTTAGAATTAGGTATTATTAGAAAATTAGAAGATATTAGAAGTTTTTGGATTGAATTAGTGATTGATTCTAGAATTAGTTTAATTAGGTTAATCGGTTTAATTAGATTAATTAGAAATGTTAAAAACTGATTTTAGAATTAGTGAAGTTGATTAGAAATTTTGGATTAATTTTAGAGATAGGATAATAGGTTGATTAGTGTAATAGACTTTTAGGTGTATTAGAATTAATAGAGATTAGTTCAATCTTAGAATTCTAGATCTTAATTAGGAACCTTGGTTTAGTTAGAAATAGAATTTTTTAGGAATGTTGGTTAGAAATTAGAATATTTTAGATATTAATTTAGCTTTAGAAAGTAGAATTAGTTTAGAATTTAATTGCTTTAAATAGAACTTACTTTCGTAAATAGAATTTTAGTTCAATATTACTCCCTAATTGTGAAATGACCGTTCTACCCCTAGGCTTAGAGATAATTCGATCTTGCATGCTCCCTTTATTTTAGGACATGTTAGTATTTGATTAAATGAGCTCCATGTGGAGTTTGAGCTTCTGTTTTGGATTTTTTTTTATCCTCTTTTGACCCTAGGCTTCGACCTAGTGGTTTGGACTTATCATTTGAATTGTGATTTCAGGTTCAAGAATACATCTCCATGAGTGATGATGCTCCTTCATTTGAGCTTAACCATTTGTTGTTGTTGGCCTAACAATTGTGTGTTTTGTAGGCCTTAATGGGGGATTCACTTGTGTTCATGGATTACTCATTGTTGTCTGATTGGATTTGTCTGTTTGTGTAATATTGACTGTTGGTTGTTTGTCTATACAGTTTAACTGATTGTTTTAGATTTTTTCACAGGTACCTAAGTGGCTTTGAGTTCATTTTGAACTTTGCTTTGCTAGCTTGTGGTTGCTTACCACTGAGGTAAAATCTCTTGACTTCATGTAGTCTGGGAGACCCGGCCTGTTACTTGGCCGGGCAATTGTCTGAAGTCCTCCTTAAGAGGCGATGTTTGTGGTTGTTTACATTTGTGCCCAAGCAGGTAAAGACCTCTATGAGGCAATTGGTGGATCAAAGGGATATGCAATCTATCCCCCACTATTCTGTTGAGTCGTCCCTCTGCTCACACCATTGTGTTGACGCATTGGGACACAAACCCAAGATCTGGTACAGTGTACAATCGAGTCAGAGTCTTGAGCGTAGAAGGGTTCCTCCATTCTGGACCCACGCTCCTTTGTCTGAAGCTCTCCCTGACCAGGGATAAGAGCTGTGAAGTCTCATCTTCACTCTCCTTTTATCAGCTTCACCTTAGCCCCTCAATGGCAAGGTTAAGAGCTAACCTGACCCCGATACAGAGGCTTGTTTGTTGAGGTTGATATGACCCCTCGACTAAAGCCTAGCCCTGATGTTTGAGCCCCTTGTTGGTGTGTTTATTTCATGCTGTATATGTTTGTGTGGTGTGATTGTATCCCCTAGGTTTGCTAGACTCCGCGTAGTCTCGTTTGCATGTCAATTAAGGTAGCACGGTTCCTTCGTATAGGACTTCCTTTCTTGCTTGAGCTTTCCTAAAACACAAACAAACATTATCCCCTCTTAAGGATACGTTAACTCCTTCTACTACAGGTGAGTAAGTCTCCAAAGGTCGAGCATAAGGTAGATTGCGCAGTGACGTTGTCCACTTAAAAAACACAAACCAACAGGAATAGTTTAGCCGAACTACGGCAACTCTGATTCTCATGTCCAGATGAGATACGTAGGCACGAGATGCGATGTCTTGTCGAGTTTGACTAACCACTAACACTAATTCTTTTCTCTCGCCCTCGTTGCGATTGAGACCTCCCCTTTCTCTTGCCCTAGTTGCAATCGAGACCCTTTTTCTCCTTGCGTGTGTAGGAGATGGATGTAAGCCCAGCGATTGGCATTCCACATCCTGTGTTTTGTTGTGTGCTCGGATGCCGATGTAAGTCCAGTGATTGGCGTTCGGGCTCCACGTTTGCCTTCTTGTGTGTGTTTCGGTTTGAATGCTGATATAAGCCCAGTGATTGGCATTCAGGCTCCACGTTTGCCTTTGCCTGTGTTTGTTTGTGTGCGTGTTAGCCGAGCTACGAATGCTCTGATTCTCCTTCGTCCAAAGGAGATACGTATGCATAGGATGCGATATCCTAGCGAGCATGTGTCGTTTCCCCAGTCCGAACTACTTGGACTCTGATGTCTATGCTTGATAGACTAAGTAGGCCCAGGATGCGATATCCTGCCGAGTCAGTTTCAGTCTGTTTCTTGTGTCTCTCTCAGCCAGTGTGAGTGTGTGTGAGCAGTGTTTTAGCAACCATTTTCCTTCCTTTTGTGCGTGGATTCCGTCGAGTACGACGGATGCGTAGGGGTGCTAATACCTTCCCTTCGCATAACCGACTCCCGATCCCATTCTCTTTGGTCGCGAGACCATGCTTTTTCCAGGTTTACTCTGAGCGTTTCCTTTCCCTCTTTTGGGATAAATAACGCACGGTGGCGGCTCTGTTGTTCTTGTTTTTCCGCCGGTTTTTCGCGTAATGCGACACACACATTGATATGTTGGTAGACAATACAACTAAATTCAATGTCTTCTCATTTATGGACGGATTTTCTGGTTGTAATCAGATTAAAATGGCACCCGAGGATATGGAGAAGACAACATTCATCACACCTTAGGGAACATTTTGTTATCGAGTGATGCCCTTCGGTTTGAAGAAAGCCGAAGCCACGTATCAGTGAGTTATGACTACCTTGTTTCATTATATGATGCATAAGGAGATTGAGGTGTATGTTGATGACATGATTGCAAAGTCGAAAACGGAAGTTGAATATGTAGAACACTTGTTGAAGCTTTTCCAGCGTTTAAGGAAGTGTAAGCTCCGCTTGAATCAGAGCAAGTGTACATTTGGAGTCCGTTCCGGCAAGTTATTGGGCTTTATTGTCAGCGAGAGAGGTATTGAAGTTGATCTTGCCAAGGTCAAAGCAATACAAGAGATGCTTGCGCCCAAAACTGAGAAGCAAGTCCGAGGTTTTCTTGGCCGCTTGAATTGCATTTCGAGATTTATATCCCACATGACTGCCACATGTGAGCTTATATTCAAGCTCCTTCGGAAAGATCAACGTCATGATTGGACCGATGATTGCCAAAAGGCCTTGATAGTATCAAAGAATATTTGTCCGAGCCTCCGATTCTGTCTCCGCCTGTTGAAGGGAGACCATTGATTATGTATTTGGCCGTGCTTGATGATTCCATGGGACGTGTATTGGGTCAGCAAGATGAATCAGGGAAGAAAGAGTATGCAATATACTACTTAAGTATGAAGTTTACTGACTGTGAGTCTCGGTACTCAATGCTTGAGAAGACATGTTGTGCTTTGGCTTGGGCTGCCAAGCGCTTACGCCAATATATGTTGAATCATACGACTTGGTTGATATCCAAAATGGATCCAATCAAGTATATCTCTCAGAAGCCAGCTTTAACTAGGAGGATTGCCCGTTGGCAGATGTTGTTGTCTGAGTATGATATTGAGTACCAAGCTCAGAAAGCTATTAAAGGTAGTATCTTGGCTGACCAATCTGACACATCAACCAATTGAAGATAATCAGTCTATGCAGTACGACTTCCCTGATGAGGAGATTCTGTATTAGAAGATGAAAGATTGTGATGAACCTACACTCGATGAAGGGTCAGATCCTAGTTCCCGATGGGGTATGGTGTTCGATGGCGCTGTTAATCAGTATGGAAATTGTATTGGGGCAGTGATTATTACTCCTCAAGGCACACATTTTCCTTTTACAGCAAGGCTAACTTTCAAATGCACAAATAATATGGCAGAGTATAAGTCTTATATTATGGGTTTGGAAGAGTGTATTGATCTTAGGATCAAACATCTTGATGTTTATGTTGATTTGGCCCTTGTTGTTAATTAGGTTAAAGGTGAATGGGAAACGAATCAGCCTGGCCTCATCCCATACAGAGATTATGCGAGGAGGATTTCAACTTTCTTTACTAAGGTTAACTTCCATCATATCACTCGAGATGAGAATCGGATTGCGGATTCTCTCGCTACGCTTGCTTCAGTGATTATAGTGAAGTATTGAAATGAAGTCCCCAATATCACTATGATGCGCTTGGGTAGACCAGCTCACGTGTTTACAGTCGAGGAGGTGAAAGATGATAAGCCGTGGTATTATGATATCAAGTGTTTCCTTCAGAATCAGACTTACCCGCCCAGGGCATCTGTTAAAGATAGGAAAACTTTGAGGAGATTATCTGGCAGTTTCTACCTTAATGGTGATGTGCTTTACAAAAGGTATTTTGACATGGTCCTGCTCAGATGCATGGATAGACACGAAGAAGACTTGTTGATGACTGAAGTCCATGAGGGTTCATTTGGTATTCATTCCAATGGGCATGCCATGGCAAAAAAGATGTTGAGAGCAGGCTACTATTGGCTGACAATGGAGTTTGATTGCTGCAAATATGTGAAGAAATTCCACAAGTGTCAGATTTATACGGATAAGATTGACATTCCCTAGACACTTCTGAATGTTATTTCCTCACCATGACCTTTCTCCATGTGGGGAATTGACATGATTGGCATGGTTGAGCCAAAGGCGTCGAACGGTCACCGTTTTATTCTCGTAGCTATTGATTACTTCACCAAGTGGGTTGAAGCGGCATCGGATCCAAAAGTGACCAGGCAGGTGGTTGTGAAGTTTATCAAGAGCCAACTCATATGCCGATATGGTGTGCCAGACAAGATCATTACCGATAATGGATCTAACTTGAAGAACAAGATGATGAAGGAGCTGTGTAACGAGTTCAAGATTGCACATCATAATTCTTCTCCCTATAGACCCAAGATGAATGGGGCTGTTGAATCTGCAAACAAGAACATCAAGAAAATTATTCAGATGATGGTTGTTACATACAAAGACTGGCACGAGACGTTGCCATTTGTTTTACATGGTTATTGTACATCTGTCCGCACTTCAACAGGGGCAACCCCTTTCTCTCTCGTATATGGCATGGAGGTTGTGCTCCCTGGAGAGGTTGAGATCCCATCAATAAGAGTCTTGATGGAGGACAAGTTGACTGAGGCTGAATGAGTTCAGAATCGTTATGACCAACTGAATTTGATTGAGGAGCAAAGATTAACTGCCATGTGCCATGGTCAGTTGTATCAACAAAGGATGAAGAAAGCCTTTGATAAGAAGGTCAAGCCTCGTGTGTTCCGAGAAAGTGATCTTGTGCCCAAGAAAGTCTTACCTTTCGCGCCCGATTCTAGGGGCAAGTGGACTCTAAACTATGAAGGCCCATATGTTGTTAAGAGAGCCTTTTCAGGTGGTGCTTTGTTGCTTACAACTATGGATGGGGAGGATTTCACTCATCTTGTGAATTCGGATGCAAACAAGAAATACTTTGCCTAAAAATAAAAACAGAATAGCTCGCTAAGTTGAAATTCCGAAAGGGCGGCTTAGGCAAAAATTAGCGTTTGAGGGTTGAAAACCCAAAAGGGTGGTCTAGGCAAAAGTTAGAGACATAGAAAAAAATGAATATACATATCCCGCTAGATTGAGTACCTCACCCTGGGGAAATCTAGACAAAAATTAGGGATTTTGGCAAGTAACTGCATCCTGACAAGACTTGGTTCTATAGCTGTCACTTGTTAGGGATTCTCGCTCAATCATCGCCAACCGAAGCATCAAATACAGCGAATTTAGAGTTGGTGGAGAAACAGTCATTATTTTCAATGTAGCCCTTTTTCCATGTATATCACCAATTTCAAATTTGTAAAGATCCATGGAGTCTCGCCATTTACGGATTACCATCCCATTAAATAGATTTGAGCCTTTATCCAACTCTTGGCACTCTTACTTTTTTCTATTTAACAAAAGTTTGCATGATTTAATTGATGAGTATCATTTGTTTTAAGCGAATAAATTTTTTATAAACTGTTTTAAACAAAATGAACATTCACAATGACTGAAAGGATAAATGGAACGTCCTTAGTGCTTTCCCAAGGATAGTACGATTTACAAAAGGTAAGACATTTGTTCATTTTCTGGCATGTTTATATCCTCTCTATCAATTTTCAGTTGTCTCCTCAGCAAGAAGTTGTCTAGAGCAATTGGTGAAGGACTTGTTTCCCTTTTCATTCCTAGCATGACACGTGTTGACACATGATTCATTTCCGATTCCCTCATCCAAGGCAGTTTCCTTTGAGGGTTGCCTAAAATTTCTCCTAAGTTTGATAAATTTGTTTCCCCTCCGTGTTTGAAGATTTCTTCTAAGTATTCAGAGCTGATGAGGAAAATGTGTTGCTTCCTTCCCCAGAGAAGCAAATTGTTCTTTCTCCTCTTAGCAGAGATGCCTCTCTAGTAGTTAGAGGGGAATGTTTTGATTGGTGGGTATCTGTTTGGCATTTGTTTCCTCATGGAACTTCACATCATTCGTTGATAAGTTCCCCGAATAGAGTTCTTTTATGGAGGATCTTATTGATATTCAACCGCCTGTTCCTGAGAATTGATCAGAAGTCTCTGGCAGTTGGCAGTTTTGACTTTTTCTGTCCCTAGCTGTGATCGATGTCTTCCCGTGATTTGATCATCCCCAACAAAGTTGAATTCTCCTGTAGGCCTTACCCTTCTTTTTGAGATGTTGCGCCAGATGTCCGTTCGTGGCTCTTGAGCCTGTTTGTGTTAGATATGTCTGTCTGTCAGCATTAATCATACACAAATCATGCATATACATGCATAATCATAGCATTCAGATATTCATGATTGCATTCTTTGCCATATATCTTTGCTTGTTAGATCCGGCTATTGGTGAAATGTTCTTCCCCAAGCAGATGCTCGTGTCTGATCTTTCCATATAGAGTCAGCCCCATAGGCAGAAAGTGTCTATTTTTCCCCACTGAGTTATGTCCTCGTGGATGATTATTGTTTCAGTTTCCTCCCCAGTTGTGAATCCGGATAAAATTACTCCATTGAGTTATATCCTCATCGGGTTGAGCCTTGTTTGATTGTGTCTTTCTAGTTTGTTCCTAGAATGACTTTCCTTTCCTGTTATCCCCTGCAGTACCCCGTGGTTTAGTTGTTCAATTGCTCAGTAACCAGTAATTGTTCATCCTTTTCCCCAGTGGATCTTGTGGCCTTCTACCCAGTAGTCGGTAGTTGTAAGTCCTATTTCCGTGGTTTTCTACCCAGTACCCGATATATGTAATCCCCTCTTTGTTGGTTATCTTTACCTAGTATCCGGTACTGATGTTCCTTCGTTTTTGAGCATACCACCCAGTAATCGGTGATATAGCTTTCGGATAATTGCTTTTGTCAGGAAATTTATCCCTTGCGAGTCTTTTTTTTTCATCTACCCTCGTTTGGTAATGATTGTTTCTCCTTTTGATTGATCATCGTTTTATGCCCAGTAACTGGTATCTCAATGACCTTTCTTTCTGGTCAATTTATCCTTCATTGACCCAGTAACCGGTTGTGGATAATCTTCCACGCGAGTATGTTATCTATGTTATGACGGTAATAGATAATATATCTCATGCGTTCTTCAGTCAAAGTCTTTGTTCTTCCCCAGTTGAGCAAGATTCGTATTTCCTTGCGGAATCGAATGCCCATCCTATAAGTCGAGATTGCTTTTTCATCCCTTCTTTCAATTGATGAGTGTCTTGGATATGTTCCCAATTCACGCCTGGTTGGTCACCTATTATATGCCCAGTAACCGATATCCCTAGTGTTCCTTCCTTTTGCTTCCTATTTTGACTTTTTGTCCCCTGTGGAGTCAGATCTTCCTGAGTTGAGATGTGCCTTTGGGTCCTCCTCAGATGTTTCGGATGATTGATATCTCTCACCCTGATACCGGTCTTAGATTTTCTTTCTCCCTGAGCGTGTTGTTCTTTCACCCAGTAATCGGTGCTTTGACAATATGTCTCCATTTGAGTTTATTACCCAGTAACCGGTAATATCTCGCTGTTTCTTCCTCAATTGAGTCCTTTGTGGACATCCCTATCTGAGTACGGATTTTTATCCGATGTATCCTTTGTGGATAGTTTTGTTGTATTGGCATATTCCTCAATACATGCATTCTTTACGTCAGCTCGCGTCTTTCCATCTATTTATTTTCGTAGAATCCCTTTGTGTCTCCCAGCATGTTTTCAAGTCGTGACCTGCTCAAGAATTTTCACCTTATTACCCCCCAGAGTCTCTGTCTCCCTAGTAAGTGTGTTACTTCTATGAATTCTACAGTTTCTCCTGATTTCTTTTCCTTCGTGGCAATTATTCACCATGAAGATTTTATTTTGCATGCATACATTTGCATCATGAGGTCTCTTAGGGACCAAAATTCGTCTAGACGAAGATTTTAACCTTCATATCTCCGGCTAGAATGACCTTAAATAGGGGCATCTGTAAGACCCTAATTTTGACCCTAAGATCCCTCATGGCATCATGTTATTGCACAAGTGCATTGCCTCAAGGATCATAGCATGTTTGGCTCCTTAACCCTAGGGTTGGAACTTGTGTGAGTGGTTTAAGACCACCAAGCATACTTGTATTGTATATTATTGCTTTTCTTATTTTGATTTCTAACCAAAAGCACAAAAATATGTCACCAACTCTTTTTGTTTTGAAGCTCAAGTGATCATGTACTCCAATGCTCCTAGGAGGCTCCTAAGCTCAATGCAATGGCTAGATGAAGATGAGAAAAAGCTGACAATGGTCCACAAAGTTCCTAATCATCATATATGTATCCCAAGTATCTCAATTTTCCAATTTGATCAAGATAACCCAAAGGGCTTGGGGATTGTTTCCCAAGGAAACCCTAATTCAATTGTGCCTTGACCGTGCCTTGCTCATGAAGCAATCTCAAACTTGTAGCGGGGTATTCGTTATCATTAGAGATATTGACTAAATCCAAGGTGAACCATACAAGTCGAGCCGCCACCGTAATTCTATTTATCCAAAGGAATGGTTAGTAAGCGAACAAAAACCTAAAAGTTTTATCAAATCAAAAACTAGTAAAAATGTCAGAGATCAGATGTTATAACATTAAAAATGTTAAAACATAATAGTTAGGATGTACAAACCATCATCATACACAACTGTGATAGCTGAGATAATGAACAAATTCATGGAACTCATTAAGAGCCCAAAATATTACAAACAGGCATCAATGAGGACTGCCACAATTTACACATTTAAACAGAAAATAATAAAAGCTTCAGCTTCCAAACATCAGGGGGAACAACTTCTAAAACATAAGCCACAATAGCCACACCCAAAACAGTCTTCAAACACAGCACACCTCACATAGTCTTCAACTTCAGTCTTCAACACAAAAGGGGGGAACCATTAATCAGAGGAAGAAGTATCACCTTCACCTTCAGACCCTTTAGAGCTTTCAGAGCTGCCACTAGATTGAGCATTTAACCTCTCATTGAGGTATTGTCATCTGAATCTTTTGTCTCATCAGCCTTCTCCATTTCTTCCTTTTCCAGACTACAAATAAGAACCTCCAAAGCTTCTTTTCTTGCCTTGGCCACCCTTATACCATTATCCAGTTCTTTGCAGGTATCTTTTAATTGATCAATTAGGCTCCCTTGAGATGCAGGCTCCCTCCTGGAAGATGTCATGACAACATCATTGACATGAATTCCCTCAAATAGCTTATAGTGAATGGATAGTGGGGGATTTCTTCTGCTCGGAATGTCACTTGTATTAAGAATGCTTAGTTGTTGGCTCAAGATAATACCACAAATGATTGAAGGGAAGGCAATGGACAGCTTCACTGTATTTGTGGAGGCATGTCTGATAATTTGATCAAACATAAACCTTCCAAAATCATAGTTAATTTTGGTTCCAATTGCATGAATGATTCATCCAAGACCAATGGAGATGGTAGAGATATGATTACTAGGAACCCAGTTGGCTGAACCAATCTTGTGCAAGATGGCATATTTGACAGTTAGCTTGCCAGCTGATAGGTGATTCCTACTAGGCCATTCCTTAACTTGGCCAGCTGTAATAGTCTTACAGACCTCATTGTCTGTAGTCTCCAAATCCACTCCTCCATCAGTTCCTCTTCCTAGGAACTTGATGTTAATGGTTTGTGAGAATCTCACACATTTTCCCCTTACAAAAACCTTGCAAAACTCCCTGCTGCTCTTTTCATAAATATCCTCAAGGATATTCACAATAAACTCTTTTACTAACCCCTCATAACATTGGGGTAGAGCAACCACAGACTTCATCAGTCCAGCTTTCTTGATCAAATCCATCACTTCCTTTACCTCTACAGCCTCTTTTCCCAGCTCTCTTTCAACAACTACCCTCCTTTAGATGACAAACTTCCATTTGGAAGCATCATCTTCTAAATGAAAGGAGATATTATCTAAGTGCACAACTGCAGCTTTTCCTGGAGACTTGTTAACAACCTGCCTTTTTGCAGGGGAGATGTCTGGGACATCGTCTTCGACATCCTCATCAGAGTCAAACTCTCTCTTTCTTTCCTTTTCCTAACATCAACTCTACTCCAAGATTTGGAAGGTTCTACACCAGCAACCTTTTTCACTCTTCTTGCTGTTCTCATTTCAGCCACACTCTTCCCTTTTTTGGTCCTCAGTTTCTTTGCTACGCTAGGTTTCACCAGATGAACCAAGGTGTCATCTTCTTCCTCAAAACTTTCTTCCTCCAGATCAATGATATCCTCAGCAGTTTCATGAGACACACTTGCTGGTTTCTTGCTGGGTAAGTTTTTACCTAGAGAACATAATCCCTCAGCAGCCACTTCCTTTTCTAATCTATATGAGTCATCATCTTTCTCATCTTAGGGTACCTCCTCAAGAGAGGGGTCCCTTCTAGACAGAGGGGTAGAAACACACTTGACTGCATGCCCTTCACTTAGAATCCTAGTAACTAGGTTCCTAATGGCACGATCAGCATAATGCATGTCATTTGGAAGAGGAGATTTATCAGGTATATTACCTTGCTTACTTCCAGCCATGGAAGAGGGGCCTGGGGCATCACCTAGTATCACACAAAGAGGAGTAACGTCCAGCACGTCTTCATCTAGAAACTCCATGGAGGGAGTCTTTGCATGATGAGAGGTTTTTGACCCAGATGATGATGGATGTTGAGACATGTTGTTGAACTTTTGAACAAAATTTCTTTGCCCTAGTAGAGGTTTTCTGAGTAGTTGGATGAAGATGGAAAGAGTTGTGTTTAGGTAGCGTGTGGAAATGGCATAGATACTAGTTCTAATACTAGGTAAAGATTCATCATTAATGTGGCTCTTTCTTTTAAGTGGGCAGACACAATTTTTATTTCCTTTTCCACTCCACTTTAATTGCCATAATTTCACAAGAGTCCAAATCCCCAATTTCCCTCTTACATATTCAAGTTGATTATCATCTAAATCCCTTGCAAATCTGTCAACTAATTGCATTTCATGCTTTAGAGCTATGAATTTGTCTTCCACAAATTTTCTAATGGAGTGATGACATCAAATAATGTACTTGGTCCAACTGTGCTGAATAGGATTTTTGGACATAGTTGCAACATTCAGGTTTTCATAATACAATGTCATGACATCGTGTATGACATTGTATGCAATTATCAGTAGTTTCATCCAACCTTGTTGAAAACAGCTGCTTCCATCTGCTATATATTCAGCATAAACACCATTTTCATCTTTCAAATGTGTAGGAGCAGGTGTCCTTTCACTCTCCATCTCAATCTTCTCAACATTGTTCTTGGCACTTTTGCTTTGAGATAGACACATATTCCCTTCTATCTGCTTGACTTGTGGCCCAGTTCCAACAAAGCTCTCTCCAACTTCAGACTGCATAGTAACATGTCCACCTATCTGATTTAACCGTTCATCTATTTGAGCCATCATGACCTTTTCTCCTTTGAAAGTGAGGTTAAGTCTGAGCTTCTGGTGTGACATCCTTGTCTGACATTTCCCACAGACTTGTCTTTCATCACTCTTGACTGTTCCTCTAACAGCTATACTTATCTTCATCCCTTTTTCTTTGACATAGGTACACTTTGAGGAATAATCAAATTGACAGCTCCACATGTAGCAGTTGTCTTTGGTCCTGATTCCTTTCATAATCACTTCACTGTCTTTATTAGTAATCAGACATTCAGTTTTAGTGAAGTTAACATTCAGACCTTGATCACATAGTTGACTGATGCTTATTAGATTTGCAGTCAAGCCCTTAACTAGTAGAACCTTGTCAAGTTCAGGAACTCCAAGACAATCAAGCTTACCTGTTCCCTTGATTTCACCCTTTGCTCCATCACCAAAGGTTACATAGCTTATGGCATGATGATGAAGACCAATTAGCAGGTCTTGGTTTCCAGTCATGTGTCTGGAACATCCACTATCAAAATACCATTCTTCTTTGGCTGAGACTCTGAGGGGAATGTGAGCTATTAGACTTGTAACATTAGTCTTAGGAACCCATTGCTTCTTGTTGATAGGCCTGTTGTTAATACCTTAGGATTGACATTAATTTTGTAAAACAAATAATGTAATCATCTCTGTTGTTTTAATATGTTGGGTTGAAGAAATTCAACATCTGGACCAACATGTCATGTACGATGTCACGACATCATGTCTGTGACATCGCACATGTGTAGAAAACTGAATTAATTAATTCAGTATATATTATGGGATTAGTGAGGATATTTGGTGAATATCCTAACTCCCTTGTGGCGGTCTTAAAGACTCAATCAGAATAATAGGCTCTAAATATGGAGATATATATGGAGAGATTTTGGGAACTTGAAGACCTTATTTGTAGAAGAAATTTTCTGCTGAAGTTGTAACAGCAAAGAACAAGTCTGCTGAGATTTCTGAAGGCCCAAATCCAGTTGGGTGACTAGGTTATAAATAGCATATTGTAACCTAGTTGTTGTAAGCCTCTTAGAATGAAAATTTAGGGGTGTGTGTGAGGTAAACCTCCCAATCTGTGGGAAGGTTACCATGTGTTTCTCAGTGGTCAAAGCTGAGAGTTTTTGTAACTCAAAGCCTGTAAGCAAGAGTGATTATGTGCTTGAATGAAGTTGTGAAGCAAGTTCAAGTTGTTTTAACATTACATTGTATTTGTAGTGATAGGAATGGAAAATGGAGGTTTCTATCTAGGAGTTCCTAGGTATAGATTGCATTGGGTAGGGATTAAGTGAAGAGTTGTAAACGGGGGAGTTTAACTCTGAATTAATACTGCTGATAGTGGATCTTCTTCCTGGCTTGGTAGCCCCCAGACGTAGGTCATGTTGGACTGAACTGGGTTAACAATTTCCTGTGTTTGTTTACCTACTGCATGTTATAATCCTGTCTGCCATAACTCATCTTGTATCTCAGTCTGTTTATCAAGTTAATAACAAACCTGATACATAGCCTTCTGGTTGAATGTCAATCAGAATGTTTTGACATTCATCATTAATAGCACATACTGAATAATAGGCATGTTGATCTCAGTTCAATATGTAGTTAAGTCTGGTCTTCAAGAGAATTACAGACCTGGCCAAAGGATCATAGTGAAATTGTCAAACTGGATGTCTTGACAGTTGTTCGTGTAGGCTGATACTGAAGTTGAGACTGGTTAGTCTTTTACAGTACAACAAAGTTAGCATTGTCTGTTTTCAGGAACATAACAGAATCAACATGAGGTATATGCTCTGGATGTCAATCTGAATGTTGTAACATTCACATCTGACATCTTGTGCTAAATTGTAGGATAATCAGTTTTTCTGTTTCAACATTTTTCTCAGGCTATTCTTCAGGGATTCAACAGCTGAGAGAAAATCCAGGAAAATAACAACTAACCTACAATTAATGTACCTAACTAATAGCCTATTTGTTAGCTCCCTAATATGTGGAAATTAGGTTAACTTGCTAGACTTTTAGTTTAGGAAACACGAGTACTAAACCAGCAAATTGAAATACAGTAACAGGTGATGTGCAAATCAATATTGATATATCATGCTGATAACTGTCCAAACACTAAAGAAGTAAGTATGGTGTTGGATCGCAGTTGTGTCCTTGTACAAGAAGGACAGAACTAGGTGTTCTTCCATTCTAAGGTAATACAGTAGCAGATGTCGTGACTATTGTGAAAGCGTTCTTGAGTACAGGGTTTTAATTGGTATAACTGTCTTGCTGTATTAGTTACAATGTTGGATCAGATGTCATGACTTGGAGTAGAACATCTGACTTCTGACTACGCCAAAATTTCAAATGGTATCAGAGCAGGCATCCTGTTCTGCTTCTGGATTAGATCCATGGGTGATACTTTCTGGTATCTTGAAAGGAGTTATGTGAGTACTGATGCTGGAACCTGTGGAAGGTTCTGTAATTTTCCTGAATGGTCCCTTGAAGTAGGTGGATGGACTGTTCATGACAGGAATGGTGTGTACCTGTCTCTGGAGGTTGGAAATTGGCCTTTGTGTGGAACAGTTGTGCCAGTATTTAATCACATTCAAACTTGGTATGGTCTTGGAGGCTGATCTAGTGAAGTGTGTGTTCATGGGTTGAGTTGTATTATGATTTCCGCTGCATAATACCTGGCAAAACTCAAACTCTGATGTTGTTTCCCCTCATGTGGATGAAAGGCTGCTGTATTCAAGACTTCATCATAATCTACTGAAGATGTCAAAGATACTTGAGTCTCCTCAAGTCCATTCATCATGACGTTCTCACTTTAGGATGGTAAGAATCAACTGATCACTGATTCTTTTACTCTTTTGGGTAATGTATATGAAGACCTTGAAAAATTTCAAGGAAAGTTTGTTCAAAGGAGGTGGAACTAATGTTCTATGTGATGTTAGAACATGTTGTTCAACAAGTATGCAGCTACTGGTTAAAGAGCAGCTGTTTTTAGGTGTCAAACAAAGGGAGACTCTGTTTGGAACCTACTGCTGACCTGGAAGAGGAGACATCTGTGTGTGCTAAGTTGACAAAGGTAGGATCAACTGTGTGTATGCTCAAGAGGGTCACATGTAGAGATATGGTCTCTAGAAGTGGAGCTGGCTGAGATGTGACATTGTGCAATTTCCTGCTGCGTGTCCCACTCCTGTAGATTGGTCAGGGCTGGATAACTGTTCTCTGGAGTACTATGGTGTGTTGGAAGACAAGTCCTCTGGATGTTAGAAGTCAATAATGGGGTAACCTGATTGTTATTTCATTTAAGAGGATTGGAACCATGAGTCTTGTTATTCAAACACCTCGCTCAGAAGTGACAGTTCTTTCAAGGAGTGAGAATATGAAGATTCAGAGGTTGGTTGAGGTAGTATGCTCTGGCAATGCATATATACTATTGATTGGTGCTGTTTGTCTCACTAGTACTTATGGTCAGCTGGAGTCTGATTGATGTGAGTGGAGTATGTATAGGTATAACTCATAGAGTTAGTTGCCACTGGTAGGGATAGTGTGTGTCATGTTGAGACATTTGTGTACAATGCATGGTTATTGGTGTGGAGTTTCCATGATTGTTAATTTGAGGAGGAGTTTTGGTTAACCTCCTCAAGTTTGGTCAGCCTAGGGTCTGGTTGGCTGTCGACCTGTGTCACATGGTTCTGGTTGTTGGGTGACACGTTTGCAAGGAAGGATTCATCTCTCACATTCCTAAGGGTGAATCTAATCTGGAAAGAGTCTCAAGACTGTTGAGGTGCTTGCAAGCAGAAGATGGTGACACAAGAAGAGTACTTTCAAAGTATTCTTATGGTGAAAGTATCTGTAAGGATAATTGGGAAAGGATTTAAGATCAATGTCTACCTGTGCCAAGTACAAGTATTTAATTGATTATCCTTGGAGTTCCAGATAACTGATATTCTTAAAGATGTTGGAACATCCCTTCTTCAAGACCCTGTGCAGAATCGCAGGAAAGATATTACATTGGTTGTTGATCTCTCTCTTTGGTGGCAGCAAAAGAGTATAATCTCTAAAAAGGTTTCCTGGCAAGAAACATGGTCAGCCTTGGTGTGTACAAGAAGAAGAACACATCATAGTCCTGATGGTGGTTACTTGGATTAGTTTATTTCTGATCTAAGTAAGGAAGTGCATTGGCTAATGCACACTGTGGAGTTAAGAATAGGTGGCAACATTCTTGACATCATGGAAACAGCCTTGCTTTAGGAAGTGGAATCCTTAGCATAGCTGAAGGGAGGAAGTTCTTTCAAGTGGCAGA
This sequence comes from Lathyrus oleraceus, assembly GCF_024323335.1. Classification (NCBI taxonomy): domain Eukaryota; kingdom Viridiplantae; phylum Streptophyta; class Magnoliopsida; order Fabales; family Fabaceae; genus Lathyrus; species Lathyrus oleraceus. The sequence continues at coordinate 85,882,209 of NC_066580.1, read as the reverse complement.
AGAAGGAGCTGAATTCGACAGCTAGATGTCAAACAAAATGTTGTGACATTTGGTTCAACATCAGAGTCTTAGTTGGTGAAGTGGCACTTCAGCTTGAGATAGAAGGGTCTACAGAGTTGTAGATTGGATACTTCAAAAAGATCGTCCTCACTGCAGTTCTTTGGAGTTGCTGGATGGAGAGAATGTTACATGTTCATGTCTTAGAAAATCTAAGCTTTGTTCAACGTGTAGCTTGAAGTTCAAGTCTCACTTGGAAGGTCAGAATATCTTTGTGAGAAGTCTGATAAATGTGGAGAGGTCAATAAGTGGCATTTGACTCGTTCATATGAGGATCCATGAAGGAGGTACTCAACCAGTGGCAGTTGGTCCATCTCAAAAGTGAGTTCGAAGAATTAAGATAATCAACAGATGGCAGCTGATTATTCTTGAGGAAAGTCTGAGACAAATTACTTTTGAGCAGAAAAGTAGTAAGTGGAAGACAAAAGGAGATGTCACTCTATTCATCTCTTGGAGCTTGTGGTAGGAGTTCTAAGCTATCTATGGAAGATTATCTCTGGTAATGAGATGAGAATGTATGTGTCCCAATTTGTGTCTGGCTCTGTTGGACTAAGCTGGTGACTCAGTGATACCTGAAGATTATCAGATGGTGTGCCTTGTTATGTTGTGAGGATGTTCTAACTAATGTTAGAACACTTTGTGAAGTGGTTGTCTGTTCTGGTTAGAAGAGAGATTGACACAGAGTGTGGATGTGTTCAGCCAAGAGGGTTGAACAGAGGGTGTGCTCTTGAAGACATGAAGATGCGTCTTATGTTTTCCATTCATCAAGTGGTATGGGTTCTCTTTAAATCAGGAAGTATGTGAAGGTCCAACCATGGGGTGTTGGATATGTTCATCTGTGATCTCCAAGCTTCAAGAGGAGAGTTGGTTGTTCATGACAGGGGGAGTTTTGTCCTTGTGCTGCAAGTAATCATCAAGCTTGTGGTCTATGTGCTCTCAGATAACTGGGTATGGCACCTTGTTAGTTATCAGGATGTTGTGATGTATGTCAAGGCTGAGTGAGCAGAAGAATGTCTGACCGGATGTCATGACATTGCCCTGTACAATGCTGTTATTTCCTTCTGAATATTAAAGTCATTAGGAATTATGGATGTGGTGTGTCTAATTCTGATAAATTAGAATAAGCCTGATGGTCACAGTTGTGTGGTACAGGGGGAGTAACCATCTTCTGGTGTTTGTGATTTTGGCTTTAGCAGTGTCAGATGTCAAGTCTCTACTGGAGGTATGAAAGTGGTCTTAGGAAATGTTGAATACTGGGAGAATGCAGGGAAAACCCGCGTGGAATGTTGAGACATTGCGTGCAACGTGTCTGACTGCATATATGGAATAGTCTCCATGCACTGGAACTGCTGTTTCGAAAAAGAAACAGTCAAGAGCTATAAAAGGTATTCAAAGATAGCCTGAGATTTTGTTGGTGATTCTCTGACTCTTTCTCAGCAAACATTAATGAATCTTGACCAAGCATTTATTCCCACCGTTAATTCCTAAGCACGGGTTGGACTATTTAAAGGATGTATCAACACTCCTCTTCTCACAAGAGATACATTCCATTCCCTCTAAACCATGGGATATGTCAAGGTTTGGACAAATTGCGCCTGGATCTGGTTCTTTGAAGGGTTCATTTGTAAATGTTTAGCTAAAAAGGGGGAGAGAAATAGAGTCCTGATAATGTACCAGAAGCAAGCAAACTGTGGTGGTGATAGCAAACAGAAGTTGGCGTCAGGCACAAAAGCCACCAACTGGGTATATCACTTGTGTCTTGTGATCTGAGTTAAGAAGACAGCTGTGTCTTGTGATCTGAGTTACATTGTCTATGTACTCAGCATTACATATTCTTCCGGAAGCTCTCCGGTTGAGGGGAAGGGTTGTGATGCAGCTGTGCCTTGTACCTCTACTTCTTCATGTACACCAACTTTGGTGTTTGTGGTGGCGGAGATAATGACAGAGGCTTATTTGTTTTAGCTAAAATTTGCCAAAGGGGGAGATTGTTAATACCTTAGGATTGGCATTAATTTTTTAAAACAAATAATGTAATCATCTATGTTGTTTTAATATGTTGGGCAGAAGAAATTCAACATCTGGACCAACATGTCATGTACGATGTCACGACATCATGTCTGTGACATCGCACATGTGTAGATAACTGAATTAATTAATTCAGTATATATTATGGGATTAGTGAGGATATTTGGTGAATATCCTAACTCCCTTGTGGAGGTCTTAAAGACTCAATCAGAATATATAGGCTCTAATTATAAAGATATATATGGAGAGATTTTGGGAACTTGAAGACCTTATTTGTAGAAGAAATTTTCTGCTGAAGTTGTAACAGCAAAGAACAAGTCTGCTGAGATTTCTGAAGGCCCAAATCCAGTTGGGTGACTAGGTTATAAATAGCATATTGTAACCTAGTTGTTGTAAGCCTCTTAGAATGAAAATTTAGGGGTGTGTGTGAGGTAAACCTCCCAATCTGTGGGAAGGTTACCATGTGTTTCTCAGTGGTCAAAGCTGAGAGTTTTTGTAACTCAAAGCCTGTAAGCAAGAGTGATTATGTGCTTGAATGAAGTTGTGAAGCAAGTTCAAGTTGTTTTAACATTACATTGTATTTGTAGTGATAGGAATGGAAAATGGAGGTTTCTATCTAGGAGTTCCTAGGTATAGATTGCATTGGGTAGGGATTAAGTGAAGAGTTGTAAACGGGGGAGTTTAACTCTGAATTAATACTGCTGATAGTGGATCTTCTTCCTGGCTTGGTAGCCCCCAGACGTAGGTCATGTTGGACTGAACTGGGTTAACAATTTCCTGTGTTTGTTTACCTACTGCATGTTATAATCCTGTCTGCCATAACTCATCTTGTATCTCAGTCTGTTTATCAAGTTAATAACAAACCTGATACATAGCCTTCTGGTTGAATGTCAATCAGAATGTTTTGACATTCATCATTAATAGCACATACTGAATAATAGGCATGTTGATCTCAGTTCAATATGTAGTTAAGTCTGGTCTTCAAGAGAATTACAGACCTGGCCAAAGGATCATAGTGAAATTGTCAAACTGGATGTCTTGACAGTTGTTCGTGTAGGCTGATACTGAAGTTGAGACTGGTTAGTCTTTTACAGTACAACAAAGTTAGCATTGTCTGTTTTCAGGAACATAACAGAATCAACATGAGGTATATGCTCTGGATGTCAATCTGAATGTTGTAACATTCACATCTGACATCTTGTGCTAAATTGTAGGATAATCAGTTTTTCTGTTTTAACATTTTTCTCAGGCTATTCTTCAGGGATTCAACAGCTGAGAGAAAATCCAGGAAAATAACAACTAACCTACAATTAATGTACCTAACTAATAGCCTATTTGTTAGCTCCCTAATATGTGGAAATTAGGTTAACTTGCTAGACTTTTAGTTTAGGAAACACGAGTACTAAACCAGCAAATTGAAATACAGTAACAGGTGATGTGCAAATCAATATTGATATATCATGCTGATAACTGTCCAAACACTAAAGAAGTAAGTATGGTGTTGGATCGCAGTTGTGTCCTTGTACAAGAAGGACAAAACTAGGTGTTCTTCCATTCTAAGGTAATACAGTAGCAGATGTCGTGACTATTGTGAAAGCGTTCTTGAGTACAGGGTTTTAATTGGTATAACTGTCTTGCTGTATTAGTTACAATGTTGGATCAGATGTCATGACTTGGAGTAGAACATCTGACTTCTGACTACGCCAAAATTTCAAATGGTATCAGAGCAGGCATCCTGTTCTGCTTCTGGATTAGATCCATGGGTGATACTTTCTGGTATCTTGAAAGGAGTTATGTGAGTACTGATGCTGGAACCTGTGGAAGGTTCTGTAATTTTCCTGAATGGTCCCTTGAAGTAGGTGGATGGACTGTTCATGACAGGAATGGTGTGTACCTGTCTCTGGAGGTTGGAAATTGGCCTTTGTGTGGAACAGTTGTGCCAGTATTTAATCACATTCAAACTTGGTATGGTCTTGGAGGCTGATCTAGTGAAGTGTGTGTTCATGGGTTGAGTTGTATTATGATTTCCGCTGCATAATACCTGGCAAAACTCAAACTCTGATGTTGTTTCCCCTCATGTGGATGAAAGGCTGCTGTATTCAAGACTTCATCATAATCTACTGAAGATGTCAAAGATACTTGAGTCTCCTCAAGTCCATTCATCATGACGTTCTCACTTTAGGATGGTAAGAATCAACTGATCACTGATTCTTTTACTCTTTTGGGTAATGTATATGAAGACCTTGAAAAATTTCAAGGAAAGTTTGTTCAAAGGAGGTGGAACTAATGTTCTATGTGATGTTAGAACATGTTGTTCAACAAGTATGCAGCTACTGGTTAAAGAGCAGCTGTTTTTAGGTGTCAAACAAAGGGAGACTCTGTTTGGAACCTACTGCTGACCTGGAAGAGGAGACATCTGTGTGTGCTAAGTTGACAAAGGTAGGATCAACTGTGTGTATGCTCAAGAGGGTCACATGTAGAGATATGGTCTCTAGAAGTGGAGCTGGCTGAGATGTGACATTGTGCAATTTCCTGCTGCGTGTCCCACTCCTGTAGATTGGTCAGGGCTGGATAACTGTTCTCTGGAGTACTATGGTGTGTTGGAAGACAAGTCCTCTGGATGTTAGAAGTCAATAATGGGGTAACCTGATTGTTATTTCATTTAAGAGGATTGGAACCATGAGTCTTGTTATTCAAACACCTCGCTCAGAAGTGACAGTTCTTTCAAGGAGTGAGAATATGAAGATTCAGAGGTTGGTTGAGGTAGTATGCTCTGGCAATGCATATCTACTATTGATTGGTGCTGTTTGTCTCACTAGTACTTATGGTCAGCTGGAGTCTGATTGATGTGAGTGGAGTATGTATAGGTATAACTCATAGAGTTAGTTGCCACTGGTAGGGATAGTGTGTGTCATGTTGAGACATTTGTGTACAATGCATGGTTATTGGTGTGGAGTTTCCATGATTGTTAATTTGAGGAGGAGTTTTGGTTAACCTCCTCAAGTTTGGTCAGCCTAGGGTCTGGTTGGCTGTCGACCTGTGTCACATGGTTCTGGTTGTTGGGTGACACGTTTGCAAGGAAGGATTCATCTCTCACATTCCTAAGGGTGAATCTAATCTGGAAAGAGTCTCAAGACTGTTGAGGTGCTTGCAAGCAGAAGATGGTGACACAAGAAGAGTACTTTCAAAGTATTCTTATGGTGAAAGTATCTGTAAGGATAATTGGGAAAGGATTTAAGATCAATGTCTACCTGTGCCAAGTACAAGTATTTAATTGATTATCCTTGGAGTTCCAGATAACTGATATTCTTAAAGATGTTGGAACATCCCTTCTTCAAGACCCTGTGCAGAATCGCAGGAAAGATATTACATTGGTTGTTGATCTCTCTCTTTGGTGGCAGCAAAAGAGTATAATCTCTAAAAAGGTTTCCTGGCAAGAAACATGGTCAGCCTTGGTGTGTACAAGAAGAAGAAGACATCATAGTCCTGATGGTGGTTACTTGGATTAGTTTATTTCTGATCTAAGTAAGGAAGTGCATTGGCTAATGCACACTGTGGAGTTAAGAATAGGTGGCAGCATTCTTGACATCATGGAAACAGCCTTGCTTTAGGAAGTGGAATCCTTAGCATAGCTGAAGGGAGGAAGTTCTTTCAAGTGGCAGAAGAAGGAGCTGAATTCGACAGCTAGATGTCAAACAAAATGTTGTGACATTTGGTTCAACATCAGAGTCTTAGTTGGTGAAGTGGCACTTCAACTTGAGATAGAAGGGTCTACAGAGTTGTAGATTGGATACTTCAAAAAGATCGTCCTCACTGCAGTTCTTTGGAGTTGCTGGATGGAGAGAATGTTACATGTTCATGTCTTAGAAAATCTAAGCTTTGTTCAACGTGTAGCTTGAAGTTCAAGTCTCACTTGGAAGGTCAGAATATCTTTGTGAGAAGTCTGATAAATGTGGAGAGGTCAATAAGTGGCATTTGACTCGTTCATATGAGGATCCATGAAGGAGGTACTCAACCAGTGGCAGTTGGTCCATCTCAAAAGTGAGTTCGAAGAATTAAGATAATCAACAGATGGCAGCTGATTATTCTTGAGGAAAGTCTGAGACAAATTACTTTTGAGCAGAAAAGTAGTAAGTGGAAGACAAAAGGAGATGTCACTCTATTCATCTCTTGGAGCTTGTGGTAGGAGTTCTAAGCTATCTATGGAAGATTATCTCTGGTAATGAGATGAGAATGTATGTGTCCCAATTTGTGTCTGGCTCTGTTGGACTAAGCTGGTGACTCAGTGATACCTGAAGATTATCAGATGGTGTGCCTTGTTATGTTGTGAGGATGTTCTAACTAATGTTAGAACACTTTGTGAAGTGGTTGTCTGTTCTGGTTAGAAGAGAGATTGACACAGAGTGTGGATGTGTTCAGCCAAGAGGGTTGAACAGAGGGTGTGCTCTTGAAGACATGAAGATGCGTCTTATGTTTTCCATTCATCAAGTGGTATGGGTTCTCTTTAAATCAGGAAGTATGTGAAGGTCCAACCATGGGGTGTTGGATATGTTCATCTGTGATCTCCAAGCTTCAAGAGGAGAGTTGGTTGTTCATGACAGGGGGAGTTTTGTCCTTGTGCTGCAAGTAATCATCAAGCTTGTGGTCTATGTGCTCTCAGATAACTGGGTATGGCACCTTGTTAGTTATCAGGATGTTGTGATGTATGTCAAGGCTGAGTGAGCAGAAGAATGTCTGACCGGATGTCATGACATTGCCCTGTACAATGCTGTTATTTCCTTCTGAATATTAAAGTCATTAGGAATTATGGATGTGGTGTGTCTAATTCTGATAAATTAGAATAAGCCTGATGGTCACAGTTGTGTGGTACAGGGGGAGTAACCATCTTCTGGTGTTTGTGATTTTGGCTTTAGCAGTGCCAGATGTCAAGTCTCTACTGGAGGTATGAAAGTGGTCTTAGGAAATGTTGAATACTGGGAGAATGCAGGGAAAACCCGCGTGGAATGTTGAGACATTGCGTGCAACGTGTCTGACTGCATATATGGAATAGTCTCCATGCACTGGAACTGCTGTTTCGAAAAAGAAACAGTCAAGAGCTATAAAAGGTATTCAAAGATAGCCTGAGATTTTGTTGGTGATTCTCTGACTCTTTCTCAGCAAACATTAATGAATCTTGACCAAGCATTTATTCCCACCGTTAATTCCTAAGCACGGGTTGGACTATTTAAAGGATGTATCAACACTCCTCTTCTCACAAGAGATACATTCCATTCCCTCTAAACCATGGGATATGTCAAGGTTTGGACAAATTGCGCCTGGATCTGGTTCTTTGAAGGGTTCATTTGTAAATGTTTAGCTAAAAAGGGGGAGAGAAATAGAGTCCTGATAATGTACCAGAAGCAAGCAAACTGTGGTGGTGATAGCAAACAGAAGTTGGCATCAGGCACAAAAGCCACCAACTGGGTATATCACTTGTGTCTTGTGATCTGAGTTAAGAAGACAGCTGTGTCTTGTGATCTGAGTTACATTGTCTATGTACTCAGCATTACATATTCTTCCGGAAGCTCTCCGGTTGAGGGGAAGGGTTGTGATGCAGCTGTGCCTTGTACCTCTACTTCTTCATGTACACCAACTTTGGTGTTTGTGGTGGTGGAGATAATGACAGAGGCTTATTTGTTTTAGCTAAAATTTGCCAAAGGGGGAGATTGTTAATACCTTAGGATTGGCATTAATTTTTTAAAACAAATAATGTAATCATCTATGTTGTTTTAATATGTTGGGCTGAAGAAATTCAACATCTGGACCAACATGTCATGTACGATGTCACGACATCATCTCTGTGACATCGCACATGTGTAGATAACTGAATTAATTAATTCAGTATATATTATGGGATTAGTGAGGATATTTGGTGAATATCCTAACTCCCTTGTGGAGGTCTTAAAGACTCAATCAGAATATATAGGCTCTAAATATAGAGATATATATGGAGAGATTTTGGGAACTTGAAGACCTTATTTGTAGCAGAAATTTTCTGCTGAAATTGTAACAGCAAAGAACAAGTCTGCTGCGATTTCTGAAGGCCCAAATCCAGTTGGGTGATTAGGTTATAAATAGCATATTGTAACCTATTTGTTGTAAGCCTCTTAGAATGAAAATTTAGGGGTGTGTGTGAGGTAAACCTCCCAATCTGTGGGAAGGTTACCATGTGTTTCTCAGTGGTTAAAGCTGAGAGTTTTTGTAACTCAAAGCCTGTAGGCAAGAGTGATTATGTGCTTGAATGAAGCTGTGAAGCAAGTTCAAGTTGTTTTAACATTACATTGTATTTGTAGTGATAGGAATGGAAACTGGAGGTTTCTATCTAGGAGTTCCTAGGTATAGATTGCATTGGGTAGGGATTAAGTGAAGAGTTGTAAACGGGGGAGTTTAACTCTGAATTAATACTGCTGATAGTGGATCTTCTTCCTGGCTTGGTAGCCCCCAGACGTAGGTCATGTTGGACTGAACTGGGTTAACAATTTCCTGTGTTTGTTTACCTACTGCATATTATAATCCGTCTGCCATAACTCAGCTTGTATCTCAGTCTGTTTATCAAGTTAATAACAAACCTGATACATAGCCTTCTGGTTGAATGTCAATCAGAATGTTTTGACATTCATCATTAACAACACATACTGAATAATAGGCATGTTGATCTCAGTTTAGTATGTAGTTAAGTCTGGTCTTCAAGAGAATTACAGATCGGGCCAAAGGATCATAGTGAAACTGTCAAACTGGATGTCTTGACAGTTGTTCGTGTAGGCTGATACTGAAGTTGAGACTGGTTAGTCTTTTACAGTACAGCAAAGTTAGCACAGTCTGTTTTCAGGAACATAACAGAATCAACATGAGGTATATGCTCTGGATGTCAATCTGAATGTTGTAACATTCACACCTGACATCTTGTGCTAAATTGTAGGATAATCAGTTTTTCTATTTCAGCATTTTTCTCAGGCTATTCTTCAGGGATTCAACAGCTGAGAGAAAATCCAGAAAAATAACAACTAACCTACAATTAATGTACCTAAATAATAGCCTATTTGTTAGCTCCCTAATATGTGGAAATTTGGTTAACTTGCTAGACTTTTATTTTAGGAAACACGAGTACTAAACTAGCAAATTGAAATACAGTAACAGGTGATGTGCAAATCAATATTGATATATCATGCTGATAACTGTCCAAACACTAAAGAAGTAAGTATGGTGTTTGATCGCAGCTGTGTCCTTGTACAAGAAGGACAGAACTAGGTGTTCTTCCATTCTAAGGTAATACAGTAGCAGATGTCGTGACTACTGTGAAAGCGTGCTTGAGTACATGGTTTTAATTGGTATAACTGTCTTGCTGTATTAGTTACAATGTTGGATCAGATGTCATGACTTGGAGTAGAACATCTGACTTCTGACTACGCCAGAATTTCACCTGTGCTGTTTGGGTCTGGGTTGATAGTGAGTTTGATGATGAACAGGGCTAGGATAACCATACAACTTATAGCAGAAGGGCTTCATGTGACCAAATTTCCCATAGTAATGGCATCTCCATCTTTGGTGTTTCCCTTTCTGCTGTCTTCTCCTCTGATGTTGTGACATATGATGTGACATCACAGGTTTACTTTTACTATGGATGCATTTAGGTTTGGCTTGAGGTTTGCAACTAGTGTAACTGCTCTCAGGCTTAGATTCATTATACCCAATGCCAGATTTGTCTCCTGTTATTTGTCTAGTTTAGAGAATCTTGTCTAAGGAGTCAGATCCATTTTTTAACATCCTTACATACTCGGTCATTTCTTCTAGTTTCGCATTTAAGAACATAGCTTTAGTTTTAAACTTGGAGATTGTTTCCACATGGTCTGCCTTCTCATTCTCCAGCTGTACTATCTTATGGCTTTCAACTTGTTGACTTTCATCTAGCTTGGCATTCAGAACCACTACTTCTGTTATTAATTTGGAGATGGTTTCCAAGTGTTCTACCTTCTCATTCTCAAGTTAAGTTATCTCCTTCTTTTGGCTTTCAACCTGTTTACACAACTCTACACTTTTGTGACACGACTTTCTGTAGGTAGAGGCCAACTCTTCAAAGGTTACTTAATCATCACTTGAGTCTTCATCAGAACCCCATTTCCCTGTCAATGCAGTCACAAGATTTGCAGTTTCCTCTGTTTCAATTTCATCAGACCAAGTGGCAGCAAAACTCATCTTCTGCTTCTTGAGGTAGGTTCCATATTCAGTTCTAATGTGTCCAAACCCATCACATTCATAGCACTGTACTTCTTTTCCTTCTTTGGGCTTATCATCTGACCTTGCTCTTCTTCCAGCATTGTTGGATTTACTGATGCCAGATGAGATGTTCTTGACATTTGCCTTAGATCTTACATCCATCTTTTTTAACAGTCTGTTGAACTGTCTTCCCAGCATTGCTACTTCATTGGCTAAATCTTCATCAACCTCCTGACGATTTTCCATTTTTGTGTTCGACATAAAGGCCATGCTTTTGGTTTTCTTTTCAGAACCATCATTGAATCCCATCTCAAATGTTTGGAGGGAACCAATTAGCTCATCAACCCTCATGTTGGAGATGTCTTGAGACTCTTCTATGGTAGTCACCTTTATAGGAAATCTCTTAGGGAGTGACCTGAGTATTTTTCTTACTAGTTTTTCTATTGACATCTTCTCTCCCATGGCTCCTGAGGCATTAGCAATTTCAAGGATATTCATATGAAATTCATGAATATTTTCATCTTCTTTCATCCTTAAATTTTCAAACTTTGAAGTGAGCAACTGAAGTCTACACATCTTTACTCTAAAGGTGCCTTCATGAGTGGTCTTGAGAATGTCCTAAGCATCTTTGGACACTTCACAGTTGTTTACCAACCTGAAAATATTCTTGTCAACCCCATTGAATATTGCATTCAATGCTTTAGAATTTCCAAGGGCTAGATCATCCTCCTCCTTGGACCATTATTCTTTAGGTTTCTTATCAGTTGTGGCTTCTCCTTCTTTAGTAATTACAGGATGTACCCAGCCTATTAAAACAACCTTCCAAGCCTTGTTATCAAGAGATTTTAGGAAAGATACCATTCGAGGTTTCCAATAGTCATAGTTAGAACCATCCAAAATTGTTCGCCTGTGAACAGATCTTCCATCTCTCTCCATAGTACCAAAAAGTATAGTCCCTAGATCTCACCCAGAACAGAGCAGGATGCTTGCTCTGATACTAATTGAAATTCTGGTATCAGATATGAGATGTCGAAGGTAATGTCACGACACTAATATTTGAGTAACACAAATAGAAGAAAGATATAGATTGGTAATGCAAAAGACACAAGCAATTGTTAACCCAGTTCGGTGAAACTCACCTACGTCTGGGGGCTACCAAGCCAGGAAGGAAATCCACTAAAATAAAATCAGTTCAAAGACTCTCTGTACACTTCAACAAGTTACGGTCTTTCTCACCTAGTCTCTATCCGTGCAATATCTACCTAAGCACTCTTAGATATGAGAACCCACACACTTCCCTACAATCACACCTGTGATCTTAAACAACAATCCCTTGAGAAAAGAAAACACTTTTCAATAACACACTCTTGATTTTACTTCACAGTTTCAATCAAGAAGACACACACTTGATATTGCTTACCAACTTTGATCAAGTAGACACACACTCTTGCTTAACAGATTTGAGTGACAAATTACAACCATAAATCAGACAAATTTAATCATCAAAAGATGACTTGAATGGCTTACAAGTCTCACGACTAAACAAGACACAAACCGTAGCTCTCTCTCTATATTTCGCTCAGTATTGGTTATGTTGTTAAATAGGTTTTCCAAGTCCCTTTTTATAGAAGCTTTCAGTTGGGCTTGGACATCTTGAAAACCCTAAAACTGTTTTCCAATTAAATCTCTTCATAACAACTGGTTAGATCTCCTTGGAAAATAAGTAAATCAGGTTGTAATCAATGATTGAATGCGCCTGAAAATCAGATCTTCAATCATACATAGATTGCCATTAATTGTGCAATCACATAACACCATACATTCATACTGAATGTTCTATGTACAGGATGTCATGACATCGGTTCTAACATCCTGGAACAATCCTGCATAATTCCAAAATTCCTTTTATAAGTTCCAGCAGGTACAAAACATCAGATGTCATGACATCGTGTATGACATCCTGAAATAATCCTGCATAATTATGTTTTCCATTTTAACTCCAGCAGGTACACATGATATCTTATGTTAAGACATCACACATAACATCTTGTGAACACTCTTTGTTTTACCAAAATTGCTGCCAACATTTAGAACCAACAATAACTGACTCATCGACCCATAATATTCTCAAGAGAAACTCGTCTGAGTGTAGTATCGCGTAACAACTGTTATCAAGTCTACACCTGAACAATTTCCGCACTACGTCCTAAATAGGCCAAGATGGGTTAGGTGTTCTAAGGTCCTCAGCTTCTCATACCTAATTAGAAATAACAATGCCTAACCACAAATACTTGTGTGACATTTCCAAATCCAAAGGAGTCTCCACTGAGCAGATGGATCTCAAGCCAACTTGTTAAGGACTACCCCACACAAGTCGAACATGACTATACCATCCTCCTATCTTAATTGCACTCAAGTTCGGGTTAGAACTCATCTCACCACTCAGAGATCACCAAGCACAACAAGTAGATTATATCACACATACATATATACAAACATCACATATACAAATATATTCACACAAAAAGTAGGCTAAACCCACTGGAGACTAATCCCCAGCAGAGTCGCCACTTAATTTCTGTAGTAGGAAATTCATGATCATTAAGCTATTGACAAGCTAAAGATCATCAGTCTATAAACATAATAGTCTTCATGCTTTAATGTTATCCAATATAAATATTGCTCTCAATATTCATACCTATGTTTAAGACTTGATAACTCTTTATCCATGATCCATGAGATGTGATCTTCAGTCTATAAACATAATAGTCTTCATGCTTTAATGTTATCCCACTTCACAACAAAGCTTGACTACGGATACTTTAAAAATAGTGTCCTTATGTCTAATGTGATCTCATGATTAAGCCATGCTTGATACATTAAACGGACTAGCTATTCTAGGGACTTTATTAAACAAACATAATAAAGAAAAAGCCTTTTATTATTAATAAATAATTCAATACAAGTACCAAAAGTATTGGACTCTAGGGCTTACACCAACAATCTCCCACTAGCACTAGAGCCAATCAGGCTTTCCCATAATTCCCATAGATCTAGTATGGTCATCATGCTTCTGCTGCGCAAGAGGCTTTGTCAGTGGGTCAACAATATTGTCAAGTGTAGGCACTCTGCATATTTTCACATCTCCTCTATCTATTATCTCTCGAATGAGGTGATAACTCCTAAGTATGTGTTTGGATCGTTGGTGAGATCTAGGCTCCTTAGCTTGTGCGGTAGCACCATTGTTATCACAATAGAGACCAATGGGATCCACAGTGCTAGGAACTATGTCAAGTTTACTAATGAACTATTTGACCCAAACAACTTCCTTTGCTGCACTTGAGGCAACAATATACTCGGCCTCGATTGTAGAATCAACAACTGTATCTTGCTTTGAACTTTTCCAGCTCACAGCGCCACCGTTTAAGCAAAACACATAACCAGATTGCGATCTAAAGTCATCCTTATCGGTCTGGAAGCTAGCATCGGTGTATCCAATTACAGCCAACTCTTCCTGACCTCTATATATCAAGAATGAGTCCTTAGTCCTTCTCAAATACTTAAGGATATTCTTGACAGCTACCCAATAGGCATCACCAGGATCAAATTGGTACCTACTCGTTGCACTTAAAGCATACGAGACATCTGGTCGAGTACATAACATCGCATACATGATAGATCATATTGCAGATGCATATGGAATCTTATTCATGCGATCCCTTTCTTCCTTAGTTGAAGGGGATTGTGTTTTTGATAGACACAAGCCGTGTTGCATAGGTATTGTTAATACCTTAGGATTGGCATTAATTTTGTAAAACAAATAATGTAATCACCTCTGTTGTTTTAATATGTTGGGTTGAAGAAGTTCAACATCTGGACCAACGTGTCATGTACGATGTCACGACATCATGCCTGTGACATCGCACATGTATAGAAAACTGAATTAATTAATTCAGACATATATTCTGGGATTAGTGAGGATATTTGGTGAATATCCTAACTTCCTTGTGGAGGTCTTAAAGACTCAATCAGAATATATAGGCTCTAAATATGGAGATATATATGGAGATATTTTGGGAACTAAAAGATTGAAGACCTTGTTTGTAGCAGAAGTTTCTGCTGAATTTGTAACAGCAAAAAAGAAGTTTGTTGTGATTTCTGAAGGCCCAAATCCAGTTGGGTGATTAGGTTATAAATAGCATTTTGTAACCTATTATTTGTAAGCCTCTTAGAATAAAAAATTAGGGGTATGTGTAAGGTAAAACTCCCAACATGTGGGAAGGTTACCATGTGTTTCTCAGTGTTCCAAAACTGAGAGTATTTGTGACTCAAAGCCTGTAGGCAAGAGTTGTTATGATCTTGAATGAAGCTGTGAAGCAAGTTCAAGTTGTTTAACATTACATTGGAGTTGTAGTGATAGGGATGGAAACAGGAGGTTTCTATCTAGGAGTTCCTAGGTATAGATTGCATTGGGTAGGGATTAAGTGAAGAGTTGTAAACGGGGGAGTTTAACTCTGAATTAATACTGCTGATAGTGAATCTTCTTCCTGGCTTGGTATGCCCCCAGAGTAGGTGATGTTGCACCGAACTGGGTTAACAATTTCCTATATTTGTTTTCCTTCTGCATGTTATAATCCTGTCAGCCATAACTTAGCTTGTAAGAGATAATCACAGACCTGGTACATAGCCTTCTGTTTGAATGTCAATCAGAATGTTTTGACATTCATCATTAACAGCATATACTGAATAATAGGCTGGTTAGTTTTTTCTGCTTCAGCTCAGTATTTATCTCAGTTTGTACCTCAAGAGGATATCAGACCTGGCCAAAGGATCATAGTGAAACTGTCAAACTGGATGCCTTGACAGTTAGTCCTGTATGCTGATACTGAAGTAGAGACTGGTTAGTCTTTTACAGTACAGCAAATTTAGCACAACCTGTTGTCAGGAACATAACTGAATCAGATTGAGGTATATGTTCTGGTTGTCAAACTGAATGTTGTGACATTCATTCCTGACAGCTGTAAGATCCCGATTTTGTCCCTAAGATCCCTCATGGCATCATATCATAACATTGCATTGCCTCAAGGATCATTGGACACCTTGCTTCCTTCCCTATGGGTGCGATCTTTCTTGAGAGTGGTTCTTGATCACCAAGCACTTCTTGTATTTGTATATCATTGCTTTTCTTTTAGTCACTAACCAAAATGTACAAAAATATGTCATTAACCCTCTGTCTTGGAGATGAAGCAATAAGAGGTCAAAGCAATTAAAGGCATTCATTGAGCAATAGATGATGGTCATTCTTGAGATTTGGACCCCACAATCATTCACAAGAGTTCATATGAGCTATGATGTCATTTTGAAGCAAAATCCAAAGTGGTAGAGGTTTAAATTTCATCAGAACATTTTCAGGTCATCTGAAGACCTAGAAAGTCAACTGCAAAGTCAACTGTGGATTTGGAGGTGGGTAGTGATTAGAAATACTTCATTCATGTTCAAACAAGTCTCATTTGACATTTCAAACACTCACATTGAAGAATTTGAGGTCTAGTAAAAAATTTCCCAAAATAGAAAGTGACCCATAATTTGAACTTTCCAAAAATGGAAGGGTTTTAGACCAACTTCAACTCAATCTTACATCATCAGAAAATCTTCAAATTAAATTTTGTTGAACATGAAAGTTGTAGATCTTTCTCTCCAATTTCCAAAATGTCCAAGATCATGTATTTATGATGTGTGGTTGAGGAGATATGATCAAATCATTGCCAAGTATGCATGGGACTTCAAATGACCATATCTTTTGATTCAAAGCTCCAAAATGAGTGGTTCTTCTTGCAATATTCTCCTCTTCACCTCTAATTTCCAAATCATGCATCACATTACATAAAATCTCATCACATAATCACTTGCTATTCCATGTCTTTTTTGGAGGGAAATTGCAAAATTCAAAAATGGTGCATTGTATGGACTTTTTACCATTGCCATTGGGTTTAAAAGATGATTTTAAGTGAGAATGATGAAGCAATTGGTACTGTTCACGTGTAAATGGTACATGCACCATGCAAATTTTGATTTTTGGCAAAATACCTTATTATCATTAACCAAGCTAATTATGGATTAGCAAAGTGATTAGGGCTTCATATAAATACCAAAACCCTAATAGAATTGAGGGAGGTTAATCATTTTTTCACATTTCAAGATCCAAAAATTCTCTCCCTCCAAATTTTTCTCTCATTCATAATTCAATTTTCTTCCAAATAGCATGGCATTTTGACTTCATATTCTTGTTCCCTAGCTTGGATTTAGTGTAGATCAAGTGTTCTTTTGTTGGATTCGTGCAAGAATAGTGCAGTTCAAGTTCATCAAGTTGAAAATGGAGATTCTATTTTGAGCTTGATCCAGCACCTTTCAAGCTTCAATTGCTTCATAAAACTTCATTTCAAGTGTTGTAGAGTAGATTTGGACCAATACAAGCTGTGGATCGTGTGAATTCAAAGGTTCTGCACTTCAAGAGGTACCTAAGTTGCTTTAAGTTCACTTGAATTTTGCTTTGCTTGGTTGCTTAACCACTTAGGTGTAATCCCTAATCTTCATGTAGTCTGGAAGACCTGTCATGTTACTTTGGCAGGCACCTCTCTGAAGCCCTCCTTAAGAGGCAATGTGTGTGCTTGTTTAATTTTGTGCCAAGCAGGTAAAGTCCTCTTAAGAGGCAATTGGCAGATAAAAGAGATGTGTAATCCATCTCCTGCTACTCAGTGTGTCATTCACCTTGCTCACACCATGTGTTGATGCATTGTGAATAATAACCCAAGATCTTATAGAGTCAATCATTTGTGGAGAAGAGTTCCTACTTTCTGAACTCTCACACTTTCCATTGATCAAAGCTCTCCCTGACAAGGGATAAGAGCTATGAGGTACGCCCCTCATCTCCATTTCATCTGCTTCATCCTAATTCTCAATGTTAGGGTTAAGAGCTCAAAACACCCCATTCCAGTTGGCTAAAAAACCTAACCCTGTTTGAGCCTATTGATTGTGTATAGTGTGTGCTAATTGACTTGTTTATTTGCTTACTTGTCCACTTGTGCATAGTTGCTTATGTATGCCTTTGTGCATGTATCTTCATTACTTGTATATCATTTCATAAACATTGTTCATTACTTTGTAACATTTTGCTTTGCCCATGGAGGAGACAAGCATAAGTCCATTGATTGGCAGTTGTTTCCTGTGATATGGTAGGAGACTAGTATAAGTCCATTGATTGGCATATGGTATCCTTGTTTCTTTGTTTTGTGAGATTAGTATAAGTCCATATATTAGCATCTGGTATCCATCTTGTTTTATTTGCTTATTGCTTTGTGTTGCCTGTTCCAAAGGAATCACTTGGATCATCTACATATGATCTCAAGAGGTGAACATCTAAGAAGTTTTACTTCCTCATCTTCCCACCTTTTGTTTCTTTAAACCTCCATTTGCATGTTGACTCAAAACCTGAAAAAATATTGTGCAAAGATTTCACTTGTTTTCAAACTAGAAACATGGGCCTTAAGCCCTTGATTTTCAAATCTCATTTTTCACTATACTTCTTTTGAATTGATTTCTAATCATACTTTGACTTCATTTTGTAAATACTCATAATTGGTTAATTTCACTCATTCAATTGTTTTGTGGCTTTGTCCATTTCTTGATAAGTTTTCATACATTAGCCATAGATCTCAATTATCTTAGTTGTTGATGTTAATCTCACCTTTTGTCCTTAGTGATTGAATTGTAAGACTTCCTTGCTTATTATAGGGCACGGTCCCTCACTAGCAAGTTGAAGCTTTTCTCACATGGTGGATGTGTGTTTGTGTAAGGTTGAGTTTTCTCCCGTGGATAATGAAAGACCTTAGGACTTTTGTTTAAAATCAATTCACTCACTTTTGGAAATCTTTTAGCCGAACTACGGCGTTTTGATCCTTACCTTTCATGGAAGGTACGTAGGCAACGAGTTCATCCATTCAAACACAAAAATAATAACTTGTATATTCTTTTCTCATCCCTTCAATCATGTTTGCACAATAAGTATTTCATAAACAAATAACATTTCGTACAACAAGTTGTGAAAAGGGCTCCTAGGAGTACCTAGGACGTTTTGGGTGCCTAACACCTTCCCATTGCGTAATTAACCCCTTACCCAGATCTCTGATCTTTTCATTAGTTTTCTATGTGTAAAACTTCTTAGGCTTTTGTTCGCTTTTTAGCCATTCCTTTGGATAAATAAAAGTGCAGTGGCGACTCGATTCGTTGTATGCTTTGCTTTTGATTTAATCAATAAATCATAAAGTGACGAATACACCGCTATAGAAAAGTGGCGACTTTGCTGGGGACTCTCCTTGGTGGTTCTGCCTACTTTTCACCCTTGTTGTATCATATTTGTTTATTTGTTATATGACATATTTTTGTAAAATTTGGGATTACTGTATTGATTGTAATGATTGAGTTGCTTGATATACAATTGCTGTTTTCTTGGTGATCTCTGTGAAATGAGTTCTATACCCGAACTCGAGTGCACCTTAGGATAGGAGAATGGCATAGTCTCGTCGACTTGTGTGGAGTTATTCCTTAGCAAGTTGACTTGCGAGTCCATTCACTTGGTGGAGGTCATTTTGGATTAATAATGTCACACAAGTTATTTGTGGTTAGGCATTATTCTTTCAACATGCGCCTTAGAAGCCAAGGACCTTAGTTTACCAAGCCCATCTTGGCCTATTTTTAGGACGTAGTGCGGAGGTTGTTCAGATGTAAGATCTGATGCGATTGTTACGCGATACTACACTCATAAGAGTCTCTCTTGAGAATATTTTTGGAATACGAGTATTCGTTCCTCCGATAATATTCGAAAGATGGGATGATGACTATGGGAACCTCTTGTAGAACATGTTCGGCAGGTTTAAACCCTAGTACACTCCCTTTGGGTGGTTCTTAACCGAGACTCCATGCTCGTGACTCTCAACAAACCCATGATTCATGGTTGAGTCGTTCAGACATCCTTAATATCAATGGAACTTGGGTGTTGATAAGATGAAAACCATAATCCACCAAAATGGATGATTGATATTAAGGATGATTGAGCCGGTTCATATATCGTTAATATCAGTGGAACTTGGGTGTTGATAAGGTGAAAACCATAATCCACCAAAATGGATGATTGATATTAAGGATGCCATGATCTTTCCCATGACCTTTGTCTGGTGTGACTTGCTTGATCCTTGAGTGTGATTGTTGCATTCATACATTCATGCATTCATCTGCATTCATGTCATCAGAAAAATCAGAAAATTTTCAAGGAACTTAAAGGGTTTATTTGCAAAATTTTTAGACATGGAAAAACCAAAAAGGCATACAAAGAAGTACAGCTTTAGACAACCCGATGTGAAAGAGTTAAGGAATCTGACATCTAATGTATTAGATCCCTTGGGTTTCAAAGCTCGTTATGGGAAGCTTCTGCCTCTGTTGACTACTCAGGTTGATGAGTACTTTGGCGCAATTTTATGATCCTCTGTATCACTGCTTCTCTTTTCCAGACTTTCAGCTATTGCCTACGCTTGAGGAGTATGCTCATCTTGTGCGTATTCCTCTTCTGGATCAGGTGTCGTTCAGTGGCTTAGAGAGTATTCTGACTTCTCGAGAGATCGCAGACTTGGTGCACATAGATGAATCCCTGATTGAAGCGCATATGACCATCAAAGGTGGAATTCAGGGTCTTGCTTCTGATTTCCTCATCGCTCAAGCTACCGTTTATGGGAAGGCCATGAGTGAGGATGCCTTTGAGGCCATATTCGTGTTGCTCATCTATGGATTGGTATTGTTCCCCAACATCGACATATTTGTGGATGTGAACGCCATTAGGATCTTTTCTGTTCTTAATCCCGTTCCTACTCTATTGGGTGATACCTATTTCTCTTTGCATCTGAGGAATGCAAAAGGTGGAGGAGCTATTGTGTGCTGTTTGCCTCTGTTGTATAAGTGGTTTATTTCTCACTTACCGCAGACGGTCGCTTTCAAGGAGAACAAGGGATGTCTACGGTGGTCTACGAGACTTATTTCTCTCACTAATGATGATATCTCTTGGTATGATCGCATGTATGACACAGTTCAGATCATTGATTATTGTGGTGAATTCCCTAATGTGCCTCTTCTTGGTACATGTGGTGGGATCAGCTACAATCCTATATTAGCACGTCGTCAGCTTGGGTTCCCCCTAAAGGATAAACCTCATAACATTCTGTTAGAAGGTGTGTTCTTTCAGAAGGGTAAAGATCCCCAAGGCCTGAAAGCCAGGATAGTCCGCGCTTGGCGCAAAATTCACAAGAAGGGTAGAAGTGAGTTGGGTCCGAAGAACTGCATTGCTTTGGAGCCGTATACGGCTTGGGTCAGGCAAAGAGCATCAGAGTATCTTATGCCTTATGATTATCTGAGACCCACACCTTCGGATGTGGCTAGGCCTTCAACCCTCCCTAACCAAGGCGTAGAGGAGTTGAGAGAAGAAGACCTTTCACGTGCGTGGGTCCGTGAAAGAGAAGAGTTGCTTCAACAGCTTAAAGAGAAGGACGCTCTGATCGAATTTCTCGAGCATCAAGTGATAGATGATCTGAATGATGCCTGGACTTCTCTGCTTCCTCAGTCTTCCAAATTCTGGAAGAGGAAGTACGATCGATTTGCTAAGGAGAAAGCGGATATGGAAGCAGCATACAAGAGAGATATCAAGAGGCTTTGTGCATCTCGTCGTCCGGTATCTCGAGCCTTTAGGGATCCATAGAATGTTTACTTTCCTTCTCTCTTGTAATAATTGACAATGATGTACTTCTTTGTTCAAATATATTTGATGAGATATTTTCCATATGCGATTAAAATGATTAATATTCAAAAATTGCAAATAATACCCTGAAAGTTCCTTGAAAAAAAAACAAAGCATATGCACGAGCATTGCATGCATCATTTTGAACAAAGCAGGTGTTGTTCCGGTCTTCTTGCCTGTGGCCTAACTTTGTGCTCTTCATTTATTTTGAAGACAAGCTGACTCATCGGTACTACACCCGAGCTAATTCTATAAGAGTGATGGATCAACTCGAACAAGAGAACCGTGAACTGAAGGAAGAGATCGCCAGATTGAGCGCTCTGATGGAGCAATTCCTAGCTGCCCAGAATCAACCGTCTCCGACTCCTGCAACTCCTCCCCAGAGGACTGTTATATCTGAAGTAGTTGCGTCAACTGTGCCAGCTGCCAGTGCCCATTTCATGCCAGCCATGCCAGCCGGGTTTCCGTGGGGTATGCCTCTTGGTTTTATGCCTGATATTCCAGCTCCTACATTTGCTTCCATGCCGGCATCTAGCCCGGTCCTTGCAATGCCTCCTCCTATCGTGCATACCACTCCTAGGGTAGACGACACCATCTACCATTCTGAGCCGTCCGAGGGCCCAGATGTTAATGAGAAGATGGAAGCTATGAACGACCAATTCCTTGAACTCCGCAAGGAATTGAAGACCCTCCGAGGAAAAGA
Organism: Lathyrus oleraceus; assembly: GCF_024323335.1. Taxonomy (NCBI): domain Eukaryota; kingdom Viridiplantae; phylum Streptophyta; class Magnoliopsida; order Fabales; family Fabaceae; genus Lathyrus; species Lathyrus oleraceus. The sequence goes on along the minus strand of NC_066580.1, from coordinate 85,860,334 downwards.
TTTGTTCGGCAAGTCTGCTGCTGAATTATGTTTGGTTCCCGGTGTTAAGATTCCTGTCAAATTCAAAGTCCCAGACTTTGAGAAGTATAAGGGGAACCCTTGCCCGCTCAGCCACCTGGTGATGTATGCCAGGAAAATGTCTACTCAGACGGATAATGATCAACTGCTGATTTATTACTTCCAGGATAGTTTGTCTGGTGCAACTCTTCATTGGTATATGAGCCTAGATAGTGCAAACATCCATTTCTTCAACGATCTTGGCGAAGCCTTCGTCAAACAATACAAATACAACGTGGATATGGCTCCTGACCGTGATCAACTCAGAGCCATGTCCCAGAAGGACAAAGAGACATTTAAGGAATACGCCCAGAGGTGGCGAGAGCTGGCAGCTCAGATTACTCCTCCGCTGGACGAGAAAGAGATGACTAAGATCTTTTTGAAAACTCTTAGTTCATTTTATTATGAGCGGATGGTCGCTAGTGCTCCCTCTGATTTCACCGAGATGGTGAACATGGGGATGCGATTGGAGGAAGGAGTCCGGGAAGGACGTTTGACTAAGGATGAAGGCTCTTCTAGCAAGCAATATGGCGCATTTGCAAAGAAGAAATATGGGGAGGCACATGCTGAGCAATCCCATGTTAAACCCAGAAGACCCTCTGATAAGAGGAAGCTTGTGCGTCATCAGCACCAGGTGGCTAGTGTAGCACCCGTCTTCAGGGATAATTATCAGCATCAGCAACATCAGCAATATCATCATCAGCAACACAATCAACAACAATCTCCTCAACCGTATCATCAACGACAACATCGCCCTCAGCAGCAGGCTTACCAGCCTCGCAGTAGTAATCCAGCTGGTCAGAATTATGAGAGGAAGAAGATCACTTTCGATCCTATTCCTATGTCATACGCTGAGCTATATCCCTCTTTAATAGAGCGGAAGCTGATTACCCCGAGGGATCCTCCGGTTGTACCTGCTAACCCGCAGTGGTGGTTCAAGCCCGACCAGCATTGTGTTTATCACTCCAGTGCTCCAGGTCACAATATAGAAAACTGCTATCCGTTGAAGACTAAGATTCACGACCTTATGAGATGCGGCATTCTGAGCTTTGAGGACTCGGGCCCCAATTTTACGAAGAACCCATTGCCCGAGCATGGGAAGTCGGTTAACATGGTCCAGGGTTGCCCTGGCAAGTATAAAGTCAAATATGTAAGCCATATTCGACAGTCATTGGTTGAGTTGCATCGTCTGCTGTGTGATTACAGTCATTCGATGGGTCGCGCAAGACCGTGATTGGGGAAGTTGATCTCCCAATCAAGATTGGACCAAGTGATTTCCAGATTACTTTTCAGGTTATGGACATCCACCCATCTTATAGCTGTCTCCTTGGTAGACCATGGATTCACGAGGCTGGCGCCGTGACATCCACCCTACACCAGAAGCTGAAATTCGTCAAGAATAAGAAACTGGTTGTGTTAGGGGGAGAAAAGGCTCTCCTGGTTAGCCATCTGTCTTCTTTCTCATATATTGATGCTGAGGATGAAGTTGGAACGCCTTTCCAAGCTTTGTTTACTGTTGAGCCGATTGAGAAGAAGTCTCCTTCATTTGCTTCCTATCGAGATGCAAAACTGGCCATTGAATGTGGTGCAGTTGCTGGGTTAGGGAAGATGATTGAGCTTGAAGATAATAAATCCCGGGCTGGCATTGGCTATTCTTCTGGGGTCTTCAATGAGAAAGGGTTGTTCAAGAGTGGAGGTTTCATCCATGCTGATCAAGCTGAAGAAGCTGCTGCTATTTTTGAAGAGGATGCGGAGGATACTGGCAACTTTGTTATCCCTGGCGGGATCTGCCATAATTGGGTCGCTGTGGATGTTCCTACGGCCATTCATAAGTCATCGTAATATGTTCACTTTGTTTGAAAACCTTTCTCCCATGCCAAAAGGAGAAGTGATGACATTGTTGGCATCATATATACAATGATATTACATTCAATTAATTCATGTTAAATATTTGTTTTTCCATTTGTTTTCACTTTTTGCTTTTTTGCATGAAATCGGTGATCACAAAAAAACCCTAAAAACAAGAATAAAAGAAATCTTTTCATCTGCATAATTATTTGTTTGTTTAAATTCTAAAGTTTTTCATTATCTAAAATCATTATGCAGGTTGATTCTAAAACCCATTGAACATAATGATCCAACGCCATCTCCCAATTTTGAATTCCTTGTATTCGAGGCAGAGGAAGATGATGTTGAAGGGATTCCTGACGAGATTACCCGTCTCCTTGAGCACAAGAAGAAGATCATTCAGCCGTATCTCGAAAATCTGGAAACAGTCAACTTGGGGTCTGAAGATTGTGTTCGTATGGTGAAGATTGGGGCACTCCTTGAAGAGTCTGTTAAGAAGGGGTTGATCAGTCTGCTACGAGAATATTCCGATATGTTTGCTTGGTCGTACGAGGATATGCCAGGTCTAGATACAGATATTGTGCAACATTTCCTGCCTTTGAAGCCTGAGTGCGTGCCTGTGAAGCAGAAGCTCAGAAGAACTCATCCAGATATGGCAGTGAAGATCAAAGAGGAAGTTCAGAAGCAAATTGATGCGGGGTTTCTCTTGATTACTGAGATTTGAATAAAGCTAGTCCGAAAGATGATTTCCCTCTACCACACATTGATATGTTGGTAGACAATACAGCTAAATTCAAAGTCTTTTCGTTTATGGACGGATTTTCTGGATATAATCAAATCAAGATGGCACCCGAGGATATGGAGAAGACAACATTCATCACACCTTGGGGAACATTCTATTATCGAGTGATGCCCTTCGGTTTGAAGAACGCTGGAGCCACGTATTAACAAGCTATGACTACCTTGTTTCATGATATGATGCACAAGGAGATAGAGGTCTATGTCGATGATATGATTGCTAAGTCCCGAATGGATGTTGAAGATGTTGAGCATTTGTTGAAGCATTTTCAGCGTCCGAGGAAGTACAAGCTTCGTCTGAATTCGAACAAATGTACATTTGGAGTCCGTTTCGGTAAGTTATTGGGTTTTGGTGTCAACGAGAGAGGTATTGAGGTTGATCCTGCAAAGGTCAAAGCAATACAAGAGATGCCTGCGCCCAAAACTGAGAAGCAAGTCCGAGGTTTTCTTGGCCGTTTGAATTATATTTCCAGATTTATATCCCACATGACTGCCACATGTGCGCCGATATTCAAGCTCCTCCAGAAAGATCAGTCTCTTGATTGGACCGAGGATTGCCAGAAAGCTTTCGACAGTATCAAAGAGTATCTGTCTGAACCTCCGATCTTGTCTCCGCCTGTAGAAGGAAGACCTATGATCATGTATCTCATTGTTCTTGAAGACTCCATGGGTTGTGTACTCGGTCAGCAAGACGAATCAGGGAAGAAAGAATCTGCTATCTACTACCTCAGTAAGAAGTTTAATGATTATGAGTCTCGATACTCTATGCTTGAGAAGACGTGTTTTGCTTTGGCTTGGGCTGCTAAGCGTTTACGTCGGTACATGATAAATCATACAACTTGGTTGATATCCAAAATGGATCCAATCAAGTACATCTTCGAGAAGCCTGCTTTAACCGGGAGGATTTCCCGTTGGCAGATGTTGTTGTCTGAGTATGATATCGAATATCGAGCTCAGAAAGCTATCAAAGGTAGTATCTTGGCTGACCATTTGGCACACCAGCCGATTGAAGATCATCAGTTTGTTCGGTACGACTTCCCAGGCGAGGAAATTCTATATTTGAAAATGAAAGATTGTGATGAGCCTACACTTGATGAAGGTCCGGAACCTGGTTCCAGATGGACGATGGTGTTTGATGGCGCTGTAAATCAGTATGGAAACGGAATTGGGGCAGTAATCATTACTCCTCAGGGCACACATATTCCGTTTACAGCAAGGCTAACTTTCAAATGCACGAATAATATGGCTGAGTACGAAGCCTGTATTATGGGATTGGAAGAGTGCATTGATCTGAGAATTAAGCACCTCGATGTGTATGGTGATTCGGCCCTGGTTGTCAATCAGATCAAGGGAGAGTGGGAGACGAATCAACCAAGTCTCATTCCGTACAGAGATTATGCGAGGAGGATTTCAACGTTCTTTACTGAAGTTGACTTTCATCATATTCCTCGAGAAGATAATCGGATGGCGGATGCGCTTGCTACGCTTGCTTCGATGATTGTAGTCAAGTATTGGAATGAAGTTCCCAATATCACCGTGATGCGCTTGGATAGACCAGCTCACGTATTTGCAGTTGAAGAAGTCAAAGATGATAAGCCTTGGTATTTTGATATCAAGAATTTCCTCCAGAACCAGGTGTACCCGCCTGGAGCATCTGTGAAAGATAGGAAAACTCTGAGAAGGTTATCAGGCAGTTTCTAACTCAATGGTGAAGTGCTTTACAAGAGAAATTTTGACATGGTTCTGCTCAGATGCGTGGATAGACACGAAGCAAACTTGTTGATGGCGGAGGTCCATGAGGGTTCATTTGGTACTCATTCCAATGGACATGCCATGGCTAGAAAGATGTTGAGAGCAGGCTACTATTGGCTGACAATGGAGTCTGACTGCTGCAAATATGTGAAGAAATGCCACAAGTGTCAGATTTATGCGGATAAGATTCATATTCCTCTGACACTTCTGAATGTGATTTCATCACCATGGCCTTTCTCTATGTGGGGGATCGACATGATTGGCATGATTGAACCGAAGGCGTCCAACGGACACAGGTTTATTCTCGTAGCTATTGATTACTTCACCAAATGGGTTGAAGCAGCGTCGTATGCTAATGTGACCAGGAAGGTGGTCGTGAAGTTTATCAAGAATCAGCTAATATGCCGTTATGGTGTGCCTGATAAGATCATTACTGATAATGGATATAATCTGAACAACAAGATGATGGATGAGTTGTGCGCTGAATTCAAGATTGCACACCATAATTCCTCTCCTTACAGGCCCAAGATGAATGGGGTTGTTGAAGCTGCTAACAAGAATATCAAGAAGATTATCCAAAAGATGGTTGTTACGTACAAATATTGGCATGAGATGCTACCATTTGCTTTGCATGGATATCATACATCTGTCCGCACTTCAACAGGGGCAACCCCTTTCTCTCTTGTTTACGGCATGGAGGCTATTCTCCCAGTAGAGGTGGAGATCCCCTCAATGAGAGTCTTGATGGAAGCCAAGTTGACTGATGCTGAATGGATTCAGAGTCGTTACGACCAACTGAATTTGATTGAAGAGAAGCGATTGACTGCCATGTGTCATGGTCAGTTGTATCAGCAGAGGATGAAGAAAGCATTCGATAAGAAGGTCAAGCCTCGTGTGTTCCGAGAAGGTGACCTCGTGCTCAAGAAACTCTTGTCATTCGCGCCCGATTCCAGGGGCAAGTGGACTCCAAACTACGAGGGTCCATATGTTGTCAAGCGAGCCTTTTCAGGCGGTGCTTTGATGCTTACAACTATGGATGGGGAAGATTTCACTCGTCCTGTGAATTCAGATGCAGTAAAGAAATACTTTGCCTAAAAAGAAAAAACAGAATAGCTCGCTAAGTTGAAAACCCGAAAGGGCGACTTAGGCAAAAATGAGCGTCTCGGTGGAAAACCCGAAAGGGCGATCCAGGCAAAAATTAGAGACATAAAAAAAAGGTATATTTGCATCCCGCTAGATTGAGTACCTCACCCTGGGGCAATCTAGGCAAAAAATAGGGATTTGGCAAGTAACTGCATCCTGACAACACGTTCTGTTCCACAACTGTCTTTTTGTCAGAGATTTTTGATTCGTCGTCAACTGAAGCTTTAAATACATCGGATTCAAATTGGTAGAGAAATGGTCATTATGTTCAATGTAGCCTTCTTCCAATATATATCACTGATTTCAAATTTGTACAGATCTATGGAGTCTTGCCATTTGCAGGCTACCATTCCATCAAATAAATTTGAGCTTTTATCCAATTATTTGCACTCTTATTTGTTTCAATTCAACAAATGTTTTGCATGTTTTAATTGATAAAATGTCATTGTTTTAAACCAATAAAATTTTTCAAATTTTGTTTTAAACAAAGTGAACATTCACAATGATGAAAGGATACTTAAGAATTTCTCAGTGCTCTCCCAAGGGTGGCATGATTTCCAACAGGGTAAGACATTTGTTCATATTCCTGGCATGGTTGTATCCTCTTTCTCCAGATTGTTGTTGGGGTTGTCCCCTAAGCAGAGCTTCTGTTGAGATTTTGTTCCCTAAGCAGAGTGTTTGTTGAGGACTTCACAGTCCTCTCCAATAATATTCTCTCCCCAGCGTGGGTGCTTTCCTTTTGGAAGATTCGGTAGTTGGTGGATTGACATCCCGTTACTTTGTCTTTTTCCCCGGTAAAGTCGCCAGCGGAGCTGTTGGTATGATATTCTTCATCTATGCTATCTCTCCCCATCAGAGTGCTTGTTGAGGTTTTCACCTCTTATCCCTTCAGCAGAGCAGTAATTATTTCCTCCTCAGCAGTTGTTGGTTTCTTCTTGGAAGGTTCGGCATTTGGTGGTTGATCCCCAGTTCTGCTTCTCTTCCTCAGATAATCCCCCAGTAGATTTGTGGTAGGGTGGATTGTGTCTGTGGTGTTTCCCTACAAAAGTTTCATGATTTCCCTGCCGTATCCCCAACAGAGTTGGTATCCTCAACAGATTTGCTTTTGTGGCAGTTTCTGCCTGTTGTGAACTTTTATTCCCTAGTTGGGTTGGTTGGTGATCTACCATCCATAGACTTGGTGATTTCCTGATGTTTTGATCCCCAGTAGAGTGGCTTGTATAGCAGAATCTACTTGTGTGATCCTTTTTCTCCCAGTGGGTTGTTCCCCAGTGGAATTTTGTTTGGAGTTGCTTTCGTGGGAGTTTTCTCCTGTGCAGTGAGCCCCTTTGCTCCTAGTTGAGCTTGATGATCCATCACTCAGAGATTTTGTGATTTCTTTGACATTTCTGATATTCTATTTTTTCAGCAGATCTTTGCTTTTTAGCATATAGATCTCCAGTAGATTGGCTTTCGAGTTGGTTTTCTTGGATTTTCCTCTGGAAGTGTAGTACCGGGCGTTTGATTCCTGGGCCTGTTTGTGTTAGATATGTCTGTTTTGTCAGCATTCATCAAACATAAATTACGCATATTCATGCATACTTTCAACATTCAGATATTCATGATTGCATTTTCTGCCATATATCTTTTGTTTGTTGTCTCCTGCTGTTGGTGATATAGATCTCCTTTATAGATATCCCAAAGCAGATGTCGGGTGTTTAATCTCTCAATATAGAGTCAGCCCCATAAGCAGAAAGTGTCTGTCTTTCCTTCTGCAATTCCCCACTGAGATATATCCTCGTGGATGACGATTTTTCTCATTTCCTCCTAACACATATATTGGGATGGATCTTCCTATTGAGTTATACCCTCATTAGGACGAGTCTTGATTCAGTTTCCCTTTTTGGTTTGATCCTGAATTGGCATTTTTCAATTGTCTCTTGTGCTTCCCTGTGGAATAAATGAATGAGTTGCCCAGTAACCGACAATAGTTCTTGTTATCCCCAGCGGAGTTTGGGCCTCTACCCAGTATCTGGTAGTTGTAAGTCCTATGTTCCCTTTTCCCTCTTGGCGGAATTTGTGGTTATATATACCTTTTGTTCCTCGGTAGAGCTGTTGGTTTTCTACCGTGTAGTCGACAGTTATAAATCCTACTTTTATCCCCTAACAGAGGTAACCTTTGTGGTTCATTCTGGTTGATGGTGGATCTTGTGGCTTTCTACCATGTATTCGGTAGTTGTAAATCCTATGTTGTTGTTGTCTCCCTAGCGGATTCTGTGCTTCCTTGTGGAATAGTTGGATAATTGCTCAGTATTCGGCAATTGTTTCACCCTATCCTCAGCTGAGTCTTTGGTTTTCTACCCAGTAGCCGGTAGCGGTAAACCTCTTGTTTCCTCAGCCAGAGATTCTGGTCTTCTACCCCGCATTCGGTAGTTGTAAATCCTAATTTCTCCCCTTTGCAGAGTTAACCTTGTTGTTCATCCTAACCGATGATGGTTACTCTTTGTGGTTATCTTCATTCAGTATTCGATGTTGATATTCCTTCCTTGCTTTTGGGTAATTGCTCTGAGTAAGCAGTCGTATTTCCCAGCAAGTTTTGTGGATAATCGCCGGTTGCTAGTAATTTTACCCTCGGCGGGTCCTTTCACCGTATGCCAGTGATTTGTTCCCCGGATCATTGATGTTTATCCTCGGTGAGTTCTCTTTCATTTACCCTTTTGTCGGTAATGATTGTTGCTCCCTTTGATCGGTCATCTTTATATACCTAGTTTTGGTATCCCGATGCCTTTCTTTTCGGATGATTTATCCTTTATTAACCCAGTAACCGGTTGTGGATAATCTTCCATGCGAGTATGTTATCTACGTTCTGGCGGTAATAGATAATATATCTCAAGCGAGTATACTATCCACGTTCTGACGGTAATGGATATTATATCTCATGCGCTCTTTGGGTTTTCCCCAGCTGAGTAAGTTTCGTTTTCCTGTTGCGGAGTCGAATGTCCATCCTGTAAGTCGATTTGCTTTTTCAGGCCCTCCTTTCGGATGATGAGTGTCTTGGCATATATACTAATTCACGCTTCGGTCGGTCACCTATTATATACCCAGTAACAGGTATCCCTGGTGTTCCTTCCTTTCTGCTCCCTATTATGACCTTGGTCCCCTGTGGAGTCAGATTTTCCTGAGTTGATGTACCTTTTTCAGGTCTTTCTTAGATGTTTGGTTGATTGATATCTTTCACCCTTATATCGGTCTTAGATATTCATTCTTCCTGAGCTTGTTGTTCTTTCACCCAGTAACCGGTGTTTAGATCACATGTCTCTTTGAGTTTGTTACCCAGTAACCGGTAACACCTCATCTTGCAGATTTTCTCCAGGAGAGTCTCTTTGTTAGACATTCCCCAGTGGATTTTCCGTTGTGATTTTACCCTTGTGATGTATTGGCGTTTTCCCCAATATATGCTGTTTTCTCCGGCAGGGAGATTCTGTGTGAATCTTTTTCCCCAGTCCGAGTCCGGATTTTCATCCGAAGTATCCGTCGTGGATAGTTTGAGTCAGTTTGAGTCCTTCCAATGGATGTGTCTTCCTTTGGAATTCTTTTTTTTCCCCCAGTTTGAGTCCTTTACGCCGCGTCAGTTTCCCCTAATTCAGAGTCGTGTCCTGCTCACACATTCTTTCTTTTCCTATCCCCATGAGAGTCCTGTTAGAGTCTCTGTTCCTGGTGAGTGTATTACTCCGATGGATCGTCTTTTCTTTGTGGACCAGTATTCCCCACAGAGGTTGTTTCTTTTGCATGCATACATTTGCATCATGAGGTCTCTTAGGGACCCAAATTTGTCTCATTACTATTATTTAAGCCCATTCTACCGCGTCGAGATGAAGATTTTAACCTTCACTTCTCCGGCTAGAATGACCTTAAATAGGGGCATCTGTAAGATCCCAATTTTGTCCCTAAGATCCCTCATGGCATCATATCATAACATTGCATTGCCTCAAGGATCATTGGACACCTTGCTTCCATCCCTATGGGTGGGATCTTTCTTGAGAGTGGTTCTTGATCACCAAGCACTGCTTGTATTTGTATATCATTGCTTTTCTTTTAGTCACTAACCAAAATGTACAAAAATATGTCATTAACCCTTTGTCTTGCAGATGAAGCAATAACAGGTCAAAGCAATTAAAGGCATTCATTGAGCAATAGATGGTGGTCATTCTTGATATTTGGACCCCACAATCATTCACAAGAGTTCATATGAGCTATGATGTCATTTTGAAGCAAAATCCCAAGTGGTAGAGGTTTAAATTTCATCAGAACATTTTCAGGTCATCTGAAGACCTAGAAAGTCAACTACAAAGTCAACTGTGGATTTGGAGGTGGGAAGTGATTAGAAATACTTCATTCATGTTCAAACAAGTCTCATTTGACATTTCAAACACTCACATTGAAGAATTTGAGGTCCAGTAAAAAATTTCCCAAAATAGAAAGTGACCCATAATTTGAACTTTCCAAAAATGGAAGGGTTTTGGACCAACTTCAACTCAATCTTACATCATCAGAAAAGCTTCAAATGAAATTTTGTTGAACATGAAAGTTGTAGATCTTTCTCTCCCATTTCCAAAATGTCCAAGATTATGGATTTATGATGTGTGGTTGAGGAGATATGATCAAATCATTGCCAAGTATGCATGGGACTTCAAATGACCATATCTTTTGATTCAAAGCTCCAAAATGAGTGGTTCTTTTTGCAATATTCTCCTCTTGACCTCTAATTTCCAAATCATGCATCACATTGCATAAAATCTCATCACATAATCACTTGCTATTCCATGTCTTTTTTGGAGGGAAATTGCAAAATTCAAAAATGGTGCATCGTATGGACTTTTTACCATTGCCATTGGGTTTAAAAGATGATTTTAAGTGAGAATGAGGAAGCAATTGGTACTGTTCACGTGTAAATGGTACATGCACCATGCAAATTTTGATTTTTGGCAAAATACCTTATTATCATTAACCAAGCTAATTATGGATTAGCAAAGTGATTAGGGCTTCATATAAATACCTAAACCCTAACAGAATTGAGGGAGGTTAATCATTTTTTCACATTTCAAGATCCAAAAATTCTCTCCCTCCAAATTTTTCTCTCATTCATAATTCAATTTTCTTCCAAATAGCATGGCATTTTGACTTCATATTCTTGTTCCCTAGCTTGGATTTAGTGTAGATCAAGTGTTGTTTTGTTGGATTCGTGCAAGAATAGTGCAGTTCAAGTTCATCAAGTTGAAAATGGAGATTCTATTTTGAGCTTGATCCATCACCTTTCAAGCTTCAATTGCTTCATAAAACTTCATTTCAAGTGTTGTAGAGTAGATTTGGACCAATACAAGCTGTGGATCGTGTGAATTCAAAGGTTCTGCACTTCAAGAGGTACCTAAGTTGCTTTAAGTTCACTTGAACTTTGCTTTGCTTGGTTGCTTAACCACTTAGGTGTAATCCCTAATCTTCATGTAGTCTGGAAGACCTGTCATGTTACTTTGGCAGGCACCTCTCTGAAGCCCTCCTTAAGAGGCAATGTGTGTGCTTGTTTAATTTTGTGCCAAGCAGGTAAAGTCCTCTTAAGAGGCAATTGGCAGATAAAAGAGATGTGTAATCCATCTCCTGCTACTCAGTGTGTCATTCACCTTGCTCACACCATGTGTTGATGCATTGTGAATAATAACCCAAGATCTTATAGAGTCAATCATTTGTGGAGAAGAGTTCCTACTTTCTGAACTCTCACACTTTCCATTGATCAAAGCTCTCCCTGACAAGGGATAAGAGCTATGAGGTACACCCCTCATCTCCATTTCATCTGCTTCATCCTAATTCTCAATGTTAGTGTTAAGAGCTCAAAACACCCCATTCCAGTTGGCTGTAAAGCCTAACCCTGTTTGAGCCTATTGATTGTGTATAGTGTGTGCTAATTGACTTGTTTGTTTACTTACTTGTCCACTTGTGCATAGTTGCTTATGTATGCCTTTGTGCATGTATCTTCATTACTTGTATATCATTTCATAAACATTGTTCATTACTTTGTAACATTTTGCTTTGCCCATGGAGGAGACAAGCATAAGTCCATTGATTGGCAGTTATTTCCTGTGATATGGTAGGAGACTAGTATAAGTCCATTGATTGGCATCTGGTATCCTTGTTTATTTGTTTTGTGAGATCAGTATAAGTCCATATATTGGCATCTGGTATCCATCTTGTTTTATTTGCTTATTGCTTTGTGTTGCCTATTCCAAAGGAATCACTTGGATCATCTACATATGATCTCAAGAGGTGAACATCTAAGAAGTTTTACTTCCTCATCTTCCCACCTTTTGTTTCTTTAAACCTCCATTTGCATGTTGACTCAAAACCTGAAAAAATATTGTGCAAACATTTCACTTGTTTTCAAACTAGAAACCTGGGCCTTAAGCCCTTGATTTTCAAATCTCATTTTTCACTATACTTCTTTTGAATTATATTCTAATCATACTTTGACTTCATTTTGTAAATACTCATAATTGGTTAATTTCACTCATTCAATTGTTTTGTGGCTTTGTCCATTTCTTGATAAGTTTTTTTACATTAGCCATAGATCTCAATTATCTTATTGGTTGATGTTAATCTCACCTTTTGTCCTTAGTGATTGAATTGTAAGACTTCCTTGATTATTATAGGGCACGGTCCCTCACTAGCAAGTTGAAGCTTTTCTCACATGGTGGATGTGTGTTTGTGTAAGGTTGAGTTTTCTCCCGTGGATAATGAAAGACCTTAGGGCTTTTTTTTAAAATCAATTCACTCACTTTTGGAAATCTTTTAGCCAAACTACGGCGTTTTGATCCTTACCTTTCATGGAAGGTACGTAGGCAACGAGTTCATCCGTTCAAACACAAAAATAATAACTTGTATATTCTTTTCTCATCCCTTCAATCATGTTTGCACAATAAGTATTTCATAAACAAATAACATTTCGTACAACAAGTTGTGAAAAGGGCTACCTAGGAGTACCTAGGACGTTTTGGGTGCCTAACACCTTCCCATTGCGTAATTAACCCCTTACCCAGATCTCTGATCTTTTCATTAGTTTTCTATGTGTAAAACTTCTTAGGCTTTTGTTCGCTTTTTAGCCATTCCTTTGGATAAATAAAAGTGCGGTGGCGACTCGATTCTTTGTATGCTTTGTTTTTGATTTAATCAATAAATCATAAAGTGACGAATACACCGCTACAACAGCATGTGCTGAATTGTTGGGTGATTAGTTTTTCTGTCTCAATAATTTTCTCAGGCTATTCTTTAGGAATCCAACAGCCGAGCAAAAATCTAGGAAACTAACAACTGAACTACATTTAATGAACCTAACAAACTGCCTATTTGTTAGCATCCTAATAAGTGGAAATTAGATTAACTTGTTCAACCTTCTTTTTGGGAAAATACAAGTACAAGGCCAGCAAACTGGAATAATGTAACAGATGATGTTCAAATCACTATTGATACATCTTGATGATAACTGTGTAGGAAAATAACAGAAGTTAGAGCTATGGTTGATCTCTACTGAGTCTTTCTACCAGATGCCCAGAACTAGGTGTTCCTCCATTCTAGGGTGATATAGAAGCAGATGTCGTGACATCTGTGAACATGTGTGTATCAGTACAGGGTTTACTTTGTATAACTGTCTTGCTGTGTTAGTTATAATGTTGGATTAGATGTCATGACTTGGAGTAAAACATCTGAAATCTGACTACACCAGAATTTCAAATGGTATCAGAGCAGGCATCCTGTTCTGTTTCTGGATGAGATCCATGGGTGATACTTTCTGGTATCTTGCAAGGAGTTATGTTAATACTGATGGTGGAACCGTTGGAAGGTTCTGTGATTCCCCTGAATGGTCCCTTGAAGTAGGTGGTTGGACTATTCATGACAGGAACTGAGTATACATGTCTCTGGAGGTTGGCAATTGGCATTTGTGTGGGACAACTGTGCTAGTATTGAATCATATTCAAACTTGGTATGTTCTTGGAGGCTGATCTGGTGAAGCGTGTGCTCATAGGTTGAGTTGTATTATGATTTCCGCTGCATAATACCTGGCAAAACTCAAACTTTGATGTAGTTTCCCCTCTTGTGAATGAAAGGCTGTTGTATTCAAAGATTTCATCATAATCTACTGAATATGTCAAAGATACTTGAGTCTCCTCAAGTCCACTCATCATGACGTTCTCACTTCAGGATGGTAAGAATCACCTGATCACTGATTCTTTTACTCTCTTGGGTAGTGTATATGAAGACCTTGAAGATTTTCAAGGAGGTTTTGTTCCAAGGAGGTGGAACTAATGTTCTATGTGATGTTAGAACATGTTGTTCAACAAGTATGTAGCTACTGGTTGAAGAGCAGATGTTTTTAGGTGTCAAACAAAGGGATACTTATGTTTGGAACCTACTCCTGACCTGGAAGAGGAGACATCTGTGGGTGCTAAGTTTGCAAGGGCAGGGTCAACTATGTGTATGCTCAAGAAGGTCACTTTTAGAAGTCTGATCTCTAGAAGTGGAGCTGGTTGAGATGGGACATTGTGCAACCTCATGATGTCTGTCTTATTTCCATAGATTGATTAGGATTGGATAGTTGCTCCTGGATGTACTATGTTGTGTTGGAAGATAAGTCCCCTGGATGTTAGAAGTCAATAATGGGGTAGCCTGATTGCTATATCATTTAAGAGGATTAGGACCATAAATCTTCTTATTCAGACACCACTCTAAGAAGTGGCAGTTCTTTCAAGGAGTGGGAATATGAAGATTCAGAGATTGGTTGAGGTAGTATGCTCTGGCAATGCATATCTACTATTGACGAGTGTTGTTGTCTTCCACCAGTACTTAGGGTCAGCTGGAGTCTGATTGGTGTGATTGGAGTATGTATAGGTGTAAGTCATAGAGTTAGTTGCCACCAATAGGGATGTTGTATGTCATGTTGAGACATTTGTGTACAACACATGGAGATTGGTGTGGAGTTTCCATGATTTTTAGTTTGAGGGGGAGTTTTGGTTAACCTCCTCACGTTTGGTCAGCCTATGGTCTGGTTGGCTGTTGACCTGTGTCACATGGGTTCTGGTGGTTGTGTGACACAGTTGCAAGGAAGAATTCATCTCTCTCATTCCTAAGGGTGAATTGAATCTGGGAAGAGTTTTCAAGACTGTTGAGGTGCTTGCAAGCAGAAGATGGTGACACTAGAAGAGTATTTTCGAAGTATTCTTATGGTAGAAGTATCTGAAAGGAATATTGGGAAAGGATTTAAGATCCATGTCTACTTGTGCCAAGTACAAGTATTTAATTGACTATCCTTGGAGCTCAAGATAAATAATGTTTTTAAAAGATGTTGGAACATCTCATCTTCAAGATCCTGTGCAGAATCACATGAAGGATAGTACATTGGTTTATGATCTATCACTTTGGTGGCAGTAAAAGTATATGATCTCTGAAAAGGTCTCCTGGCAAGAAACATGTTCAGCCTTGGTGTATACAAGAAGAAGAAAACATCATAGTCCGGATGGCGATTACTTGGATCAGTCTACTTCTGATCTAGGTAAGGAAGTGCATTAGCTAATGCACACTATGGAGTCAAGAACAAGTGGCAGTAGTCTTGACATCATGGAAACAGTGTTGCTTTAGGAAGTGGAATCCTTGGTATAGCTGAAGGGATAGTTTCTATCTGGTCCTTCTGAAGACTCATGGATCAGAGTGTCTGATGTTTTTGGAGAAGAAGCAGGGATTCATCAAGGAAGGAAGTTCTTTCAAGTTGTAGAAGAAGGAGCTGAACCCAACAGCTAGATGTTAAAACACAATGTTCTGACATTTGGTTCAACATCAGAATCTTAGGTGGTGAAGTGGCACATCAACTTAATATAGAAGAGTCTACAGAGTTGTAGATTGGGTACTTCAAAAAGATTGTTCTCATTGCAGGTCTTTGGAGTTGGTGGATGAAGAGGATGTTACATGGTCATGTCTTAGAGAATCTAAGTTTTGTTTAACATGTAGCTTGAAGTTCAAGTCTCACTTGGAAGGTCAGAATATCTTTGGGAGAAGTCTGATAAACGTGGAGAGGTCAAAAAGTGGCATTTGACTTTTTCATATGAGGATTCATGAAGGAGGTAATCAACCAGTGGCAATTTGTCTATCTTAGAAGTAAGTTCGAAGAATCAAGATAATCAACATATGGCAGCTGATTACTCTTAAGGAAAGTCTGAGACAAAATTACTTTTGAGGAGAAAAGTAGTAAGTTGAAGACAGAAGGAGGTGTTTCCTATTCATCTCTTGGAGCTTGTGGTAGGAGTTCTGAGTTATCTATGGAAGATTATCTCTTGTAATGGGATAAGAATGTATATGTCCAAATTTGTGTCTGGTTTCTTGTGGATCAAGCTAGTATCTGAAGATTATCAGATGGTGTTATGTTGTGAAGGATGTCCTAACTAATGTTAGAACATTTTGTGAAGTGGTTTTCTGTTCTGGGTAGAAGAGAGATTGACACAGAGTGTGGATGTGTTCAGCTAAGAGGGTTGAACAGAGAGTGTGCTCTTGAAGACATGAAGATGCGTCTTATGTTTTCCATTCATCAAGTGGTCTGGGTTCTCTTTGAATCAGGAAGTATGTGCAGGTCCAACATTGGGGTGTTGGATATGTTCATGTGTGATCTCCAAGTTTCAAGAGGAGAGTTGGTTGTTCATGACAGAGGGAGTTCTGTCTTTGTGCTGCAAGTAATCATCAAGCTTGTGGTCTATGTGTTCTTAGATAACAAGTTATGGCACCTTGTTAGTTATTGAGATGATATGGTGTGTATCAAGGCTGAGTGAGCAGAAGAATGTCTGACCGGATGTCATGACATTGCCTTGGACAATATTGTTATTTCCTTCTGAAACTTACAGTCATGAGGAAATATAGATGTGATGTGTCTAATTATGATATATTAGGATAAGCCTGAATGTTACAGCTGTGTGGTACAGGGGGAGTAACCATCTACTGTTGTTTGTGATTTTGGATGTAGTGGTGCCAGATGTCAAGCTACTACTGGAGGTACGAAAGTGGTCTAGGGAAATGATGATAGGAAGAATACAGGCAAAAGCCGTATTGAATGTTAAGACATCACGTGCAACGTGTCTGACTGCATATATGGAATAGTCTCCATGCACTGGAACTGTTATTTCGGAAAAGAAACAGTCAAGAGCTATAAAAGGTATTCAAAGATAGTCTGCGATTTTGTTGGTGATTCTCTGACTGTTTCTCAACAAATATTAATGAATCTTGACCAAGCATTTATTCCTACCGTTAATTCCTAAGCACGGGCTGGACTATTTAAAGGATGTAACAACACTCCTCTTCTCACAAGAGAAACACTTCATTCCCTCTAAACCATGGGGTATGTTAAGGTTTGGGCAAACTGCGCCTGGATCTGGTTTTGTGAAGGGTTCATTTACAAATGTTCATCTAAAAAGGGGGAGAGAAATATTGTCCTGAGAATGTACCAGAATCAAGCAAAATATGGTAGCAAGTAGAAGTTGGCTTCAGGCGTCAAGGTCACTAACTGTGTATATCACTTGTGCCTTGTGATCTAAGTTAAGAGGAAAGTTGTGTCTTGTAATCTGAGTTACATTATTTATGTACTCAGCACTACATATTCTTCAGGAAGCTCTACTGTTGAGGGGAAGGATTTTGATGCAACTGATTCTTGTACTCCTACTTCCTCATGTACACCAACCTTGCGATCTAAAGTCATCCTTATCTGTCTGGAAGCTAGCATCGGTGTATCCAATTACTGCCAACTCTTCCTGACCTCTATATATCAAGAATGAGTCCTCAGTCCTTCTCAAATACTTAAGGATATTCTTGACAGCTACCCAATGGGCATCACCAGGATCAAATTGGTACCTACTCGTTGCACTTAAAGCATACGAGACATCTGGTCGAGTACATAACATGACATACACGATAGATCCTATTGCAGATGCATATGGAATCATATTCATGCGATCCCTTTCTTCCTTAGTTGAAGGGGATTGTGTTTTTGATAGACACAAGCCATGTTGCATAGGTATTGTTAATACCTTAGGATTGGCATTAATTTTGTAAAACAAATAATGTAATCACCTCTGTTGTTTTAATATGTTGGGTTGAAGAAGTTCAACATCTGGACCAACATGTCATGTACGATGTCACGACATCATGCCTGTGACATCGCACATGTGTAGAAAACTGAATTAATTAATTCAGGCATATATTCTGGGATTAGTGAGGATATTTGCTGAATATCCTAACTTCCTTGTGGAGGTCTTAAAGACTCAATCAGAATATATAGGCTCTAAATATGGAGATATATATGGAGATATTTTGGGAACTAAAAGATTGAAGACCTTGTTTGTAGCAGAAGTTTCTGCTGAATTTGTAACAGCAAAGAAGAAATTTGTTGCGATTTCTGAAGGCCCAAATCCAGTTGGGTGATTAGGTTATAAATAACATATTGTAACCTAGTATTTGTAAGCCTCTTAGAATGAAAAATTAGGGGTACGTGTAAGGTAAACCTCCCAACCTGTGGGAAGGTTACCATGTGTTTCTCAGTGTTCCAAAAGTGAGAGTATTTATGACTCAAAGCCTGTAGGCAAGAGTTGTTCTGATCTTGAATGAAGCTGTGAAGCAAGTTCAAGTTGTTTAAAATTACATTGGAGTTGTAGTGATAGGAATGGAAACTGGAGATTTCTATATAGGAGTTCCTAGGTATAGATTGCATTGGGTAGGGATTAAGTGAAGAGTTGTAAACGAGGGAGTTTAACTCTGAATTAATACTGCTGATAGTGAATCTTCTTCCTGGCTTGGTATGCCCCCAGAGTAGGTGATGTTGCACCGAACTGGGTTAACAATTTCCTGTGTTTGTTTTCCTTCTGCATGTTATAATCCTGTCAGCCATAACTTAGCTTGTAAGAGATAATCACAGACCTGGTACATAGCCTTCTGTTTGAATGTCAATCAGAATGTTTTGACATTCATCATTAACAGCATATACTGAATAATAGGCTGGTTAGTTTTTTCTGCTTCAACTCAGTATTTATCTCAGTCTGTACCTCAAGAGGATATCAGACCTGTCCAAAGGATCATAGTGAAACTGTCAAACTGGATGCCTTGACAATTAATCCTGTATGCTGATACTGAAGTAGATACTGGTTAGTCTTTTACAGTACAACAAATTTAGCACAGCCTGTTGTCAGGAACATAACTGAATCAGATTGAGGTATATGTTCTGGTTGTGAAACTGAATGTTGTGACATTCATTCCTGACAGCATGTGCTGAATTGTTGGGTGATTAGATTTTCTATTTCAATAATTTTCTCAGGCTATTCTTCAGGAATCCAACACCCGAGCAAAAATCCAGGAAACTAACAACTGAACTACATTTAATGAACCTAACAAACTGCCTATTTGTTAGCACCCTAATAAGTGGAAATTAGATTAACTTGTTCAACCTTCTTTTTGGGAAAATACAAGTACAAGGCCAGCAAACTGGAATAATGTAACAGATGATGTTCAAATCACTATTGATACATCTTGCTGATAATTGTGTAGGAAAATAACAGAAGTTAGAGCTATGGTTGATCTCTGCTGAGTCTTTCTACCAGATGCCCAGAAATAGGTGTTCCTCCACTCTAGGGTGATATAGAAGCAGATGTCGTGACATCTGTGAATATGTGTGTATCAGTACACGGTTTACTTTGTATAACTGTCTTGCTGTATTAGTTATAATGTTGGATCAGATGTCATGACTTAGAGTAGAACATCTGAAATCTGACTACACCAGAATTTCAGGTATGAATCCTATCTTGGAATCATGTATATTAAAGCGTCTCAGCACTTTGTCTATGTACGTACTCTGACTTAGGCCAAGCAGTTTTTGTGATTTATCTCTATAGATTCTGATTCCTAATATATATGTTGCTTCACCTAGGTCCTTCATAGAAAAGCATTTCCCCAACCAAGACTTTACTTGTTGTAGGGTAGGGACATCGTTTCCAATGGGTAATATGTCATATATATATAAAACCAGGAAAACGATCATGCTCCCACTAACCTTCTTGTAGACACAAGGCTCATTTTCGTTCTTGATGAATCCATATTGTTTTACCATTTCATAAAAACAAAGATTCCAGCTTTTGGAAGCTTGATTCAATCCATAGATTGATCTTTGTAACTTACATATCTTTTGGGCTTCTTCTAGTATGTCAAATCCTTCAGGCTGTGTCATATACACATCCTCAAGAAGATTCCCATTAAGGACAACAGTTTTGACATCCATCTGCCATATTTCAAAATCATGATATGCAGCGATAGCAAGTAAAATCCGAACAGATTTAAGCATTGCAACTGGTGAAAAGGTTTCATCATAGACAACCCCATGAATTTGTTTATATCCTTTTGCAACCAGTCTTGCCTTATAGGTATGTACCTTACCATCCATGTCAGTCTTCTTTTTGAAGACCCATTTGCATCCTATAGGGCTAACTCCTACGGGAGGCTCTACCAAAGTCCAAACTTGGTTTGTGTACATGGAATCCATTTCAGATTTCATGGCTTCTAGCCACTTCTCAGACTCGAGTCCATTTATGGCCTCTTGTTAGGTCACAGGCTCATCTTGATCCATGAGTAATACATCACCTTGATCAGTTATGAGATATCCATATCTCTCAGGTATGTGACGTATCCTGCTTGACCTACGCTGGTCTTGTTCTACTTGAGCAGGTTGCTCTTCCACAACTACTTGTGTTTCCTTCTCTAATTCCTCCATAGGTGTGTCGATGCTTTGTGATTCTTGAATTTCTTCAAGCTCTACTTTCCTCCCACTGATTCCTTTGGAAATAAAATCCTTTTCTAGGAAAACTCCAGTTCGAGCGACAAACACTTTGCTCTCAGAAGGATTGTAGAACTAATACCCTCTTTTTTCTTTAGGATACCCCACAAATAAGTATTTATCAGATTTGGGATCAAGCTTAGTTAAAATTTGTCGTTTCACATAAACTTCACATCCCTAAATCTTCATGTAAGACATATGTGGTTTCTTACCACTCCATATCTCATATGGTGTCTTCTCAACCTTTTTGGATGTAACACGGTTAAGTGTGTAAGCTGTTGTCAATAGTGCATGTCCCCAAAAGGTGTTTGGAAGATCAACGTGACTCATCATGGATCGGACCATGTCTAACAGGGTTCGATTTTTTCTCTCAGATACACCATTCCATTGGGGTGTTCCAGGAGGAGTAAGTTGGGATAGGATCCCACACTCTTTCAGATGGTCATCAAACTCTAGGCTTAAATACTCACCACCTCAATTTGATCGAAGAGTTTTAATATTCTTACCTAGTTGGTTTTGTACTTCATTCTTGAATTCCTTGAACTTTTCAAAGGACTCTGATTTATGTTTCATTAAATACACATAACCATATCTACTGAAATCATCAGTAAATGTGATGAATTACTGAAAACCTCCTCTGGCTGGTATGTTCAGTGGTCCACATACACCAGTATGTATGAGGGCCAAAAGATCATTAGCTCTTTCACCTTTTCTTGTGAATGGAGACTTTGTCATCTTTCGAATTAGACAAGATCTGCATGTTTCATATGATTCATAATCAAAAGAGTCCAACAGTCCATCTTTATGGAGTTTGGAAATGTGTTTCTCATTTATGTGGCCTAATCGACAATGCCAAAGGTAAGTTGGATTTAACTCATTAGGTTTCATCCTTTTAGTATTAATGTTATAAAAAGGCATTTCAAGATCAAGGACATATAGCCCATTGTTCATTTGTGCAGTAGCATAGAATATATCATTCAAATAAATTGAGCAACAATTGTTCTTTATTATAAATGAAAAACAAAACTTGTCCAAACAAGAAACGGAAATAATATTCCTGCTAATTGTAGGTACATAATAACAGTTCTCTAACTGAATTATTAAACCTCTAGGTAAAGTCAAGAGATAAGTTCCTATGGCTAAAGCACCAACCTTTTCTCCATTGTCAACTCGTAGGTCGACTTCACCTTTTGCCAAATCTCTACTCCTTTTTAGTCCTTGCACATTGGTACAAATGTGAGAACCGCATCCAGTATCTAATACCCATGATGAAGAAGTAGATAAATTAATTTCAATAACAAAAATACCTGAAGTTGAAGTCTCTCCTCCATTCTTCTTATCTTCCAGGTACATTGGGAAGTTTCTCTTCCAGTCTCTGGTCTTACCGCAATGGAAGCAGGTGCCTTCTTTTACTATGCCTCCACTAGGATTCAAATCATCAACAATGGGTTTGGGTTTGGCAACTTCCTTGCCTTTCCCTTTATGACCCTGCTTGGTGGTGTAACACCTCAAATTTGCACCCTACCTTTTGTACATACATTTTCATATTAGGTCATGACATAACATAATCCACTGCATAACATTGCATTGTCCATTTGCCCAAGTGCAAGCCCACTGACAAATTAGGTCAAACTGGTCAGGAGAATCAGTCAAACAGGCAAGCATGTGCTATTTTCATTGCAACAAAGCCGTAGGGTTGATTTATCAAGTTCATATGGTCTAAGGATCATTGTGAAGTGGTTTGGCCAAAGATTGGATGATCAAAGCTCAACAGTCAAGCTAAATTTCTTCAGAAACCCTAGAAAGTCAACTTTGGTCAACTGTGCCTGATTTTATGGATTGGAAGGTGTGAGATGGTTTGAAAGGCCTCATTCATGTCCATATAAGTCTCATTTGACATATCAAAGACCAAGGTTGAAGATTTGGAGGTCAGATCAAAAGTTTCCAAAAATAGCAGGTGACCTGTAATTTCAACTGCCTAAAATGGAAAGTTTTTCTCCTCAAAATTACTTCATCATACAAGCTTCAAATGGAATTTTGTCCAACATGAAAGTTTAAGATCTTGATCTCACCATTCCAAAAAGTCCAAGAACTTGAAATTCCCATGTGTGGTTGGCAAGATATGGTCCAATCATTTTCAGAAAATGTCCAAATTCAAAGTGCCATAACTTTCACATGGAATGGCCAATTTGGTTGATTATTCTTTGAGCAAACCACATTTCATATGATCTTTCATGGTGCATAATCACATTTCATCAAAAACTCTCATAGCAAAATGGCATTTTTCATATGAATCCATTTGCATTTTTGGCATGACATAGTGATTTTGAGCAATACATGGCCTATGCACATGGGACTTTTTCCAACACATCCAAAATGACATTTAGGACTTGCTTGAACCAAGTTTGGACTGATACATTGGCTGGTTTAAAAAAGGGCATTTTGGCCACTTTGATTGAAAATGCACTTTGTACTAATCCTTCCAATTTTGCTAATCATGATTAATTTTTGGATTAGGCATTAGGTATAAGATGCTAATTGTAACTGTTTTTCATAATCACAAATCATATTCTCAGATCCAAACAGAAAAATCTCACAATTCTCTCAAATTTCACAAATTGCACACACACTTTTTCTTCATTGTTCATCAATAATTCATCAACACACGTGCCATTTCTTTGTAGATTCATCATCTGCAGGTGCATTGGAAATTCTGTTTGAAGGAATTGAGGAAGAAAACTGCGCCAAGTACCAACTGTTGCAAGCTTGGATTTCCATGGCAGCTTGAAGAATCCATCACCTGAAGCACAATTGAGCTAAAGCATCGGTTCCACTCCACTCCTACATTATCATACCGTTTCTGTTTTGGCATTAGAGAGCTCAAATCCACCAAATTCCACAGCTGCACTTCACTAAGGTTAGTGATCGATTCTCGCCATTGCTGAAACTGTGATGTGATTCGTATAGAGCTTTGATCATAGAGCGTAGTGCAAGTCGTAGAATCAAAATCCATTGAGCTTTGAGAGAGAAATAGTGAATGGAAGTTTTGATGTAAAACCTATTTTGAATCGATCCATTCTGTACAGTATGAATTAGGAAATTTCATGTGTATATTGTTAATGTATGTGCTTAGACGGTTCCAACGGTACCTTGTTTGTTCGTTTTGGTGAAGAAATGTTCATCACGATTTCTGGAGATTGAATGATGAAGAACAGCGAAGAACATGAGCTTTTCTGGAAAAATTAGCGTGTTTGATCTTAATTGCGTGCCTTGCCATTCAAAATGTGTTTCCCGCTCGGAGGGACGAATCAGAGCGCGCCATGCAATTTAGTTGTACGTTGCGTTTTAGTACCTGGATCCATTAATTACAATTTTGCCATTCAGAATTAATTAATTCATTTACAACTTAAATAATTATTTCATTATTTCATCAAACTTCAAAAAATCAAAACTAATCCAATTTTCATCCAAATTGAATGGGAATTTTTGCATCCATCTCCAAATTTTGTCTAGTTTTTTTAGGTATGGTAGTCAAAGTTGTGCCTGGTGATTTTGTTGACTTTGCCTATTGCCTTTGACATGTATGCATTTTGTGTATGTTTCACCATATTGATCATGAAATCTTGATGCCTTAGCCAAAATGCATGAAATTTTATAGGCTTGTTCTTGACTCATTGCTGGTGATTTTGATGTATAGTTTGTGAATTTTGGATTTATGGTTTGCAAGATATGATGTGTGCAAGTTGAGTGTGACAATGTGTGTCACACTATGTTATGCTGTGTTCATGATTTTTGTTGCCATGCCTATGCTTTTCCAATTGCTCTCAAATTTTGCATGTGTTATCATCTGTATGTATAGTTTTGCCATGATTTTTTGTAGGAATTGTTGAACCATTTCCTATTTGATTGGGATTTTTGCTTGCTGTTTAGACATTTTAGGGTTTTGCTTGAGTGATTGCTTTATATGCCTTGTGAAATTGCCATACCTTATCATATGAAGCTGAAATTTGATGGAGTGATTCCTAACATGTTTGAGTTCACTTTGGATTTGGTCCCATTCATATCTTAATTGTTCTCACTGTTTTGCATTTGATTGAAGTTGATGCTCATTTTGCTACCATGTATGAGCTTGCTTAGATTTCTGTTGACTTTATGATTTTCATTGACCTATTTCCTCTTGTCCAAATGGCATTAAATTTGATTTGTAGCTTATTGAATGTGTCCTGTTTAGGCTGGAATTTTTGTGGAATTTATTGAGCTGTTTAGGTATTTGTTTGAGTGTGA
This sequence comes from Lathyrus oleraceus, assembly GCF_024323335.1. Lineage (NCBI taxonomy): Eukaryota > Viridiplantae > Streptophyta > Magnoliopsida > Fabales > Fabaceae > Lathyrus > Lathyrus oleraceus. The sequence continues at coordinate 85,835,580 of NC_066580.1, read as the reverse complement.
CCATTCTGCTTGCTCATATTTGGTTCACAATTGCCTAGTTTGACTTAAATTGTGCATGAAATGAATTTGGTGCATAGTTTTGATGTGAGACTAATTGGATTCTCTTTTTAATTGATTAGTCTTGATTTTGATCATGTTTCACTTGCTGTTTTGACTTTTTCACTTCTTTTTGACCCTAGGCTTGTCCTAGTGGTCTTGTATCTCATGTTTGAATGTGATTTTCAGGTTAAGAAGCAAAATACCTTAAGGAGGTGGATTCACATTTGATTGAGATGTCATTTGATATTGTAAACTAACATGGTTTATGTTGTAGGATGCTTGGTTCCTTTGAGTTGACTTGCACTTTGGTGCATTGGATTGTGTTTGTCTGTGTATAGCTAATTGTGAACCATTTGCTGTTTAATTCTGTGATTGGTATACTGATTGTATTTGATTGATTTCAGGTACATTAGTTGCTAATATTGCTTTGCTTTGCTTGATAAGCAATTTGCACTGAGGTATAACATTCTTGTCTCCATGTAGTCTGGAAGACCTGGCCTGTTACTTGGCCAGGCACCTGTCTGAAGTCCTCCTTAAGAGGCGATGTTTGTGCTTGTTTATTTTTGTCCCCAAGCAGGAAAAGTCCTTGATTAAGGCAATTGGCGGATAAAAGAGATAAGCAGTCTATCTCCCGCTCTTCTGTTGAGTCATCCCTCTGCTCACACCACTGTGTTGATGCATTGGGATACAAACCCAAGATCTTGTACAATGTACAGTTGTGTCAGAGTCTCGAGTATAGAAGGGTTCCCACATTCTGAACCCACGCTCCTTTGTCTGAAGCTCTCCCTGACCAGGGATAAGAGCTGTGAAGTCTTATCTTCACTCACCTTTCATCAGCTTCACCTTGGCTCTCAATGTCAAGGTTAAGAGCTAACACCACACTTGTACAGATGACTTGCTCTTGCAGTCTTACCCTTTGATTGAGTCCCTTTTGTGTGCATATAGTGTGTGCTACTTGTGAATGCTTGATTTACTGCTTGTGTTGAGTAGGATAGGCTTGCTTCCTGTGCAAGTTAGCTAGAAACCTTGACTTAGGGACAATCTTGCATGATAACATCTAGGCTCGAGTTAGTCTCCCTAGTTGTGTCTCCCTCTGTTATCTGGTTAGGCTAGTCGTGTGTCCCTTCGTAGGGGAACTACGTCGCCCTGATCCTCATACCAGATGAGGTACGTAGGCAGGAGATGAGCAGATCTCTCCGGGCGCCTGTGTCTTTGTTTTGTGTTGTTGTGTGCTTGGAAGCTGATGTAAGTCCCTCGAGTGGCGTTCGGGTTCCAATGTGAGTTTGTTTGGTTCGGATGCTGATGTAAGTCCAGTAATTCGCATTCAGGCTCCATGTTTGCCTTCTTGTGTGTGTTTCGGTTCGGATGCTGATGTAAGCCCAGTGATTGGAATTCAGGCTCCATGTTTGCCTTTGCCTGTGTTTGTTTGCGTGCGTGTTAGCCGAGCTACGGATGCTCTGATTCTCCTTCGTCCAAAGGAGATACGTATGCATAGGATGCGATATCCTAGCGAGCATGTGTCGTTTCCCCAGTCCGAACTACTTGGACTCTGATGTCTATGTTTGATAGACTAAGTAGGCCTAGGATGCGATATCCTGCCGAGTCAGTCTTGTTTGTCTTCTCGTGTCTCTTTCAGCCGGTATTGGTGCGTGAGTGATCAGTGTTTTTAGCAACCATTTCCCTTCCTATTGTGCGTGGATCCCGTCGAGTACGACGGATGCGTAGGGGTGCTAATACCTTCCCTTCGCATAACCGACTCCCGATCCCATTCTCTTTGGTCGCGAGACCATGCTTTTTCCAGGTTTACTCTGAGCGTTTCCTTTCCCTCTTTTGGGATAAATAACGCACGGTGGAGGCTCTGTTGTTCTTGTTTTCCCGTCGGATTTTTCGCGTAATGCGACAGGTGGGCCTTTTGTTCCCTTTCTTTCCATTTCCAATCATCAGAATGGACTTCCCTTTTGACTTCAGATTCTGCTCAGTAGTTCTTAACATGGCTAGCAGTTCAGCAAGAGATTTGTCCATATCATTCATATTGAAATTTAGGACAAATTGAATGAATCTATCTAGTAACAATTGCAAGATCAAATCAGTCGCAAGTTCCTTTCCGAGGGGAAAACCTAACCTCTCAAGGTTTTCCACATACCCAATCATCTTGAGCACATGGGGACCTACAGGGGCTCCCTCAGCTAGCTTTCCATAAAAAAAGGCTTTTGAAACTCCAAACCTTTCATGCCTTGCTTTCTCTTGATAGAGCATCTTCAGGTGTTCGATCATATTGAACGCTGCCATGTTCTCATTTGCTTTTGCAACTCAGAGTTCATGGTAGCTAGCATGAGACAAGCAGTTTCATTGGCATCATCGACATGCTTCTTATAAGCATCTATTTCTGCCTTAGGTGCATAACTAGGAGTTTCCTCTTTAGGGACAAGTTTCTCCAAGACATACAACTTTTTATCATGTTTGAGGACAATCCTCAGATTTCGGTGCCAATCCAGAAATTTTTTCCCATACAATTTTTCCTTGTCAAGGATTGATCGCAAAATGTTGTTAGAGGTGTTTGTTGTCATGGTAATCTACATGAAAATAATGAAAATATAAGTATCAATAACATATTTAATTAGGCCTTTAATTAAATATGCTCCCACTATTTTACTCAAAACAAATGACCCTCACCATTTGATTCGGAAAATCCCGTTGGAAGATTTTCTAGTGGGTCGAGATCCATATTTCACTTTGTTTTAAGTCCGCGTAGGCGGATTGCACAAAACTAGGTTATTTATGTAGGAACTCCTTCCAATTGTATCTAATATAACTCTCGAATATTTTAGTTGGGTGAATAACTCCTTATTGCAATCCATCACATTGATCAATTCGAACTCTTGCTTCTAAACATATATAATCTTATTATATTTTGTTTAGTTAAGTTTGACCCATTGTTTTAGCAATTGGATATTACAATTATCCCATCGCACCTTACTAATATGGAACATGCACCTCGCGTAGGCGAAACCTACATTATCCGATACTAGTCTTGATGAGTGCTAAAACTTGGAAAGCATAAATTTAATATTTAATTTGAGGGAATTTGCAATTATTCTGATCTCACCAGCTTATTTATCATATAAATCGTCTCTCACATGCATCAACATACATTCACATGCATCAACATACATACATAATGAAACAGGAATGGGCCCTAGCGCAATTGTTCTCCCAAGCCAATGAGAGAACCTAAGCTAACCTAATAATGATCTAAGCTTCTCCAAGCAAGATCTTCAAGGTTATCCTCCTTTGATATTGAATTCTTCTCTTTCTTCATAACATTACATTACATAAAAGAAACTCGTTTTACATACGAGGAAGTGAGATGAGAAACGAAGTTACATTATGAGATTAAAAGAGAGGCATGACACGCAGGTCGTATTTTAAAAACCCAGAACAAAATAAAGGAAAACTAAGGCCATAACCGATCACCACAAGACAATAATAATAAAAACATTATTATTATTAATTTTAATTCTTTTAATTAATTAAAACCAAATTAAATTTCGGCGACCGATCACACTACGTAGAGTTAGCCGGGGGTCTACTGCCCGATCAGCGGGAATGGGTCCTCCGCTGCCCGGTCAGCGAACAAGTCATTTAAAATCGACGTCGTTTTTCGCATCAGCACTTGATACTTTAAAGAAAAACTCTTATGCAATCACAACCCTAATCACATACCTTTTTGACAACATAACCCCTGTGCCGTCATTAACCCTAATGCATAACTCTTTGACAACACAACCCTTGTGCCGTCATTAACCCTAATGCATAACTCTTTGACAACACAACCCTTGTGCCGTCATTAACCATAATGCACCAATTTTAGACCGTCAAACACATCTCGATTGTTGATTCAGTATGATTGATCAACACGTCATTGCTTTACCATACTAATGTCGGATCAAGAAGCAAACGACCATTGATCGCTCAAAGGAAAACAACCATCAAGTGTTTGAATGAATGAAACAGAAACAGTATATCATATATACCGTATTTTGCATCAGGATTACTTATATCATATATATAACATGATCGATCTCAGTTTAATTACTCGTTTATTCTTTGATTCATTCTGTCTTTTAATCATATTAATACAAAAAATACAGAAAATAAACAACTATCAGATGCATGGTTTCGTAAGTGGCTCTGATACCACTGAAGGAGAATGGCGATCCAAAACGCAACGGAATTTTAAATTTCTCCTTTAATGATCCTTACGAATGGGCATGAACAGTGATAGAATTGTTACCTCTTGTGGCGATCACGAACGTTGAACGATGACAACGCCTCTACTCAATCCACATGAACGGATTCTTTCAATATCAGTGCTAGCTGCTGTAGCGGTGTATTCGTCACCATTGGAAATATTAACTAGATCCAAGGTAAATCATACAAAGTCGAGTCGCCACCGCACTTCTATTTATCCAAAGGAATGGGTAGAAAGCGAACAAAAACCTAAGAAGTTTTGCAAAGAAAACTAATAAAAGAAACAGAGATTTGGGTAAGGGGGTTGGTTATGTCATGGGAAGGTGTTAGGCACCCACAACATCCTAGGTACTCCTAGGGAGCCCTTTTCACAACTTGTTGTAAAAATTATTTGTTTATGAAATTTTTATTGTGCAAACATGATTGAAGAGATGAGAAAAGAATGTACAAGTTTATTTACATTTTTGTGTTTGGATGGATGAAACCCATTGCCTACGTACCATCTTAAAAAAGATAGGATCAAAACCTCGTAGTTCGGCTAAAAGATTTCAAAAAAAATGAGTGGATTGATTGGTCCAAAAGCTTTAAGGTCTTTTGTTAACCCTATAATAAGCATGGAAGGCTTACAATTCGATCACTAAGGACAAAGGCGAGTATTATATCTACCACAAAGATAACTCAAACCTAATAGCAAATGGTTATGAAATTTTTTGATTAAGAAGTGGACATTGGAACCACAAAAGAGATTTGAATGGGTTGAATTAACCAATTAGAAGTATGTGCAAAAATGGTCAAAGTTGACTTAATGATTCAATTCAAAATGAGTATTATAAAAAGAAAGTTTGAAAATCAAAAGCATAAGGCTTAGGTTTCTAGTTTTGAAAACAAGTCAAATGTTTGCACAATAGTTTTCTGGTTTGGGTTAAGGATGAAAATATGGATCAAGGTTAAGCATGCAAGAGGTGGGTGATAAGAAATGCAATCACACACTTGGTGTTCACTCTCTTGAGATCATAGAGATGATCCAAGCAAGTACCAACCTTTGGAATATTCAAGCACAAGGCAAAAGCAAATAAAGAAAGTATCAGAGATAACAATAGCAAGAGGAAACAAGATGCCAATAGATGGTCTTACACTCGACTCCAAGGAAATAGAATGCCAATCAATGGTCTTACATCCAACTCCTAACAACACAAAGGAAACAAATCTCAATAGCTGGACTTACATTGACTTCTCAAAAGGACAAGGTAACCGTCACAAAGTATGAGCAATGATCATGGTAATGATATACAAGTAATTCTCAAAAAATGAAAACAATGCACAGAGGCACACATAAAACATCAATGCACAGATGAACAAACAATCACACACTATGCACAAACAAGAGGCTTCACACAAGGGTGGGCTTTAGTCAAGGGGTCATATCAACCTCGACAAACAAGCCAGTTGTATAAGTATAAACGGAAGCTCTTAACCACTAACATTGAGAGTTAGAGTGAAGCTGATTAAAGGAAATGAGGATTAGACCTCATGCTCTTAACCCTGGCCTGGGTGAGCTTATGATAAAGAAGGTGTGGGGATCCAGAATGAGGGACCCTATTCCACATGACTGACTCTATACAAGATCTTGGGTGTTTTATTCAAGAGCATCAGCACGTAGTGCGAGCATAACGAAAGACTTAACTGAATAACAGGGGATTGATTGCAAATCCCTTTTATCTGTCAATTGCCTCTTCACTTAGGAGGACTTAACAAATGACAATGCCTCATTTAGAGGTCTTTAGCACAAATATAAACAATCAAAAACATGGCCTCTTAAGGAGGACTTCAGCCAAATGCCTGCCAAAAAGGCGACAAGGCTTCCAGACTACATGGAGAAAAGAATGGTTACCTAAGTGGTATACCAACCACAAACCAAAGCAAAGCTCAAGAAAGAGCTAAAAGCGACTAAAGTACCTGTACAAAAGGCTAGTCAATTAGTAACTCAGACAAACAATCAGAAAACAGACAAAACCAATCAACAGTGTTACACAAAGCAAGGCATGAGTGCAAGCACCCAAATGGTTTCACCATATCAAATGACCTACAAAACAGTAGGGGTTAGTGATCAAAGCAATTGGCATCTCAAGTAATGAGGCCAAACCAATCATTAGTGCTAAATACCTGAAACACAAACACAATTGGTAAGTACAAACCACTTGTACAAAGACTAGGGTCAAAGGCAAGGCAAATAGTCAAAACAGCAGCCAACATTTCATATGAAACATATTCAATCAAACAAGAAGAAAACCTCAAAAGGATCAAAGCCAAATCAATAAGCAAAGCCTTCAATTGAACAAGATAAGGCAAAGGCAAACAATGTGATCAAAATTGGATATCAATGAAAATTTTTATGTGAACATAACATGTTATGGACAAGCAACATACCAAAAATTAAGTCCAGAAGATAACAAATGGCATATGAATGAAAATGCACAAGAACAAGGTCAAGAATGTGACACCAAATGTTACAACATATGTCCATGTGTCCAAAACTTTGATGGAAGATGGTAAAAATGCCAAACAAAAGCCAAAAGATCATGTGACATGTTATTAATAAGCATGTCAAATTTCAAGGCAATTGGACAAACAATGAGCATTTCACAATCAATTGAATAAAGCATGGTAATTTTGCATACATGTTCAAACATACAATCACAATTAAAAAACTAGAAGCAATCAATTCACACAAATGACATCTAAAAATAATAGACATCCAAACAAGAAAGTGAAAAAAAAATTGAATTAATTTGGATTTGTTCTCTATTTTTAGTGATTTTTGCAAGTTGATGAAATAATGAAAATCAATTGGAAAATGTTAATGGAAATGAAATGGAAACATGCAATAGCCAGGAGTTGAACACAGGACACAAGGTCAAAGAAGCGCTGGAAAATAACATGGAAAAGGCGCTCTAGGCAAGGCTCGAACTCATGTACATGAGGTTACAAGGGCGCTGGAAAATAATTGGAATAAATGGAAATAAGCCAGGCCAGGATCGAACCGAGGTTTTGATGATTCATGCGCGCTAGCTCAAACGCTGCGTTTGGCTAAGTGGAAATCAAAAAGTGAAAAAATGAAATAGCAAGCACAAGGAATCGAACTGGTGAGGCAAAGGTTACATGCGGGTGAACTGAAAGCCCTAGCTAACGAACCAGACGGCCGGAATAGTAATTCCGGTCGTCTTCTCCGGCCAATGCACGGCGGAGATTCATCATTTTTTTCCAGAATTTTACATGTTATATATGGATCGAAAGGTCTTGTTACCAGGAGCATGAATCCAACAATCATTAAGCCTAATTCTCACTGAAACGCATGGATCGAATGAAAACATAATTGCAACCAAAACTTCAACTCAGCATATCTCACTCAATACTTAGCCAAATTAAAATCTATTAATATCAGAATCATCAGCATTAAAAACTCTACAAGATCATGGCAAGAAAATGAAGAAATAAGAGATTCGAATTCCAACCTCTTTGAAGAGCAGTGAGTTGAAACAGTGGATTCAAGCTTCCTCCAGCTCCAAATCTCCTTCCTCAACCTTGCTATGAAGTCTGGTACACGAATTGACACTTGAAAAGGCTTGGATCTTGCTTAATTTGAAGCTTCCATGTTCATGAGTTTGTGCATGATTTGCTTGATTCTTGGCAAAATTCTACAAACCAGCTCTTGATTCGTCATCAATGATCCATGCTGAACACGATTATGCAATAATATTGATGAGTTATGTGAATAAAATTCAAGTTTCAATTGAGAGAATTTTTGGAAGGAATGTGAAATTTCAGATCTAGAATGTGATTCCTGAGAAATTCTGTTATGATTCAGTATTTATACCACCTGTTAATCACACTGAAATTATCACTAAGCATTGGTTAATTGAGATTAGTGAAATGAGAGGTGAAATACAAAATTAGCAAGTGTGTGTAGCATGGCAAATAGGCACGTGAACAGTGCCCATGCATGGTTCAAATGCACTTAAATTCATCCAATAAACCACATGGAATTGGTATTTTGCTCATGTGATTCACCAAATTTGAATTCTCCATTTTCCCTCCAAAATGCACTTGAATGGACACTTGATCATGTGAGCTATTTTCATGCAATGCAATGGTTGATTTGGAAAATATTGGTCATGACAAGCATTTTGCAAAAAGCGTGGTTCAATTTGGAGTTTTGGATCAAAAGTTATGGCATGTTGAACTTCCATGCACACTTGGCAATCATTTGATCATAACTTCTCAACCATTCATCCGACGATCATGATCTTGGACTTTTGGAAATGGGAGAGAAAGATCTTCAACTTTCATGTTCAACAAAATTTCATTTTAAGCTCTTTTGATGTTGATAAGTCAAGTTGAAATTGGACTGAAAACTTTCCATTTTTGGTAACTTGAAATTACAGGTCATTTTCCATTTTTGGGAAACTTTTGATAAGACCTCAAAATCTTCAATATGGATGTTTGAAATGTCAAATGGACCTTGTTTGAACATGAATGAAGTGTCTCAATCATCTCCCTAACCTCAAAGTCCTCAGTTGACTGCATAGTTGACTGTCTGGGTCCTCAGATGACCTGAAAATGTTCTGATGAATTTGAACCTCCATCACTTGGGAATTTTGCTTCCAAATGAAACCATAGCTCATATAAGCTCAACATAATATCATGTGGTCCTCATCTCAATAAAATACCATCTGCTCTTGTACAAGGGATGCTCTTGAATGGCTTGACCTGTGATGCTTAAACTGCAAAACAAATGTTAGATGACATATTTTTGGTGCTTTTGGTTAGTGATTAAAACAAGAAAAACAATGATATACAAATGCAAACAATGCCTGGTGATCTCAAACCACTCACAAGGAGATCCAACCCAAAGGGAAAGGAAGCAAGATGCTCAAAGATCCTTGAGGCTATGCAATGTAATGCTTATGATGCCATGAGGGATCTTAGGGACAAAATTGTGGTCTTACAGATGCCCCTATTTAAGGTCATTCTAGCCGGAGAAGATAAGGTTAAAATCTTCAACTTGACGCGGTAGAATGGGCTTAAATAATAACAAAGAGACAAATTTTGGTCCCTAAGAGACCTCATGATGCAAATGTATGTATGCAAAATAAAACTCTATGGGGATGTATGTCCACAAAGAAGAAAAGAACAAATTGGAGAAAAAGACAACTCCCATGAATAGTTCATTCTATGGGGTAAAGACCCTACTGGGGAACAAAGGATTGAAAAATGCGTGATCAGGTCACGACTCAAAACTGGGGAAAAGAGTTTCCAAAGGGAATAAATCCATTGGAAAGGCTCGAAACTGACTCGAAGAATGCGTGTATTGGGGAATATCCCAATACAGCAGAATTATCCACAAAGGATACTTCGGATAAAAATCCGGAAACAGGCTGGGGAAGGATGAACAAAATATCCGTGCCGGGGAAAATGCATGTATTGGGGAATATTCCCAAACAGCGAAATTATCCACAAAGGATACTTCGGACAAAAATCCGGACACCAAGGGGAACAATCCACTAAGGGACTCCACTGGGGATGTCTAAAAAGACAATCCTGGGGAAATAACAAGAATGAGGTGTTACTGGTTTGTAGGTAACAAGCTCAAGAAGAAATGAATATCAAAGACCGGTATAAGGGTGAGAGATATCAAAACTTCAAACATCTGAGGAAGACCTTAAAAAAAGGTATGTTTCGACTCAGGAAAATCTGACTCCACAGGGGACCGAGGTCATAATAGGGAGCAGAAAGGAAGGAACACCAGGGATACCGGTTTGTAGGCATATAATAGGTGACCGACCAAAGCGTGAATTGGTGTGTGTTCCAAAACACTCATCATCCTGAAGAGAGCTGAAAAAGCAAACTTATTTTTTTAGGATGGATATTCGACTCCACAAAGGGAAATACGAATCTTACTCGATTGGAGAAGGACAGAAGGCTTCAACCAAAGAGCGCATGAGATATATTATCTATTACCGTCAGAACGTAGATAATATACTCGCATGGAAGATTATCCACAACCGGGTTGTAAGTTGTTAAAAGGATAAGTCGACCGAAACGTGAATTGGTGTGTGTTCCAAAACACTTATCATCCTGAAGAGAGCTAAAAAGCAAACTTGTTATTTTTTTAGGATGAATATTTGACTCCACAAAGGGAAATACGAATCTTACTCGATTGGAGAAGGACAGAAGGCTTCAACCAAAGAGCGCATGAGATATATTATCTATTACCATCAGAATGTAGATAATATACTCGCATGGAAGATTATCCACAACCGGGTTGAAAGTTGTAAAGGATAGATCAACCGAAATCGTGAATTGGTGTGTGTTCCAAAACACTCATCATCCTGGAAGAAAGCAAAACACAAACTTGTTAAAGGATGGACATTCGATTCCACAAGGAATACGAATCTTACTCAACTGAAGAAAGACAAATCTTCGACTGAAGAGTGCATGATATATATTATATATTGCCGTCATAACGTAGATAATATACTCGCATGGAAGATTATCCACAACCGGTTTGTAAGTTGATAAAGGATAAGTCGACCGAAATGTGAATTGGTGTGTGTTCCAAAACACTCATCATCCTGAAGAGAGCTGAAAAAGCAAACTTGTTTATAGGATGGACATTCGATTCCACACAAAGGAAATACGAATCTTACTCTGCTGAAGAGAAAATCAAAAGATTTGACCCAAAGAGTGCATGAGATATATTATTTATTGTCGTCATAACATAGATAATATACTCGAAAAGGAAGGGACACCAGGGATACCGGTTTATAGGTATGTAATAGGTGACCAACTAGGGGGAGAAACGATCATTACCAACAAAAGGGTAGATGAAAGATGACTCGCAAGGGATATTGATAAAAAATCAATGATCCTAGGAACATATCACTGACAAACGGTGAAAGGACCCACTGGGGGATAGAATTGCTTGCTCGGAGCAATTATCCACAAAAAGAGGGAATATCAAGACCGAATATTGGATAATGATAACCACCAAAGAGTAACTGTCATCAACAGGGATGAACAACAAAGGTTAACTCTGCACAGGGGCAAAAGTAGGGTTTACAACTACCGGTTAGTGGGTAGAAAACCAACAAAGTAGGACTTATAACTACCGGGTCGTAGGTAGCAGGCCAAAAATTCCATTGAGGGAAAGGTGAATAATCAATGATTATCGAACAATATTCATGCAAAAGAGGGGATTACACCTACCAGATGACTGGGTAGGAAACCACAAACTCTGCTGAGGATAAATTGCTTAATCGAGACAATTATCCAAGCACACGAGGGAATATCAACATCGAATGTTGGATGGAGATAGACACCAAGGAAGGGATTACACCTACCAGTTAGTGAGTAGGAAACCACAAAATAGGACTTATAACTACCGGGTTGTAGGTAGAAGGCCACAAAAGTTCCACCGGGGATAATATGAATGAATTATTCATTTATACCACGGGGAAGCACGAGAGACAGTTGTAAAAAGGCCAATTCAGGATCAAACCAAAAAGGCAAACTGAATCAAGACTCATCCTAATGAGGATATAACTCAATAGAGAAATCCATCCCAATATATGTGTTGGGAGGAAATGGAAACAACCGTCGTCCACGAGGATGTATCTCAGTGGGGAAATGGCACGAAAGGATAGACACTTTCTGCTTTTGGGGCTGACTCTAAATGGGGAGATCAGGAACACCGAAATCTACTTGGGGAAATATATCGCCACATAGCAGGAGACAACAATCGAAAGATATATGGAAAAGAATGCAACATGAATATCTGAATGTTATGATTATGCATGATTTATGCATGATTTATGTTTGATGAATGCTGACAAACAAACATTTCTAACACAAACAGGCCTAGGGAACGAACACCCGGTACTACACCACAGGAGAGAAAGCCCGGATCACCGGAGAATAAACAATTCTGACGGGATCAGGAAACAGCAAGGTCTCTGCAAGGGATGAATCAACATAGATAAAAATCCACCACCAAATCATTGGGGAATTATCCGAGGAAGAGAAGGAGAGATGGGGATTAGCCACCAAATACTGAACCTTCCAAAAGGAACCACAACTGCTGAGGAGGAAAGAATCACTGCTCTGCTGAAGGGAGGGGAGGTGAAAACCTCAACAAGCACTCTGAATGAGGAGGAGTCATAACAAAGACTCTGCTCAACAAAATCTGCTCGGGAGAAAAATCTGTTCGGGAGAAATCCCAACAAATACCCTGCTTGGGGGGAAAAATCTCGACAGAAGCTCTGCTTGGGGAGAAACCCCAATAAGAATCTGGAGAAAGAGGATACAGCCATGCCAGGAACATGAACAAAAGTCTTACCCTGTTGGAAATCATGCCACCCTTGGGAGAGCACTGAGAATTTCTTAAGTATCCTTTCATCATTGTGAATGTTCACTTTGTTTAAAAACAATTTTATGAAAAATTTGTTTGTTTAAAAACAATGATATTTTACCAATTGAAACATGCAAAACATTTGTTGAATTGAAACAAATAAGAGTGCAAATAATTGGATAAAAGCTCAAATTTATTTGATTGAATGGTAGTCTGCAAATGGCAAGACTCCATAGATCTGTACAAATTTGAAATCGGTGATATATATTGGAAGAGGGCTACATTGAACATAATGACCATTTCTCTACCAATTTGAATCCGATGTATTTGAAGCTTCAGTTGACGATGACTGAGCAAGAATCTCTGACGAAAAGACAATTGTGAAACAGAAAGTCTTGTCAGAATGAAGTTACTTGCCAAATCCCTAATTTTTGCCTAGATTGCCCCAGGATGAGGTACTCAATCTAGCGGGATGCAAAATTTCATTTTTTTCATGTCTCTAATTTTTGCCTGGACCGCCCTTTCGGGTTTTCAATCCACCGAGACGCTCATTTTTGCCTAAGTCGCCCTTTCGGGTTTCAACTTAGCGAGTTGTTCTGTTTTTTTTATGTTTAGGCGAAGTATTTCTTGACTGCATCTGAATTCACAGGACGAGTGAAATCCTCCCCATCCATAGTTGTGAGTGTCAAAGAACCGCCTGAAAAGGCTCTCTTGACAACATATGGACCTTCATAGTTTGGAGTCCACTTGCCCCTGGAATCGGGCGCGAAAGACAAAACTTTCTTGAGCACGAGGTCACCTTCTCGGAACACACGAGGCTTGACCTTCTTGTCGAAAGATTTCTTCATTTTTTGTTGATATAACTGACCATGGCACATGGCAGTCAATCGCTTCTCTTTAATTAGATTCAACTGGTCGTAACGACTCTGAACCCATTCAGCATCAGTCAACTTGGCTTCCATCAAGACTCTCATTAATGAGATCTCCACCTCTACTGGGATAACGGCCTCCATGCCGTAAACAAGAGAAAAAGGGGTTGCCCCTGTTGAAGTGCTGACAGATGTACGATATCCATGCAAAGAAAATGGCAACATCTCGTGCCAATCTTTGTACGTGACAACCATCTTCTGGATAATCTTCTTGATGTTCTTGTTAGCAACTTCAACAGCCCCATTCATCTTGGGTCTGTAAGGAGAGGAATTATGATGTGCAATCTTGAACTCACTGCATAACTCTTCCATCATTTTGTTGTTCAAGTTAGATCCATTATCAGTAATGATTTTATCAGGCACGCCATAACGGCATATAAGCTGAGTCTTGACAAACTTCACGACCACCTGCCTGGTCACATTCGCATATGATGCAACTTCAACCCATTTGGTGAAGTAATCGATTGCTACGAGAATAAACCTGTGTCCGTTGGATGCCTTCGGCTCAATCATGCCAATCATGTCGATTCCCCACATAGAGAAAGGCCATGGTGATGAAATCATGTCAAAATTCCTCTTGTAAAGCATTTCGCCATTGAGGTAGAAACTGCCTGCTAGTCTCCTCAAAGTTTTCCTGTCTTTCACAGATGCCCCAGGTGGTTAAATCTGGCTCTTAAGGAAATTCTTGATATCAAAATACCAAGGCTTATCATCTTTGACTTCTTCAACTGCAAATATATGAGTTGGTCTGTCCAAGCGCATCACAATGATATTGAGAACTTCATTCCAATACTTCACCACAATCATGGAAGCAAGCGTAGCAAGCGCATCTGCCATCCGATTATCTTCTCGAGGGATATGATGGAAGTCAACATCAGTAAAGAACATCGAAATCCTCCTCGCATAATCTCTGTATGGAATGAGACCAGGCTGATTCGTTTCCCATTCACCCTTAATCTGGTTAACAACAAGGGCCGAATCACCATACATATCGAGGTGCTTGATCCTTAGATCGATGCATTCTTCCAATCCCATAATACAGGCTTCGTACTCAGCCATATTATTCGTGCATTTGAAAGTTAGCCTTGCTATAAAAGGAATATGTGTGCCCTGAGGAGTAATGATTACTGTCCCAATACCATTTCCGTACTGATTTACAGCGCCATCAAACACCATCGTCCATCTGGAACCAGGTTTTGGACCTTCATCAAGTGTAGGCTCAACGCAATCTTTCATTTTCAAATACAGAATCTCCACGTCCAGGAAGTCGTGATGAACTGACTGATGATCTTCAATCGGCTGATGTGCCAAATGGTCAGCCAAGATACTACATTTGATAGCTTTCTGAGCTCGATACTCGATATCATACTCAGACAACAACATCTGCCAACGAGAAATTCTCCCAGTTAAAGCAGGCGTCTCGAAGATATACTTGATTGGATCCATTCTAGATATTAACCAAGTTGTATGATTTATCATGTACTAGCGTAGACGCTTAGCGGACCAAGCCAAAGCACAGCATGTATTCTCAAGCATTGAGTATCGAGACTCACAATCAGTGAACTTCTTACTCAGATAACATACTCTTTCTTTCCTGATTCGTCTTGCTGACCAAGGACACAACCCATAGAGTCTTCAAGAACAGTCAGATACATGATCAAAGGTCTCCCTTCCACAGGCGGGGACAAGATCGGAGGCTCGAACATATACTCTTTGATACTGTCAAAAGCTTTCTGGCAATCTTCGGTCCAATCATGAGACTGATCTTTCTGGAGGAGCTTGAATATCGGCACACATGTGGCAGTCATGTGGGATATGAATCTAGAAATGTAATTCAAGCGGCCAAGAAAACCTCGGACTTGCTTCTCAGTTTTGGGCGTAGGCATCTCTTGTATGTCTTTGACCTTTGCAGGATCAACCTCAATACCTCTTTCGCTGACTATAAAGCCCAATAACTTGCCAGAACGGACTCCAAATATACACTTGTTCGGATTCAGACGAAGCTTATACTTCCTCAAACGCTGAAAAAGCTTCAACAAGTGTTCAACATGTTCAACTTCCGTTCTTGACTTAGCAATCATGTCATCGACATAGACCTCTATTTCCTTGTGCATCATATCATGAAACAAGGTAGTCATAGCTCGTTGATACGTGGCTCCTGCGTTCTTCAAACCGAAGGGCATCACTCGATAACAGAATGTTCCCCAAGGTGTGATGAATGTTGTCTTCTCCATATCCTCGGGTGCCATCTTGATTTGGTTATATTCGGGAAATCCGTCCATAAATGAGAAGACTTTGAATTTAGCTGTATTGTCTACCAACATATCAATATATGGTAGAGGGAAATCATCTTTCGGACTAACTTTATTCAAGTCTCTGTAGTCCACACACATTCGGACTTTTCCGTCTTTCTTAGGCACGGGCACAATCTTGGCCACCCATTGAGGATATGTCGAAGTCACCAGAAACCCCGCATCAATTTGCTTCTGAACTTCCTCTTTGATCTTCACTGCCATATCTGGATGAGTTCTTCTGAGCTTTTGCTTCACAGGCATGCACTCAGGCTTCAAAGGCAGGAAATGTTGCACAATATTTGTATCTAGACCGGGCATGTCTTCATATGACCAAGCAAAGATATCAGAATATTCTCGTAGCAATTCGATCAACCCCTTCTTGACAGATTCTTCCAAGAGTGCCCCAATCTTCACTATTCGAACACAATCCTCAGACCCCAAGTTGACTGTTTCCAGATTCTCAAGATGCGGCTGAATGATCTTCTTTTTGTGCTCAAGCAGACGGGTAATCTCATCAAGAATCCCTTCAACATCATCTTCCTCTGCTTCGAATACAGGGAATTCAAAATTGGGAGATGGCGTTGAATCATTATGTTCAATGGGTTTTAGAATCAACCTGCATAATGATTTTGGGTATAAAAGCTTTAGAATTTAAACAAACAAATCATTATGCAGATGAAAAGATTGCTTTTATTCTTGTTTAAGGTTTTTTGTGATCACCAATTTCATGCAAAAAGCAAAAAGTGAAAACAATTGGAAAAACAAATATTTAACATGCATTTATTGAATGAAATATCATTGTATATATGTTGCCAACAATGTCATCACTTCTCCTTTTGGCATGGGAGAAGGGTTTTCAAACAAAGCAAACATATTACGCTGACTTGTGACCATACGAACATCCACAGGGACCCAATTGTTGTAAATCCCACCAGGGATGACAAAGTTGTCAGAGTCCTCTGCATCCTCTTCCAAGATAGCAGCAACTTCTTCAGCTTGAGCAGCGTGGATGAATCCTCCACTCTTGAACAACCCTTTCTCATTGAAGACCCCCGAAGAAAAGCCAATGCCAGCCCGGGACTTGTTATCTTCAAGCTCAATCATTTTTCCTAAACCAGCAGTTGCACCATGCTCGATGGCCAACTTCGCATCTTTATAGGAATCAAATGAAGGAGACCTCTTCTCAACCGGCTCGGCAATAGATAAAGCTTGGAAAGGAGTTCCAACTTCATCCTCAGCATCAATGTATGAGAAGGAAGACAAGTGGCTAACCAGGAGAGCTCTTTCCCCCTACCACAACCAGTTTCTTATTCTTGACAAATTTCAGCTTCTGGTGTAGGGTGGATGTCACGGCGCCAGCCTCGTGAATCCATGGTCTGCCTAAGAGACAGCTGTATGATGGGTGAATGTCCATAACCTGAAAGGTGATCTAGAAATCACTTGGTCCAATCTTGATTGGGAGATCAACTTCCCCAATCACAATCTTACGCGACCCATCAAAAGCTTTCATAACAACACCACTCTGCCTCATGGGAGGCCCTTGATATGACAATCTAGAGAGAGTGGTCTTCGGCAATACATTCAGAGATGACCCAGTGTCCACCAGCACGTTGGACATGGCGTCGTTCTCGCAATTCATGGATATATGTAAAGCCATGTTGTGGTCTCTTCCCTACTCAGGGAGATCAGAGTCACAGAAACTCAAATTGTTACAAGCAGTGATGTTTGCAACAATACTATCAAACTGTTCAATTGTGACCTCGTAATCAACATACGCCAGATCCAAATTTTTTTGCTGAGCTTCCCTATGAGGTTCTGAATTCAGAAGTAAAGATAGCACGAAGATCTTGGACGGCGTTTGTAGAAGCTGGTCTACAACATTGTACTCACTCTTCTTGATGAGCCTCAGCATCTCATCACAGTCTTCTTTTGAATCGCCACTTGGGACAACAGAAGGAGGAGTTAACAATGTGGAGGAGGTTTTAACAACAGGTGCCGGATTCGGAGGATTCAACGCTTTCCCAACCGGACTCTCAACAAAATCAACCTTAGCCTAAGGCTTAGGCGGCGCAAAAAACACACGACCGCTGTGGGTCAAGCCACTGACATCAGCAATGTTCACAATAGAGGAGGAAGGCAAAGGCACTTCTTTCCCATCTTCCACAGCAACAACACTGTAACAAAAGGGAATTGCTTTATCAGATGAATAAGGCACAGGACCTGCAGGCTTGATGATAAGAGCAGGAGAAATCTTCTGTTTGCTACCATCATATCTGATAACAACAGGTTCAGGTAATTTGAATACTGGAGAAATGACATTAACCTCAGGTTCATCTTCATCAACATTCCTGTTCTGGAGAATCTCAAACACTCATTCATCCAGCAATTCCTGAAGATCTCTACGCACTTGGCGACAACCCAATCTGTTAACAGAGCAGATTCGGCACTTATCATGATCATGCTCCAAATGACTGTAATCACATAGCAATCGGTGCAACTCAACAAGAGACTGTCGAATATGGCTAACATATTTGACCTTGTATTTGCCAGGGCAACCCTGGACCATGTTAACAGACTTCCCATGCTCAGGCAATGGGTTCTTCGTAACATTAGGACCTACGTCCTCAAAGCTCAGGATACCACACCTTACAAGGTCTTGAACCTTGATCTTCAACTGCAAGCAATTATTCACATCGTGGTCGGGAGCACATGAATGATACACACAATGCAACTCAGGCTTATACCACCACTGAGGGTTAACAGGTATAGCTGGTGGGTCTCTTGGAGTAATCAATTTCTACTCTATCAAAGAGGGATACAGTTCTGCATACGACATCGGAATCAGATCAAAGGTGATCTTCTTCCTCTCGTAACTTGTACTGGCTTGATTACCGTTGTTGCAAGGCTGGTAGGCCTCCTGCTGAGGACGATGCTGTTGCTGATGATACTGCTGAGATTGTTGTTGATTGGGATGCTGATACTGCTGATTGTCACGGAAAACAGGTGCTACATGAGCCACCTGGTGCTGATTGCTGGCATGACGCACAGGCTTCCTCCTCACAGAGGGTCCTCTGGGTTTCACATGGGAGGTCACAACATGTGCCTCTCCATCTTTCTTCTTTGCAAACGCCCCATATCATTTGGAAGAAGAGCCTTCATCTTTGGTCAGCCGTCCTTCTCGGACCCCTTCCTCTAGTCGCATCCCCATGTTCACCATTTCAGTGAAGTCAGAAGGAGCACTAGCAATCATCCGCTCAGAATAAAATGAACTCAAAGTCTTCAGAAAGATTTTGGTCAGCTCTTTCTCTTCTAGCGGAGGAGTAATCTGAGCTGCCAACTCGTGCCACCTCTAGACGTACTCTTTGAACGTTTCCTTATCCTTCTAGGACATGGCCCTGAGCTGATCCCGATCGGGAGCCATATCCACATTATACTTGTACTACTTGATGAAGGCTTCGCCAAGATCATTGAAGGATCAGATGTTCGCAGTGTCAAGCCCCATATACCATCGCAGAGCAGCACCAGATAGACTGTCTTGAAAGTAATGGATAAGAAGTTGATAATTCTCAGTATGAGTTGACATCTTCCTGGAATACATGACCAGGTGGCTGAGTGGACAAGTATTCCCTTTGTATTTCTCAAAGTCAGGGACTTTGAATTTCACCGGAATCTTGACATTGGGAACCAAGCACTACTCGGCAGCAGATTTCCCAAACAAATCCTTTCCTCGAAGGGTCTTCAATTCCTTGCGCAGCTTAAGAAATTGGTCATTCATCGCATCCATCTTCTCATAAACATCTGGGCCCTCAGACGACTCAGAATGATAGATGGTGTCGTCTACCCTAGGAACGGTATGCACGACAGGAGGAGGAACAACAAGGACCAGGCTAGATGCCGACAAGGAAGCAAAAGTTGGAGCAGGAATCTCAGGCACAAAGTAAGGAGGCATCCCCCACGGAAACCCGAGTGGCATGGCATTCGGAACAAAATTTGCACTAGCAGCTGGAACTGTCGACGAGACAACCTCAGAGATGACGGTCCTCTAGGGAGGAGTTGAAGGCGTCGGAGATGACTGATTTTGAGCAGCCAAGAATTGTTCCACCAAAGTAGTGAGTCTGGCGACTTCATCCTTCAGCTCACGGTTCTCTTGCTCGAGATGATCCATCAATCTTTTAGAGTTGGCTCTTGTGTAGTATCGATGAGTCAGCTTGTCTTCAAAATAAATGAAGAGCACAGAATCAGGCCACAGACAAGAAAACAGGAACAACACCTACTTATGCGCATGTGTAGCACCTCAAATTTGCACCCCCATTCATTCATTCATTTCATTTTTAGGTCATTGACATTACACTGACATTGCATAGTACATTGCACCTCATCAGTCAAGACTGGCATCCAGAGGATTCATCTGTGCAAGAGACCAAGCTTTTCCATCAGATAAAGGCCCTATGGTTGTTCTAGAGAGCTTATATGAATCAAGGATCATTTTGAAGCAATTTGACCAAGTGTTAGAGGCTCAAAGTCATCAGAACATGTCCAAGTCTACTGAAAGTCAATTGAAAGTCAACTGAGGGCTAGGAGGTGGAGAAATAGTTTGAGACACTTCATTCATGTCCAAAAGAGGTTTATTCTTCATGTCAAACATCTACCTTGAAGATTTTGAAGCCAGATCAAAAGTTTCCCAAAATGGAAGGTGACCTGTAATTTCAAGTTTCCAAAAATGGCATGTTTTTGGACCAACTTCAACTTCACTTTCCAACATAAAAGGTGCTTCAAATGAAATTTTATCCAACACGAAAGTTGAAGATC
The DNA here is from genome assembly GCF_024323335.1 of Lathyrus oleraceus. NCBI lineage: Eukaryota > Viridiplantae > Streptophyta > Magnoliopsida > Fabales > Fabaceae > Lathyrus > Lathyrus oleraceus. The sequence continues at coordinate 85,814,851 of NC_066580.1, read as the reverse complement.
TTTCTCTCCCATTTCCAAAAAGTCCAAGATCATGAGCATCTGATGAATGGTTGAGAAGATATGATCAAATCATTGCCAAGTGTGCATGGAACTTCAAAAGGCCATAACTTTTGACTCATAACTCCAAATTGAGTGATCCTTTTTGCATAATTCTTCTCATGACATGAACTTTCTAAAACATTTATAACTTTGCATTAAAATTCATCATATAATCATTTGCTTATTCATGTGATTTTTGGAGGGAAAATCATGAATTCAAAATTGGTGCATCATATGAGCTTTTTAACCATTCCAACATGTTCATAATATAGTTTTAAGTGAAAATGCATGGCCATTGGTTACTGTTCACGTGGGATTGCATGCATGGGGTGAAAAAACAAATTTTGCATAACACCTCTTTTCTCATTAAAATTTAATTAGCCAAGCCTAAGCATGATTAGGAAGTGGATTAACATGTCATATAAATAGCTAATCATAACACAATTTTGGGATTTTCCCCATTTCTAGATCTAAATTCTCTTTCCCTCCAATTTTCTCTCTCCATTGAAATTCAAAATTCTTCAAAGAACACTTGATTTTTCTTCCATATTCTTGTTCTCTGGCATTGATTTAGTGTAGATCAAGCATTGGATCATTGAATTCGAGCAGAATTTGTGCATACTCCCAGCAAGAACATGAAGATGGAAATTGTTGATTGAGCTAGATCCAAGCCTCTCCAGGCCTCAATTTCAACTTCAAGCTTCATAACAGTGATACAGGAGTGAATTTGGCTGCTTGCCAAGCCTTGAACCAACCACTGCCATTGTTGGAGCTTCAAGAGGTCACAATTTTGCATCTCTTAATTCTTGCTTTTATTGCTATAATGTTGTAGTTCATTGCTTGCTGATTCCACTAGTATAAAGAACATGAAATTTGGTGCAATATTCATGGAGATATGATGAATCTAAGTTTAGAATGTGAAATTTTCTTCTCTTCGATCTGCATGATTCTTGAGGAATTAGGATAAAATAATGGTGGATTTGAACTCTACATGTCAAGAGCTTTCTGATGATATAAAATTTTCATGATTCTGCAAAAAATTTCTGGTGATGATACTGTTCATCCATCGTCTTCATGAAGAAGACGGTGGTTTCCACCGTGCGCCACCATTAGTGCTGCGCAAGGGTTCTATTGATCTTGATTCTTGGCATGGTGATTTTGTTTGATATGTTGTGTGCTCATAATTTTTTCTAGATTTGTTTGAGTCATTTCTGTTTTAATATGGAATTTTGATTCTCAATGGCCAATTGTATGCACCTTTTGCTTGCCTTGCCATGTCTTGCTCATAAAATGATTTTGCTTAATGCTTTTTATTTGGTCCTTTTTAGGACATCGTCTTACTTGTTTACACATGCTTCATGTTGAGTAGTAGCTTCTGTTTTGGATTTTTACTCCACCTTTGACCCTAGGCTTTGTCCTAGGGGTTTGAACTCACATTTGAGTTGTGTATTTCAGGATCAAGCATCTAATCTCCATGGTTGATGTTGCCTCATCACTTGAGCTTTGATATTTGCTTTTCTTCCTAACATTTGATTGTGTTGTAGGTCCTTGGGTGGACTCACTTGAGTTGCATTTGATTTGTTTGTTGTGTATATTAGAAATCACTATCGTTTGTCTGTTGACTGTTTGTCTGAATACTATACTGATTGTTTGGTTGTTTACACAGGTACTTTAGCCGCTTTAACTCATTATTTGAGTAGCTTTGCTTTACTTGTGGTTGGCATACCACTTAGGTAAATTCCTATTCTCCATGTAGTCTGGAAGACCTGTCATGTTATTTTGGCAAGCACCTGTCTGAAGCCCTCCTTAAGAGGAAATGTGTGTGCTTGTTTATCTTTGTGCCTTGTGCTTCAAAGACCTCCTAAGTGAAGAGGCATTGGCAGATAGAAGGGATGTGCAATCCATCCCCTGCTATTCAGTTGAGTCATTCATCTTGCTCGCACTATGTGCTGATGCGTTTTGAATAAACACCCAAAATCCTATTGTGTCAGTCATGTGGAATAGAGTCCCTCATTCTGGACTCCCACACATTCTTGATTCAAGCTCACCCAGGCCCGGGTTAAGAGCTGTGAGGTCTAACCCTCATCCCCCATTTCATTTTCTTCACCCTAACTCTCAATGTTAGGGTTAAGAGCTCAAAACACCCATGACATAACCTGCTTGTTTGTCGAGGTTGATATGACCCCTTGACTAAAGCCCAGCCTTGTATGAGCCACTTGTTTGCATATAGTGTGTGTGTGCTTGCTCTCTTGTGCTTGTGTTTGCTTATTTTTTGTTTAGGCTAGCTTGCTTCCTGTGCGAGTTAGGATTAGAGACCTCAACATAGGGATCGTATGCATGCCAACTTCTAGGCTCGAGTCGTAGTCTCCCTAGTAGTCTGTTATCTCCCTAGTCTCTGGTTAGGATAGAAGTCTTCCCTATTAAGGGGAACTATGTCGCCCTGATCCTCATACCAGATGAGGTACGTAGGCAGGAGATTAGCAGATCTCTCTGGGCGCCCTTTTCTTTTTCAACCCCCTTGTGTGTGTTTGGAGTCTGACGTAAGTCCAGCAATTGGCAGTCGGTTTCCTGTGTGTGGTTGTTTGTTTGGAGTCTGATGTAAGTCCAGCGATTGGCAGTCGGTTTCCTGTGTGTGGTTGTTTGTTTGGAGTCTGACCTAAACCCAGCGATTGGCAGTCGGTCTCCTGTGTGTGGTTGTTTGTGTGGAGTTTGACGTAAGTCCAGCGATTGGCAGTCGGTTTCCTGTTGGTGTTCGTTTTGGCATGCGTTAGCCGAGCTACGAGTGCTCTGATTCTTCTCTGGTTAGAGAAGATACGTATGCATAGGATACAATGTCCTAGCGAGCACATTTCCCCTGTCCCCGAAATACATTAACCCTGATGTTTGTCCATGACAAACTACGTAGGCCCAGGATGCGACTTCGTGCCGAGTCCTTCTTCCATCTTTCATCTGTGTTTTATTCCTTCTTGTGCAGTGTTTTGAGCAGTTATCTAGCAACCTTTCTTCTATTCTTTTTGAGCGTGGATCCCGTCGAGTATGATGGATGCGTAGGGGTGCTAATACCTTCCCTTTGCATAACCGACTCCCGGTCCTTGCATCTCTGGTCGCGGGACCATTTGCTTTCCAGGTTTACTTCGAGCGTTTCGTTTCCCTCCTTTGGGATAAATAACGCACGGTGGCGGCTCTGTGTCTTTTCCCGCCGGTTTTTCGCGTAATGCGACAGCTGGCGACTCTGCTGGGGACAATAGAGAAGTTGACCTCTTGCTGGTCCATCTTCCCTAAGCGAGTCAATCCTGACGCTCATTAGGATAGTTTTGGTTGCTTTTGCTGCTTTATTTATTGCATCCATGTTTATTATGCTGTGATTGTATATACTTTCATAGATATTGGCATGCATCATACTGTCATCATGTTGGATTCTGTACAGGTTGGTTCCTCTGATTTGGGGTGGGCGTTCTGAGTGAGGCCCAATACCCAGGCCCGAGTATACACCTAGGATTAGCGTGGTCTCATGTCTTTTCACATGTTGTACGACATGGTGCGGAGATGTGACATACCACAGTCGGACGAGGTTCATTTGAAAGAGTCCTTCCGGGTGGAGTTATTCCGCTTAGGTTGGATTATCTCTTTCAGGCTATTGACTTCGGTGACCGTTCCTTCCCGGATCTTTGGTTTAGATGATCTTAAGAGAGCTGCAACGGCACACCCGAATGGGCAAACCCGTTGAGTATCTTTGCCCGATTGTCGAGACCATTATCCGCCTTAGGATGACCTTATTAGAATTCACCTGTGAGGGGAGGGTTGATTATTGCAGTACCGGTTCCGTCAGTGATTCTGTGATGGTGACTTTGGGACAGTCAAATGGATATTTATTTCTGAGACGCCGGAGTTCTGTCTGTGGTATTTATCAGGGGGTTCCGTTTATTTCGGATCCCTGGGCTGAATCTGAGGGTATTTATAAGAGGGTTCTCAGATGATGACTGCTCAGATGATGACTTGCTTTGTTGGTGAATGTTGGTTCTGATGCCGAAGTTTTGATCCTGTGCTTTGTGATGCACAACCAACCCGTCATGGTTCCATCATTTTGCATCATAGCATGTTTATTTCCAAAAAATAATAATGCATAAAAAAGAAGAAAAAATTTAACCAACATACGCATCACACGCGTCATACATATATCATTCTTGCATTACAGATATTCTTGACAAGACTTCTCACTCTGGTTCCTGACTTAGGCAGGATTGCTGATCGTCGTCTGCACCGCTACGCGACAAGACTGAATCAACAAAGAAGTATGGACCAAGTTCAAGTTGAGTTGGATGAGATGAGGGCTAACATGGCCCAGTTTATGAATATGATGCAAGGGGTTGCGCAATGTCAAGAGGAACTGCGAGCCTTGGTTCAGAGACAGGAAACTACGGTTCCACCTGTCAACCGTGCTTCGCCAGAAGGGGTCCTTGTTAATGACAACTTTGCTGCTGCTACTATCCCCGTCAACAACTATGTTGTGGGTGACGAACTGAGGGGTATCAAAATCAATGGGCAGCCCATTGCTCCAGAGACTGCTAATGCCAGAGTGACTCGTGCTCCGGTGTGCCATCCTGCTCCGTTGGTTGACAGACAGGAAGACATGTTTACTCTCCTAAGTGAGGATGATGAAGTTGTGAGAACTGAAGAGAGATATAGTAAGGTTGATGCCCTAGCTGAGAAAATCCGTGCCATGGAGTGTCAGAACTCTTTGGGATTTGATGTAACCAACATGGGATTGGTTGATGGGCTAAGGATTCCTTACAAATTCAAGGCACCGTCCTTTGACAAATATAATGGCACTTCTTGTCCTCGCACTCATGTTCAGGCCTACTACAGAAAAATCTCAGCATATATAGATGATGAGAAGATGTGGATATACTTCTTCCAAGACAGTCTCTCTAGAGCGTCTTTGGACTGGTACATGTATCTGAAGAGAGAGTCTGTTAGAAGCTGGAGGGATCTGGGTGAAGCCTTCTTGAGGCAGTATAAGCATAATATGGATATCGCTCCGAGAAGAACCCAACTACAAAGTCTATTTCAGAAGTCTGGTGAAAGTTTCAAGGAATACGCCCAGAGGTGGCGTGATTTGGCCGCAAGAGTGCAATCTCCTATGTTGGAGAGAGAGCTGTCCGATATGTTCATCGGGACTTTGCAAGGTGTGTTTATGGACCGTATGGGGAGTTGCCCGTTCGGTAGTTTTTCTGATGTGGTTATCTGCGGAGAGAGGACTGAAAGCCTTATTAAAGCAGGGAAGATTCAGGATTCTGGTTCCTCGTCTTCGAGTTCGAAAAAGCCATTTTCTGGGGCACCCCGGAGGAGGGAGGGGGAGACTAATGCTGTACAGCACATAAGGAATACAAATAGAGGACAGTATCGTCAAGTTGTCGCTGTGACCATCCCAACTCAACCTCTGCAACAACAACAGAGAGCACCACAACAACAACAGCAGCAACGCCCATTTCAACAAAGGCAGAGAATGCCAGAGCGTCAGTTTTACCCGTTGCCCATGACATATGCTGAATTGCTTCCTGAACTACTCAGGTTGAAATTTGCTGAGCTTCGTACCATGGCTCCGTTGACAAGAATTCCTGCTGGGTATGACGCCAATAACCGTTGCGACTTTCATTCCGGTGCACCGGGGCATCATATTGAGAACTGTCGGGCTTTCCACCATATAGTCCAGGATCTGATTGATGCTAAGACAATCAACTTTGCTCCTGTGCCGAATGTTGTAAATAACCCTATGCCGAAACATGGTGGGCCCAGGGTGAACAATGTGGAGGGTGAGGATGCTGTGGATTTGGTAGTCAGTGTTGATGAGGTTCAGACTTCGCTGTGTGTTGTGAAAGAGCGTCTGCTGAAAGGGGGAGTGTTCCCGGGCTGTGATGAGGGCTGTTCAGACTGTGATGATTCAGAGAATGGCTGTGTGAAGTTGAGAAGAGGTATCCAGGGTTTGATGGATGAGGGTTGCCTCCAGTTTAGTGGGGCTGTGAAAGATCGTAAGGTGGTGTCAACTGTCACCATTTATTTCAAATCGTCTGAGGGTCCTGGACGTGCTCCAACTGTTAATGCTCCCGTAACTGTTGGTACCCCTGTAACCATCTCTGCTCCAAGAACGGTTGGTACTCCTACTACTATTGTTGCTTCTGATAGAAGACCTGTTGAGAACAGTAGGGCCGTTCCTTGGAAATATGACAATGCTTACTGTAACAACAGAAGGTCAGGAAGTCAAATCAGACCAGTGAATTAGGCTCTAGTGACAATTGGCGTGCCGAGTAAAACTCCTGTAATTGTTGGTCCGGTTGTGGACAATGTGGGAGGACCTGGAGGGTTTACAAGAAGTGGTCGTCTGTTTGCACCACAAACTTTGAGGGATAACAATGCTGAGGCTCTCGCCAAAGCAAAAGGGAAACAAGTTGTGGTAGAAGAAGGACCTGTGCAGAAAGAAGCGCCTGAGGGTTCCTTTGAGAAAGATGTGGAAGAGTTCATGAAGATCATTAAGAAAAGTGATTATAAGATCGTGGACCAGCTAAACCAAACTCTGTCCAAAATCTCTATCCTTTCTCTGTTGTTGTGTTCAGAGGCACACCATAACGCCTTGCTGAAAATGTTGAATCTGGCTTACGTGCCTCAAGATATTTTTGTCAACCAGCTCGAGGGTGTTATTGTGAATGTGAGCACAAGACATGGGTTGGGGTTCACAGATATGGATTTAACACCCGAGGGTCGTAATCATAACAAAGCCCTGCATATCACCATGGAGTGTAAAGGCGCAGTGTTATCGCATGTGTTGGTTGATACTGGCTCTTCCTTGAATGTGTTGCCCAAGAATATTTTGATCAAGATTGATGTTGAAGGGGTTGTTCTCACTCCGAGTGATCTCATCGTCCGTGCTTTTGATGGATCCAAGCGATCAATCTTCGGTGAAGTCACATTGCCCGTGAAGATAGGCCCGGAGGTGTTTGATATTGTCTTCTATGTGATGGATATTCAACCAGCATATAGTTGCTTATTGGGGCGTCCCTGGATACATGGGGCTGGGGCAGTTTCGTCAACTCTCCATCAAAAGCTGAAGTATGTATGGAATGGTCAGGTCGTGACTGTGTGTGGCGAGGAGGACATTCTTGTGAGTCATCTATCTTCCTTCAAGTATGTGGAGATGGATGGCGAGATTCATGAAACTCTGTGCCAAGCTTTCGAGACCATTGCTATTGAGAAGGTGGCTTTCGTCGAGCAGAAGAAGCCAGGTGTCTCAGTTGCATCCTGCAGGAAGGCTTTAGAAGTTGTCAACTAGGGCAATGCAGAAGGTTGGGGCAAGATGGTTGACATGCCCGTGAAGAAAGACAAATTTGGTATTGGTTATCAACCTCTTCAGGCAGAGCAAGGTTTTCATAAAGGGCCGAGTACCTTCACCAGCGCTGGGTTGATGAATCATGGAGACGTCTTTGCAGCCGGTAGTGAAGACGGTGGCAGTGATTATGATGTGGACAACTGGGTGCGCCCGTGTGCTCCAAGGGAGATGGTGAATAATTGGACAGCCGAAGAAATAGTCCAAGTTACTCTTCAGACAGAGTAATTTCCTTTTGTTTTTCATTTTGCACAAAAAGCCTATGCTCTGCCCGAGGCGTAGTGGTTCATTGTAGGGCCACATCATGTTTTCAATGATTATGATTAATAAATGACGTTTTGCAAACAAATTTGTGCTCACTGTCTTTCTGTTTTTATTTTCACTTTTAAAACAATAAAAATGGCAATGTTTTTTTGTTTTTGTGACTTTCTTGAACTCTTTTCTAAAATAAAGCATTAAACATGCAGAATCGATCTCCCGGACTCCACTAAAAACAGTTATGTTATGGCTCAGTATGATTTCGATAATCCCATTAACCAAGCTGAAGAGGAGAGTGAGGAAGATTGTGAACTCCCTAAAGAATTGGTCAAATTATTGAAGCAGGAGGAAAGGGTCATCCAACCTCTTCAGGAGGAGTTGGAAGTTGTTAACCTGGGTACTGAGGACGCCAAGAAAGAGATCAAGATTGGGGATGCTTTGAAGGAATCTGTCAAGGGAGGGCTGATTGAAATGCTGAGAGAATATGTGGAGATATTTGCATGGTCTTATCAAGATATGCCTGGTTTGAATACAGATATTGTGGTGCACAGGCTACCTCTCAGAGAAGATTGTCCTTCGGTAAAGCAGAAGCTGCGCAGAACTAGTCCTGATATGGCTGTCAAGATTAAAGAAGAGGTTCAGAAGCAGTGGGATGCGGGTTTTCTGGCAGTTACTAGTTATCCCCCTTGGGTGGCCAACATCGTTCCCGTGCCGAAGAAGGATGGTAAAGTCAGGATGTGTGTCGATTACCGAGATTTAAACAGAGCCAGTCCGAAAGATGACTTCCGATTACCTCACATTGATGTATTGGTTGATAATACTGCTCAATCTTCAGTTTTCTCTTTCATGGATGGATTTTCTGGCTATAATCAGATCAAGATGGCGCCAGAAGACATGGAAAAGACGATATTCATTACACCTTGGGGCACGTTCTGCTATAAGGTGATGCCATTTGGGCTGAAGAATGCCGGTGCTACCTATCAGAGGGCTATGACGACTCTCTTTCATGACATGATGCACAAAGAAATTGAAGTGTACGTGGATGATATGATTGCGAAGTCTCAGACAGAAGAGGAGAACCTGGTAAACTTGCAGAAGTTGTTTGAAAGGCTGAGAAAGTTCAAACTAAGGCTGAATCCAAACAAGTGTACGTTCGGGGTGAGATCAGGGAAGCTGTTAGGCTTCATTGTCAGTGAGAAAGGGATTGAGGTTGATCCAGCGAAAGTCAAAGCTATTCAAGAAATTCCTGAACCAAAAACAGAAAAGCAGGTCCGTGGGTTTTTAGGGAGATTGAACTACATTGCACGATTCATATCTCACTTAACCGCCATGTGCGAACCGATATTTAAATTGCTAAGAAAAGATCAAGCAATCAGGTGGAATGATGACTGTCAAAAGGCTTTTGATAAGATAAAAGAGTATTTGCAGAAACCCCCAATCCTTGTACCTCCAGTTCCTGGGAGGCCTCTGATAATGTACCTTTCAGTAACCGAGAACTCGATGGGGTGTGTATTAGGACAACATGACGAGTCTGGTCGAAAAGAGCATGAAATATACTACCTTAGCAAAACGTTTACCGACTGTGAAACAAGATATTCACTGCTCGAGAAAACTTGTTGTGCTTTGGCATGGGCTGCTCGCCGACTGAGACAGTATATGTTGAACTATACTACCTTGTTGATTTCTAATATGGATCCAGTGAAATATATCTTTGAAAAGGCGGCTCTCACCGGGCGCGTTGCTCGTTGGCAGATGATTTTAACTGAGAATGATATACAATATACGTTGCAAAAGGCCATCAAGGGTAGTGCTCTGTCTGATTACCTTGCTGAGCAACCGATTGATGATTATCAGCCGATGATGTTTGAATTCCCCGATGAAGACATCATGTATCTAAAGATGAAAGATTGTGAAGAGCCTCTTGTTGAGGAAGGACCGGATCCTGATGACAAGTGGACATTGATGTTTGATGGGGCTATGAATGGGAACGACAATGGTGTTAGGGCAATACTCATTAATCCTAAAGGTGCACACATACCTTTTTCTGCCAGATTGACTTTTGACGTAACCAACAACGAAGCTGAGTATGAGGCTTGTATCATGAGGATTGAAGAAGCCATCGATCTAAGGATCAAAACTCTGGACATTTATGGAGATTCCGCTCAAGTGATTAACCAAGTCAATGGAGATTGGAATACTCACCAGCCGCATTTGATTCCTTATCGAGATTACACCAGAAGGATCCTAACTTTCTTCAAGACAGTGAAGTTGTATCATGTTCCCCGAGATGAAAATCAGATGGCTGACGCCTTGGCTACGTTGTCTTCTATGATCAAAGTTCATTAGCATAATCATGTGCCACATGTTACTATGAATCGACTCGAGAGGCCTGCGTATGTGTTTGCAGCCGAGTCTGTTGTGGATGAGAAGCCGTGGTACTTTGATATTAAGAATTTCTTCAAAATCCAGGAGTATCCTGAAGGAGCGTCAAAGAATGACAAGAAAACCCTGAGAAGGCTAGCTGGAAGCTTTTATTTGAATCAGGATGATGTGTTGTACAAGAGGAACTTCGACATGGTTCTGCTCAGATGCGTGGATAGACACGAAGCAGACATGTTGATGCAGGAAGTACACGAGGGATCTTTCGGTACCCATGCTGGTGGTCATGCAATGGACAAAAAGTTATTGAGACCCGGTTATTACTGGATGACTATGGAATCCGATTGTTTTAAGTACGCTCGGAAGTGCCATAAATGTCAGATTTACGCAGATAAAGTGCATGTTCCACCAAGCCCTCTGAATGTTATGAATTCTCCTTGGCCATTCGCGATGTGGGGCATCGATATGATTGGGAAGATTGAACCCACTACTTCTAATGGACATCGCTTCATCCTGGTTGCGATTGATTACTTCACCATGTGGGTGGAAGCATCTTCCTATGCCAGTGTTACCAAGCAAGTGGTTGCCCGGTTCATTAAGAAGGAGATTATCTGTCGTTATGGGGTTCCCGAGAGAGTCATCAGTGATAATAGTTCAAATCTCAATAACAAGATGATGAAAGAGCTCTGCAGAGATTTCAAGATCGAACACCACAATTCTTCTCCTTACAGACCAAAGATGAATGGTGCTGTAGAGGCGGCAAACAAGAACATTAAGAAGATTGGGCAAAAGATGGTCGTGACGTACAAGGATTGGCATGAGATGTTGCCTTTCGCTTTGCATGGGTATCGTACCTCAGTACGTACGTCGACCGGGGCAACCCCGTACTCCCTTGTGTATGGTATGGGAGAAGTCCTACCCGTTGAAGTGGAGATTCCTTCTCTCAGGGTCCTGTTGGATGTCAAGCTAGACGAAGCTGAGTGGATCCGTACAAGGTTTAACGAGTTGAGCCTTATTGAGGAGAAGCGGTTAGCAGCTGTGTGCTAAGGGCAACTGTATCAGAGAAGGATGAAGAAAGCCTTTGATCAGAAAGTGTGTCCTCGAAGCTATCAGAGAGGTGATTTGGTTTTGAAGAGGATCCTTCCTCCCGGTACAGATAACAGGGGCAAGTGGACTCCGAATTGTGAAGGTCCATATGTTGTTAAAAAGGTTTTCTCTGGTGGAGCCTTGATGCTAACAACTATGGATGGTGAAGATTTTCCGTCCCCTGTGAACTCAGATGTAGTCAAAAAATACTTCGCGTAAATTGACCCGCTGGACGAAAAGAATAAAAGAGTCCAGGCAAAAAAGGGCATCCCGGCGAACCAAGAAAAAAAGAGAGAAAAGGTTCGGGCAAAAGTTAGGGATAAAGAATAAAAAGAATATGTAGACTCGGTAAGTCGAAAACCCGCAAGGGCGGCTTAGGCAAAAATGGGTATCCCGGTGGATTGAAAACCTGAAAAGGCGATCCAGGCAAAAGAGGGATTAAAGCGAAGACTACAGTCTGAGTTATCTGTACTTCATCGCGCTTCAGTGTCTATCATCTTGAAGGATATGACCAGTCCAATCATTCTTCTCAGAAAGCAAGGAATTTGGGGGAAATTGAGGATCTGTGAGTCATAACAGAATTGGAAAATAGTGGATGCCGTGTTCACATTGCCAATAGGATAGTTTATTTCCTGTTTTGGCGCAATTACCTCTTTCTAGGAATTGCTTCCTGATGTATTTGCCTTTATAGGTCCATTTTCAATCAATAAAAGTCGTTATTCAGTTAAATTGCTCTCTTGTTTTTATTTTTCTGTTTTGTTTACAAAAACGTCTGAATTTTTGATAAACATTGCATCTAAAAAACATGAAGGCTTGACAATAATGTGCGGAAAGATAAAACATTTGAAAATCATTTTGAATGTTGATTACACTTGGGTGTATCTTGTCCATACAATCCCCTGGGGCATATGTGTCTTGCTGTTTTGCAGGTCACTATCTTTGATTGCTGGCTAAAGCAGAGGAGCCACAATTTGCTCAAAAGTGTTTAAGACTGTCCAGTAGTGTGAGAAGTTGGGTTGTCCAAAGCAAGTTTAGAGATTGTTTCCCCAGCAAGTCTGAGACCAGTGTTTCCTTGGTAGCCAGGCCTGAAGTTGACTGCAATCCCCAGCAGGGTTGAGGATGTTTTTTTCCAACCAGGTATGCGGGTGGCTTCCCCAGCAGGTCTGAAGACCGTTAGTCCCCACTGAGTCTGAAGGTTGCTATTTCCCCAGCGGAGGTGTCTGTGGGTAGCTTGTTCCTTAGCAGCCAGGTCTGAAGTGCTGTGATCCCCAGCAAGGTCGTGAATGCCTTTCCCCAGCAGGGTTGTGATTGTTTTCCCCTAGCAAGTCTCCCCAGCAGAGGTTTGCATTGATGTTTTTCCCCGGCGAAGTCCCCAAGCGGATCAAGTTCGGTGGAAATTATCCCCAGTAGAGTTAATCCTGCCCGTGGGTTGGTAGTTATCCCTAGTGGAGATAAACATTGGTGTTGTTTCCCCCGGTGGAGTCCCCAAGTGGATTGGATTCAGTGAAAGTTGTCCCCGGTGGGATTATTTTCTTTCCCAACAACAGTGTAATTCCCTAGCACGTTGGAGAAGGGTGTGTTCCCCAACCAGAGATTCCTCAGTTGAGTTGGTTCCTCTACCACGCCCAGAGTGTCAGATCAGTAAAGCATCCGCCGCAGATTTATTGTGTCTCCCCACAGAGTTAGAGGATCAAATCAGAATTGTGTGCTCAGCAGAGCAACCAGTTCTCCCCAGCAGGAGTTTCTTCATTTGCATTTTGCATGTAGTAATCATTGCATCCTCAAATCGTGTAGCATTTCCATGCGATATGGAACATTATGCCATAGAAAAACTCAAACATATGCATACATGTGTTAAACCGGATTGGACCATTCCCAAGCAGAGGCGGATCATTGTTCGACAATCCGCATGGCACTTTTGCAGCGGTGGCTCCTGACAGCATGCAGAGTTGATAATCCCCAGAGAGGTTTATTTCCTCCCCCGCTCGTGAAAAGAAAGCCTGATTATCCCCAGCTTAGTCCCTAACAAGTGCCTGGCCTTATCTTGACACATGCAAATGTCGTCTTGGTGATACCAGTAGGTATTATGTTGATCCCCGTGTGGGTCCTTCCCTTTTTCGTGTCTGTAGACATCATCTTTCGATGCCCGTAACATCGAGTTCTCCCATTCATCCGTTGATGTCTGGTCGAGTCTTTCCTAGTCGTCCGTTGGTGTCTAGTCGTGGTTTCTCTTCCCATTCATCGTCTTTCGATGTCTGGTCGTGGCTTCTTTCTCCCATTCTTCCGTTGATGTCTGGTCGAGTCTTACCTAGTCGTCCGCTGGCGTTTAGTCGTGGTTTCTCTTCCCATTCATCGTCTTTCGATGTCTGGTCGTGGCTTCTTTCTCCCATTCATCGTTGATGTCTGGTCGAGTCTTTCCTAGTCGTCCGCTGGCGTCTAGTCGTGGTTTCTCTTCCCATTCATCGTCTTTCGATGTCTGGTCGTGGCTTCTTTCTCCCATTCATCCGTTGATGTCTGGTCGAGTCTTTCCTAGTCGTCCGTCGGCGTCTAGTCGTAGTTTCTCTTCCCATTCATCGTCTTTCGATGTCTGGTCGTGGCTTCTTTCTCCCATTCATCCATTGATGCCTAGTCGAGTCTATCCTAGTCGTCCGTTGGCGTCTAGTCGTGGTTTCTCTTCCCATTCATCGTCTTTCTATGTCTGGTCGTGGCTTCTTTCTCCCATTCATCCGTTGATGTCTGGTCGAGTCTTTCCTAGTCGTCCGTTGGTGTCTAGTCGTGGTTTCTCTTCCCATTCATCGTCTTTCGATGTATGGTCGTGGCTTCTTTCTCCCATTCATCCGTTGATGTCTGGTCGAGTCTTACCTAGTCGTCCGCTGGCGTCTAGTCGTGGTTTCTCTTCCCATTCATCGTCTTTCGATGTCTGGTCGTGGCTTCTTTTCCCATTCATCCGTTGATGTCTGGTCGAGTCTTTCCTAGTCGTCCGTTGGCGTCTAGCCGTGGTTTCTCTTCCCATTCATCGTCTTTCAATGTCTGGTCGTGGCTTCTTTCTCCCATTCATCCTTTGATGTCTGGTCGAGTCTTTCCTAGTCGTCCGTCGGCGTCTAGTCGTGGTTTCTCTTCCCATTCATCGTCTTTCGATGTCTGGTCATGGCTTCTTTCTCCCATTCATCCGTTGATGTCTGGTCGAGTCTTTCCTAGTCGTCCGTTGGCGTCTAGCCGTGGTTTCTCTTCCCATTCATCGTCTTTCGATGTCTGGTCGTGGCTTCTTTCTCCCATTCATCCGTTGATGTCTGGTCGAGTCTTTCCTAGTCGTCCGTCGGCGTCTAGTCGTAGTTTCTCTTCCCATTCATCGTGTTTCGATGTCTGGTCGTGGCTTCTTTCTCCCATTCATCCATTGATGCCTAGTCGAGTCTATCCTAGTCGTCCGTTGGCGTCTAGTCGTGGTTTCTCTTCCCATTCATCGTCTTTCTATGTCTGGTCGTGGCTTCTTTCTCCCATTCATCCGTTGATGTCTGGTCGAGTCTTTCCTAGTCGTTCGTTGGTGTCTAGTTGTGGTTTCTCTTCCCATTCATCGTCTTTCGATGTATGGTCGTGGCTTCTTTCTCCCATTCATCCGTTGATGTCTGGTCGAGTCTTACCTAGTCGTCCGCTGGCGTCTAGTCGTGGTTTCTCTTCCCATTCATCATCTTTCGATGTCTGGTCGTGGCTTCTTTTCCCATTCATCCGTTGATGTCTGGTCGAGTCTTTCCTAGTCGTCCGTTGGCGTCTAGCCGTGGTTTCTCTTCCCATTCATCGTCTTTCAATGTCTGGTCGTGGCTTCTTTCTCCCATTCATCCTTTGATGTCTGGTCGAGTCTTTCCTAGTCGTCCGTCGGCGTCTAGTCGTGGTTTCTCTTCCCATTCATCGTCTTTCGATGTCTGGTCATGGCTTCTTTCTCCCATTCATCCGTTGATGTCTGGTCGAGTCTTTCCTAGTCGTCCGTTGGCGTCTAGTCGTGGTTTCTCTTCCCATTCATCGTCTTTCGATGTCTCGTCGTGGCTTCTTTCTCCCATTCATCCGTTGATGTCTGGTCGAGTCTTTCCTAGTCGTCCGTTGGCGTCTAGTCGTGGTTTCTCTTCCCATTCATCGTCTTTCGATGTCTCGTCGTGGCTTCTTTCTCCCATTCATCCGTTAATGTCTGGTCGAGTCTTTCCTAGTCGTCCGTTGGTGTCTAGTCGTGGTTTCTCTTCCCATTCATCGTCTTTCGATGTCTGGTCGTGGCTTCTTTCTCCCATTCATCCGTTGATGTCTGGTCGAGTCTTACCTAGTCGTCCGCTGGCGTTTAGTCGTGGTTTCTCTTCCCATTCATCGTCTTTCGAAGTCTGGTCGTGGCTTCTTTCTCCCATTCATCCGTTGATGTCTGGTCGAGTCTTTCCTAGTCGTCCGCTGGCGTCTAGTCGTGGTTTCTCTTCCTATTCATCGTCTTTCGATGTCTGGTCGTGGCTTCTTTCTCCCATTCATCCGTTGATGTCTGGTCGAGTCTTTCCTAGTCGTCCGTCGGCGTCTAGTCGTAGTTTCTCTTCCCATTCATCGTCTTTCGATGTCTGGTCGTGGCTTCTTTCTCCCATTCATCCATTGATGTCTAGTCGAGTCTATCCTAGTCGTCCGTTGGCGTCTAGTCGTGGTTTCAGTTCCCATTCATCGTCTTTCTATGTCTGGCCGTGGCTTCTTTCTCCCATTGATCCGTTGACGTCTGGTGGAGTCTTTCCTAGTCGTCCGTTGGCGTCTAGTCGTAATTTCTCTTTCCATTCATCGTCTTTCGATGTCTGGTTGTGGCTTCTTTCTCCCATTCATCCGTTGATGTCTAGTCGAGTCTTTCCTAGTCGTCCGCTGGCGTTTAGTCATGGTTTCTCTTCCCATTCATCGTCTTTCGATGTCTGGTCGTGGCTTCTTTCTCCCATTCATCCGTTGATGTTTGGTGGAGTCTTTCCTAGTCGTCCGCTGGCGTCTAGTCGTGGTTTCTCTTCATATTCATCGTCTTTCAATGTCTGGTCGTGGCTTCTTTCTCCCATTCATCCGTTGATGTCTGGTCGAGTCTTTCCTAGTCGTCCGTCGGCGTCTAGTCGTAGTTTCTCTTCCCATTCATCGTCTTTCGATGTCTGATCGTGGCTTCTTTCTCCCATTCATCCATTGATGTCTGGTCGAGTCTATCCTAGTCGTCCGTTGGTGTCTAGTCGTGGTTTCTCTTCCCATTCATCGTCTTTCGATGTCTGGTCGTGGCTTCTTTCTCCCATTCATCCCTTGATGTCTGGTCGAGTCTTACCTAGTCGTCCGCTGGCGTTTAGTCGTGGTTTCTCTTCCCATTCATCGTCTTTCGAAGTCTGGTCGTGGCTTCTTTCTCCCATTCATCCGTTGATGTCTGGTCGAGTCTTTCCTAGTTGTCCGCTGGCGTCTAGTCGTGGTTTCTCTTCCTATTCATCGTCTTTCGATGTCTGGTCGTGGCTTCTTTCTCCCATTCATCCGTTGATGTCTGGTCGAGTCTTTCCTAGTCGTCCGTCGGCGTCTAGTCGTAGTTTCTCTTCCCATTCATCGTCTTTCGATGTCTGGTCGTGGCTTCTTTCTCCCATTCATCCATTGATGTCTGGTCGAGTCTTTCCTAGTCGTCCGTTGGCGTCTAGCCGTGGTTTCTCTTCCCATTCATCGTCTTTCGATGTCTGGTCGTGGCTTCTTTCTCCCATTCATCCGTTGATGTCTGGTCGAGTCTTTCCTAGTCGTCCGTCGGCGTCTAGTCGTAGTTTCTCTTCCCATTCATCGTCTTTCGATGTCTGGTCGTGGCTTCTTTCTCCCATTCATCCATTGATGCCTAGTCGAGTCTATCCTAGTCGTCCGTTGGCGTCTAGTCGTGGTTTCTCTTCCCATTCATCGTCTTTCGATGTCTGGTCGTGGCTTCTTTCTCCCATTCATCCGTTGATGTCTGGTCGAGTCTTACCTAGTCGTCCGCTGGCGTCTAGTCGTGGTTTCTCTTCCCATTCATCGTCTTTCGATGTCTGGTCGTGGCTTCTTTTCCCATTCATCCGTTGATGTCTGGTCGAGTCTTTCCTAGTCGTCCGTTGGCGTCTAGCCATGGTTTCTCTTCCCATTCATCGTCTTTCAATGTCTGGTCGTGGCTTCTTTCTCCCATTCATCCTTTGATGTCTG
Organism: Lathyrus oleraceus; assembly: GCF_024323335.1. Taxonomy (NCBI): domain Eukaryota; kingdom Viridiplantae; phylum Streptophyta; class Magnoliopsida; order Fabales; family Fabaceae; genus Lathyrus; species Lathyrus oleraceus. Next base: position 85,797,534 of record NC_066580.1, on the reverse strand, counting down.
GTCGAGTCTTTCCTAGTCGTCCGCTGGCGTTTAGTCGTGGTTTCTCTTCCCATTCATCGTCTTTCGATGTCTGGTCGTGGCTTCTTTCTCCCATTCATCCGTTGATGTCTAGTCGAGTCTTTCCTAGTCGTCCGCTGGCGTTTAGTCGTGGTTTCTCTTCCCATTCATCGTCTTTCGATGTCTGGTCGTGGCTTCTTTCTCCCATTCATCCGTTGATGTCTGGTCGAGTCTTTCCTAGTCGTCCGCTGGCGTCTAGTCGTGGTTTCTCTTCATATTCATCGTCTTTCAATGTCTGGTCGTGGCTTCTTTCTCCCATTCATCCGTTGATGTCTGGTCGAGTCTTTCCTAGTCGTCCGTCGGCGTCTAGTCGTAGTTTCTCTTCCCATTCATCGTCTTTCGATGTCTGATCGTGGCTTCTTTCTCCCATTCATCCATTGATGTCTGGTCGAGTCTATCCTAGTCGTCCGTTGGTGTCTAGTCGTGGTTTCTCTTCCCATTCATCGTCTTTCGATGTCTGGTCGTGGCTTCTTTCTCCCATTCATCCCTTGATGTCTGGTCGAGTCTTACCTAGTCGTCCGCTGGCGTTTAGTCGTGGTTTCTCTTCCCATTCATCGTCTTTCGAAGTCTGGTCGTGGCTTCTTTCTCCCATTCATCCGTTGATGTCTGGTCGAGTCTTTCCTAGTTGTCCGCTGGCGTCTAGTCGTGGTTTCTCTTCCTATTCATCGTCTTTCGATGTCTGGTCGTGGCTTCTTTCTCCCATTCATCCGTTGATGTCTGGTCGAGTCTTTCCTAGTCGTCCGTCGGCGTCTAGTCGTAGTTTCTCTTCCCATTCATCGTCTTTCGATGTCTGGTCGTGGCTTCTTTCTCCCATTCATCCATTGATGTCTGGTCGAGTCTTTCCTAGTCGTCCGTTGGCGTCTAGCCGTGGTTTCTCTTCCCATTCATCGTCTTTCGATGTCTGGTCCTGGCTTCTTTCTCCCATTCATCCGTTGATGTCTGGTCGAGTCTTTCCTAGTCGTCCGTCGGCGTCTAGTCGTAGTTTCTCTTCCCATTCATCGTCTTTCGATGTCTGGTCGTGGCTTCTTTCTCCCATTCATCCATTGATGCCTAGTCGAGTCTATCCTAGTCGTCCGTTGGCGTCTAGTCGTGGTTTCTCTTCCCATTCATCGTCTTTCGATGTCTGGTCGTGGCTTCTTTCTCCCATTCATCCGTTGATGTCTGGTCGAGTCTTACCTAGTCGTCCGCTGGCGTCTAGTCGTGGTTTCTCTTCCCATTCATCGTCTTTCGATGTCTGGTCGTGGCTTCTTTTCCCATTCATCCGTTGATGTCTGGTCGAGTCTTTCCTAGTCGTCCGTTGGCGTCTAGCCGTGGTTTCTCTTCCCATTCATCGTCTTTCAATGTCTGGTCGTGGCTTCTTTCTCCCATTCATCCTTTGATGTCTGGTCGAGTCTTTCCTAGTCGTCCGTCGGCGTCTAGTCGTGGTTTCTCTTCCCATTCATCGTCTTTCGATGTCTGGTCATGGCTTCTTTCTCCCATTCATCCGTTGACGTTTGGTGGAGTCTTTCTTAGTCGTCCGTTGGCGTCTAGTCGTGGTTTCTCTTTCCATTCATCGTCTTTCAATGTCTGGTCGTGGCTTCGTTCTTTCATTCATCCGTTGATGTCTGGTCGAGTCTTTCCTAGTCGTCCGTTGGCGTCTAGTCGTGGTTTCTCTTCCCATTCATCGTCTTTCGATGTCTGGTCGTGGCTTCTTTCTCCCATTCATCCGTTGATGTCTGGTCGAGTCTTTCCTAGTCGTCCGTTGGCGTCTAGTCCTGGTTTCTCTTCCCATTCATCGTCTTTCAATGTCTGGTCGTGGCTTCTTTCTCCCATTCATCCGTTGATTTCTGGTCGAGTCTTTCCTAGTCGTCCATTGGCGTCTAGTCGTGGTTTCTCTTCCCATTCATCGTCTTTCGATGTCTGGTCGTGGCTTCTTTCTCCCATTCATCCGTTGATGTCTGGTCGAGTCTTTCCTAGTCGTCCGTTGGCGTCTAGTCGTGGTTTCTCTTCCTATTCATCGTCTTTAAATGTCTGGTCGTGGCTTCTTTCTCCCATTCATCCGTTGATGTCTGGTCGAGTCTTTCCTAGTCGTCCGCTGGCGTTTAGTCGTGGTTTCTCTTCCCATTCATCGTCTTTCGAAGTCTGGTCGTGGCTTCTTTCTCCCATTCATCCGTTGATGTCTGGTCGAGTCTTTCCTAGTCGTCCATTGGCTTCTAGTCGTGGTTTCTCTTCCCATTCATCGTCTTTCGATGTCTGGTCGTGGCTTCTTTCTCCCATTCATCCGTTGATGTCTGGTCGAGTCTTTCCTAGTCGTCCGTCGGCGTCTAGTCGTAGTTTCTCTTCCCATTCATCGTCTTTCGATGTCTGGTCGTGGCTTCTTTCTCCCATTCATCCATTGATGTCTAGTCGAGTCTATCCTAGTCGTCCGTTGGCGTCTAGTCGTGGTTTCACTTCCCATTCATCGTCTTTCTATGTCTGGTCGTGGCTTCTTTCTCCCATTCATCCGTTGACGTCTGGTGGAGTCTTTCCTAGTCGTCCGTTGGCGTCTAGTCGTGATTTCTCTTTCCATTCATCGTCTTTCGATGTCTGGTCGTGGCTTCTTTCTCCCATTCATCCGTTGATGTCTGGTCGAGTCTTTCCTAGTCGTCCGTTGGTGTCTAGTCGTGGTTTCTCTACCCATTCATCGTCTTTCGATGTCTGGTCGTGGCTTCTTTCTCCCATTCATCCGTTGATGTCTGGTCGAGTCTTACCTAGTCGTCCGCTGGCGTTTAGTCGTGGTTTCTCTTCCCATTCATCGTCTTTCGAAGTCTGGTCGTGGCTTCTTTCTCCCATTCATCCGTTGATGTCTGGTCGAGTCTTTCCTAGTCGTCCGCTGGCGTCTAGTCGTGGTTTCTCTTCCTATTCATCGTCTTTCGATGTCTGGTCATGGCTTCTTTCTCCCATTCATCCGTTGACGTCTGGTGGAGTCTTTCCTAGTCGTCCGTTGGCGTCTAGTCGTGATTTCTCTTTCCATTCATCGTCTTTCGATGTCTGGTCGTGGCTTCTTTCTCCCATTCATCCGTTGATGTCTAGTCGAGTCTATCCTAGTCGTCCGTTGGCGTCTAGTCGTGGTTTCACTTCCCATTCATCGTCTTTCTATGTCTGGCCGTGGCTTCTTTCTCCCATTCATCCGTTGACGTCTGGTGGAGTCTTTCCTAGTCGTCCGTTGGCGTCTAGTCGTAATTTCTCTTTCCATTCATCGTCTTTCGATGTCTGGTCGTGGCTTCTTTCTCCCATTCATCCGTTGATGTCTAGTCGAGTCTTTCCTAGTCGTCCGCTGGCGTTTAGTCGTGGTTTCTGTTCCCATTCATCGTCTTTCGATGTCTGGTCGTGGCTTCTTTCTCCCATTCATCCGTTGATGTCTGGTCGAGTCTTTCCTAGTCGTCCGCTGGCGTCTAGTCGTGGTTTCTCTTCCTATTCATCGTCTTTCAATGTCTGGTCGTGGCTTCTTTCTCCCATTCATCCGTTGATGTCTGGTCGAGTCTTTCCTAGTCGTCCGGCGGCGTCTAGTCGTAGTTTCTCTTCCCATTCATCGTCTTTCGATGTTTGATCGTGGCTTCTTTCTCCCATTCATCCATTGATGTCTGGTCGAGTCTATCCTAGTCGTCCGTTGGTGTCTAGTCGTGGTTTCTCTTCCCATTCATCGTCTTTCGATGTCTGGTCGTGGCTTCTTTCTCCCATTCATCCGTTGATGTCTGGTCGAGTCTTACCTAGTCGTCCGCTGGCGTTTAGTCGTGGTTTCTCTTCCCATTCATCGTCTTTCGAAGTCTGGTCGTGGCTTCTTTCTCCCATTCATCCGTTGATGTCTGGTCGAGTCTTTCCTAGTTGTCCGCTGGCGTCTAGTCGTGGTTTCTCTTCCTATTCATCGTCTTTCGATGTCTGGTCGTGGCTTCTTTCTCCCATTCATCCGTTGATGTCTGGTCGAGTCTTTCCTAGTCGTCCGTCGGCGTCTAGTCGTAGTTTCTCTTCCCATTCATCGTCTTTCGATGTCTGGTCGTGGCTTCTATCTCCCATTCATCCATTGATGTCTAGTCGAGTCTATCCTAGTCGTCCGTTGGCGTCTAGTCGTGGTTTCACTTCCCATTCATCGTCTTTCTATGTCTGGCCGTGGCTTCTTTCTCCCATTCATCCGTTGACGTCTGGTGGAGTCTTTCCTAGTCGTCCGTTGGCGTCTAGTCGTGATTTCTCTTTCCATTCATCGTCTTTCGATGTCTGGTCGTGGCTTCTTTCTCCCATTCATCCGTTGATGTCTAGTCGAGTCTTTCCTAGTCGTCCGCTGGCGTTTAGTCGTGGTTTCTCTTCCCATTCATCGTCTTTCGATGTCTGGTCGTGGCTTCTTTCTCCCATTCATCCGTTGATGTCTGGTCGAGTCTTTCCTAGTCGTCCGCTGGCGTCTAGTCGTGGTTTCTCTTCCTATTCATCGTCTTTCAATGTCTGGTCGTGGCTTCTTTCTCCCATTCATCCGTTGATGTCTGGTCGAGTCTTTCCTAGTCGTCCGTCGGCGTCTAGTCGTAGTTTCTCTTCCCATTCATCGTCTTTCGATGTCTGGTCGTGGCTTCTTTCTCCCATTCATCCATTGATGTCTGGTCGAGTCTATCCTAGTCGTCCGGTGGCGTCTAGTCGTGGTTTCACTTCCCATTCATCGTCTTTCTATGTCTGGTCGTGGCTTCTTTCTCCCATTCATCCGTTGACGTCTGGTGGAGTCTTTCCTAGTCGTCCGTTGGCGTCTAGTCGTGGTTTCTCTTTCCATTCATCGTCTTTCAATGTCTGGTCGTGGCTTCTTTCTTTCATTTTTCCGTTGATGTCTGGTCGAGTCTTTCCTAGTCGTCCGTTGGCGTCTAGTCGTGGTTTCTCTTCCCATTCATCGTCTTTCGATGTCTGGTCGTGGCTTCTTTCTCCCATTCATCCGTTGATGTCTGGTCGAGTCTTTCCTAGTCGTCCGTTGGCGTCTAGTCGTGGTTTCTCTTCCCATTCATCGTCTTTCAATGTCTGGTCGTGGCTTCTTTCTCCCATTCATCCGTTGATTTCTGGTCGAGTCTTTCCTAGTCGTCCATTGGCGTCTAGTCGTGGTTTCTCTTCCCATTCATCGTCTTTCTATGTCTGGTCGTGGCTTCTTTCTCCCATTCATCCGTTGATGTCTGGTTGAGTCTATCCTAGTCGTCCGTTGGCGTCTAGTCGTGGTTTCACTTCCCATTCATCGTCTTTCGATGTCTGGTCGTGGCTTCTTTCTCCCATTCATCCGTTGATGTCTGGTTGAGTCTATCCTAGTCGTCCGTTGGCGTCTAGTCGTGGTTTCACTTCCCATTCATCGTCTTTCTATGTCTGGTCGTGGCTTCTTTCTCCCATTCATCCGTTGACGTCTGGTGGAGTCTTTCCTAGTCGTCCGTTGGCGTCTAGTCGTGGTTTCTCTTTCCATTTATCGTCTTTCAATGTCTGGTCGTGGCTTCTTTCTCCCATTCATCCGTTGATGTCTGGTCGAGTCTTTCCTAGTCGTCCGCTGGCGTTTAGTCGTGGTTTCTCTTCCCATTCATCGTCTTTCGAAGTCTGGTCGTGGCTTCTTTCTCCCATTCATCCGTTGATGTCTGGTCGAGTCTTTCCTAGTTGTCCGCTGGCGTCTAGTCGTGGTTTCTCTTCCTATTCATCGTCTTTCGATGTCTGGTCGTGGCTTCTTTCTCCCATTCATCCGTTGATGTCTGGTCGAGTCTTTCCTAGTCGTCCGTCGGCATCTAGTCGTAATTTCTCTTCCCATTCATCGTCTTTCAATGTCTGGTCGTGGCTTCTTTCTCCCATTCATCCGTTGATGTCTAGTCGAGTCTTTCCTAGTCGTTCGTTGGCGTCTAGTCGTGGTTTCACTTCCCATTCATCGTCTTTCTATGTCTGGTCATGGCTTCTTTCTCCCATTCATCCGTTGACGTCTGGTGGAGTCTTTCCTAGTCGTCCGTTGGCGTCTAGTCGTGATTTCTCTTTCCATTCATCGTCTTTCAATGTCTGGTCGTGGCTTCTTTCTCCCATTCATCCGTTGATGTCTAGTCGAGTCTTTCCTAGTCGTCCGCTGGCGTTTAGTCGTGGTTTCTCTTCCCATTCATCGTCTTTCGATGTCTGGTCGTGGCTTCTTTCTCCCATTCATCCGTTGATGTCTGGTCGAGTCTTTCCTAGTCGTTCGCTGGCGTCTAGTCGTGGTTTCTCTTCCTATTCATCGTCTTTCAATGTCTGGTCGTGGCTTCTTTCTCCCATTCATCCGTTGATGTCTGGTCGAGTCTTTCCTAGTCGTCCGTCGGCGTCTAGTCGTAGTTTCTCTTCCCATTCATCGTCTTTCGGTGTCTGGTCGTGGCTTCTTTCTCCCATTCATCCATTGATGTCTGGTCGAGTCTATCCTAGTCGTCCGTTGGCGTCTAGTCGTGGTTTCACTTCCCATTCATCGTCTTTCTATGTCTGGTCGTGGCTTCTTTCTCCCATTCATCCGTTGACGTCTGGTGGAGTCTTTCCTAGTCGTCCGTTGGCGTCTAGTCGTGGTTTCTCTTTCCATTCATCGTCTTTCAATGTCTGGTCGTGGCTTCTTTCTTTCATTCATCCGTTGATGTCTGGTCGAGTCTTTCCTAGTCGTCCGTTGGCGTCTAGTCGTGGTTTCTCTTCCCATTCATCGTCTTTCGATGTCTGATCGTGGCTTCTTTCTCCCATTCATCCGTTGATGTCTGGTCGAGTCTTTCCTAGTCGTCCGTTGGCGTCTAGTCGTGGTTTCTCTTCCCATTCATCGTCTTTCAATGTCTGGTCGTGGCTTCTTTCTCCCATTCATCCGTTGATTTCTGGTCGAGTCTTTCCTAGTCGTCCATTGGCTTCTAGTCGTGGTTTCTCTTCCCATTCATCGTCTTTCGATGTCTGGTCGTGGCTTCTTTCTCCCATTCATCCATTGATGTCTGGTCGAGTCTTTCCTAGTCGTCCGTTGGCGTCTAGTCGTGGTTTCTCTTCCCATTCATCGTCTTTCGATGTCTCGTCGTGGCTTCTTTCTCCCATTCATCCGTTGATGTCTGGTCGAGTCTTTCCTAGTCGTCCGTTGGCGTCTAATCGTGGTTTCTCTTCCCATTCATCGTCTTTCGATGTCTCGTCGTGGCTTCTTTCTCCCATTCATCCGTTGATGTCTGGTCGAGTCTTTTCTAGTCGTCCGTTGGTGTCTAGTCGTGGTTTCTCTTCCCATTCATCGTCTTTCGATGTCTGGTAGTGGCTTCTTTCTCCCATGCATCCGTTGATGTCTGGTCGAGTCTTTCCTAGTCGTCCGTTGGCGTCTAGTCGTGGTTTCTCTTTCCATTCATCGTCTTTCGATGTCTGGTCGTGGCTTCTTTCCCCCATTCATCAGCTGATGTCTGGTCGAGTCTTTCCTAATCGTCCGTTGGCATATAGTCGTGGTTTCTTTGTTCCCATTCATGTGGTGATGTCTTATCGTTTTCCGATAAAAATAAAAATCCCCCGTAGAGTCGTTGGTGAACGTCTTGTCTGGTCAGTGATAAATATCAAAATCTCAAGTGGAAGCTGCCATTTGGTGAACATTCCTTTCTATGATCATCCCCCTTAGAGTGCAAATTTCTACAGTTCTTTGGTATTCAATCCCTGTTTACCTTGACGGTGTGACAGTCGTTGCTCTCATCCGTTCAGGTTCCCAGTTGATTGAATAGGGGCAGCTGTAGCACCTCAAATTTGCACCCCCTATTCATTCATTCATTTCATTTTTAGGTCATTGACATTACACTGACATTGCATAATACATTGCACCTCATCAGTCAAGACTGGCATCCAGAGGATTCATCTGTGCAAGAGACCAAGCTTTTCCATGAGATAAAGGCCCTATGGTTGTTCTAGAGAGCTTATATGAATCAAGGATCATTTTGAAGCAATTTGACCAAGTGTTAGAGGCTCAAAGTCATTAGAACATGTCCAAGTCAACTGAAAGTCAACTGAAAGTCAACTGAGGGCTAGGAGGTGGAGAAATGGTTTGAGACACTTCATTCATGTCCAGAAGAGGTTTATTCTTCATGTCAAACATCTACCTTGAAGATTTTGAAGCCAGATCAAAAGTTTCCCAAAATGGAAGGTGACCTGTAATTTCAAGTTTCCAAAAATGGCAAGTTTTTGGACCAACTTCAACTTGACTTTCCAACATCAAAGGAGCTTCAAATGAAATTTTGTCCAACATGAAAGTTGAAGATCTTTATCTCCCATTTCCAAAAAGTCAAAGATCATGAGCATCTGATGAATGATTAAGAAGATATGATCAAATCATTGCCAAGTGTGCATGGAACTTCAAAAGGCCATATCTTTTGACTCATAACTCCAAATTGAGTGCTCCTTTTTGCCTAATTCTTCTCATGACATGAACTTTCCAAAACATTTATCACTTTGCATGAAAATTCATCATATAATCATTTGCTTATTCATGTGATTTTTGGAGGGAAAATCATGAATTCAAAATTGGTGCATCATATGAGCTTTTTAACCATTCCAACATGTTCATAATATAGTTTTAAGTGAAAATGCATGGCCATTGGTTACTGTTCACGTGGGATTGCATGCATGGGGTGAAAAAACCAAATTTTGCATAACATCTTTTTCTCATTAAAATTTAATTAGCCAAGCCTAAGCATGATTAGGAAGTGGATTAACACGTCATATAAATAGCTAATCATAACAGAATTTTGGGATTTTCACCATTTCTAGATCTAAATTCACTTTCCCTCCAATTTTCTCTCTCCATTGAAATTCAAAATTCTTCAAAGAACACTTGATTTTTCTTCCATATTCTTGTTCTCTGGCATTGATTTAGTGTAGATCAAGCATTGGATCATTGAATTCGAGCAGAATTTATGCATACTCCAAGCAAGAACATGAAGATGGAAATTGTTGATTGAGCTAGATCCAAGCCTCTCCAGGCCTCAATTTCAACTTCAAGCTTCATAACAGTGATACAGGAGTGAATTTTGCTGCTTGCCAAGCCTTGAACCAACCACTGCCATTGTTGGAGCTTCAAGAGGTCACAATTTTGCATCTCTTAATTCTTGCTTTTATTGCTATAATGTTGTAGTTCATTGCTTGCTGATTCCACTAGTATAAAGAACATGAAATTTGGTGCAATATTCATGGAGATATGATGAATCTAAGTTTAGAATGTGAAATTTTCTTCTCTTCGATCTGCATGATTCTTGAGGAATTAGGATAAAATAATGGTGGATTTGAACTCTACATGTCAAGAGCTTTCTGGTGATATAAAATTTTCATGATTCTGCAAAAAAAATCTGGTGATGATATTGTTCATCCACTGTCTTCATGAAGAAGACGGTGGTTTCCACCGTGCGCCACCATGAGTGCTGCGCTAGGGTTCTTGGCTGAAGAACACGCTACAAGCCTTGTTTGATCCAGGTTTCTCCCTTCGATTCCCATGGAGCGCGTTTCTGTTTAATTTTTTTCATTTTAATACTATTATCCTGAAACGACGTCGTTTCATCAGCGAGCTTCCCCTCCCTTCGAATCCTACTGAAGGTAATTCCACATTTCAAATTCATTTTCATTATTTCCATGTTATTTCATTTTTATTTCATTTTTATGCATGATATTCAAAAAATCATAACTAATAGTAGAATGATCCAATTAATTCCAGGTTTTTTCCTATATGATCCTGTGAATGTCTAGAATTTTATGGTTTTGATTTTATGATTTTAGCATTTCTGGATTTTGAATAGTGGTTGATTGATTGAACATGTATGCTTTTGTGACCTTGCTTCATTCTTTCTATCATAAAATGCACATACATGATCCAAATGCCATGAAATTTTGCATGATGATTCTTAACATGATGATAGATTTGTGAGATTTTATTTGGCATTTTTTGCTATTTCCTTCTCTGTTTGGGACACATGGACTTTATGTGTGACAATGTGTGTCACACAATTGGATGTCTTTCTTGTGCATTTTATTTCTAGGTCATTTGAGTTTTGTTGATCTTGATTCTTGGTATGCTGATTTTGTTTGATATGTTGTGTGCTTATAATTTTTTCCAGATTTGTTTGAGCCATTTCTGTTTTAATATGGAATTTTGATTCTCAATGGCCAATTGTATGCACCTTTTGCTTGCCTTGCCATGTCTTGCTCATAAAATGATTTTGTTTAATGCTTTTTATTTGGTCCTTTTTAGGACATCGTCTTACTTGTTTACACATGCTTCATGTTGAGTAGTAGCTTCTGTTTTGGATTTTTACTCCACCTTTGACCCTAGGCTTTGTCCTAGGGGTTTGAACTCACATTTGAGTTGTGTATTTCAGGATCAAGCATCTAATCTCCATGGTTGATGTTGCCTCATCACTTGAGATTTGATATTTGCTTTGTTTGATAACATTTGATTGTGTTGTAGGTCCTTCGGTGGACTCACTTGAGTTGCATTTGATTTGTTTGTTGTGTATATTGGAAATCACTATTGTTTGTCTGTTGACTGTTTGGCTGAATACTATACTGATTGTTTGGTTGTTTACACAGGTACTTTAGCCGCTTTAACTCATTATTTGAGTTGCTTTGCTTTGCTTGTGGTTGGCATACCACTTAGGTAAATTCCTATTCTCCATATAGTCTGGAAGACCTGTCATGTTATTTTGGCAGGCACCTGTCTGAAGCCCTCCTTAAGAGGCAATGTTTGTGCTTGTTTATCTTTGTGCCTTGTACTTCAAAGACCTCCTAAGTGAAGAGGCATTAACAGATAGAAGGGATGTGCAATCCACCCCCTGCTATTCAGTTGAGTCATTCATCTTGCTCGCACTACGTGCTGATGCATTTTGAATAAACACCCAAAATCCTGTTGTGTCAGTCATGTGGAATAGAGTCCCTCATTCTGGACTCCCACACATTCTTGATTCAAGCTCACCCAGGCCCGAGTTAAGAGCTGTGAGGTCTAACCCTCATCCCCCATTTCATCTGCTTCACCCTAACTCTCAATGTTAGGGTTAAGAGCTCAAAACACCCATGACAGAACCGGCTTGTTTGTCGAGGTTGATATGACCCCTTGACTAAAGCCCAACCTTATATGAGCCACTTGTTGGCATATAGTGTGTGTGCTTGCTCTCTTGTGCTTGTGTTTGCTTATTTCTTGTTTAGGCTAGCTTGCTTCCTGTGCGAGTCAGGATTAGAGACCTCAACATAGGGATCATATGCATGACAACTTCTAGGCTCGAGTCGTAGTCTCCCTAGTAGTCTGTTATCTCCCTAGTCTCTGGTTAGGATAGAAGTCTTCCCTATTAAGGGGAACTATGTCGCCCTGATCCTCATACCAGATGAGGTACGTAGGTAGGAGATGAGTAGATCTCTCCGGGCGCCCTTTTCTTTTTCAACCCCCTTGTGTGTGTTTGGAGTCTGACGTAAGTCCAGCGATTCGCAGCCGGTTTCCTGTGTGTGGTTGTTTGTTTGGAGTCTGACGTAAGTCCAGCGATTGGCAGTCGGTTTCCTGTGTGTGGTTGTTTGTTTGGAGTCTGACGTAAGCCCAGCGATTGGCAGTCGGTCTCCTGTGTGGTGTTGTTTGTGTGGAGTCTGACATAAGTCCAGCGATTGGCAGTCAGTTTCCTGTTGGTGTTCGTTTTGGCGTGCGTTAGCCGAGCTACGAGTGCTCTGATTCTTCTCTGGTTAGAGAAGATACGTATGCATAGGATGCGATGTCCTAGCGAGCACATTTCCCCTGTCCCCGAACTACGTTAACTCTGATGTTTGTCCATGACAAACTACGTAGGCCCAGGATGCGACATCCTGCCGAGTCCTTCTTCCGTCTTTCATCTGTGTTTTATTCCTTCTTGTGTAGTGTTTTGAGCAGTTATCTAGCAACCTTTCTTCTATTATTTTTGAGCATGGATCCCGTCGAGTACGATGGATGCGTAGGGGTGCTAATACCTTCCCTTCGCATAACCGACTCCCGATCCTTGCATCTCTGGCCACTAGACCATTTCTTTTCCAGGTTTACTTCGAGCGTTTCCTTTCCCTCCTTTGGGATAAATAACGCACGGTGGCGGCTCTGTGTCTTTTCCCGCCGGTTTTTCGCGTAATGCGACAATATGATGCATGCAATGCTCGTCCATATGATTTGTTTTTATATTTCAAAAGAACTTTTAGGGTTCTATTTGCAAATTTCGAAATATTAAACATTTTGAATTCAATGGAAAAAAAATCTCATCAAATATCATTCGAGACAAAGAAGTACAACATTGTCAATCATATTACAAGAGAAAAGGAAAATAATCATCCTAGGGATCCCTAGAAGCTCGGGACACAGGAAGACGAGATGCACGAAGCCTCTCCACCTCTCTCTCATAGGCTGCTTCCATATCTGCCTTCTCTTTGGCGAGTCGATCATACTTCCTCTTCCAGAATTTGGAAGACTGAGGAAGTAGAGAAGTCCATGCATCATTAGGATCATCAATGACTTGATGCTCGAGGAACTCTATCAGAGCATCCTTCTCCTTGATCTGCTGCAGCAACTCTTCCCTTTCACGGATCCAAGCACGTGATAGGTCTTCATCTCTGAACTCCTCTACTCCTTGATTAGGGAGGGTTGAAGGCCCAGCCATAATCATAGGTGTAGGTCTCGGATAGTCGTAAGGCATGAGATACTCATATACTCTCTTCCTTACCCAAGCAGTATACGGCTCCTAAGCAATGCAATTCTTCGGACCCAACTCATTCCTACCCTTCTTGTGGATCTTGCGCCAAGCGCGAACCATCCTAGATTTCAGGCCTTGGGGATCTTTACCCTCCTGAAAGAACACACCTTCTAACAAAATGTTATTAGGTTTATCCTTTAGGGGGAACCCAAGATGACGACGTGCTAACACAAGGTTGTAGCTAATCCCACCACATGTACCAAGAAGAGGCACATTGGAGAGTTCACCACAAGAGTCGATAATCTGCACACCATCATATACACGGTTGTACCAAGAGATATCGTCATTAGTGAGAGACATAAGTCTCGTGGACCACCGTAGACATCCCTTGTTTTCCTTGAAAGCGACCGTCTAAGGTAAGTGAGAAATAAACCACTTATACAATAGAGGCAAACAACACACAATAGCGCCACTACCCTTTGCATTCCTCATATGCAAAGAGAAATAGGTATCACCCAACAGAGTCGGAACGGGATTAAGAACAGAGAAGATCCTAATAGCATTCACATCCACAAATTTGTCGATGTTGGGGAACCATACCAATCCATATATGAGAAGTACAAATACGGCCTCAAAAGCATCCTCACTCATGGCCTTCCCATAAAAAGTAGCTTGAGCAATGAGGAACTTAGAAGGGAGACCTTGAATTCCATATTTGGTAGTCATATGAGCTTCAATCAGGGATTCATCTATGTGCAACAAGTCATCTATCTCTCGAGAAGTAGGAATACTCTCCAAGCCACTGAACGACAACTAGTCCAGAATAGGAATACCCACAAGATGAGCATACTCCTCAAGGGTAGGCAATAGCTGAAAGTCTGGAAAACTGAAGCAGTGATACAGAGGATCATAGAACTGCACCAAAGTACCCATCAACCTGAGTAGTCAGAAGAGGCAGAAGCTTCCCGAAACGAGCTTTGAAAACCAAGGGATCTAGTACATAGGATGTCAGATTCCTTAACTCTTTCAGATCGGGTTGTCGGAAGCTGTACTTCTTTGTATGTCTTCTTTGTCTTTCCATGTCTGAAAATTTTGCAAATAAACCCCTTAAGTTCCTTGAATTTTTTTTTTGACATGGATGCAAATGAATGCATGAATGCATCAATCACACTCAAGGATCAAGCAAAGCACACCAAACAAAGGTCATGGGATGGCTCATATTATCCTTAATACCAATCATCCATTTTGGTGGATTATGGTTTTCACCTTATCAACACCCAAGTTCCATTGATATTAACGATATATGAACAGCTCAACCATCCTTAATAACAATCATCCATTTTGGTGGATTATGGTTTTCACCTTATCAACACCCAAGTTCCATTGATATTAAGGATACCTGAACGGATCAACCATGAATCACGGGCTTGTTGTGAGTCACAAGCATGAAGTCTCAGTTAAGAACCACCCAAAGGGAGTGTACTAGGGTTTAAACCTGCCAAACATGTTCTACCAGAGCTTCCCATACTCATCATCCCATCTTTCGAGTATTATCGGAGGAACGAATGCTCGTATTCCAAAAATATTTTAAAGAGAGACTCATATGAGTGTAGTATCGCGTAACAGTCGCATCAAATCTTACATGTGAACGACTTCCGCACTACGTCCTAAATATAGGCCAAGATGGGCTTGGTAAACTAAGGTCCTTGGCTTCTAAGGCACATCTTGGAAAGAGTAATGTCTAACCACAAATAACTTGTGTGACATTATTGATCCCAACATGACCTCCACCAAGTGAATGGACTCGTAAGTCAACTTGCTAAGGAATAACTCCACACAAGTCGACGAGACTATGCCATTCTTCTATCCTAATGTGCACTCGAGTTTGGGTATAGAACTCATCTCACAGAGATCACCAAGCAAACAAGCAATTGATATATCAAGCAATTCAAACATTACAATCAATACAGTAATCCCAAATTGCACAAAAATATGTCATAAACAAATATAATACAACAAGTGTGAAAAGTTGGCAAAACCCACCAGGGAGATTTTCTCCCCAGCAGAGTCGCCACTTTTCTGTAGCGGTGTATTCATCACCATTGGAAATATTAACTAGATCCAAGGTAAATCATACAAAGTCGAGTCGCCACCGCACTTCTATTTATCCAAAGGAATTGTTAGAAAGCGAACAAAAACCTAAGAAGTTTTGCAAAGAAAACTAATAAAAGAAACAGAGATCTGGGTAAGGGGGTTGGTTATGTCATGGGAAGGTGTTAGGCACCCACAACATCCTAGGTACTCCTAGGGAGCCCTTGTCAAAACTTGTTGTAAGAATTATTTGTTTATGAAATTTTTATTGTGCAAACATGATTGAAGAGATGAGAAAAGAATGTACAAGTTTATATACATTTTTGTGTTTGGATGGATGAAACCCATTGCCTACGTACCATCTTAAAAAATATAGGATCAAAACCTCGTAGTTCGGCTAAAAGATTTCAAAAAAATGAGTGGATTGATTGGTCCAAAAGCCTTAAGGACTTTTGTTATAAAAGGGAGAAAACTCGACCTGAAAAACCACAAGTCCACCATGTGAGAATAGCTTCGACATGCTAGTGAGGGGTTAACCCTATAATAAGCATGGAAGGATTACAATTCGATCACTAAGGACAAAGGTGAGTATTATATCTACCACAAAGATAACTCAAACCTAATAGCAAATGGTTATGAAATTTTTTGATTAAGAAGTGGACATTGGAACCACAAAAGAGATTTGAACGGGTTGAATTAACCAATTAGAAGTATGTGCAAAAATGGTCAAAGTTGACTTAAAGATTCAATTCAAAATGAGTATTATGAAAAGAAAGTTTGAAAATCAAAATCATAAGGCTTAGGTTTCTAGTTTTGAAAACAAGTCAAATGTTTGCACAATAGTTTTCTGGTTTGGGTTAAGGATGAAAATATGGATCAAGGTTAAGCATGCAAGAGGTGGGTGATAAGAAATGCAATCACACACTAGGTGTTCACTCTCTTGAGATCATAGAGATGATCCAAGCAAGTACCAACCTTTGGAATAGTCAAGCACATGGCAAAAGCAAATAAAGCAAGTATCAGAGATAACAACAGCAAGAGGAAACAAGATGCCAATAGATTGTCTTACACTCGACTCCAAGGAAATAGAATGCCAATCAATGGTCTTATATCCAACTCCTAACAACACAAAGGAAACAAATGCCAATAGCTGGACTTACATTGACTCCTCAAAAGGACAAGGTAACTGTCACAAAGTATGAGCAATGATCATGGTAATGATATACAAGTAATGCTCAAAAAATGAAAACAATGCACAGAGGCACACACAAAACATCAATGCACAGATGAACAAACAATCACACACTATGCACAAATAAGAGGCTTCACACAAGGGTGGGCTTTAGTCAAGGGGTCATATCAACCTCGACAAACAAGCCAGTTGTATAAGTGTAAACAGAAGCTCTTAACCACTAACATTGAGAGTTAGGGTGAAGCTGATGAAAGGAAATGAGGATTAGACCTCATGCTCTTAACCCTGGCCTGGGTGAGCTTATGATAAAGAAGGTGTGGGGATCCAGAATGAGGGACCCTATTCTACATGGCTGACTCTATACAAGATCTTGGGTGTTTTATTCAAGAGCATCAGCACGTAGTGCGAGCATAATGAAAGACTCAACTGAATAACAGGGGATTGATTGCAAATCCCTTTTATCTGTCAATTGCCTCTTCACTTAGCAGGACTTAACAAATGACAATGCCTCATTTAGAGGTCTTTAGCACAAATATAAACAATAAAAAACATGGCCTCTTAAGGAGGACTTCAGCCAAATGCCTGCCAAAAAGGCGACAGCGCTTCCAGACTACATGGAGAAAAGAATGGTTACCTAAGTGGTATACCAACCACAAACCAAAGCAAAGCTCAAGCAAGAGCTAAAAGCGACTAAAGTACCTGTACAAAAGGCTAGTCAATTAGTAACTCAGACAAACAATCAGAAAACAGACAAAACCAATCAACAGTGTTACACAAAGCAAGGCATGAGTCCAAGCACCCAAATGGTTTCACCATATCAAATGACCTACAAAACAGTAAGGGTTAGTGATCAAAGCAATTGGAATCTCAAGTAATGATGCAAAACCAATCATTAGTGCTAAATACCTGAAACACAAACACAATTGGTAAGTACAAACCACTAGTACAAAGACTAGGGTCAAAGGCAAGGCAATAAGTCAAAACAACAGCCAACATTTCATATGAAACATATTCAATCAAACAAGAAGAAAGCCTCAAAAGGATCAAAGCCAAATCAATAAGCAAAGCCTTCAATTGAACAAGATAAGGCAAAGGCAAACAATGTGATCAAAATTGGATATCAAACATAGAAAATCCACATTAAAACAGAAATGAATCCAATGATCATGAAAATTTTTATGTGAACATAAAATGTTATGGACAAGCATATTACCAAAAATTAAGTCCAGAAGATATCAAATGGCATATGAATGAAAATGCACAAGAACAAGGTCAAGAATGTGACATCAAATGTTACAACATATGTCCATGTGTCCAAAACAATGATGGAAGATGTTAAAAATTCCAAACAAATACCAAAAGATCATGTCACATGTTATGAATAAGCATGTCAAATTTCAAGGCAATTGGACAAACAATGAGCATTTCACAATCAATTGAATGAAGCATGGTAATTTTGCATACATGTTCAAACATACAATCACAATTAAAAAACCAGAAGCAATCAATTCACACAAATGACATCTAAAAATAATAGACATTGTAGCGGTGTATTCGTCGCTATATGATCTATCGATTAAATCATAAGCTAGGAGATACATTGAAAAATTTCGAGTCGCCACCGCACTTTTATTTATCCAAAGGACTGGCTAAAAAGCGAACAAAAGCCTAAGAAGTTTTACACGTAGAAAACTAATAAAAAGATCAGAGATTCTGGGTAAGGGGTAAATTACGCAATGGGAAGGTGTTAGGCACCCACTACGTCCTAGGTACTCCTAGGGAGCCCTTTTCACACTTGTTATGCAAAAATTATTATTTGTTATGACCTAAAGATTGTGCAAACATGATTGGGATGATGAGAAAAGAATATACAATTTTATTATTATTGGGTTCGAACGGATGAACCCGTTGCCTACGTACCTTCCATCAAAGGTAAGGATCAGAACGCCGTAGTTCGGCTAAAAGATTTCCAAAAGTTGGTGGATTCAATTTTAAACACCAGCACTGAGGCTTTTCATTATCAATGGGAGAACACTCGACCAAAAACAACATCCACCATGCGAGGATAGCTTCGACGTACTAGAGGGGTTAGCCCTGTTTGAAGTACGGAAGTCTTACTGTCGACTCACTAAGGATAGGCAAGATTTACATCAACCACAAAGATAATTGAAGCCTATGGCTAATGCATGAAAAGATTAACAATGGACAGAGCCAAAACAAGTGAATGAGTGAAGTTAATTGATTGTGATTATGAAAGTGAAGTCAAAGTATGATTAAGATTGATTCAGAAGAAGTGTTATGAAAATGAGTTTGAAAAAGAGTCAAGGACTTGAGTCCAGGTTTTTAGTTAGAAAAACATGAAGATGTTTGCACAACACTTATGTCAAGTTTAAAAGATATAGTGTGAAAAGGTTTAGGACATAATGAATGATGAATGGATGAGGATGGATAGTAAAACTTCTTAGAAGGTTCACTTCTTGAAATCATATAGAGGATGATTCAAGTGTGTCCTTTGGAATGCAATGGATAATAATAAACAAACAAAGCACAGAAAGGCGGATACCGGATGCCAATCACTGGTCTTATACCAATCTCCTAAAACAAAACGGGATGTCAGAAGCCACTCAATGGTCTTACACTAATCTCCTCAAACAAAGAAATAAAAGGCGGATACCGGATACCAATAGATGGATTTACACCAGTCTCCTAAAACAGAAATGGATATCAGATGCCACTCAATGGACTTACACTAATCTCCTCAAAAGAAAAACAAAGATGAAATATGGAAGTCAACTGCCAATCTATCTGGACCTAGGTTAACTCCACAGATGCTCATAGGAATACCAATGCCTCATTGCAGGGACTTACAAGGATCCTCACATACAAGAACAATGCAACATGAGATGATGAGAAAGCAAATGCCAACTTGCAGGGACTTACAATTGCAATTTCTCATACAATCAAGCAAATCAACTTATGATCACAGGAGAACAGATGCCAACTTGCAGGGACTTATAGCTGTATCCTCACATAGACAAAGCAAAACATGGATGTAAGATGCCAATCTGTCTGGGCTTACTCTAACATCCACAGTATGATCCTAGGATAACAAACGCCAACTTGCAGGGACTTACAGTTGTATCCTCACATACAAATAAACAAAGCAATGAGCAGAGATAAGATGAGTGGCCAAAGTGATGGTCTTATACTCACTTCCATGTCATAGGAGCAAATGCCAAAGCAATGGACTTACAATTGTCCTCAATGGGCAAACAACAATGATAGCATCACAAAACAAATGAGATGATCATGCACTAATGGCAATTGATGATGATGATAAATGCATAGCATATAGGCAAGCAAGTGCATATGAAGCAATCAATCAATCAATGAATAGCAAACAGCACACTCTATAGCCAAACAATGAGGGGCTCACACAAGAGGGTTTGACTTTAAAAGTCCACTGTAATGGGTGAAGGTCGCTCTTAACCTGGCCATTGAGGGGCTCAGGTGAAGCAGATGAAAAGGAGATGAGGGGTGTGCCTCATTGCTTCTATCTCAGATCAGAGAGAGCATCAAATAGAAAGTGGGGGAGTTCAGAAAGATGGAACTCTTTCCCCTTTATTGACTCGATTAGATCTTGGGTATTTATCTCAATGCTTCAACCATGTAATGGGAGCAAAGAGAGGACACACTGAATAGTGGGGGATAGATTGCTTATCCCTACCTTCCACCAATTGCCTTACTTGAAGGACTTTTCCTGCTTGGGACAAATATAAACAAACACAGGCATTGCCTCTTAAGGAGGACTTCAGACAGCTTGCCCGGTCAAATAACAGACCGGGTCTCCAGACTACATGAAGAAGAAATATTTATACCTCAAAGCAAAAATGCTAAAAAGCAAAGCAAGCAATCAAGTTCAAAGAACTTAGGCAACTAAAGTACCTGCAAAAGTCAAACTTATTAGCAAACAGACCAACAGTCAAAATCAAAAGGAAATAACCAATAGTCAACCACAGAGGGACCAATTGTGCAAGGCACAAAGACTCAAGCATATGAGTCACCTGCAAAACAAAGGTTAGCAAATCATATAATTCAACTCAAACAAATATTTGAATGATCCTCAAGGCACTGGTGCTTAACCTGAAACAGATGAACTCAACATAAGCTTAGAAGACCACTAGGGCTAGCCTAGGGTCACAGATGAAAGAAAAAGTCAAGGCAGCAAGGAAAAGTCAACCCAAACCAAGACTAAATATTCAAGAAGCATTCCCAATTGGATTCATAATTATATCATGCATCATGGTCATTTCATATGCACAAGGATGCAAAGCATGGCAAGAGAAGCATACAAAAGTCAACAGCAAAGACTTCATTCAAAAGTCAACTCAAACAATTTCAAAAATCATGAAATAAATCACACTCAATCCTAACATCTAACATGGTAAGCATGTAAAATTTCATGGCATTTGGATGAGAGGAAGGTAGTCAAATAAAATCATGAAGTCAAATCAAATTCAAGTAAGCATGGTGAAAGTCAACAAGCATGGGTCAACTTCAAAAAATCATATCAATTTGAAAACAGAAGAGAAATGAATGAGATTAACACCAATGCAAAGCTTGAGGTGTCTAGTTATCACATATGAAATTTCATGAACATACAATAAGATTTGAGAATTTCACAAAAGATTTGGCAAGGCATAGCACAAAAAGTCAACAAATGACCAAGTATGGAAGAAAATTCTCAATCAAATGGAAAACAGCAAGATTAATTCCAAGAAAATTCATACATCAATTAGACATACAAGAGATCATTCATGCAAAATTTGGAGTCATTTGGATGTGGGGAAGTGTGTGAACAAAATTTGTGAAAATACATGATCATGGTATGACACCAAATGTAACACATAACTTCAAAAATTCAAAGCTCACAAACCATAAATGGGAAATGCACAAAGTCTATATGGAAACAAAGGTCAATGTGTCTAGTTTCACCACAAAAAATTTCAAGCTCAAAGGATATGTCATGAGAATTTCACAATTGAAATGGCACAATGTAACATTTTGGCATACATGTTGAGAAATCATTTATCATTTAAAATCCAGAACATGGAAATTAATTAAAATTCACCATAAAATACTAGAGTCAATTGTGATCATGATGAAAAAAAATTTCAGGATTTTTGGATGAAAATTGAATGAGAAATTAATTTTTGAAGATGAGGTAATAATTGGAATAAGCATGAACAAGTTAACATGGCAACAAGTCAAACAAAGTCAACAGCGTGGCATTTGTGTAAATATGCTTCCCACTAAACCAAACGACACAGTTTTAGGCATGGCAATGAAATATTGTGATTGGCCCATTTTCAATGAAACAGTACACGCATGGAGAACCAACAAAAACAACCAATTGAAATCCATGTTCTGGGCAACATTCATACAGTATTAGGGTTTGGCAGCAACATGCATGCATCCTCATCAATCAAACACTAAACCATGAATGACCAACATATCCAACCTCAACAATGAAACACGGCCATGAAACAGCAGTAACAATATCATCACTAACATTCAACAATCAATCGATGTTTCCATAGTATGGTAATAGCATCATTCATCAACCAACAACAAAAACAAATGGAATTTCTGGACAGGGCAAGTTTGAACAACAGCAATGTTCATGGTATCAAGTTCATCATTAATTTACAGCATGGTTGATAGCATAACAGTTACAACGTGTTCATGCAAATACCAACAATAGCAGGCAACATGTCTCATATGGATTTCCTGGGATATTCATGGGGTTTCAAACAGCAGTATATGTTCATCATGGCATTTTGTGTTCCTCAACATCATCAATTAAAATCCCAACAAACAAACAACCAAACAAACAGCATGTGGATTTTATGAGCAAGCTTGAAGTTTTCCATCAGCAGGACATATGCAACAGCAACATCATTTTCAGCAATCAAAATTCGATCCAAACATTATTCAAAAGCATGGCATGGGAATGTTCTCATAACAAACAGACAACAGCATGTAATACATAACATATGGTTTTCCATGGGCAGCCTTAGGGTTTTCTGTTAAAAAAAACAGCAGCAGGGTTCATTCAAGCAATCAACATTATGGACCAAACTAGACCAAGCATACAACAGCATAGCATAATTAGCATGGCAG
Organism: Lathyrus oleraceus; assembly: GCF_024323335.1. Classification (NCBI taxonomy): domain Eukaryota; kingdom Viridiplantae; phylum Streptophyta; class Magnoliopsida; order Fabales; family Fabaceae; genus Lathyrus; species Lathyrus oleraceus. Next base: position 85,775,376 of record NC_066580.1, on the reverse strand, counting down.
CTTATATTCATCATCATCACAACAAAATTCGACCACCAAACAAAAGCAAAGCAAATGGAAATGGTTCATGCAAATAACAGACAACAGCAGCCAATATGAATCTTGGAAATGGCTAAGGTTTATGTGCTTGGCTGTAGCAGCAGCCTGGTTCAATTAGCCTGGCAGTTGTGAACAATCAGCATTCACTTTCAAACAACGATCATCCATGGACATGAACAAAACATATCCAGCATATGGCAATGAACATTAACAGCAAAACAACATAATCATGGGAATTCAAAACTGCAGCAAGGTTTTAATCCGCATGGCATTCAGTATTGTTTCTCATGTAATCTATCAAAATAACATCAAATGGACAGCAACAAACTAATCATGGCATTGGCAGCAACAGCAACATGGTTCATCACCAATCACACATTCATCATTATTTATCAACCAAACCAAATAAACAACAGCATGGTATTATCTTCATGGTATCAACAAACATTAAACAACATGATTCGACCACACCACCCAACAGCATAGCCTTGACAAATCAATGAGGGTTTTAAAAAAAATGCAGCATGGTTTTCATGGTGATGCTCACACAGCCAACAAACAACAGCATTCAGCATAAATCAAATGGTTTTTTGGGCAATGGTCAGGTTTGAACAGCAGCAAGCATTCATTATCAGTTACAGCATACAAATCATCACAGCAATAACAATATGCTCATACAAATACAAGCAACAACCAGCCAATGAACTTCACAATTTCTGGATTCTCATGCAGACCTTAGGGTTTCTACTAGCAGGGCACATGCTCATGTTCAACCACATCAAACAAACATGATTCAACCAAACCCCACAACAGCATTCAACATGGCATTGTTAATCATCAAGTAACATCAAGCAATCAATCAAACAAACAATCAAGCGTGGAAATTCTGGGCAGGGCAGGTTGCAAACAGCAGCATGTGATCATTCATCATCATGCATCTTAAAAAATCAACATGCCCAGAATTAGAAAACAAACACTCTAACAGCATCAATAAGCATCAGGCATCAAGGATGTGGGATCATATTTCATTAAATCCGTGCTAGCAAGGTAAATCGAGCAGAATCATGTTTGAACACACAAAATGAAATGAAGATTTCTTGGCCAAAACACAACCAAATTAAGCATGCTTTAGTTCTCTAGAATCACCATAAAAAGATCTTTCAAAAACATACTATAGCATGGCAAATGATTGAACTCGAATGCTTACTTGATTTTTAAGAAATGGAGATGCAGCAGTTGTTTGAAGATTCTAAGCTCAGACAGAAGTTCCCTTGGCCTTGCAATGATGGAGGATGAAGCTATTTAAGCTCAAGAACGCTTGGAGTTGAGGGAATCACGATCTGCCATATGAAGGGGTTGAAGAAAACAGAGTGAGCAGGAGCTGTCACAGGTGATGAATGGGGGTTCAAAGGTGCTCTAAATGATGTTTGGATGATGAAGGATGCAAGGCTTGCTCGATGGTTTCAAGGGTTTTTCAGAATTTTCGTTTTTTGCCAAAAATACCATATGAGAGTGAGAGTGTATTTCTGTTTGGTGGCTGCTCCCAACTAGGGTTGAAAAATGCTCAGAATGAGCTTTATATTCTCTGTTTAGCCTTGCTAAATCATGTACTAATCAGGTTTTGTCAAAGTGGAGCATTTTGCATTTTTGCTAATTGAGGAACAAGTGAAATGGAGGGTGTGTTGGACTGCATGATTATGGGCTGGAAAGGCTGCAGAAGGACATTCCAATTGCTGCTTGTGGTTGTACAGAAAATGCTGTATGTGTTTTGCTTATGTACTTCCTTTTTGCACCTTTTGCCAACTTTGAATTTTAGGTTAAAATGATGGTAAAAAAGTGGTATGATGATGGTTTAGGACTTTGAGCAAGTTTCAAATATGGTTTAACACATTTCCCAATTGGCAAAAATGAGAAAAAGTCCATAAATCAAAAAGTCAACTGTGAGTCAAACTTTGATTTTTAAAGGAATAGGTCCAACAATGCCATTTTGAATGGTAAGGTTTTAGGTCATGAAATTTATATTTTTGGAAAGAGGATGAAAAATGTGGTTTGTAGGAAAAAACCCCACCAAATTTGGCCTTATGGTTTGGGAGATATGGCCCTTTGAAGTTCAAAAATTGGTGAAAATGATTTGATCATATCTTGACAACCACACATGGGATTTTGATGTTCTTGGACTTTTTGAAAATGGGAAGACAAGATCTTCAACTTTCATGTTGGGCAAAAATTCATTTGAAGCTTGTATCATGATGTAAGTTTAAGATCAAGAAGTTTCCATTTTTGGCAGTTGAAATTACAGGTCCACTTTCTATTTCTGGAAAAATTTCTGATTGGCTTGATTTTCTTCCATGATGAGGTTGAGCATGATAGATGAGGCTTATACAAGCATGAATGAACTCCTTCAAATCAATTCTATCCATCAAATCTCTGATTAAATCAACTGTTGACCAAGGTTGACTGTCTGTTGACTTTTCTAGGGTTTTGGATGACTGATGCACTTCTGATGAATTCCAAACCCTAATTCCTTGAGAACTTGATTCCAAATGATGTCTCAAGATGTATGAACTTGTGATTAATGATCATGGTGCCCAAATTCCACAAGAATGGCCATCATCCATTGCTTTGACTGACCAATGACTGATTTTGACCTAATTGCTGATGATTGCTTCAACTGCAAGCAACAAGGTTAGACTGACAATATTTTTGTACTTTTTGAATGATAAACACATGAAAAGCAAAGATATACAAATGCAAAGTATGCTTGGTGATCAAGAAACAAACCTACAAGGCAATCTACCCACTAGGAGGGGACAAAGGCATGCAATGATCCTTGAGGCCATGATATGAATGATATGGGCCATGAGGGATCTTAGGGCCAAAATTGGGGTCTTACAGATGCCCCTATTTAAGGTCATTCTAGCCGGAGAAGAGAAGTTTAGAAATCTTCATCTCGACGCGGTAGAATGGACTTAAATAACAGTAATGAGACAAATTTTGGTCCCTAAGAGACCTCATGATGCGAATGTATGTATGCAAAAGACACAAGTTCTGTGGGGAATATGATTCACACAGAAGAAAAGACGATCCATCGGAGTAGTACACTCACCAGGAACAGAGACTCTGACAAGACTCTATGGGGATAATAAAAGAAATGAGATGTGTGAACAATACACGACTCTATACTGGGGAAAAACAAGACTGACATAACGTGAACAAAACACGACTCTGATTAGAAGAATAGAAAAACAGACAGGATAACTCCCTGGGGAGTGAAGAACTCACACTGGGGAACAGATTTCCAAAGGAAAATAAATCCATTGGAGAAACACAAGCTGACTCCTGGAGGAGAAGCAACAGAAAAGTTCACTGAGGAAAGCAACAAAGAAATGAGATGTTACCAGGCATACGGGTAACAAACTCGGGAAAATCTGACTCCACAGGGGGACCGAGGTCATAATAGGGAGCAGAAAGGAGGGAACACCAAGGATACCGGTTACTGGGTATATAATAGGTGACCGACCAAAGCGTGAATTGGATTTCACTTCCAAAACACTCATCATCCTGAAGAGAGCTAGAAAAGCAAACTTGTTTATAGGATGGATATTTGATTCTGTAAAGAATGCAAATCTTACTCTGAGGGGAAAGCAACGAAGGATTGACCCAAGAGTGAACGAGACATATTATTCATTACCGGCAGACCGTGAATAATATACTCAAAAGGAAAATTATCCTGAACCGGTTACTGGGTTGTTTAAGGATAAAATCCGAAGACGTGAATTGGTTTGTGTTCCAAGACACTCATCATCCGAAAGAAAGCTAGAACAGCAGACTTGTTTAAAGGATGGACAAAAAAAACGTGAATTGGTGTGTGTTCCAAAACACTCATCATCCAAAACGCAAACTGGTTAAAGGATGGGCAAAAAAGCGTGAATTGGTGTGTGTTCCAAAACACTCATCATCCGAAAGAAAGCTAGAACAGCAGACTTGTTTAAAGGATGGACAAAAAATGTGAATTGGTGTGTGTTCCAAAACACTCATCATCCGAAAGAAAGCTAGAACAGCAGACTTGTTTAAAGGATGGACAAAAAACGTGAATTGGTGTGTGTTCCAAAACACTCATCATCCGAAAGAAAGCTAGAACAGCAGACTTGTTTAAAGGATGGACATTCAATTCCACAAGGAATATGAATCTTACTCGACTGGGGAAGATCAACAAAGGACTCCAACCAAAGAGCGCATGAGACATATTATTCATTACCGGCAGACCGTGAATAATATACTCGCATGGAAAATTATCCTGAACCGGTTACTGGGTTGTTTAAGGATAAAAATCCAAAAAGAAAGGCATCGAGATACCAGAATAGGTATATAACGATGGCCAATCAAAAGGAGCAACAGACATTACCAACAGAAGGGTAAATGAAAGGCAATCTGCTGAGGATAAATTGCAAGCATCCGGCAATTATCGACAAAAGAAATAGCTGGGGATGCATTGATAAAGAATCAATGATCCAGGGAACAAATCACTAGCATACGGTGAAAAGACCCACTGGGGATAAAATTGCTAGCGTACGGCAATTATCCATAAAAGACTTGCTAGGGATATAAGTGCTGATCTGAGCAACTTATCCAAGCAAAGGAAAATCAACATCAAAGACTAGATGAAGATAACCACAAAATTAGGGTTTACATCTACCGAATACGGAGTAGAAGACCAACAACTCCGCGTGGGGATAGAACAAATCACAAATCCGCACGGGAAACCAAAATAGGGTTTATAACAAACCACAAACTGCTGAAGAGCAGGAAAATAGGATTTACAACTACCGGGTAGTAGGTAGAAAACCAAAACTCTGGCTGGAGAATAAAAGGTGTATAACCACAAATTCTGTCAAGAAAGCCAGGAAAGATAGGACTTACAACTACCAGTATGAGGGTAGAGGCCCAAAAACACATTCCGCTGGGGAACAACCCACTGGGAAGCACAAGACATCTGACAAATAGCCAATTCGGGAACGATCCGAAAAGACAGACTGAATAAAGACACGTCCTAATGAGGATATAACTCAAATAGGAAAATCCATCCCAATATATGTGTTGGGAGGAAACGGAAGAAACCGTCATCCACGAGGATAATCTCAGTGGGGAACTGCAGAAGGAAAGACAAACTTTTTCTGCTTATGGGGTTGACTCTATATGGAGAGATTTTAAACACCCGACATCTGCTTGGGGAGATCTGTAAAGAGATCTATATCACCATAGCAGGAGACACGACAAACAAAGATATATGGCAAGAAATGCAATATGAATACCTGAATGTTTATGAATATGCATGAATATGCGTGATTGATGTTTGATGAATGCTGACAAAACAGACAATTCTAACACAAACAGGTTCAGGAACAAACGTCCGGTATTATACTTCCAGGGGAAAAACCAGCTGGAGAGCCAATCTGCGGAGATCTACATACTGTAAAGCAAAGATCTGCAAGTACTGCTGAAGAAGCAGAGAAATCAGAAACATCAGGAAACAACCCAATCAGGGTACAGAAAGTCACAACGGGCAAAAAACAGCCACCAAGACGAATCCGTAGGGGAACAAGAGAAGTTCCAAAGTATCGGCAGGGGATCCCAGTGTCAACTGAGAAACAAAGGGGTGCATAAGCACGAACACAAACTGCTGTAGAAGCAAATCCATATAACTCCACCGGGGAACAACCCACTGAGGGAGAATGATATCGTCCAGATAGAATCTAACTGTATAAGCAACTCTACTGGGGCAAACTGTCGGCTACTCTCTTGGGGAACAACCCACTGAGGGAGGACAAACCAAACAGGTAGATTCTGCAACGAACCACTCCACTTGGGGAGAATATACATAGCAACGGATCATAACAAGTAGATTCTGCAATATAAGCCACTCTACTGGGGATCACAAACAGTCAGGGAGTTAATCCGTTCACTGGAAGCAAAAGCCATCATCCGACCATATCGGGGATTGAAGGAATATTCAACAGGCGAAACTGCCACAACAAACATCTGCAGACTAAGCTGAGGAAAAGATGGTTGCAATACACATTGGGATATCAACCCAAATCAAAACTGCTCAGGAAAATAAATCCTGCTCTGCTGGAGAGAATAACTGTGATGGAGAGATAGCAACAATTCCACAGGCGACTTCGCCGGGGAAAAGGTAAAGTACCGGGTATCAAACCACTGACTTACCGAGTCTTCAAAAAGAAAGCGATTATGCTGAGGAAACAGACAATTCCTGCTGGCACACTGCATGGGGAAAAGAGGTAATAACTCCACTTGCAACCCTGGTGGGGATATCAACAACAGCTCTACTCGCGACTCCGAAGGGAGTATTAATCAATTAGTTATACTCATGATTGTGCTGAGGAGACAAATAAAGTCTGGGGATACAACCCACTGGAGAAAGTGACGGGGCACCAAGATGACAAACTATCAACCGCCGAAACTTCTCAAGAAAACACCCATGCTAGGGGAAAACTGCTGCTGGAGAAAAACGAAGTCTTCAACAACAAATCACTTGCAACTGTACTGGGGAACAACCCCAACAACAAATCTGCTCGAGGAACAACCTCAACAAAGATCTGAAGAAAGAAGATACCACCAAACCAGGAACATGAACGAATGTCTTACCTGTTGGGAATCATGCCACCCTCGGGAGAGCACTGAGATATTCTTGAGTATCCTTTCAATCTTATGAATATTCACTTTGTTTAAAACAAAAATTTTGAAAAATTTGATTTGTTTAAAACAATGACATTTTTATCAATTTAAAACATGCAAAACATTTGTTTGAATTGAAACAAATAAGAGTGCAAATAATTGGATAAAAAGCTCAAATTGATTTGATGGAATGGTAGTCTGCAAATGGCAAGACTCCATAGATCTGTACAAATTTGAAATCAGTGATATATATTGGAAGAGGGCTACATTGAACATAATGATCCTTTCTCTACCAATTTGAATCTCGATGTATCCGAAGCTTCAGTTGACGACGAATCGAGAATCTTCTGACGAAATGACGACTGATGAACCAGAAAGTCTTGTCAGGATGCAGTTACTTGCCAAATCCCTAATTTTTGCCTAGATTGCCCCAGAGTGAGGTACTCAATCTAGCGGGATGCAAATATTCTTCTTTTTTTCAAGTCTCTAATTTTTGCCTGGATTACCCTTGCGGGTTCTCCACCGAGACGCTCATTTTTGCCTAAGCCGCCCTTTCGGGTTTTCAACTTAGCGAGCAATTCTGTTTTTTCATTTGTTTTTTTTTTCATTTGCATATACTTTTTTTTTTTTTAGGCAAAGTATCTCTTGACTGCATCTGAATTCACAGGACGAGTGAAATCCTCCCCATCCATTGTTGTAAGCATCAAAGCACCGCCTGAAAAGGCTCTCTTAACAACATATGGACCCTCGTAGTTTGGAGTCCACTTGCCCCTGGAATCGGGCGCGAAAGACAAAACTTTCTTGAGCACAAGGTCACCTTCTCGGAACACACGAGGTTTGACCTTCTTGTCGAATGCTTTCTTCATTCTTTGCTGATACAACTGACCATGACACATGGCAGTTAATCTCTTCTCTTCAATCAAATTCAGTTGGTCATAACGACTCTGAATCCATTCAGCATCAGTCAACTTGGCTTCCATCAAGACTCGCATTGATGGGATCTCCACCTCTACTGGGAGAACGGCTTCCATGCCATAGACAAGAGAGAAAGGGGTTGCCCCTGTTGAAGTGCGTACAGACGTACGGTATCCATGCAAAGCAAATGGCAGCATCTCATGCCAATCTTTGTAAGTGACAGTCATCTTCTGGATAATTTTCTTGATATTCTTGTTAGCAGCTTCAACAGCCCCATTCATCTTAGGTCTGTAAGGAGAGGAGTTATGGTGTGCAATCTTGAACTCAGCGCACAACTCATCCATCATCTTGTTATTCAGGTTGGATCCATTATCAGTAATGATCCTCTCTGGCACACCATAACGGCAAATCAACTGGTTCTTGATAAACTTCACAACCACCTGTCTGGTTACATTCGCGTACGAAGCGGCTTCAACCCATTTGGTGAAGTAATCAATTGCTACGAGAATAAAACGATGTCCGTTGGACGCTTTCGGCTCAATCATGCCGATCATGTCGATTCCCCACATAGAGAAAGGCCATGGTGATGAAATCACATTCAGGAGTGTCGGAGGAATATGAATCTTATCCGCATAAATTTGACACTTGTGACATTTCTTCACATACTTGCAACAGTCAGACTCCATTGTCAGCCAATAGTAGCCTGCTCTCAACATTTTCTTAGCCATGGCATGTCCATTGGAATGAGTACCAAATGAACCCTCATGGACCTCAGTCATCAATAGGTTTGCTTCGTGTCTATCCACGCATCTGAGCAAAACCATATCAAAATTTCTCTTATACAGCACTTCACCACTGAGGTAGAAACTGCCAGACAACCTTCTCAAAGTTTTCCTATCTTTCACAGATGCCCCAGACGGGTAGACCTGGTTCTGGAGGAAATTCTTGATATCAAAATACCAAGGCTTGTCATCTTTCACTTCTTCAATTGCAAATATGTGAGCGGGTCTGTCCAAGCGCATCACAGTAATGTTGGGGACATCATTCCACCATCTGACAACTATCATAGAAGCAAGCGTAGCAAGGGCATCTGCCATCCGATTATCCTCTCGAGGAATATGATAAAATTCAACTTCTGTGAAGAAAGTTGAAATTCTCCTTGCATAATCTCTGTATGGGATGAGACCTGGCTGATTTGTCTCCCATTCACCCTTGATCTGATTGACAACCAAAGCTGAATCACCATAGACATCAAGATATTTGATTCTCAAATCAATGCATTCTTCAAGTCCCATAATACAGGCTTCGTACTCTGCCATATTATTCGTGCATTTGAAGGTTAGCCTTGCTGTAAATGGAATGTGCGATCCCTGGGGATTAACAATTACTGCCCCAATTCCATTTCCATATTGATTAACAGCGCCATCAAACACCATCGTCCATCTGGAACCAGGTTCTGGACCTTCATCAAGTGTAGGCTCATCGCAATCTTTCATCTTTAAATACAGAATTTCCTCGTCAGGGAAATCATACTGAACAGACTGATGATCTTCAATCGGCTGGTGCGCAAGATGGTCAGCCAAGATACTACCTTTGATAGCTTTCTGAGCTCGATACTCAATATCATACTCAGACAACAGCATCTGCCAACGGGCAATCCTCCCAGTTAAAGCAGGCTTCTCGAAGATATACTTAATTGGATCCATTCTGGATATCAACCAAGTTGTATGATTTATCATGTACTGGCGCAAACGCTTAGCTGCCCAAGCTAAAGCACAGCACGTCTTCTCAAGCATAGAGTACCGAGACTCACAATCAGTAAACTTCTTACTGAGGTAGTAGATAGCAAACTCCTTCTTCCCTGATTCATCTTGTTGACCGAGTACACAACCCATCGAGTCTTCAAGAACTGTTAAGTACATAATCAGAGGTCTTCCTTCTACTGGCGGAGACAAAATCGGAGGTTCGGACAGATAATCTTTGATACTGTCGAAAGCTTTCTGGCAATCCTCGGTCCAATCATGAGACTGATCTTTCCGGAGGAGCTTGAATATCGGCGCACATGTGGCAGTCATGTGGGATATAAATCTGGAAATGTAGTTCAAGCGGCCAAGAAAACCTCGGACTTGCTTCTCAGTTTTGGGTGCGGGCATCTCTTGTATTGCTTTGACCTTTGCAGGATCAACCTCAATACCTCTTTCACTTACCACAAAACCCAACAACTTGCCGGAACGGACTCCAAAGGTACATTTGTTCGGATTCAGACGAAGTTTGAATTTCCTCAAACGCTGGAAAAGCTTCAACAAATGCTCAATATGCTCAACTTCCGTTCGGGACTTAGCAATCATATCATCAACATAGACTTCTATCTCCTTGTGCATCATATCATGAAACAAGGTAGTCATAGCTCGTTGATACGTGGCTCCGGCGTTCTTCAAACCGAAGGGCATCACTCGATAACAGAATGTTCCCCAAGGTGTGATGAATGTTGTCTTCTCCATATCCTCTGGTGCCATCTTGATTTGATTATATCCGGAAAATCCGTCCATAAAGGAAAAGACTTTGAATTTAGCTGTATTGTCTACCAACATGTCAATGTGTGGTAGAGGAAAATCATCTTTTGGGCTAGCTTTATTCAAATCTCTATAATCAACGCACATACGGACTTTTCCGTCCTTCTTAGGAACAGGCACAATATTGGCCACCCATTGAGGATATGTCGAAGTCACCAGAAACCCCGCATCAATTTGCTTCTGAACTTCCTCTTTGATCTTCACTGCCATATCTGGATGAGTTCTTCTGAGCTTCTGCTTCACAGGCACGCACTCAGGCTTCAAAGGCAGGAAATGTTGCACAATATCTGTATCTAAACCCGGCATGTCTTCATAGGACCAAGCAAAGATATCTGAATATTCTCGTAGCAAGCTGATCAAATCTTCCTTAACAGACCCTTCAAGAAGTGCCCCAATCTTCACCAGGCGCTCACAATCTTCAGATCCCAAGTTGACTGTTTCCAAGTCTTCGAGATGCGGCTGAATGATCTTCTCTTCGTGCTCAAGGAGACGGGTGATCTCATCAGGAATCTCTTCAACGTCATCCTCTTCTGCCTCAAATACAGGGAATTCAAAATTGGGAGATGGCGTTGGATCATTATGTTCAATGGGTTTTAGGATCAACCTGCATAATGATTTTGGTTAAGAAAAACTCAGCATTTAAACAAACAAATCATTATGCAGATGAAAGAATGTTGCTTTTATAGCTTTTATTTTTGTTTTTATGGTTTTTTGTGATCACTGATTTCATAAAGAAAAGCAAAAAGTGAAAACAAAGGAAAAACAAATGTTTTGACAATGCAAAAATTGAATGAAAACATCATTGTATATATGCTTTGCCAACAATGTCATCACTTCTCCTTTTGGCATGGGAGAAGGGTTTTAAACAAAATGAACAATTACTCTGATCTATGGATAACTGTAGGAACATCCACAGCGACCCAATTGTGGCAGACACCACCAGGAATAACAAAGTTGTTCAGATCTTCTGCATCTTCTTCTTCAATGATAGCAGCAGCTTCCTCTTCTGCAGGTTGGTCAGCATGGATGAATCCTCCACTCGTGAACAGACCTTGCTCGTTGCATGCCCCAGAACCATAGCCAATGCCAGCCCGGGATCGGTTATCTTCGAGTTCAAGCACTTTCCCTAATCCAGCAACTGCACCACATTCAATGGCCAGCTTTGCATCACGGTAGGAAGTGAATGAAGGAGACTTCTTCTCGATTGGTTTATCAATAGACAAAGCTTGAAACTGAGTTCCAACTTCATCCTCTGCGTCAATATACGAGAAAGAAGACAAATTACTGACCAGGAGAGCCTTTTCTCCCCCTACTACAACCAATTTCTTGTTTTTCACAAACTTCAGCTTTTGGTGTAGGGTGGATGTCACGGCGCCAGCCTCGTGAATCCATGGTCTGCCCAAGAGACAGCTGTATGATGGGTGAATATCCATTACTTGAAAAGTGATCTGGAAATCACTTGGTCCAATCTTGATTGGGAGATCAACTTCCCCAATCACGGTCTTGCGCGACCCATCAAAAGCTTTAACAACAACCCCACTCTGCCTCATAGGAGGACCTTGATATGACAATCTGGAGAGTGTGGATTTTGGCAATACATTAAGGGACGATCCAGTGTCCACCAATACATTGGACATTGCATCAGATTTGCAATTCATTGAAATGTGTAAAGCCATGTTGTGGTCTCTTCCCTCCTCAGGGAGATCAGCGTCACAAAAGCTCAGAGTGTTGCAAGCGGTAATGTTTGCAACAATGCTATCAAATTGTTCCAAGGTGACGTCGTGATCAACGTACGCCAGGTCCAAGACTTTCTGAAGAGACTCCCTATGAGGCTCTGAATTCAGCAATAGAGAAAGGATAGAAATCTTGGAGGGCGTGTGTAGAAGCTGGTCTACAATATTGTACTCACTCTTTCTGATGAGCCTCAGCATCTCATCAGATTCTTCATCAACAATGCCGCTTGGGCCAACTACAGTAGCAGGAGTTTGTACGGAGGAGGAAGGCTGGGCAACAGCAGGTGCCGGATTCTGAACATTCACAGCATTCCCTACAGGGTGCACAACAGTGTCAGAAGCGGTAGCCTTAGCAGGCGCAGAAAATACACGACCGCTGCGGGTCAACCCACTAACATCAGCGATAGTGGTCACGGAAGTAGACGGCAGAGGTACCTCAACCCCATCCTGGACAGCAACAGGATTGTATCTGAAAGGTACAGCCTTATCGGATGAATACGGCACAGGGCCGGCTGGTTTGATGATCAAGGCAGGGGAAGCCTTTGGTTTGTTGCTATTGTAGCGAATAACAACAGGCTCAGGCAATTTGAACACCGGGGAGATGACACTCACTTCGGGCTCAACAACATCAACATTGCGATTCTGGAGAATCTCAATGGTACCTTCATTCAACAGCATTTGCAATTCCTTGCGAACTTGGTCACAACCCAAACGATTGACCGAGCAGACGTGGCACTTGTCGTGGTTATGCTTCAAATAGCTGTGCCGACACAGCATCTTATGTAATCCAACCAATGACTGCCGGATATGACTGATGTACTTCACCTTGTACTTCCCAAGGTCCTCCTGGATCATGTTCACAGATTTCCCATGCGAAGGCAATGGGTTCCTGGTGACATTTGGGTTGGAGTCTTCAAAACTCAGGATTCCGCTTCTCATAAGGTCTTGAACCTTAGTCTTCAGCTGGAGGCAATTCTCAATGTCATGGCCCGGAGCGCCAGAGTGATAGACACAGTGCTGGTCAGGCTTGTACCACCACTGAGGGTTGGCCGGTATAGCCGGAGGATCTCTTGGAGAAACCAACTTCCGCTCTATTAGAGAGGGATATAACTCCGTATACGTCATAGGAATCGGATCAAAGCTGATCTTCTTCCTTTCATAACCCGCATTCGCTTGATTACTCGTATTTCCACGAGGCTGGTAAGCCTGTTGCTGTGGACGAGCTTGTTGTTGATACTGCGGTTGTGGATATTGCTGCTGATGCTGATACTGTTGAGGTTGATATTGCTGACGTTGAGGAGTGTTATCCTTGAAAACAGGTGCTACGTGAGCCACCTGGTGCTGATGACCAGAATGTCGTGCAGGCTTCCTCTGAACAGAGGGTCTTCGATGCTTTGGCTGAGATTGCACGGCATGCGCTTCACCTTCTTTCCTCTTAAACGCTCCATATCGCTTAGAGGAAGAACCATCATCTTTGGCTAACCGTCCCTCGCGGACACCTTCTTCAAGACGCATCCCCATGTTCACCATCTCGGTGAAATCAGAGGGAGCGCTGGCCACCATTCTCTCATAGTAAAATGACCCAAGAGTCTTCAGAAAGATCTTGGTCATCTCCTTCTCTTCTAATGGTGGAGTGATTTGAGCTGCCAGCTCACGCCATCTCTGGGCGTACTCCTTGAACGACTCCTTGTCCTTTTGTGACATAGACCTGAGTTGATCTCTGTCAGGCGCCATGTCAACGTTATATTTATATTGCTTGACGAAAGCTTCGCCAAGATCATTGAAAGAGCGGATGTTGGCACTGTCCAGACTCATATACCAACGGAGAGCAGCACCAGACAAACTGTCTTGGAAGTAGTGGATCAAGAGTTGATCGTTGTCGGTCTGCGTGGACATCTTTCTGGCATACATGACTAAGTGTGCCAAAGGACAAGTGTTCCCTTTATATTTCTCAAAGTCTGGGACTTTGAATTTAACTGGTATCTTCACACCGGGAACTAGACAAAGTTCGGCTGCTGACTTGCCGAAGAGATCTTTGCCTCTAAGAGTTCTCAATTCCTTTCTCAGCTCGAGGAATTGATCGTTCATAGCATCCATCTTCTCATGAACATCTGAGCCCTCAGACGCTTCAGAGTGATAAATGGTGTCGTCTACCCTCGGCATGGTATGCACGACAGGAGGAACAGGAATAGGGACCGGGCTAGATGCCGGCATTTGAGCGAAGGTAGGAGCTGGCAGATCGGGCATAAAGCCAGGAGGCATCCCCCAAGGAAAACCGGGAGGCATGGCGTTTGGCTGCTGGGCACTAACAGGCACCGTTGATGTAGCTATCTCAGATATGACCGTCCGCTGAACGGGAGTTGCTGGCTGAGGAGCAGGCTGATTCTGGGCAGCGAGAAGTTGCTCCATCAGAGCGCCAAGTCTGGCGACCTCATCCCTCAAGCTCAGGTTCTCTTGTTCCAACTGCTCCATAATCCTTGCAGAGTTGACTCTCGTATAATACCGGTGAGTCAGCTTGTCTTCAAAATAAATGAAGAACAGACGTTAGAACCGGAAGACCAGAAAAATGGGTACCTGCTTATGCAAGAATGATGCATGAAATGCTTGTGCAAATGCTTTGATCTTCAAGGAACCCTTAGGGTATTCATTTGCAATATTTTGAATATTTAAACATTTTGATTGCTCATGGAAAATATTTCATTCAAAATATTAAGACAAAGAAGTACAGCATTCTTTTAAATATTACAAAGAGAAAAGGTAAATAACATCCTATGGATCCCTATCAGCTCGGGATGCTGGAAGACGAGAAGTGTACAACTTCTTGATCTCTCTCTCATAGGCAGCCTCCATATCAGCCTTCTCCTTTGCAAGTTGATCATACTTCCTTTTCCAAAATTTGGAAGACTGAGGAAGCAGAGAAGTCCAAGTGTCGTTCGGATCGTCGATCACTCGGTGCTCGAGAAATTCAATCATAGCATCTTTCTCCTTGAGCTGCTGCAGCAATTCCTCTCTCTCGCGGATCCAGGCACGCGAAAGGTCTTCTTCTCTCAACTCCTCTACACGTTGGGTAGGGAGGGTTGAAGGCCCAGCCACATCCAACAGTGTAGGTCTCGGATGATCGTATGGCATTAGATAGGTAGCAGCCCTCTGTCTGACCCAAGAGGTGTATGGCTCCAAAGCAATGCAGTTCTTTGGACCCAATTCATTCCTACCCTTCATGCGAATATTGCGCCAAGCACGGACAAATCTGGCTTTCAGGCCTTGGGGATCTTTACCCTCCTGAAAGAATACGCCTTCTAACAGAATGTTATGGGGTTTAT
The DNA here is from genome assembly GCF_024323335.1 of Lathyrus oleraceus. Taxonomy (NCBI): domain Eukaryota; kingdom Viridiplantae; phylum Streptophyta; class Magnoliopsida; order Fabales; family Fabaceae; genus Lathyrus; species Lathyrus oleraceus. Next base: position 85,760,100 of record NC_066580.1, on the reverse strand, counting down.
CCTTTAGGGGGAACCCAAGCTGACGACGTGCAAGCGTAGGGTTGTAGGTAATCCCACCACACGTACCAAGAAGAGGCACATTGGGGAATTCACCACAAGAATTGATGATCTGAACGGTATCATACACGCGATCATACCAGGTGATATCATCATTGGTGAGAGACATGAGTCTCTGAGACCACCGTAGACATCCCTTGTTCTCCTTGAAAGCAACTGTCTGCGGCAAGTGCGAAATAAACCACTTGTACAGCAGGGGTAGACAGCAGACAATAACTCCTCCATTCTTCATATTTCTCAGGTGCAAGGAGACATATGCATCACCCAACAGGGTCGGAACCGGATTAAGAACTGAAAAGATCCTAATAGCGTTCATGTCGACGAACTTGTCGAAGTTGGGAAACAGCACCAATCCGTAGATAAGCAATACGAATAGAGCCTCAAAGGCATCCTCACTCATGGCTTTCCCATAAAAGGTAGCTTGGGCAATAAGGAACTCGGAAGGAAAACCCTGAATTCCGCCTTTGGTAGTCAGATTAGCTCTAATCAGATCTTCATCTATGTGCAACAAGCTGGAAATCTCTCGAGCAGACAGAATACCCTCTAAGCCACTGAACGGCACTTGATCCAGAATAGGAATCCCAATAAGGTGAGAGTATTCTTCCAAAGTCGGCAACAACTGGAAGTCCGGAAATAAGAAGCAATGATAGAGCGGATCATAGAACTGAGCAAGAGTGTTCATCAATCCCTCATCCACTTGAGTAGTCAACAGCGGCAGAAGCTTCCCATATCGAGCTTTGAAACCCAAGGGATCTAATACATATGATGTCAGATTCCTTAACTCTTTTACATCGGGTTGCTTAAAGCTGTACTTCTTTGTATGCCTTTTCGGTCTTTCCATGTCTGAAAATTTTGCAAATAAACCCTTTAAGTTCCTTGAAAATTTTCTCTTTTGATGACATGAATGCGGATGAATGCGTGAATGCATGAATGCAACAAACACACTCAAGGATCAAGCAAAGCACACCAAACAAAGGTCGTGGGAAAGCTCTATGTATCCCTAATATCAATCATCCATTTTGGTGGATTTAGGTTTTCACCTTATCGACACCCAAGTTCCATTGATATTAACGGTACGTGAACCGGTTCAAACATTCCTAATATCAACCAGCCGCTTTGATGGATTTAGGTTTTACACCTGATCCGGGATCCATTGATATTAACAATGCTTGAACGACTCAACCACGAATCACGGGTTTGTTGAGAGTCACGAGCATGGAGTCTCGGTTAAGGACCACCCAAAGGGAGTGTACTAGGGTTTAAACCTGCCAGACATGTTCTATCAGAGGTTCCCATAATCATCGTTCCATCTTTCAAATATTTTCGGAGGAACGAATACTCGTATTCCAAGAATATTCTCAAGAGAAACTCTTATGAGTGTAGTATCGCGTAACAATCGTATCAGAACTGACATCTGAACGACCTCCGCACTACGGTCCTAAAAATAGGCCAAGATGGGTTTGGTAAACTAAGGTCCTTGGCTTCTGCGGAACATGATTGAAAGAATAATGCCTAACCACAAATAACTTGTGTGACATTATTAATTCAACATGACCTCCACCAAGTGAATGGACTCGCAAGTCAACTGGCTAAGGACTACTCCACACCAGTCGACAAGACTATGCCATTCTCCTATCCTAGAGTGCACTCGAGTTCGGGTATAGAACTCATCTCACAGATCACCAAAGCAAACAGCAATGTATATCAAGCAATTCACACATTACAATCAATACAGTGATCCCAAATTGTACAAAAATATGTCAAGTGAACAAATAATAACATATATCACAACAAGGGTGAAAAGTAGGCAATACCACCAAGGATTCTGGTGAGCTCTCCCCAGCAGAGTCGCCACTTTTCTGTAGCGGTGTATTCGTCGCTATATGATCTATCGATTAAATCATAAGCTAGGAGATACATTGAAAAATTTCGAGTCGCCACCGCACTTTTATTTATCCAAAGGACTGGCTAAAAAGCGAACAAAAGCCTAAGAAGTTTTACACGTAGAAAACTAATAAAAAGATCAGAGATTCTGGGTAAGGGGTAAATTACGCAATGGGAAGGTGTTAGGCACCCACTACGTCCTAGGTACTCCTAGGGAGCCCTTTTCACACTTGTTATGCAAAAATTATTATTTGTTATGACCTAAAGATTGTGCAAACATGATTGGGATGATGAGAAAAGAATATACAATTTTATTATTATTGGGTTCGAACGGATGAACCCGTTGCCTACGTACCTTCCATCAAAGGTAAGGATCAGAACGCCGTAGTTCGGCTAAAAGATTTCCAAAAGTTGGTGGATTCAATTTTAAACACCAGCACTGAGGCTTTTCATTATCAATGGGAGAACACTCGACCAAAAACAACATCCACCATGCGAGGATAGCTTCGACGTACTAGAGGGGTTAGCCCTGTTTGAAGTACGGAAGTCTTACTGTCGACTCACTAAGGATAGGCAAGATTTACATCAACCACAAAGATAATTGAAGCCTATGGCTAATGCATGAAAAGATTAACAATGGACAGAGCCAAAACAAGTGAATGAGTGAAGTTAATTGATTGTGATTATGAAAGTGAAGTCAAAGTATGATTAAGATTGATTCAGAAGAAGTGTTATGAAAATGAGTTTGAAAAAGAGTCAAGGACTTGAGTCCAGGTTTTTAGTTAGAAAAACATGAAGATGTTTGCACAACACTTATGTCAAGTTTAAAAGATATAGTGTGAAAAGGTTTAGGACATAATGAATGATGAATGGATGAGGATGGATAGTAAAACTTCTTAGAAGGTTCACTTCTTGAAATCATATAGAGGATGATTCAAGTGTGTCCTTTGGAATGCAATGGATAATAATAAACAAACAAAGCACAGAAAGGCGGATACCGGATGCCAATCACTGGTCTTATATCAATCTCCTAAAACAAAACGGGATGTCAGAAGCCACTCAATGGTCTTACACTAATCTCCTCAAACAAAGAAATAAAAGGCGGATACCGGATACCAATAGATGGATTTACACCAGTCTCCTAAAACAGAAATGGATATCAGATGCCACTCAATGGACTTACACTAATCTCCTCAAAAGAAAAACAAAGATGAAATATGGAAGTCAACTGCCAATCTATCTGGACCTAGGTTAACTCCACAGATGCTCATAGGAATACCAATGCCTCATTGCAGGGACTTACAAGGATCCTCACATACAAGAACAATGCAACATGAGATGATGAGAAAGCAAATGCCAACTTGCAGGGACTTACAATTGCAATTTCTCATACAATCAAGCAAATCAACTTATGATCACAGGAGAACAGATGCCAACTTGCAGGGACTTATAGCTGTATCCTCACATAGACAAAGCAAAACATGGATGTAAGATGCCAATCTGTCTGGGCTTACTCTAACATCCACAGTATGATCCTAGGATAACAAACGCCAACTTGCAGGGACTTACAATTGTATCCTCACATACAAATAAACAAAGCAATGAGCAGAGATAAGATGAGTGGCCAAAGTGATGGTCTTATACTCACTTCCATGTCATAGGAGCAAATGCCAAAGCAATGGACTTACAATTGTCCTCAATGGGCAAACAACAATGATAGCATCACAAAACAAATGAGATGATCATGCACTAATGGCAATTGATGATGATGATAAATGCATAGCATATAGGCAAGCAAGTGCATATGAAGCAATCAATCAATCAATGAATAGCAAACAGCACACTCTATAGCCAAACAATGAGGGGCTCACACAAGAGGGTTTGACTTTAAAAGTCCACTGTAATGGGTGAAGGTCGCTCTTAACCTGGCCATTGAGGGGCTCAGGTGAAGCAGATGAAAAGGAGATGAGGGGTGTGCCTCATTGCTTCTATCTCAGATCAGAGAGAGCATCAAATAGAAAGTGGGGGAGTTCAGAAAGATGGAACTCTTTCCCCTTTATTGACTCGATTAGATCTTGGGTATTTATCTCAATGCTTCAACCATGTAATGGGAGCAAAGAGAGGACACACTGAATAGTGGGGGATAGATTGCTTATCCCTACCTTCCACCAATTGTCTTTCCATGTCTGAAAATTTTGCAAATAAACCCCTTAAGTTCCTTGAATTTTTTTTTTGACATGGATGCAAATGAATGCATGAATGCATCAATCACACTCAAGGATCAAGCAAAGCACACCAAACAAAGGTCATGGGATGGCTCATATCTGTAAGACCCCAATTTTGGGCCCTAAGATCCCTCATGGCCCATATCATTCATATCATAACCTCAAGGACCATTGTATGCCTTTGCTTTCCCATTAGTGGTTGTTTTGCCTTGTAGGTTTGTTTCTTGATCACCAAGCATACTTTGCATTTGTATATCTTTGCTTTCATATGTTTATCATTCAAAAAGTACAAAAATATTGTCTGTTTAACCTTGTTGCTTGCAGTGGAAGCAATCATCAGCAATTAGGTCAAAGTCAGTCATTGATCAGTCAAAGCAATGGATGATGGCCATTCTTGTGGAATTTGGGCATCATGATTATTAATCAAAGGTTCATACAACTTGAGACATCATTTGAAGTCAAGTTCTCAAGGAATTAGGGTTTGGAATTCATCAGAAGAAGTTCAATCAGTCCAAAACCCTAGAAAAGTCAACAGAAAGTCAAACTTGGTCAACAGTTGATTTAATCAGGAATTTGATGGATAGAATTGATTTGAAGAAGTTCATTCATGCTTGTATAAGCCTCATCTATCATGTCAAACCTCATCATGGAAGAAAATCAAGCCAATCAGAAATTTTCCAGAAATAGAAAGTGGACCTGTAATTTCAGCTGCCAAAAATGGAAACTTCTTGATCTTAAACTTACATCATGATACAAGCTTCAAATGAATTTTTGCCCAACATGAAAGTTGAAGATCTTGTCTTCCCATTTTCAAAAAGTCCAAGAACATCAAAATCCCATGTGTGGTTGTCAAGATATGATCAAATCATTTTCATCAATTTTTGAACTTCAACAAGCCATAACTCTCAAACCATAAGGCCAAATTTGGTGGGGTTTTTTCCTACACATCACATTTTTCATCCTCTTTCCAAAAATATAAATTTCATGACCTAAAACCTTACCATTCAAAATGGCATTTTTGGACCTTTTCATTTAAAAATCAAGGTTTGACTAATAGTTGACTTTTTGATTTAGGACTTTTTTCTCATTTTTGCCAATTGGGAAATGTTTCATATATTATTTGTAATTTGCTCAAAGTCCAAAACCATCATCACATCACCATTTTACCACCATTTTGAACCATAGTACAATCTTGGCAATTTTAGCAATTGGCTGGAGAAGAGCAAAAGCAAGTACAGCATTCCTTTAGCAGACCAAAGACAGCATTTGTGTTGGCCATTTGCAGCATGCTCAGGCCCAATTCGCAGCAGCACACACCCCCCATTTCCACTTATATACAAACTTGGCAAATGCATTTTTTGATTCATTGAAGCAAAGCCAGTACAGCCTTTCATGTACAACCAAAGCAGCATTGGCAAAAGTCTGTACAGCTGTAGCAGGCCCATAATCGACCAACTTCACACCTCCCTTGTTCACTTACATACCAATTAGCAAAATTGCAAATTGAACCATTTACACTAAGTTAGCTTAGCACATGGTTAAGTGATGATTAACAGCCACATATAAGGGCATTTTCCTGACATTTCAACCCTAGTTTTTCAGAGCCTACACACAGAAATTCCTGACTTCATTCCTTCTTGCATTTTGGCATTTTCGAGATTCCTGCACAAACCACCAAAAAATCCTGAACAACCTTCATTGTTCCATGACCTAGACAGTATTGGGAAGCCCATTCAAGCGTTACTCATCACCATCACAGCCATCTTCTCACTCTGTTTTCCTCATGTACATGAAATGGCAGCTTGAGATTTGAAGGGGTCCAAGTATTCTCGAGCTAGAAAAGCATCATTATCCAGCACTACAAAGCTCAAGGACCATCTGTTTCAACACAATACCATCAATACCTCACTGTATCTTGAGTTGCTTCAAAACTAAGTGCTTTAGTTGCTTAAGTTCTTTGAACTTGCTTGCTTGCTTTGCTTTTTAGCATTTGCTTTGAGGTATAATTACTTCTTCTTCATGTAGTCTGGAGACCCGGTCTGTTATTTGACCGGGCAAACTGTCTGAAGTCCTCCTTAAGAGGCAATGCCTGTGTTTGTTTATATTTGTCCCAAGCAGGAAAAGTCCTTCAAGTAAGGCAATTGGTGGAAGGTAGGGATAAGCAATCTATCCCCCACTATTCAGTGTGTCCTCTCTTTGCTCCCATTACATGGTTGAAGCATTGAGACAAATACCCAAGATCTAATCGAGTCAATAATGTGGAGAGAGTTCCTACTTTCTGAACTCCCACACTTTCTTTGATGCTCTCTCTGATTTGAGATTGAAGCAATGAGGCACACCCCTCATCTTCTTTTCATCTGCTTCACCTGAGCCTCTCAATGGCCAGGTTAAGAGCGACCTTTACCCATTACAGTGGACTGTCAAAGTCAAACCCTCTTGTGTGAGCCCCCATTGTTTGGCTATAGAGTGTGCTGTTTGATACTCATTGTTTGATTGATTGCTTCATATGCACTTGTTTACCTGTATGCTATGCATTTATCATCATCATCAATTGCCATTAATGCATGATCATCTCATTTATCTTTGTGATGCTATCATTGTTGTTTGCCCATTGAGGACAATTGTAAGTCCATTGCTTTGGCATTTGTTCCTGTGATATGGAAAGATAGAGTGTAAGACCTCATTGGTCACTCATATCTTCTGTTATCTGTTTGTATGTGAGGATACAGTTATAAGTCCCTGTAAGTTGGCATCTGTTATCCTGTGATCATAATTTGATCTGTTTGGTTTTGTATGTGAGGTTGCAGTTATAAGTCCCTGTAAGTTGGCATCTGCTTTCCTGTGATCATAGTTTGTTCATCTGTTTGTATGAGAGGTTGCAATTATAAGTCCCTGTAAGTTGGCATTTGCATTCCTGTGATCATGTTATTGCTTTTGTTCTTGTATGTGAGGATCCATTGTAAGTCCCTGTGATGTGGCGTTGGATTTCCTGTGAGCATACTGTGGAGTTAACCTAAGTCCAGATAGATTGGCAGTTGACTTCCATGTTTCATCTTTGTTTTTCTTTTGAGGAGATTAGTGTAAGACCATTGAGTGGCTTCTGGCATCCCGTTTTGTTTTAGGAGATTGGTATAAGACCATTGATTGGCATCCGATATTCGCCTTTGCTTCGTTTGTTTATTATTATCCATTGCTATTCCAAAGGACACACTTGAATCATCTGCTATATGATTTCAAGAAGTGAACCTTCTAAGAAGTTTTACTTTCCATCTTCATCCATCCATCATTCATTATGTCCTAGACTTTTCACACTATACCTTTTAAACTTGGCATAAGTGTTGTGCAAACATTTTCATGTTTTCTAACTAAAAACCTGGACTCAAGTCCTTGACCCTTTTTCAAAACTTCATTTCATAATACTTATTTGAATTGATCTTAATCATACTTTGACTTCGTTTTCATAATCATAATCAGTAACTCCACTCATTCACTTGTTTTGGCTTTGTCCATTAATCTTTTCATACGTGAGCTATAGGTTTGATTTATCTTAGTGGTTGATGTTAATCTCACCTTCTGTCTTTAGTGATTGAATTGTAAGTCTTCCTCGCCTATTATAGGGTTAACCCCTCCCTGGCCAGTTGAAGCTGTTCTCACATGGTGGACGTTGTTGTCTGTATAAGGTTGAGTTTTCTCCCGTGGATAACGTAAGACCTAGGGTTTGTGTTTAAAATTGAACCTAACCCACTTTTGGAAATCTTTTAGCCGAACTACGGCGTTCTGATCCTTACCTTTGATGGAAGGTACGTAGGCAACGGGTTCATCCGTTCGAACCTAATAACCCAATAATAATAAAAATTGTATATTCTTTTCTCATCATCTCAATCATGTTTGCACAATATTTTTTGTCATAACGAATAATAACCTTTTACAACAAGTGTGAAAAGGGCTCCCTAGGAGTACCTAGGACGTAGTGGGTGCCTAACACCTTCCCATTGCGTAATTTACCCCTTACCCAGACTCTCTGATCTTTTTATTAGTTTTCTACGTGTAAAACTTCTTAGGCTTTTGTTCGCTTTTTAGCCAATCCTTTGGATAAATAAAAGTGCGGTGGCGACTCGAAATTGAATGTATCTCTTAGCTTATGATTTAACTGATAGATCATATAGCGACGAATACACCGCTACAGAAAAGTGGCGACTCTGCTGGGGACCTTCATCATCCCTGGTTGTATTGCCTACTTTTCACCCTTGTTGTGATATATGTTATTATTCTTCATCTGACATATTTTTGTACAATTTGGGATGAATGTATTGTTTGTAATGTGTGAATTGCTTGGTATACATTTGCTGTCTGCTTTGGTGATCTGTGAGATGAGTTCTATACCCGAACTCGAGTGCACTCTAGGATAGGAGAATGGCATAGTCTTGTCGACTAGTGTGGAGTAGTCCTTAGCCAGTTGACTTGCGAGTCCATCCACTTGGTGGAGGTCATGTTGAACTAATAATGTCACACAAGTTATTTGTGGTTAGGCATTATTCTTTCAATCATGTTCCGCAGAAGCCAAGGACCTTAGTTTACCAAACCCATCTTGGCCTATTTTTAGGACCGTAGTGCGGAGGTCGTTCAGATGTCAGTTCTGATACGATTGTTACGCGATACTACACTCATAAGAGTTTCTCTTGAGAATATTCTTGGAATACGAGTATTCGTTCCTCCGAAAATATTTGAAAGATGGAACGATGATTATGGGAACCTCTGATAGAACATGTCTGGCAGGTTTAAACCCTAGTACACTCCCTTTGGGTGGTCCTTAACCGAGACTCCATGCTCGTGACTCTCAACAAACCCGTGATTCGTGGTTGAGTCGTTCAAGCATTGTTAATATCAATGGATCCCGGATCAGGTGTAAAACCAAAATCCATCAAAGCGGCTGGTTGATATTAGGAATGTTTGAACCGGTTCATGTACCGTTAATATCAATGGAACTTGGGTGTCGATAAGGTGAAAACCTAAATCCACCAAAATGGATGATTGATATTAGGGATACATAGAGCTTTCCCACGACCTTTGTTTGGTGTGCTTTGCTTGATCCTTGAGTGTGTTTGTTGCATTCATGCATTCACGCATTCATCCACATTCATGTCATCAAAAAGAGAAAATTTTCAAGGAACTTAAAGGGTTATTTGCAAAATTTTCAGACATGGAAAGACCGAAAAGGCATACAAAGAAATACAGCTTCAAGCAGCCCGATGTAAAAGAGTTAAGGAATCTGACATCGTATGTATTAGATCCCTTGGGTTTCAAAGCTCGCTATGGGAAGCTCCTGCCGTTGCTGACTACTCAGGTGGATGAGGGATTGATGAGCACTCTTGCTCAGTTCTATGATCCGCTCTATCATTGCTTCTTGTTTCCGGACTTCCAGTTGCTGCCAACTTTGGAAGAATACTCTCACCTTATTGGGATTCCTATTCTGGATCAAGTGCCGTTCAGTGGCTTAGAGAGTATTCCATCTGCTCGAGAGATTTCCAGTCTGTTGCACATAGATGAAGATCTGATTAGAGCTAATCTGACTACCAAAGGCGGAATTCAGGGTTTTCCCTCCGAGTTCCTTATTGCTCAAGCCACTTTCTATGGGAAGGCCATGAGTGAGGATGCCTTTGAGGCTCTATTCGTATTGCTTATCTATGGATTGGTGCTGTTTCCCAACTTCGACAAGTTCGTCGACATGAACGCTATTAGGATCTTTTCAGTTCTTAATCCAGTTCCGACCTTGTTGGGTGATGCGTATGTCTCCATGCATCTGAGGAATATGAAGAATGGAGGAGTCATTGTCTGCTGTTTACCCCTGCTGTACAAGTGGTTTATTTCGCACTTGCCGCAGACAGTTGCTTTCAAGGAGAACAAGGGATGTCTACGGTGGTCCCAGAGACTTATGTCTCTCACCAATGATGATATCACCTGGTATGATCGCGTGTATGATACCGTTCAGATCATCAACTCTTGTGGTGAATTTCCCAATGTGCCTCTTCTTGGTACATGTGGTGGAATTACCTACAACCATACGCTTGCACGTCGTCAGCTTGGGTTCCCCCTAAAGGATAAACCCCATAACATTCTGTTAGAAGGTGTGTTCTTTCAGGAGGGTAAAGATCCCCAAGGCCTGAAAGCCAGATTTGTCCGCGCTTGGCGCAATATTCGCATAAAGAGTAGGAATGAATTGGGTCCGAAGAACTGCATTGCTTTGGAGCCCTACACCTCTTGGGTCAGACAGAGGGCTGCTACCTACCTGATGCCATATGATCATCCAAGACCTACACTGTTGGATGTGGCTGGGCCTTCAACCCTCCCTACCCAACGTGTAGAGGAGTTGAGAGAAGAAGACCTTTCGCGTGCCTGGATCCGTGAGAGGGAGGAATTGCTGCAGCAGCTCAAGGAGAAAGATGATATGATTGAATTTCTCGAGCACCGAGTGATCGACGATCCAAACGACGCTTGGACTTCTCTGCTTCCTCAGTCTTCCAAATTCTGGAAAAGGAAGTATGATCAACTTGCAAAGGAGAAAGCTGATATGGAGGCTGCCTATGAGAGAGAGATCAAGAAGTTGTGCACTTCTCGTCTTCCAGCATCCCGAGCTAATGGGGATCCATAGGATGTTATTTACCTTTTCTCTTTGTAATATTTCAAAAGAATGCTGTACTTCTTTGTCCTAATACTTTGAATGAAATATTTTCCATGAGCAATCAAAATGTTTAGATATTCAAAATATTGCAAACAAAACCCTAAGGTTTCCTTGAAAATCAAAGCATTTGCACAAGCATTTCATGCATCATTCCTGCATAAACAGGTACCCATTTTTTCTGGTCTTCCGGTTCTAACCCTTTGATCTTCATTTATTTTGAAGACAAGCTGACTCACCGGTATTATACAAGGGTCAACTCTGCAAGGATTATGGAGCAGTTGGAACAAGAGAACCAGAGTTTGAGAGATGAAGTCGCCAGACTTGGCGCTCTGATGGAGCAACTTCTTGCTGCCCAGAATCAGCCTGCTCCTCAACAGCCAGCAACTCCGGTTCAGCGGACAGTTATATCGGAGGTAGCTACTACATCGGTGCCCGTTAGTGCCTCGCAGCCAAACGCCATGCCTCCCGGTTTTCCTTGGGGGATGCCTCCTGGCTTCATGCCTGATCTGCCAGCTCCAACATTTGCTCAAATGCCGGCATCTAGCCCGGTCCCTATTCCTGTTCCTCCTGTCGTGCATACCATGCCGAGGGTAGACGACACCATTTATCACTCTGAAGCGTCTGAGGGCTCAGATGTTCATGAGAAAATGGATGCAATGAACGATCAGTTCCTTGAGCTGAGAAAGGAATTGAGAACTCTTAGAGGCAAAGATCTCTTCGGCAAGTCAGCAGCCGAACTTTGTCTAGTTCCCGGTGTGAAAATACCAGTCAAATTCAAGGTCCCAGACTTTGAGAAGTATAAAGGGAACACTTGTCCTTTGGCACACTTAGTCATGTATGCCAGAAAGATGTCCACGCAGACAGACAACGATCAACTCTTGATCCACTACTTTCAAGACAGTTTGTCTGGTGCTGCTCTCCGTTGGTACATGAGCCTGGACAGTGCCAACATCCGCTCTTTCAATGATCTTGGCGAAGCTTTCGTCAAGCAATATAAATACAACGTTGACATGGCGCCTGACAGAGATCAACTCAGGTCTATGTCACAAAAGGACAAAGAGACGTTCAAGGAGTACGCCCAGAGATGGCGTGAGCTGGCAGCTCAAATCACTCCACCATTAGAAGAGAAAGAGATGACCAAGATCTTTTTGAAGACTCTTGGGTCATTTTATTATGAGAGAATGGTGGCCAGCGCTCCCTCTGATTTCACCGAGATGGTGAACATGGGGATGCGCCTTGAAGAAGGTGTCCGCGAGGGACGGTTAACAAAAGATGATGGTTCTTCCTCTAAACGATATGGAGCGTTTAAGAGGAAAGAAGGTGAAGCGCATGCTGTGCAGTCTCAGCCCAAACATCGAAGACCCTCTGTTCAGAGGAAGCCTGCACATCGTGCCGGACATCAGCATCAGGTGGCTAGTGTGGCACCTGTATTCAAGGATAATGCTCAGCAGTATCAGCATCAGCAGCAATATCCACAGCCGCAATACCAACAACAACAGCAGCGTCCACAGCAACAGGCTTACCAGCCTCGTGGAAGTACAACCAACCAAGCAAATATGAATTATGATAGGAAGAAGGTCAGCTTCGACCCTATTCCGATGACATATACAGAGCTTTATCCCTCCTTGTTGGAGAGGAAATTGGTTTCTCCCAGGGATCCTCCTGCTATTCCTGCCAACCCGCAATGGTGGTACAAACCAGACCAGCATTGTGTCTACCATTCCGGTGCTCCGGGCCATAACGTTGAGAACTGTTTCCCGCTGAAGAATAAGGTTCAAGACCTTATGAGAAGTGGAATTCTGAGTTTTGAAGACTCCAATCCGAACGTCACCAGAAACCCATTGCCTTCGCATGGGAAATCTGTGAATATGATTCAGGAAGACCTTGGGAGATACAAAGTGAAGTACATCAGCCATATCCGGCAATCGTTGGTTGATTTACATAAGATGCTGTGTCAGCACAGTTATTTGGAGCATAACCATGACCAGTGCCGTGTCTGTTCTGTTAATCGCTTGGGTTGCGATCAGGTTCGCCGAGAACTGCAAACGCTGTTGAATGAAGGTACCATTGAGATTCTCCAGAATCGCAATGTTGATACAGTTGAACCCGAGGTGAATGTCATATCCCCAGTGTTCAAGTTGCCAGAGCCCGTTGTTATTCGCTATAATAGCAACAAACCGAAGGCTTCCCCTGCTTTGATTATCAAACCTGCCGGCCCTGTGCCTTATTCGTCTGATAGAGCTGTACCTTTCAGATACAATCCTGTTGCTGTCCAGGATGGGGTTGAAGTACCTTTGCCTTCCACTTCCGTGACCACTATCGCTGATGTTAGTGGATTGACCCGCAGTGGTCGTGTCTTTTCTGCGCCTGCTAAGGCTGTTGCTTCTGAATCTGTTGAGCGTCCAGTGGGGACTGCTGTGAATGTTCAGAATCCGGCACTTGATGTTGCCAAACCCTCCTCGTCTGTACAAAAGACTCCTGTTTCTTCAGATGGCCCGAGTGGCATTGTTGATGAAGAATCTGATGAGATGCTGAGGCTCATCAGAAAGAGCGAGTATAATATTGTAGACCAACTTCTACATACGCCCTCCAAGATTTCTATTCTTTCTCTACTGCTGAATTCAGAGCCTCATAGGGAGTCTCTGCAGAAAGTCTTGGACCTGGCATATGTCGATCACGACGTCACCTTGGAACAATTTGATAGCATTGTTGCAAACATCACCGCTTGCAACACTCTGAGCTTTTGTGACGCTGATCTCCCTGAGGAGGGAAGAGACCACAACATGGCTTTACATATCTCTATGAATTGCAAATCTGATGCAATGTCCAATGTGTTGGTGGACACTGGATCATCTCTGAATGTATTGCCGAAATCCACACTCTCTCGATTGTCATATCAAGGTCCTCCTATGAGGCAGAGTGGGGTTGTTGTTAAAGCTTTTGATGGGTCGCGTAAGACCGTGATTGGGGAAGTTGATCTCCCAATCAAAATTGGACCAAGTGATTTCCAGATCACTTTTCAAGTAATGGATATTCACCCATCATACAGCTGTCTCTTGGGCAGACCATGGATTCACGAGGCTGGCGCCGTGACATCCACCCTACACCAAAAGCTGAAGTTTGTGAAAAACAAGAAATTGGTTGTAGTAGGGGGAGAAAAGGCTCTCCTGGTCAGTAATCTATCTTCTTTCTCGTACATTGATGCAGAGGATGAAGTTGGAACTCAGTTCCAAGCTTTATCTATTGATAAACCAATCGAGAAGAAGTCTCCTTCATTCACTTCCTACCGAGATGCTAAGCTGGCCATTGAATGTGGTGCAGTTGCTGGATTAGGGAAAGTGCTTGAACTTGAAGATAACCGATCCCGGGCTGGCATTGGCTATGGTTCTGGGGCATGCAATGAGCAAGGTCTGTTCACAAGTGGAGGATTCATCCATGCTGATCAACCTGCAGAAGAGGAAGCTGCTGCTATCATTGAAGAAGAAGATGCAGAAGACTTGAACAATTTTGTTATTCCTGGTGGTGTCTGCCACAATTGGGTCGCTGTGGATGTTCCTACAGTTATCCATAGATCAGAGTAATTGTTCATTTTGTTTAAAACCCTTCTCCCATGCCAAAAGGAGAAGTGATGACATTGTTGGCAAAGCATATATACAATGATATTTTCATTCAATTTTTGCATTGTCAAAACATTTGTTTTTCCTTTGTTTTCACTTTTTGCTTTTCTTTATGAAATCAGTGATCACAAAAAACCATAAAAACAAAAATAAAAGCTGTAAAAGCAACATTTTTCATCATCTGCATAATGATTTGCTTGTTTAAATTCTGAATTTTTCTTAACCAAAATCATTATGCAGGTTGATCCTAAAACCCATTGAACATAATGATCCAACGCCATCTCCCAATTTTGAATTCCCTGTATTTGAGGCAGAAGAAGATGACGTTGAAGAGATTCCTGATGAGATCACCCGTCTCCTTGAGCACGAAGAGAAGATCATTCAGCCGCATCTCGAAGACTTGGAAACAGTCAACTTGGGATCTGAAGATTGTGAGCGCCTGGTGAAGATTGGGGCACTTCTTGAAGAGTCTGTTAAGGAAGATTTGATCAGCTTGCTACGAGAATATTCAGATATCTTTGCTTGGTCCTATGAAGACATGCCGGGTTTAGATACAGATATTGTGCAACATTTCCTGCCTTTGAAGCCTGAGTGCGTGCCTGTGAAGCAGAAGCTCAGAAGAACTCATCCAGATATGGCAGTGAAGATCAAAGAGGAAGTTCAGAAGCAAATTGATGCGGGGTTTCTGGTGACTTCGACATATCCTCAATGGGTGGCCAATATTGTGCCTGTTCCTAAGAAGGACGGAAAAGTCCGTATGTGCGTTGATTACAGAGATTTGAATAAAGCTAGCCCAAAAGATGATTTTCCTCTACCACACATTGACATGTTGGTAGACAATACAGCTAAATTCAAAGTCTTTTCCTTTATGGACGGATTTTCCGGATATAATCAAATCAAGATGGCACCAGAGGATATGGAGAAGACAACATTCATCACACCTTGGGGAACATTCTGTTATCGAGTGATGCCCTTCGGTTTGAAGAACGCCGGAGCCACGTATCAACGAGCTATGACTACCTTGTTTCATGATATGATGCACAAGGAGATAGAAGTCTATGTTGATGATATGATTGCTAAGTCCCGAACGGAAGTTGAGCATATTGAGCATTTGTTGAAGCTTTTTCAGCGTTTGAGGAAATTCCAGCTTCGTCTGAATCCGAACAAATGTACTTTTGGAGTCCGTTCCGGCAAGTTGTTGGGTTTTGTGGTAAGTGAAAGAGGTATTGAGGTTGATCCTGCAAAGGTCAAAGCAATACAAGAGATGCCCGCACCCAAAACTGAGAAGCAAGTCCGAGGTTTTCTTGGCCGCTTGAACTACATTTCCAGATTTATATCCCACATGACTGCCACATGTGCGCCGATATTCAAGCTCCTCCGGAAAGATCAGTCTCATGATTGGACCGAGGATTGCCAGAAAGCTTTCGACAGTATCAAAGATTATCTGTCCGAACCTCCGATTTTGTCTCCGCCAGTAGAAGGAAGACCTCTGATTATGTACTTAACAGTTCTTGAAGACTCGATGGGTTGTGTACTCGGTCAACAAGATGAATCAGGGAAGAAGGAGTTTGCTATATACTACCTCAGTAAGAAGTTTACTGATTGTGAGTCTCGGTACTCTATGCTTGAGAAGACGTGCTGTGCTTTAGCTTGGGCAGCTAAGCGTTTGCGCCAGTACATGATTAATCATACAACTTGGTTGATATCCAGAATGGATCCAATTAAGTATATCTTCGAGAAGCCTGCTTTAACTGGGAGGATTGCCCGTTGGCAGATGTTGTTGTCTGAGTATGATATTGAGTATCGAGCTCAGAAAGCTATCAAAGGTAGTATCTTGGCTGACCACTTAGCGCACCAGCCAATTGAAGATCATCAGTCTGTTCAGTATGACTTCCCTGACGAGGAAATTCTGTATTTGAAGATGAAAGATTGCGATGAGCCTACACTTGATGAAGGTCCAGAACCTGGTTCCAGATGGACGATGGTGTTTGATGGCGCTGTTAATCAATATGGAAATGGAATTGGGGCAGTAATTGTTAATCCCCAGGGATCGCACATTCCATTTACAGCAAGGCTAACTTTCAAATGCACGAATAATATGGCGGAGTATGAAGCCTGTATTATGGGACTTGAAGAATGCATTGATTTGAGAATCAAATATCTTGATGTCTATGGTGATTCAGCTTTGGTTGTCAATCAGATCAAAGGTGAATGGGAGACAAATCAACCAAGTCTCATCCCATACAGAGATTATGCAAGGAGAATTTCAACTTTCTTCACAGAAGTTGAATTTTATCATATTCCTCGAGAAGATAATCGGATGGCAGATGCCCTTGCTACGCTTGCTTCCATGATTGTTGTCAGATGGTGGAATGATGTCCCCAACATTACTGTGATGCGCTTGGACAGACCCGCTCACATATTTGCAATCGAAGACGTGAAAGATGACAAGCCTTGGTATTTTGATATCAAGAATTTCCTCCAGAACCAGGTCTACCCGCCTGGGGCATCTGTGAAAGATAGGAAAACTTTGAGAAGGTTGTCAGGCAGTTTCTACCTCAGTGGTGAAGTGCTGTACAAGAGAAATTTTGATATGGTTTTGCTCAGATGCGTGGATAGACACGAAGCAAACCTATTGATGACTGAGGTCCATGAGGGTTCATTTGGTACTCATTCCAATGGACATGCCATGGCTAAGAAGATGTTGAGAGCAGGCTACTATTGGCTGACAATGGAGTCTGACTGTTGCAAGTATGTGAAGAAATGTCACAAGTGTCAAATTTATGCGGATAAGATTCATATTCCTCCGACACTCCTGAATGTGATTTCATCACCATGGCCTTTCTCTATGTGGGGAATCGACATGATCGGCATGATTGAGCCGAAAGCGTCCAATGGACATCGTTTTATTCTCGTAGCAATTGATTACTTCACCAAATGGGTTGAAGCCGCTTCGTACGCGAATGTAACCAGGCAGGTGGTTGTGAAGTTTATCAAGAACCAGCTGATTTGCCGTTATGGTGTGCCAGAGAGGATCATTACTGATAATGGATCCAATCTGAATAACAAGATGATGGATGAGTTGTGCGCTGAATTCAAGATTGCACACCATAATTCCTCTCCTTACAGACCTAAGATGAATGGGGCTGTTGAAGCTGCTAACAAGAATATCAAGAGAATTATCCAGAAGATGACTGTCACCTACAAAGATTGGCATGAGATGCTGCCATTTGCTTTGCATGGATATCGTACGTCTGTACGCACTTCAACAGGGGCAACCCCTTTCTCTCTTGTTTATGGCATGGAAGCCGTTCTCCCAGTAGAGGTGGAGATCCCATCAATGCGAGTCTTGATGGAAGCCAAGTTGACTGATGCTGAATGGATTCAGAGTCGTTACGACCAGTTGAATTTAATTGAAGAGAAGCGATTAACTGCCATGTGCCATGGTCAGCTATATCAACAGAGAATGAAGAAAGCATTCGACAAGAAGGTCAAGCCTCGTGTGTTCCGAGAAGGTGACCTTGTGCTCAAGAAAGTTTTGTCTTTCGCGCCCGATTCCAGGGGCAAGTGGACTCCAAACTACGAGGGTCCATATGTTGTCAAGAGAGCCTTTTCAGGCGGAGCTTTGATGCTTACAACAATGGATGGGGAGGATTTCACTCGTCCTGTGAATTCAGATGCAGTCAAGAGATACTTTGCCTAAAAAAAAAAGAAGTATATGCAAATAAAAAAAAATTGAAAAAAAACAGAATTGCTCGCTAAGTTGAAAACCCGAAAGGGCGGCTTAGGCAAAAATGAGCGTCTCGGTGGAGAACCCGCGAGGGTGATCCAGGCAAAAATTAGAGACTTGGAAAAAAAAAAAGAATATATTTGCATCCCGCTAGATTGAGTACCTCACTCTGGGGCAATCTAGGCAAAAATTAGGGATTTGGCAAGTAACTGCATCCTGACAAGACTTTCTGGTTCATCAGTCGTCATTTCGTCAGAAGATTCTCGATTCGTCGTCAACTGAAGCTTCGGATACATCGAGATTCAAATTGGTAGAGAAAGGACCATTATGTTCAATATAGCCCTCTTCCAATATATATCACTGATTTCAAATTTGTACAGATCTATGGAGTCTTGCCATTTGCAGACTACCATTCTATCAAATCAATTTGAGCTTTTTATCCAATTATTTGCACTCTTATTTGTTTCAATTCAACAAATGTTTTGCATGTTTTAAATTGATAAAATGTCATTGTTTTAAACAAATCAAATTTTTCAAAATTTTGTTTTAAACAAAGTGAACATTCACAAGATTGAAAGGATACTCAAGAATATCTCAGTGCTCTCCCGAGGGTGGCATGATTCCCAACAGGTAAGACATTTGTTCATATTCCTGGTTTATTGGTATCTTCTTTCTTCAGATCTTTGTTGAGGTTGTTCCTCAGACAGATTTGTGGTTGGGGTTGTTCCCCAGTACAGTCGCAAGTGATTTGTTGTTGAAGACTTCGTTCTCTCCAGCAGCAGTTTTCCCCCTAGCATGGGTGTTTTCTTGTAGAAGTTTCGGCGGTTGATGGTTTGTCATCTTGGTGCCCCGTCACTTTATCCAGTGGGTCATATCCCCAGACTTTATTTGTCTCCTCAGCACAGTCATGAGTGTAACTGATTGATTGATACTCCCCTCGGAGTCGCGAGTAGAGCTGTTATTAATATCCCCACCAGGGTTGAAAGTGGAGTTGTTGCCTCTTCTCCCCATGCAGTATGCCAGCAGGAACTGTCTTTTTCCTCAGCATGATTGTTTTCTTTTGAAGATTCGGTAAGTCAGTGGTTTGATACCCGGTACTTTACCTTTTCCCCGGCGAGGTCGTCTGTGGAATTGTTGCTATCTCTCCATCAGAGTTATTCTCTTCAGCAGAGCAGGATTTATTTTCCTGAGCAGTTTTGATTTGGGTTGACATCCCAGTGTGTATTTTCAATCATCTTTTCCTCAGCTTAGTCTGCAGAATGTTTGTTGTGGCAGTTTCGCCCGTTGAATACTCCCTTCAATCCCCGATATGGTCGGATGATGGCTCTAACCTCCAGTGAACGGATTTGTTTTCCTGACTGTTTGTGATCCTCAGTAGAGTGGCTTATATTGCAGAATCTACGTGTTGTGATCAGTTTGCTATGTATTTTCTCCCCAAGCGGAGTGGTTTATTGCAGAATCTACTTGTTTGATCTGTCCTCCCTCAGTGGTTTGTTCCCAAGAGAGTAGCCGACGGTTTTCCCCAATAGAGTTGCTTATGCAGTAAGATTCTATCTGGATGTTATCATTCTCCCTCAGTGGGTTGTCCCCCAGCGGAGTTGTGTGGAGTTGCTTCTACAGCAGTTCGTGTTCATGCACTTTTTTTGTTTCTCAGTTAACACTGGGATCCCCTGCATATACTTTGGGACTTCTCTTGTTCCCCTACAGATGTGTCTTGGTGGCTGTTTCGCCCGTTGTGACTTTCTGTACCCTGATTGGGTTGTTTCCTGATATCTCTGATTCGCTGCTTCTTCAGCAGTACCCGCAGATCTTTGCTTTACAGCATGTAGATCTCCGCAGATTGGCTCTCCAGCTGGTTTTTCCCCTGGAAGTATAATACCGGATGTTTGTTCCTGAACCTGTTTGTGTTAGAATTGTCTGTTTTGTCAGCATTCATCAAACATAAATCACGCATATTCATGCATATTCATAAACATTCAGATATTCATGTTGCATTTCTTGCCATAATCTTTTGTTTGTCGTGTCTCCTGCTCTGGCGATATAGATCTCTTTACAGATCTCCCCAAGCAGATGTTGGGAGTTTATAAATCTCTCCATATAGAGTCAACCCCATAAGCAGAAAATATTGTTTTTCCTTCTGCAGTTCCCCACTGAGATATATCCTCGTGGATGACGGTTTCTTCCGTATCCTCCCAACACATATATTGGGATGGATTTTCCTATTTGAGTTATATCCTCATTAGGACGTGTTTTTATTCAGTCTGTCTTTTCGGATCGTTCCCGAATTGGCTATTTGTCAGATATTTTGTACTTCCCAGTGGGTTGTTCCCCAGCGGAGTGTTTTTGGGCCTCTACCCTCATAACCGGTAGTTGTAAGTCCTATCTTTCCTGGCTTCTAAACAGAATTTGTGGTTATACACCTTTTATTCTCCAGCCAGAGTTTTGGTTTTCTACCTACTACCCGGTAGTTGTAAATCCTATTTTCCTGCTCTTCAGCAGTTTGTGGTTTGTTATAAACCCTATTTTGGTTTCCCGTGCGGATTTGTGATTTGTGCTATCCCCACGCGGAGTTGTTGGTCTTCTACCCCGTATTCGGTAGATGTAAACCCTAATTTTGTGGTTATCTTCATTCAATTTTTGATGATGATTTTCCTTTTGCCTGTATAAGTTGCTCAGATCAGCACTTATATCCTCAGCAAGTCTTTTATGGATAACTGCCGTATGCTAGCAGTTTTATCCCCAGTGGGTCTTTTCACCGTATGCTAGTGATTTGTTCCCCGGATCATTGGTTGTTTACCAATACATCCCCAGCTAGTCTCTGTCGATAATTGCCGGATGCTTGCAATTATCCTCAGCAGTTCGCCTTTCATTTACCCTTTTGTCGGTAATGTCGGTTGCTCCTTTTGATTGGTTATCATTATATACCTAATTTGGTATCCCGATGCCTTTCTGTTCGGTTGATTTATCCTTTTTTAACCCAGTAACCGGTTGTGGATAATCTTCCTTGCGAGTGTATTATTCACGGTCTGCCGGTAATGAATAATATATCTCATGCGCTCTTTAGTTGGAATCCTTTGTTGATTTTCCCCAACTGAGCAAGATTCGTATTCTTTGTAGAATCGAATAGCCATCCATTAACCAATTCGTGTTTTGGATGATGAGTGTTTTGGAAGTGAAATCCAATTCACGTTTTCGGTAGATCACCTATTATATGCCCAGTAACCGGTATCTCTGGTGTTTCTTACCATGCGAGTTTATTATCTACGTTCTGACGGTAATAGATAATATATCTCATACGAGTATTCTTATCCACGGTCTGCCGGTAATGGATATTATATCTCATGCACTCTTTGGGTTTGTGTCCCCATTTGAGTAAGATTCGTTTTCCCGTTGTGGATTCGAATGCCCATCCTGTAAGTCGATTTGCTTTTTCAAGCCCTCCTTTCGGATGATGAGTGTTTTGGAAGTGAAAACCAATTCACGTCTTCGGATTTTATCCTATAAACAACCCAGTAACCGGTTCAGGATAATTTTCCTTTCGAGTATATTATTCACGGTCTGCCGGTAATGAATAATATGTCTCATCTGAGTATTCTATCCACGTTCTGACGGTAATGGATATTATATCTCGTTCACTCTTGAGTCGATCTTTTGATTGTTTTCCCCTCAGAGTAAGATTCATTTTCTTTGTTGGAATTGAATGTCCATCCTATAAACAAGTTGGCTTTTCTAGCTCTCTTCAGGATGATGGGTGTTTTGGAAATGAAATCCATTTCACGCTTTGGTCGGTCACCTATTATATACCCAGTAACCGGTATCCTTGGTGTTCCTTCCTTTCTGCTCCCTATCATGACTTCGGTCCCCCTGTGGAGTCAGATTTTCTCTGAGTTTGTTACCCGTATGCCTGGTAACATCTCATTTCTTTGTTGCTTCCCCGGTGGAACTTTTCTTTTGCTTCTCTCCAGGAGTCAGCTTGTGTCTCTCCAATGGATTTATTTTCCATTTGGAATTCTTTTCCCCAGTGTGAGTCCTTCACTCCCCAGTGAGTTCTCCTGTCTGTTTTTCCTGTTTTTCCCCTAATCAGAGTCGTGTTTCGATCACGTTATGTCAGTCTTATATTCCCCAGTTTGGAGTCGTGTTTTGTTCACACATTTCTTTTCCTTTTATTATCCCCTTAGAGTCTTGTCAGAGTCTCTGTTCCTGGTGAGTGTATTACTCCGATGGATCGTCTTTTCTTCTGTGTGAATTATATTCCCCACAGAATTTGTGTCTTTTGCACGCATACATCTGCATCATGAGGTCTCTCAGGGACCAAAATTTGTCTCATTACTGTTATTTAAGTCCATTCTACCGCGTCGAGACGAAGATTTCTAAACTTCACTTCTCCGGCTAGAATGACCTTAAATAGGGGCATCTGTAAGACCCCAATTTTGGGCCCTAAGATCCCTCATGGCCCATATCATTCATATCATAACCTCAAGGACCATTGTATGCCTTTGCTTTCCCATTAGTGGTTGTTTTGCCTTGTAGGTTTGTTTCTTGATCACCAAGCATACTTTGCATTTGTATATCTTTGCTTTCATATGTTTATCATTCAAAAAGTACAAAAATATTGTCTGTTTAACCTTGTTGCTTGCAGTGGAAGCAATCATCAGCAATTAGGTCAAAGTCAGTCATTGATCAGTCAAAGCAATGGATGATGGCCATTCTTGTGGAATTTGGGCATCATGATTATTAATCAAAGGTTCATACAACTTGAGACATCATTTGAAGTCAAGTTCTCAAGGAATTAGGGTTTGGAATTCATCAGAAGAAGTTCAATCAGTCCAAAACCCTAGAAAAGTCAACAGAAAGTCAAACTTGGTCAACAGTTGATTTAATCAGGAATTTGATGGATAGAATTGATTTGAAGAAGTTCATTCATGCTTGTATAAGCCTCATCTATCATGTCAAACCTCATCATGGAAGAAAATCAAGCCAATCAGAAATTTTCCAGAAATAGAAAGTGGACCTGTAATTTCAGCTGCCAAAAATGGAAACTTCTTGATCTTAAACTTACATCATGATACAAGCTTCAAATGAATTTTTGCCCAACATGAAAGTTGAAGATCTTGTCTTCCCATTTTCAAAAAGTCCAAGAACATCAAAATCCCATGTGTGGTTGTCAAGATATGATCAAATCATTTTCATCAATTTTTGAACTTCAACAAGCCATAACTCTCAAACCATAAGGCCAAATTTGGTGGGGTTTTTTCCTACACATCACATTTTTCATCCTCTTTCCAAAAATATAAATTTCATGACCTAAAACCTTACCATTCAAAATGGCATTTTTGGACCTTTTCATTTAAAAATCAAGGTTTGACTCATAGTTGACTTTTTGATTTAGGACTTTTTTCTCATTTTTGCCAATTGGGAAATGTTTCATATATTATTTGTAATTTGCTCAAAGTCCAAAACCATCATCACATCACCATTTTACCACCATTTTGAACCATAGTACAATCTTGGCAATTTTAGCAATTGGTTGGAGAAGAGCAAAAGCAAGTACAGCATTCCTTTAGCAGACCAAAGACAGCATTTGTGCTGGCCATTTGCAGCATGCTCAGGCCCAATTCGCAGCAGCACACACCCCCCATTTCCACTTATATACAAACTTGGCAAATGCATTTTTTGATTCATTGAAGCAAAGCCAGTACAGCCTTTTCATGTACAACCAAAGCAGCATTGGCAAAAGTCTGTACAGCTGTAGCAGGCCCATAATCGACCAACTTCACACCTCCCTTGTTCACTTACATACCAATTAGCAAAATTGCAAATTGAACCATTTACACTAAGTTAGCTTAGCACATGGTTAAGTGATGATTAACAGCCACATATAAGGGCATTTTCCTGACATTTCAACCCTAGTTTTTCAGAGCCTACACACAGAAATTCCTGACTTCATTCCTTCTTGCATTTTGGCATTTTCGAGATTCCTGCACAAACCACCAAAAAATCCTGAACAACCTTCATTGTTCCATGACCTAGACAGTATTGGGAAGCCCATTCAAGCGTTACTCATCACCATCACAGCCATCTTCTCACTCTGTTTTCCTCATGTACATGAAATGGCAGCTTGAGATTTGAAGGGGTCCAAGTATTCTCGAGCTAGAAAAGCATCATTATCCAGCACTACAAAGCTCAAGGACCATCTGTTTCAACACAATACCATCAATACCTCACTGTATCTTGAGTTGCTTCAAAACTAAGTGCTTTAGTTGCTTAAGTTCTTTGAACTTGCTTGCTTGCTTTGCTTTTTAGCATTTGCTTTGAGGTATAATTACTTCTTCTTCATGTAGTCTGGAGACCCGGTCTGTTATTTGACCGGGCAAACTGTCTGAAGTCCTCCTTAAGAGGCAATGCCTGTGTTTGTTTATATTTGTCCCAAGCAGGAAAAGTCCTTCAAGTAAGGCAATTGGTGGAAGGTAGGGATAAGCAATCTATCCCCCACTATTCAGTGTGTCCTCTCTTTGCTCCCATTACATGGTTGAAGCATTGAGACAAATACCCAAGATCTAATCGAGTCAATAATGTGGAGAGAGTTCCTACTTTCTGAACTCCCACACTTTCTTTGATGCTCTCTCTGATTTGAGATTGAAGCAATGAGGCACACCCCTCATCTTCTTTTCATCTGCTTCACCTGAGCCTCTCAATGGCCAGGTTAAGAGCGACCTTTACCCATTACAGTGGACTGTCAAAGTCAAACCCTCTTGTGTGAGCCCCCATTGTTTGGCTATAGAGTGTGCTGTTTGATACTCATTGTTTGATTGATTGCTTCATATGCACTTGTTTACCTGTATGCTATGCATTTATCATCATCATCAATTGCCATTAATGCATGATCATCTCATTTATCTTTGTGATGCTATCATTGTTGTTTGCCCATTGAGGACAATTGTAAGTCCATTGCTTTGGCATTTGTTCCTGTGATATGGAAAGATAGAGTGTAAGACCTCATTGGTCACTCATATCTTCTGTTATCTGTTTGTATGTGAGGATACAGTTATAAGTCCCTGTAAGTTGGCATCTGTTATCCTGTGATCATAATTTGATCTGTTTGGTTTTGTATGTGAGGTTGCAGTTATAAGTCCCTGTAAGTTGGCATCTGCTTTCCTGTGATCATAGTTTGTTCATCTGTTTGTATGAGAGGTTGCAATTATAAGTCCCTGTAAGTTGGCATTTGCATTCCTGTGATCATGTTATTGCTTTTGTTCTTGTATGTGAGGATCCATTGTAAGTCCCTGTGATGTGGCGTTGGATTTCCTGTGAGCATACTGTGGAGTTAACCTAAGTCCAGATAGATTGGCAGTTGACTTCCATGTTTCATCTTTGTTTTTCTTTTGAGGAGATTAGTGTAAGACCATTGAGTGGCTTCTGGCATCCCGTTTTGTTTTAGGAGATTGGTATAAGACCATTGATTGGCATCCGATATTCGCCTTTGCTTCGTTTGTTTATTATTATCCATTGCTATTCCAAAGGACACACTTGAATCATCTGCTATATGATTTCAAGAAGTGAACCTTCTAAGAAGTTTTACTTTCCATCTTCATCCATCCATCATTCATTATGTCCTAGACTTTTCACACTATACCTTTTAAACTTGGCATAAGTGTTGTGCAAACATTTTCATGTTTTCTAACTAAAAACCTGGACTCAAGTCCTTGACCCTTTTTCAAAACTTCATTTTCATAATACTTATTTGAATTGATCTTAATCATACTTTGACTTCGTTTTCATAATCATAATCAGTAACTCCACTCATTCACTTGTTTTGGCTTTGTCCATTAATCTTTTCATACGTGAGCTATAGGTTTGATTTATCTTAGTGGTTGATGTTAATCTCACCTTCTGTCTTTAGTGATTGAATTGTAAGTCTTCCTCGCCTATTATAGGGTTAACCCCTCCCTGGCCAGTTGAAGCTGTTCTCACATGGTGGACGTTGTTGTCTGTATAAGGTTGAGTTTTCTCCCGTGGATAACGTAAGACCTAGGGTTTGTGTTTAAAATTGAACCTAACCCACTTTTGGAAATCTTTTAGCCGAACTACGGCGTTCTGATCCTTACCTTTGATGGAAGGTACGTAGGCAACGGGTTCTTCCGTTCGAACCTAATAACCCAATAATAATAAAAATTGTATATTCTTTTCTCATCATCTCAATCATGTTTGCACAATATTTTTTGTCATAACGAATAATAACCTTTTACAACAAGTGTGAAAAGGGCTCCCTAGGAGTACCTAGGACGTAGTGGGTGCCTAACACCTTCCCATTGCGTAATTTACCCCTTACCCAGACTCTCTGATCTTTTTATTAGTTTTCTACGTGTAAAACTTCTTAGGCTTTTGTTCGCTTTTTAGCCAATCCTTTGGATAAATAAAAGTGCGGTGGCGACTCGAAATTGAATGTATCTCTTAGCTTATGATTTAACTGATAGATCATATAGCGACGAATACACCGCTACACATATTATCCTTAATACCAATCATCCATTTTGGTGGATTATGGTTTTCACCTTATCAACACCCAAGTTCCATTGATATTAACGATATATGAACAGCTCAACCATCCTTAATAACAATCATCCATTTTGGTGGATTATGGTTTTCACCTTATCAACACCCAAGTTCCATTGATATTAAGGATACCTGAACGGATCAACCATGAATCACGGGCTTGTTGTGAGTCACAAGCATGAAGTCTCAGTTAAGAACCACCCAAAGGGAGTGTACTAGGGTTTAAACCTGCCAAACATGTTCTACCAGAGCTTCCCATACTCATCATCCCATCTTTCGAGTATTATCGGAGGAACGAATGCTCGTATTCCAAAAATATTTTAAAGAGAGACTCATATGAGTGTAGTATCGCGTAACAGTCGCATCAAATCTTACATGTGAACGACTTCCGCACTACGTCCTAAATATAGGCCAAGATGGGCTTGGTAAACTAAGGTCCTTGGCTTCTAAGGCACATCTTGGAAAGAGTAATGTCTAACCACAAATAACTTGTGTGACATTATTGATCCCAACATGACCTCCACCAAGTGAATGGACTCGTAAGTCAACTTGCTAAGGAATAACTCCACACAAGTCGACGAGACTATGCCATTCTTCTATCCTAATGTGCACTCGAGTTTGGGTATAGAACTCATCTCACAGAGATCACCAAGCAAACAAGCAATTGATATATCAAGCAATTCAAACATTACAATCAATACAGTAATCCCAAATTGCACAAAAATATGTCATAAACAAATATAATACAACAAGTGTGAAAAGTTGGCAAAACCCACCAGGGAGATTTTCTCCCCAGCAGAGTCGCCACTTTTCTGTAGCGGTGTATTCATCACCATTGGAAATATTAACTAGATCCAAGGTAAATCATACAAAGTCGAGTCGCCACCGCACTTCTATTTATCCAAAGGAATTGTTAGAAAGCGAACAAAAACCTAAGAAGTTTTGCAAAGAAAACTAATAAAAGAAACAGAGATCTGGGTAAGGGGGTTGGTTATGTCATGGGAAGGTGTTAGGCACCCACAACATCCTAGGTACTCCTAGGGAGCCCTTGTCAAAACTTGTTGTAAGAATTATTTGTTTATGAAATTTTTATTGTGCAAACATGATTGAAGAGATGAGAAAAGAATGTACAAGTTTATATACATTTTTGTGTTTGGATGGATGAAACCCATTGCCTACGTACCATCTTAAAAAATATAGGATCAAAACCTCGTAGTTCGGCTAAAAGATTTCAAAAAAAATGAGTGGATTGATTGGTCCAAAAGCCTTAAGGACTTTTGTTATAAAAGGGAGAAAACTCGACCTGAAAAACCACAAGTCCACCATGTGAGAATAGCTTCGACATGCTAGTGAGGGGTTAACCCTATAATAAGCATGGAAGGATTACAATTCGATCACTAAGGACAAAGGTGAGTATTATATCTACCACAAAGATAACTCAAACCTAATAGCAAATGGTTATGAAATTTTTTGATTAAGAAGTGGACATTGGAACCACAAAAGAGATTTGAACGGGTTGAATTAACCAATTAGAAGTATGTGCAAAAATGGTCAAAGTTGACTTAAAGATTCAATTCAAAATGAGTATTATGAAAAGAAAGTTTGAAAATCAAAATCATAAGGCTTAGGTTTCTAGTTTTGAAAACAAGTCAAATGTTTGCACAATAGTTTTCTGGTTTGGGTTAAGGATGAAAATATGGATCAAGGTTAAGCATGCAAGAGGTGGGTGATAAGAAATGCAATCACACACTAGGTGTTCACTCTCTTGAGATCATAGAGATGATCCAAGCAAGTACCAACCTTTGGAATAGTCAAGCACATGGCAAAAGCAAATAAAGCAAGTATCAGAGATAACAACAGCAAGAGGAAACAAGATGCCAATAGATTGTCTTACACTCGACTCCAAGGAAATAGAATGCCAATCAATGGTCTTATATCCAACTCCTAACAACACAAAGGAAACAAATGCCAATAGCTGGACTTACATTGACTCCTCAAAAGGACAAGGTAACTGTCACAAAGTATGAGCAATGATCATGGTAATGATATACAAGTAATGCTCAAAAAATGAAAACAATGCACAGAGGCACACACAAAACATCAATGCACAGATGAACAAACAATCACACACTATGCACAAATAAGAGGCTTCACACAAGGGTGGGCTTTAGTCAAGGGGTCATATCAACCTCGACAAACAAGCCAGTTGTATAAGTGTAAACAGAAGCTCTTAACCACTAACATTGAGAGTTAGGGTGAAGCTGATGAAAGGAAATGAGGATTAGACCTCATGCTCTTAACCCTGGCCTGGGTGAGCTTATGATAAAGAAGGTGTGGGGATCCAGAATGAGGGACCCTATTCTACATGGCTGACTCTATACAAGATCTTGGGTGTTTTATTCAAGAGCATCAGCACGTAGTGCGAGCATAATGAAAGACTCAACTGAATAACAGGGGATTGATTGCAAATCCCTTTTATCTGTCAATTGCCTCTTCACTTAGCAGGACTTAACAAATGACAATGCCTCATTTAGAGGTCTTTAGCACAAATATAAACAATAAAAAACATGGCCTCTTAAGGAGGACTTCAGCCAAATGCCTGCCAAAAAGGCGACAGCGCTTCCAGACTACATGGAGAAAAGAATGGTTACCTAAGTGGTATACCAACCACAAACCAAAGCAAAGCTCAAGCAAGAGCTAAAAGCGACTAAAGTACCTGTACAAAAGGCTAGTCAATTAGTAACTCAGACAAACAATCAGAAAACAGACAAAACCAATAAACAGTGTTACACAAAGCAAGGCATGAGTCCAAGCACCCAAATGGTTTCACCATATCAAATGACCTACAAAACAGTAAGGGTTAGTGATCAAAGCAATTGGAATCTCAAGTAATGATGCAAAACCAATCATTAGTGCTAAATACCTGAAACACAAACACAATTGGTAAGTACAAACCACTAGTACAAAGACTAGGGTCAAAGGCAAGGCAATAAGTCAAAACAACAGCCAACATTTCATATGAAACATATTCAATCAAACAAGAAGAAAGCCTCAAAAGGATCAAAGCCAAATCAATAAGCAAAGCCTTCAATTGAACAAGATAAGGCAAAGGCAAACAATGTGATCAAAATTGGATATCAAACATAGAAAATCCACATTAAAACAGAAATGAATCCAATGATCATGAAAATTTTTATGTGAACATAAAATGTTATGGACAAGCATATTACCAAAAATTAAGTCCAGAAGATATCAAATGGCATATGAATGAAAATGCACAAGAACAAGGTCAAGAATGTGACATCAAATGTTACAACATATGTCCATGTGTCCAAAACAATGATGGAAGATGTTAAAAATTCCAAAAAAATACCAAAAGATCATGTCACATGTTATGAATAAGCATGTCAAATTTCAAGGCAATTGGACAAACAATGAGCATTTCACAATCAATTGAATGAAGCATGGTAATTTTGCATACATGTTCAAACATACAATCACAATTAAAAAACCAGAAGCAATCAATTCACACAAATGACATCTAAAAATAATAGACATTGTAGCGGTGTATTCGTCGCTATATGATCTATCGATTAAATCATAAGCTAGGAGATACATTGAAAAATTTCGAGTCGCCACCGCACTTTTATTTATCCAAAGGACTGGCTAAAAAGCGAACAAAAGCCTAAGAAGTTTTACACGTAGAAAACTAATAAAAAGATCAGAGATTCTGGGTAAGGGGTAAATTACGCAATGGGAAGGTGTTAGGCACCCACTACGTCCTAGGTACTCCTAGGGAGCCCTTTTCACACTTGTTATGCAAAAATTATTATTTGTTATGACCTAAAGATTGTGCAAACATGATTGGGATGATGAGAAAAGAATATACAATTTTATTATTATTGGGTTCGAACGGATGAACCCGTTGCCTACGTACCTTCCATCAAAGGTAAGGATCAGAACGCCGTAGTTCGGCTAAAAGATTTCCAAAAGTTGGTGGATTCAATTTTAAACACCAGCACTGAGGCTTTTCATTATCAATGGGAGAACACTCGACCAAAAACAACATCCACCATGCGAGGATAGCTTCGACGTACTAGAGGGGTTAGCCCTGTTTGAAGTACGGAAGTCTTACTGTCGACTCACTAAGGATAGGCAAGATTTACATCAACCACAAAGATAATTGAAGCCTATGGCTAATGCATGAAAAGATTAACAATGGACAGAGCCAAAACAAGTGAATGAGTGAAGTTAATTGATTGTGATTATGAAAGTGAAGTCAAAGTATGATTAAGATTGATTCAGAAGAAGTGTTATGAAAATGAGTTTGAAAAAGAGTCAAGGACTTGAGTCCAGGTTTTTAGTTAGAAAAACATGAAGATGTTTGCACAACACTTATGTCAAGTTTAAAAGATATAGTGTGAAAAGGTTTAGGACATAATGAATGATGAATGGATGAGGATGGATAGTAAAACTTTTTAGAAGGTTCACTTCTTGAAATCATATAGAGGATGATTCAAGTGTGTCCTTTGGAATGCAATGGATAATAATAAACAAACAAAGCACAGAAAGGCGGATACCGGATGCCAATCACTGGTCTTATACCAATCTCCTAAAACAAAACGGGATGTCAGAAGCCACTCAATGGTCTTACACTAATCTCCTCAAACAAAGAAATAAAAGGCGGATACCGGATACCAATAGATGGATTTACACCAGTCTCCTAAAACAGAAATGGATATCAGATGCCACTCAATGGACTTACACTAATCTCCTCAAAAGAAAAACAAAGATGAAATATGGAAGTCAACTGCCAATCTATCTGGACCTAGGTTAACTCCACAGATGCTCATAGGAATACCAATGCCTCATTGCAGGGACTTACAAGGATCCTCACATACAAGAACAATGCAACATGAGATGATGAGAAAGCAAATGCCAACTTGCAGGGACTTACAATTGCAATTTCTCATACAATCAAGCAAATCAACTTATGATCACAGGAGAACAGATGCCAACTTGCAGGGACTTATAGCTGTATCCTCACATAGACAAAGCAAAACATGGATGTAAGATGCCAATCTGTCTGGGCTTACTCTAACATCCACAGTATGATCCTAGGATAACAAACGCCAACTTGCAGGGACTTACAGTTGTATCCTCACATACAAATAAACAAAGCAATGAGCAGAGATAAGATGAGTGGCCAAAGTGATGGTCTTATACTCACTTCCATGTCATAGGAGCAAATGCCAAAGCAATGGACTTACAATTGTCCTCAATGGGCAAACAACAATGATAGCATCACAAAACAAATGAGATGATCATGCACTAATGGCAATTGATGATGATGATAAATGCATAGCATATAGGCAAGCAAGTGCATATGAAGCAATCAATCAATCAATGAATAGCAAACAGCACACTCTATAGCCAAACAATGAGGGGCTCACACAAGAGGGTTTGACTTTAAAAGTCCACTGTAATGGGTGAAGGTCGCTCTTAACCTGGCCATTGAGGGGCTCAGGTGAAGCAGATGAAAAGGAGATGAGGGGTGTGCCTCATTGCTTCTATCTCAGATCAGAGAGAGCATCAAATAGAAAGTGGGGGAGTTCAGAAAGATGGAACTCTTTCCCCTTTATTGACTCGATTAGATCTTGGGTATTTATCTCAATGCTTCAACCATGTAATGGGAGAAAAGAGAGGACACACTGAATAGTGGGGGATAGATTGCTTATCCCTACCTTCCACCAATTGCCTTACTTGAAGGACTTTTCCTGCTTGGGACAAATATAAACAAACACAGGCATTGCCTCTTAAGGAGGACTTCAGACAGCTTGCCCGGTCAAATAACAGACCGGGTCTCCAGACTACATGAAGAAG
The DNA here is from genome assembly GCF_024323335.1 of Lathyrus oleraceus. NCBI lineage: Eukaryota > Viridiplantae > Streptophyta > Magnoliopsida > Fabales > Fabaceae > Lathyrus > Lathyrus oleraceus. The sequence goes on along the minus strand of NC_066580.1, from coordinate 85,727,472 downwards.
AAATATTTATACCTCAAAGCAAAAATGCTAAAAAGCAAAGCAAGCAATCAAGTTCAAAGAACTTAGGCAACTAAAGTACCTGCAAAAGTCAAACTTATTAGCAAACAGACCAACAGTCAAAATCAAAAGGAAATAACCAATAGTCAACCACAGAGGGACCAATTGTGCAAGGCACAAAGACTCAAGCATATGAGTCACCTGCAAAACAAAGGTTAGCAAATCATATAATTCAACTCAAACAAATATTTGAATGATCCTCAAGGCACTGGTGCTTAACCTGAAACAGATGAACTCAACATAAGCTTAGAAGACCACTAGGGCTAGCCTAGGGTCACAGATGAAAGAAAAAGTCAAGGCAGCAAGGAAAAGTCAACCCAAACCAAGACTAAATATTCAAGAAGCATTCCCAATTGGATTCATAATTATATCATGCATCATGGTCATTTCATATGCACAAGGATGCAAAGCATGGCAAGAGAAGCATACAAAAGTCAACAGCAAAGACTTCATTCAAAAGTCAACTCAAACAATTTCAAAAATCATGAAATAAATCACACTCAATCCTAACATCTAACATGGTAAGCATGTAAAATTTCATGGCATTTGGATGAGAGGAAGGTAGTCAAATAAAATCATGAAGTCAAATCAAATTCAAGTAAGCATGGTGAAAGTCAACAAGCATGGGTCAACTTCAAAAAATCATATCAATTTGAAAACAGAAGAGAAATGAATGAGATTAACACCAATGCAAAGCTTGAGGTGTCTAGTTATCACATATGAAATTTCATGAACATACAATAAGATTTGAGAATTTCACAAAAGATTTGGCAAGGCATAGCACAAAAAGTCAACAAATGACCAAGTATGGAAGAAAATTCTCAATCAAATGGAAAACAGCAAGATTAATTCCAAGAAAATTCATACATCAATTAGACATACAAGAGATCATTCATGCAAAATTTGGAGTCATTTGGATGTGGGGAAGTGTGTGAACAAAATTTGTGAAAATACATGATCATGGTATGACACCAAATGTAACACATAACTTCAAAAATTCAAAGCTCACAAACCATAAATGGGAAATGCACAAAGTCTATATGGAAACAAAGGTCAATGTGTCTAGTTTCACCACAAAAAATTTCAAGCTCAAAGGATATGTCATGAGAATTTCACAATTGAAATGGCACAATGTAACATTTTGGCATACATGTTGAGAAATCATTTATCATTTAAAATCCAGAACATGGAAAATTAATTAAAATTCACCATAAAATACTAGACTCAATTGTGATCATGATGAAAAAAAATTTCAGGATTTTTGGATGAAAATTGAATGAGAAATTAATTTTTGAAGATGAGGTAATAATTGGAATAAGCATGAACAAGTTAACATGGCAACAAGTCAAACAAAGTCAACAGCGTGGCATTTGTGTAAATATGCTTCCCACTAAACCAAACGACACAGTTTTAGGCATGGCAATGAAATATTGTGATTGGCCCATTTTCAATGAAACAGTACACGCATGGAGAACCAACAAAAACAACCAATTGAAATCCATGTTCTGGGCAACATTCATACAGTATTAGGGTTTGGCAGCAACATGCATGCATCCTCATCAATCAAACACTAAACCATGAATGACCAACATATCCAACCTCAACAATGAAACACGGCCATGAAACAGCAGTAACAATATCATCACTAACATTCAACAATCAATCGATGTTTCCATAGTATGGTAATAGCATCATTCATCAACCAACAACAAAAACAAATGGAATTTCTGGACAGGGCAAGTTTGAACAACAGCAATGTTCATGGTATCAAGTTCATCATTAATTTACAGCATGGTTGATAGCATAACAGTTACAACGTGTTCATGCAAATACCAACAATAGCAGGCAACATGTCTCATATGGATTTCCTGGGATATTCATGGGGTTTCAAACAGCAGTATATGTTCATCATGGCATTTTGTGTTCCTCAACATCATCAATTAAAATCCCAACAAACAAACAACCAAACAAACAGCATGTGGATTTTATGAGCAAGCTTGAAGTTTTCCATCAGCAGGACATATGCAACAGCAACATCATTTTCAGCAATCAAAATTCGATCCAAACATTATTCAAAAGCATGGCATGGGAATGTTCTCATAACAAACAGACAACAGCATGTAATACATAACATATGGTTTTCCATGGGCAACCTTAGGGTTTTCTGTTAAAAAAAACAGCAGCAGGGTTCATTCAAGCAATCAACATTATGGACCAAACTAGACCAAGCATACAACAGCATAGCATAATTAGCATGGCAGCTTATATTCATCATCATCACAACAAAATTCGACCACCAAACAAAAGCAAAGCAAATGGAAATGGTTCATGCAAATAACAGATAACAGCAGCCAATATGAATCTTGGAAATGGCTAAGGTTTATGTGCTTGGCTGTAGCAGCAGCCTGGTTCAATTAGCCTGGCAGTTGTGAACAATCAGCATTCACTTTCAAACAACGATCATCCATGGACATGAACAAAACATATCCAGCATATGGCAATGAACATTAACAGCAAAACAACATAATCATGGGAATTCAAAACTGCAGCAAGGTTTTAATCCGCATGGCATTCAGTATTGTTTCTCATGTAATCTATCAAAATAACATCAAATGGACAGCAACAAACTAATCATGGCATTGGCAGCAACAGCAACATGGTTCATCACCAATCACACATTCATCATTATTTATCAACCAAACCAAATAAACAACAGCATGGTATTATCTTCATGGTATCAACAAACATTAAACAACATGATTCGACCACACCACCCAACAGCATAGCCTTGACAAATCAATGAGGGTTTTAAAAAAAATGCAGCATGGTTTTCATGGTGATGCTCACACAGCCAACAAACAACAGCATTCAGCATAAATCAAATGGTTTTTTGGGCAATGGTCAGGTTTGAACAGCAGCAAGCATTCATTATCAGTTACAGCATACAAATCATCACAGCAATAACAATATGCTCATACAAATACAAGCAACAACCAGCCAATGAACTTCACAATTTCTGGATTCTCATGCAGACCTTAGGGTTTCTACTAGCAGGGCACATGCTCATGTTCAACCACATCAAACAAACATGATTCAACCAAACCCCACAACAGCATTCAACATGGCATTGTTAATCATCAAGTAACATCAAGCAATCAATCAAACAAACAATCAAGCGTGGAAATTCTGGGCAGGGCAGGTTGCAAACAGCAGCATGTGATCATTCATCATCATGCATCTTAAAAAATCAACATGCCCAGAATTAGAAAACAAACACTCTAACAGCATCAATAAGCATCAGGCATCAAGGATGTGGGATCATATTTCATTAAATCCGTGCTAGCAAGGTAAATCGAGCAGAATCATGTTTGAACACACAAAATGAAATGAAGATTTCTTGGCCAAAACACAACCAAATTAAGCATGCTTTAGTTCTCTAGAATCACCATAAAAAGATCTTTCAAAAACATACTATAGCATGGCAAATGATTGAACTCGAATGCTTACTTGATTTTTAAGAAATGGAGATGCAGCAGTTGTTTGAAGATTCTAAGCTCAGACAGAAGTTCCCTTGGCTTTGCAATGATGGAGGATGAAGCTATTTAAGCTCAAGAACGCTTGGAGTTGAGGGAATCACGATCTGCCATATGAAGGGGTTGAAGAAAACAGAGTGAGCAGGAGCTGTCACAGGTGATGAATGGGGGTTCAAAGGTGCTCTAAATGATGTTTGGATGATGAAGGATGCAAGGCTTGCTCGATGGTTTCAAGGGTTTTTCAGAATTTTCGTTTTTTGCCAAAAATACCATATGAGAGTGAGAGTGTATTTCTGTTTGGTGGCTGCTCCCAACTAGGGTTGAAAAATGCTCAGAATGAGCTTTATATTCTCTGTTTAGCCTTGCTAAATCATGTACTAATCAGGTTTTGTCAAAGTGGAGCATTTTGCATTTTTGCTAATTGAGGAACAAGTGAAATGGAGGGTGTGTTGGACTGCATGATTATGGGCTGGAAAGGCTGCAGAAGGACATTCCAATTGCTGCTTGTGGTTGTACAGAAAATGCTGTATGTGTTTTGCTTATGTACTTCCTTTTTGCACCTTTTGCCAACTTTGAATTTTAGGTTAAAATGATGGTAAAAAAGTGGTATGATGATGGTTTAGGACTTTGAGCAAGTTTCAAATATGGTTTAACACATTTCCCAATTGGCAAAAATGAGAAAAAGTCCATAAATCAAAAAGTCAACTGTGAGTCAAACTTTGATTTTTAAAGGAATAGGTCCAACAATGCCATTTTGAATGGTAAGGTTTTAGGTCATGAAATTTATATTTTTGGAAAGAGGATGAAAAATGTGGTTTGTAGGAAAAAACCCCACCAAATTTGGCCTTATGGTTTGGGAGATATGGCCCTTTGAAGTTCAAAAATTGGTGAAAATGAATTGATCATATCTTGACAACCACACATGGGATTTTGATGTTCTTGGACTTTTTGAAAATGGGAAGACAAGATCTTCAACTTTCATGTTGGGCAAAAATTCATTTGAAGCTTGTATCATGATGTAAGTTTAAGATCAAGAAGTTTCCATTTTTGGCAGTTGAAATTACAGGTCCACTTTCTATTTCTGGAAAAATTTCTGATTGGCTTGATTTTCTTCCATGATGAGGTTGAGCATGATAGATGAGGCTTATACAAGCATGAATGAACTCCTTCAAATCAATTCTATCCATCAAATCTCTGATTAAATCAACTGTTGACCAAGGTTGACTGTCTGTTGACTTTTCTAGGGTTTTGGATGACTGATGCACTTCTGATGAATTCCAAACCCTAATTCCTTGAGAACTTGATTCCAAATGATGTCTCAAGATGTATGAACTTGTGATTAATGATCATGGTGCCCAAATTCCACAAGAATGGCCATCATCCATTGCTTTGACTGACCAATGACTGATTTTGACCTAATTGCTGATGATTGCTTCAACTGCAAGCAACAAGGTTAGACTGACAATATTTTTGTACTTTTTGAATGATAAACACATGAAAAGCAAAGATATACAAATGCAAAGTATGCTTGGTGATCAAGAAACAAACCTACAAGGCAATCTACCCACTAGGAGGGGACAAAGGCATGCAATGATCCTTGAGGCCATGATATGAATGATATGGGCCATGAGGGATCTTAGGGCCAAAATTGGGGTCTTACAGATATCCAAATAAGAAAGTGAAAAAAAATTGAATTAATTTGGATTTGTTCTCTATTTTTAGTGATTTTTGCAAGTTGATGAAATAATGATGAAATAATGAAAATCAATTGGAAACTGTTAATGGAAATGAAATGGAAACATGCAATAGCCAGGAGTTGAACACAGGACACAAGGTCAAAGAAGCGCTGGAAAATAACATGGAAAAGGTGCTCTAGGCAAGGCTCGAACTCATGTACATGAGCTTACAAGGGCGCTGGAAAATAATTGGAATAAAATGGAAATAAGTCAGGCTAGGATCGAACCGAGGTTTTGATGATTCATGCGCGCTAGCTCAAACGCTGCGTTTGGCTAAGTGGAAATCAAAAAGTGAAAAAATGAAATAGCAAGCACAAGGAATCGTACTGGTGAGGCAAAGGTTACAGGCGCGTGAACTGAAAACCCTAGCTAACGAACCAGACGGCCGGAATAGTAATTTCGGTCGTCTTCTCCGGCCAATGCACGGCGCAGATTCATCATTTTTTTCCAGAATTTTACATGTTATATATGGATCGAAAGGTCTCGTTACCAGGAGCATGAATCCAACAATCATTAAGCCTAATTCTCACTGAAACCCATGGATCGAATGAAAACATAATTGCAACCAAAACTTCAACTCAGCATATCTCACTCAATACTTAGCCAAATTAAAATCTATTAATATCAGAATCATCAGCATTAAAAACCCCACAAGATCATGGCAAGAAAATGAAGAAACAAGAGATTCGAATTCCAACCTCTTTGAAGAGCAGTGAGTTGAAACAGTGGATTCAAGCTTCCTCCAGCTCCAAATCTCCTTCCTCAACCTTGCTATGCAGTCTGGTACACGAATTGACACTTGAAAAGGCTTGGATCTTGCTTAATTTGAAGCTTCCATGTTCATGAGTTTGTGCATGATTTGCTTGATTCTTGGCCAAATTCTGGAAACCAGCTATTGATTCTTCATCAATGATCCATGCTGAACACGATTATGCAATAATATTGATGAGTTATGTGAAGAAAATTCAAGTTCCAATTGAGAGAATTTTTGGAGGGAATGTGAAATTTCAGATCTAGAATGTGATTCCTGTGAAATTCTGTTATGATTTAGTATTTATACCACCTGTTAATCACACCGAAATTATCACTAAGCATTGGTTAATTGAGATTAGTGAAATGAGAGGTGAAATGCAAAATTAGCAAGTGTGTGTAGCATGGCAAATATGCACGTGAACAGTGCCCATGCATGGTTCCAATGCACTTAAAATGATCCAATAAACCACATGGAATTGTTATTTTGCTCATGTGATTCACCAAATTTGAATTCTCCATTTTCCCTCCAAAATGCACTTGAATGGACACTTGATCATGTGAGCTATTTTCATGCAATGCAATGGTTGATTTGGAAAATATTGGTCATGACAAGCATATTGCAAAAAGAGTGGTTCAATTTGGAGTTTTTGATTAAAAGTTATGGCATGTTGAACTTCCATGCACGCTTGGCAATCATTTGATCATAACTGAAATTCTAGTTATCAGACATTAGATGTCACACGGATTGTTATGACATCCAATTCTGCACAGACAGGAATTATGCAGAAATAAACGTAAGTGCAGTAAATAACACATGTAATTGTTTACCCAGTTCAGTCCAACATGACCTACATCTGGGGGCTACCAAGCCAGGGAGGAAATCCACTATTAGTAGTATCAATTCAAAGCTAAACTCACCCGTTTACAACTTATCACTTAATCCCTACCCAATGCAATTTCAATCTTACTCCCCCACAATCACCTCAGTGATTACTACCTTTAATCAATATTAAAGACAAGTTGAAGTCACACTTCAAACAACTCTTGATTGTGCTTCACAGCTTTAATCGGGATACACAGCACTCACGCTTAAAAGCTTTGAGCGATACAATACTTACAACTCAATGAACACCCTATGCCACAGCAATCATCTACTTGATAATGGCCTGGCTTACAAGATACGTCTAATACAAGACTCACAAAAATACAGCAGTGAAGTATGATGGACACACAAAATCTTCACGCCACAAAATCCCTGAAACTGAATGAAGGAACGCCTTCCTTTTATATTGCAGTACCTGGGCTTTTGCACCTGTATTCTCCTGAATTTAAGGTCACTCGAGTTCCCATAAATTCAACATTTAGGTTACTAACAAATAGGCTATTTGTTAGGTTCATTAAATGTAGCTTGGTTGTTGATTTCCTGGATTTTCTCTCAGCTGTTGAATCCCTGAAGAATAGCCTGAGAAAAAGCTGAAACAGAAAACTGAACAACCTACAATATAGCATATGCTGTCAGGAATGAATGTCACGACATTCAGCTTGACATCAAGGTCCATATGCTGAGTCTGTTTTTCCAGAAAATAGACTGTACAGTTTTGCTGACCTGTACATGATCAAAATGACCATACTACAGTAACAACTTACATTAATAAATGTCAAAGTGTCCAACTTAACATTTACACATTTGGCCTTAAGTTAGTTCTGTTATTCTCTTGAAGAACAAACTAAGTTACATGCTGAAGTATAGCAGAACACCACTCTGTCTAATGTTCAGTAGCTGTTGTCAATGATGAATGTCATAACATCCAGTTTGACATTCAGTCAGTAGGCCTTATGCCAGGTCTGGTCTTTCCTTGATAACCAGACTGGAAATAAATACTAAGTTCTAACAGAACACCAGCTGTTCTATTCCTTAGTATCTGCTGACAGGTATGAATGTCACAGCATCCAGTTTGACATTCAATAAACCATGTGTTAGCTAATCCTGCAATGACTACTCAAGTGTGTCATGACATCAGTCAAGACATCAGAGTACAGTTAGATATTCTAACCTACAATGTAGTCACACATACATACCATGTCATGACATCAGTCAAGACATTAGTAACCAGCTAGTGTTTTACCATATAATGCAGCCAATTAAACACCTACAAACTCCCCCTTTGGCAATTTTTTGGCTAAAACACTTTGATCTCCATAACAGAGTTCATAGCAGCGGAATCACACACCTAGCAGGAAATAATACTAGCTAATACACTCAGAGTGGCAGCACACTCACACACATGGAAGTTAAATAAAAACTTCACACAGCAGCACACACATACAGAAGTTAAATCTAAACTTCAACACACAGCAGCTGCAGGGGAGGGAATCTTCGGATCTGTCATGAGAGTCTGTTGTAGAGACCCACTCTGTTTGTCAGGGGTGGTGGTTGGTTATTACTCCCCTTTTTTGTCAAAAATGTTGCCAAAGCCAACAACGTAGCCAGAGAACAATGACAGAGTTCCAGACTTGGTTTTACTTCACAGTTTCAACCAAGTTAACATCCACTTGATCTTGCTTCACAACTTTGATCAAGTAATCACCCACTTTTGCTTTACAGTAGGTACCACCATATCAGATGCCATGATTTTGTTTCTGACATCCAGAATCACTCCTGCATGAACATCATCCTTGAACTCATGCAGGTACATTGGCCTTCTCACGATAGGGTGTCTCCTTACCCTCTTATAGCCACACTTGTTGCAAGTAGCATAGCTATGATTTGTTGACCAATCAGAGCATAGAACCAATTGTTTAATAGGCAGAGATATTAAACAATACATCCCAAACATCAGTGGTTGCTATAAGGTCTCAGAGAGACATATTCCCAGTTTGCTCCTTAAGTTTTCAAACTGAGTAGCATCCAGAGCCTTTGTAAATATGTCAGCCAGTTGAAGATCCGTGGCTACATGTTCCAAAGTGATCACCTTGTCTTCCACCAGATCTCTGATGAAGTGGTGCCTAATGTCAATATGCTTGGTCCTACTGTGTTGGATGGGATTCTTGGAGATATTGATGGCACTGAGATTATCACAGAACAATGTCATGACATTTTGAGTGACATTGTACTCAGTGAGCAGCTGTTTCATCCAAACCAGTTGGGAACAACTTCTTCCAGCAGCTATGTATTCAGCCTCTGCAGTGGACAGAGATACACAATTTTGCTTCTTGCTGAACCAGGATATGAGATTGTCTCCCAAGAAGAAACATCCTCCTGATGTGCTTTTTCTGTCATCAGCACTCCCAGCCCAGTCAGCATCACAGTACCCATATAGGACAGCCTCAGACCCATGAGAGTACAACATCCTATAGTCACAAGTCCCATTGATGTACTTGAGAATCCTTTTGACTTGATTCAAGTGGCTCACTTTAGACTCTGCTTGGTATCTAGCACACACTCCAACTGCATAAGAAATGTCAGGTCTACTTGCAGTTAGGTATATCAGACTGTCTATCATGCTTCTATACAGGCATTGATCAACACTAGGCCCTCCATCATCTTTGGTTAACTTCAGATGAGTAGGAGCAGGAGTCCTCTTGTGCCTAGCATTATCCATACCAAACTTCTTAACTATGTTCTTGGCATACTTGCTTTGGGAGAGAAACATAGAGTCCTCCATTTGGTTTACTTGCATTCCAAGGAAATAGGTCAGTTCTCCAACTAGACTCATTTCAAACTCAGATTGCATCTGGTGAACAAATTGTTGAACCATTTGTTCTGACATTCCACCAAAGACTATATCATCCACATAGATTTGAGCTATCATGATTTTTCCTTCTTCATCCTTCACAAACAAGGTTTTATCTATTCCACCTTTTCTGTATCCATTTGAGGTCAGAAATTTGGTTAACCTTTCATACCATGCTCTAGGTGCTTGTTTCAATCCATACAAGGCTTTCCTCAACTTGTATACATGCTCAGGTTGGTTAGGATCACCGAACCCTTTAGGTTGTTCCACATAGACTTCTTCATTCAGGTAGCCATTCAAGAATGCACTCTTCACATCCATTTGATATAGCTTAAACTTCAGGATGCATGCTACCCCCAACAGCAATCTGATGGACTCAAGCCTAGCCACAGGAGCAAATGTCTCATCAAAATCTACCCCTTCAACTTGAGTGTATCCTTGAGCTACTAGTCTTGCTTTATTCCTAGTAATTACTCCTTTCTCATCAGATTTGTTTTTGTAGATCCACTTGGTACCAATGATGTTGGTCCCTTCAGGTCTTGGAACTAGCTCCCATACTTCATTCCTTTTGAACTGCTCAAGTTCCTCTTGCATGGCAATGATCCAGTATTCGTCAGTCAGGGCTTCTTTCACATTCTTTGGTTCAACCTTGGATACAAAGTAGGAATTAGAGCTTATTCCTCGTGACCTGGTAGTCACACCACTATTGGGATCCCCTATGATAAGATCATTAGGGTGGTCTTTCTGAATTCTGATAGATGGCACTTTGGTGGTCGCATCTACTTCACATACAGGAGGAGGTTCTTGTACTTCTTCAGACTTGAATGGAATGTCAGTTGAACTGTCAAGGAATGTTTCAACATCCTCCATGACATCGGTTCCTTCCTCTTTATCGTCCACAATAACATTTATGGATTCCATCAGGACATTGGTCCTATAGTTGAACACTCTGTAGGCTCTACTGTTAGTGGAGTATCCCAGAAATATACCCTCGTCACTTTTGGGATCTAGCTTCCTTCTCTGTTCACGATCTGTGAGAATGTAGCATTTACTTCCGAAGATATGAAAGTACTTCACAGTGGGTTTTCTGCCTTTCCATATTTCATACAGAGTGGAGGAGGTTCCTTTTCTCAAGGTGACTCTGTTGTGAACATAGCACGCGGTATTCATTGCTTCAGCCCAAAAGTGCATGGGGAGCTTCTTTGCATGAATCATTGCTCTGGCAGATTCTTGAATAGTTCTATTTTTTCTTTCAACTATTCCATTCAGCTGGGGAGTTATAGGGGAGGAGAACTCATGACTTATTCCTTTAGACGAGCAAAACTCATCAAACTTGGAATTCTTGAACTCCGTACCATGATCACTTCTAATCCGGACCACACAACTGTCCTTTTCCCTTTGAAGTCTTATGCACAGGTCTTTGAAGACATCAAATGTATCTGACTTCTCTCTAATGAAGCTTATCCCCGTGTATCTGGAATGGTCATCAACCACCACGTAAGCATATTTCTTCCCACCAAGACTTTCAACCTGCATAGGTCCCATTAAGTCCATGTGCAACAGTTCCAGAACTCTGGAGGTTGTGGGATGTCCCAGCTTCGGATGTGACATCTTAGTTTGCTTGCCCACCTGGCATTCTCCACAGACTCTTCCTTCATCAATCAGAAGCTTTGGAATTCCTCTGACTGCTTCCTTGGATATGATCTTCTTCATTCCCCGTAAGTGGAGATGTCCAAGACGTCTATGCCACAGCTTCACCTCCTGTTCTTCCTTGGCTGAGGAGCATGTTGTGGAAAAGTTAGAGACTTCAGGTTCCCACAGGTAACAGTTATCTTTGGACCTGGTTCCTCTCATAACTTCCTGATTGTCACCATTTATCACAATGCATAGCTCCTTAGTAAACTGAACATGAAACCCTTGATCACACAGCTGACTTATGCTGATGAGGTTTGCAGTTAGTCCTCTTACTAATAGCACATTATTCAGTTTTGGAACTCCAGAGCAGTCCAACTTACCCACACCTTTTATTTTTCCTTTGGCACCATCACCAAAGGTCACATAGCTGGTAGTGTGAGGTTGAATAGCCACCAGTAGATTTTCCATACCAGTCATATGTCTTGAGCATCCACTGTCAAAGTACCAGTCTTCTCTGGTAGAAGCCCTTAGAGCAGTGTGTGCTATCCTAGCATACCATTGTTGCTTCTTGATGGGAACATAGCGCTTATATGGTTTATGCTTAGGCCTGACATGCGAGGCTTGGTTAGGGAAACCATGAATCCAGTAACAGAAGGCTTTTATATGACCAAGCCTACCACAGTGGTGACACCTCCACTCCTGGTATTTCCTCTTCTGATGATCATTCATCCTAGTTCCTCGATGTTGAGACATTGGCTTTGACTTCCGCTTGAACTTATGAACTTTAGCCTTTGGGCGTTTGTGTTCAGCTGAGGATATTTTCCCAAATCCTAGGCCAGATTTGGTTCCAGACTGTTGTCCCACCTTTAGAATCTCTTCCAAGGTGTCAGTTCCCTTATTCATCATTCTGATGAATTTAGTCATCTGATTCAGCTTGGAGGTCAGCAGGGCTATCTCACCATTTAGACCCTCTATGACAGACGGTTGCTTCTGTCTCTCATCTTCCAGTTCCTTGATGAGTTTCTTCTGCTTTTCTCCTTGTGCACGCACTTCTGCACTGGTGGTACACAGCTTCTTATAGGCTGCAGCAAGTTCATCAAGGGTCAGTTCATCTGCACTTGAGTCATCATCAGAGGCACAAACACTGGTTGGCAGATTCTCCTTCAGATTCACTTTCAGAATCTCCTTCAGACCATGTGATAGCTAGCCCCTTATTTTGCAATTTGAGGTAAGTAGGGCATTCAGCTCTAACGTGTCCATACCCTTCACAACCATGACACTGGATTCCCTTGCCGTGATTGAATTTCTCATCAGAAGTTGATCTTTTCTTAATGTCAGACGAGATGTTCTTGACATTAGGTCTACCTCTTTGATCAATCTTCTTCACGAACTTGTTGAACTGTCTCCCAAGCATGGCTAAGGCTTCTGATATACTTTCCTCACCTCCAGTATATCCTGCTTCTGACTCCTCTTCAGCATTAGATACAAAAGTTATACTTTTGTTCTTCTTCTCAGCATACTCACACAAGCCCATTTCAAAGGTTTGGAGAGAACCAATGAGCTCATCCACCTTCATGTTGCATATGTCCTGCGCCTCCTCTATGGCTGTGACCTTCATAGCAAATCTCTTAGGCAAGGACCTGAGAATCTTTCTTACAAGTTTCTCTTCAGCCATTTTCTCACCTAGTCCACCAGAGGTGTTTGCAATTTCAAGAATATTCATGTGAAACGCATCTGAAGTTTGGACATCTTCACCTTGGAAGTACCTTCATGAGTTACCTTGAGGGTATCCCAAACTTCCTTAGCTAGTTCACAGTGGTGCACCAGCCTGAAGATGTTCTTACTGATTCCATTGAACAATGCATTCAAGGCCTTGGAATTTCCAAGAGCTAATGCCTCTTGCTCCTTATCCCACTCTTCTTCAGGAATCTGCACACTGACTCCATCTTCACCTGTCTTCGTTGGATGTTCCCATCCTTTGTTGACAGCTCTCCAGACTTTGCTATCTAGAGACCTTAAGAATGCTATCATACGAGGCTTCCAGTCATCATAATTAGAGCCATCCAACATGGGTGGTCTATTTGAGTGTCCTATATCCTTGTCCATGGTACTAGAAAGTAACTTCCCTAGATCTCACCCAGAAATTCACAGGCAGGGTGCCTGCTCTGATGCCTATTGAAATTCTAGTTATCAGACTTTAGATGCCACACGGGTTGTTATGACATCCAATTCTGCACAGACAGGAATTATGCAGAACTTAAACGTAAGTGCAGTAAATAACACAAGTAATTGTTTACCTAATTCAGTCCAACATGACCTACATCTGGGGGCTACCAAGCTAGGGAGGAAATCCACTATTAGTAGTATCAATTCAAAGCTAAACTCACCCGTTTACAACTTATCACTTAATCCCTACCCAATGCAATTTCAATCTTACACTAAGATCAGAGTTCCTACTCACTCCCCCTCAATCACCTCAGTGATTACTACCTTTAATCAATATTAAAGACAAGTTGAAGTCACACTTCAAACAACTCTTGATTGTGCTTCACAGCTTTAATCAAGATACACAACGCTCACGCTTAAAAGCTTTGAGCGACACAATACTTACAACTCAATGAACACCCTATGCCACATCAATCATCTACTTGATAATGGCTTGGCTTACAAGATACGTCTAATACAAGATTCACAAAAATACAGCAGTGAAGTATGATGGACACACAAAATCTTCACGCCTCAAAATCCCTGAAACTGAATGAAGGAACACCTTCCTTTTATAATGCAGTACCTGGGCTTTTGCACCTGTATTCTCCTGCATTTAAGGTCACTCGAGTTCCCATAAATTCAACATTTAGGTTACTAATAAATAGGCTATTTGTTAGGTTCATTAAATGTAGCTTGGTTGTTGATTTCCTGGATTTTCTCTCAGCTGTTGAATCCCTGAAGAATAGCCTGAGAAAAAGCTGAAATAGAAAACTGAACAACCTACAATATAGCATATGCTGTCAGGAATGAATGTCACGACATTCAGCTTGACATCAAGGTCCATATGCTGAGTCTGTTTTTCCAGAAAACAGACTGTACAATTTTGCTGACCTGTACATGATCGAAATGACCATACTACAGTAACAGCTTACATTAATAAATGTCAAAGTGTCCAACTTAACATTTAAACATTTGGCCTTAAGTTAGTTCTGTTATTCTCTTGAAGAACAAACTAAGTCACATGCTGAAGTATATCAGAACACCACTTTGTCTAATGTTCAGTAGCTGCTGTCAATGATGAATGTCATAACATCCAGTTTGACATTCAGTCAGTAGGCCTTATGCCAGGTCTGGTCTTTCCTTGATAACCAGACTGGAAATAAATACTAAGTTCTAACAGAACACCAACTGTTCTATTCCTTAGTATCTGCTGACAGGTATGAATGTCACAGCATCCAGTTTGACATTCAATAAACCCTGTGTTAGCTAATCCTGCAATGACTACTCAAGTGTGTCATGACATCAGTCAAGACATCAGAGTACAGTTAGATATTCTAACCTACAATGTAGTCACACATACATACCATGTCATGACATCAGTCAAGACATTAGTAACCAGCTAGAGTTTTACCATATAATGCAGCCCATTAAACACCTACAATAACTTCTCAACCATTCATCAGACGATCATGATCTTGGACTTTTGGAAATGGGAGAGAAAGATCCTCAACTTTCATGTTCAACAAAATTTCATTTGAAGCTCTTTTGATGTTGATAAGTCAAGTTGGAATTGGACTGAAAACATTCCATTTTTGGAAACTTGAAATTACAGGTCATTTTCCATTTTTGGGAAACTTTTGATATGACCTCAAAATCTTCAATATGGATGTTTGAAATGTCAAATGGACCTTGTTTGAACATGAATGAAGTGTCTCAATCATCTCCCCAACCTCAAAGTCCTCAGTTGACTACACAGTTGACTGTCTGGGTCCTCAGATGACCTGAAAATGTTCTGATGAATTTGAACCTCCATCACTTGGGAATTTTGCTTCCAAATGAAACCATAGCTCATATAAGCTCAACATAATATCATGTGGTCCTCATCTCAATAAAATATCATCTGCTCTTGTACAAGGGATGCTCTTGAATGGCTTGACCTGTGATACTTAAACTGCAAAACAAATGTTAGATGACATATTTTTGGTGCTTTTGGTTAGTGATTAAAATAAGAAAAGAAATGATATACAAATGCAAACAATTCCTGGTGATCTCAAGCCACTCACAAGGAGATCCCACCCAAAGGGAAAGGAAGCAAGATGCTCAAAGATCCTTAAGGCTATGCAATGTAATGCTTATGATGCGATGAGGGATCTTAGTGACAAAATTGGGGTCTTACAGCTGCTACGAATGAAGGCTTTGAGTGAGAGAGAGAAAAACGAAATTTCAAGTGTAACAATGCTTCTATACAATAGAACCACTTGTGTGGGTTGCAAGCTAAAAAGCCCACTCAAGTGTATATGGCCCATATCTTATAATATGCCAAAAACACTTAAGCGCATGGTACCTTACCATATTTCGTATTCTACTTAAGTACATTGTACTTTACAATGTTCTATAATTCACTTAAGGGCACCGTACATTAAAGTATTCCCTAATTACTCTATCTCTCATCAATCCGTCCTTTGTGTGTGACCCTATAGGTTTTCGCGGCATTGGCAATTATATTAAATCACGTATATAACATAATAAATAGTGAGAGATATCTAGCAACACATCACTGCTACCCAAGACACGAAAATGTCATGTGATCTGACAAATTCTTCTGTGATAATAATTATGTGTATAATTACCCTTTTGCCCTTATGTCTATATTGAACACAAGGCATAGACCGTGTCATCCTCGTCCAGTTCAATATTGGGCCCATAGACATTTATCTTGTTACGTAGGATGGGCGAATTCCATCTAGGTCACTCATGTCCCTTAGCATGCTTCATGGAGTACCCATCAACTGTCTTTATGGTCATCCAATTACGGACAACGTTTGATCAGCATTAAGGCACTCGACTCTACATCTAGGGTCCATAGTGGTTTCAGGTCGAAGGGTGGTATACACCATTATCACCATGATAATAACTTATGACACTTTGCATAACATTCTATATAATATTCATAGCGGTTCAATCCTGTATAAATATTACTCTTAATATTACTCTTTATCCATGATCCATGAGATGTGATCATCAGTCTATAAACATAATAGTCTTCATGCTTTAATGTTATCCCACTTCACAACAAAGCTTGACTACGGATACTTAAGAATAGTGTCCTTATGTCTAATGTGATCTCATGATTAAGTCATACTGGATACATTAAACGGACTTGCTATTCTAGGGACTTTATTAAACAAACTTAATAAAGAAAAATCCTTTTTATTATTAATAAATAATTCGATACAAGTACCAAAAGTATTGGCCTCTAGGGTGTCGCAACCTGAAAAATGGAATGCAAAAAAAAACAACCGGCGAAGAAAGACAGGAGAGTCGCCACCGTGCGTTATTTATCCCAAAGGAGGGAAAGGAAACGCTCGAAGTAAACTTGGAAAAAGGAAAGGACAAGACGGGGTCTCGCAACCAAATCTTGGGTTTAGGAGTCGATTATGCGAAAGGGAAGGTATTAGCACCCCTACGCATCCGTAGTACTCTACGGGATCCACTTTTGTAGTTCTTGTGTAAAGGGTGTGGGTTTATCTAATGTGTTATTTACTAAAAAAAGGGATCAAAAGAAAATGACTCGCACAGATGTCGCATCCACTGCATACGTATCTCATCTGAATATGAGAATCAGCGTCTTCGTAGCTCGGCTACCTAGGGGTTAAGGGTAATTGTGCTCACTAAGACATCGCGTCTTATGCCTACGTATCTCATCTGGAATGAGAATAAGAGAAAGTCGTAGTTCGGCTAACTACGGGGTTATGGATTAGGTTTTGGACGAACGACGTTACTACGCAATCTACCGGATGCTCGACCTTTGGAGACGTACTCGCCTGTAGTAGAAGGAGTTAACATGTGTTTAGGAGAAGAAAAATCAATGAAGGGTTAGGGTTTGGGATGCTCATGCAGAAGGGAAATCCTAGACGAAGGAACCTGCATAAAGTAAACACACAAAACATTGCCTCCTATCGAGGTCTTCCAGCTAAGAAAGCGGTAAAAATACGGGAAAATGTAAAAGTACCACACGGATAAAGATCCGAAGTAACAGTAATTAACGGAACAAGGAAACCCTGAGATCCTCTCAAGCTAACACCATCAAAGAAAGTGAGTCAGTACAGGTAATCGGAATGAAACCTCCAGGCGGTATCCCACAAATAAAGTGGAACACCAGGCAAACCATCTCTACAAGAGTATGTGAGCCCTCACAAAAACTCAACAAACAGGTTAGAGAAACAAAATAGGATAACCCAAAGTTGCCCCCAAATCAAAATGTAACCACATGAATCATGCCATTAAAATTCACAAAAAGCTCACAAAAAGCAACCAAGGGTAGGAGGCCTAAACCTCTTGTCAAACACATGCATCTAAAGGGTATCAAATTCACCCATAATACCTCATACATTTAAAGCATTCAAATTAAAGGCATAAAGATGATGGATATAGGGCAAACCTGATTGGAGAGACCGGTTGAAATCAAATGGCACGACTGGATTTGCAAACCAATGTTAGGGTTTGCTTGAGCTGAAAGTGTGTGAGTCAGAATGAACCTTTCAGAGTTGCCTGGAGGTTGCTGCAGATTAATTCTCACTCTCTCTGTCTAGGTTTCTCTTCAGGTTTTGTCCAGGGTTTTGTTCCAAGGAAACCTCAGAGTGTTTTACTTCTCTTCCTTTTTCTGTCTCTTTTCTGTGTGGCCTTTGTTTCAATGAAAACTCTAGTATTTATAGCCTAATATTGGTAGCTTAGTGGGATTTTGAGAGAGGTCCAAGTCTGAGATTTTTTCTTTTATTTATTTATTTATTTATTTAATTAATTAATTAATTTTTTTTTAAATATTTTTTTTCGTTTTTTTTAAATTTTTTAAATTTTTTTAAATAAAGCTTCTTGGATCTGATTCTGATTGACATGATGAAATGCAATGTATCTAATGTTAAATGACCTAAAAATGAATGCGTGAATAAGGAGGGCAAATTTTGGGGTGTTACAACTTCCCCTATTCAGTCATCAGTTAACCCGAGCAGGATGAAAGCGAACAGCTTATCAGACAAACAGGGTGAGCTGTGATTGAATACCAAAGACAGACCAAAAATTTGCGCTCCGAGAACGCCACAAAAATGCTGAAATACACCGCGTTGTTTATTTCTCTTCCGATCCTCTGGCTGAATCTGAATCAGTCTTCATACTTAAACTGGAGTTTCGACTCTCTGGCTGAATCTATACTCAATTTAGTCCTCTGGTTGGATGTTAATTTTGATCCTCGGGCTGGATACGGTTTCAATCTTCTGGCTAGATCTTCTTCGATCTTCTGGCTAGATCTTCTTCAATCTTCTGGCTAGATCTCCTTTGTTTTGATTCTCTGGCTGAATCTATTTCCTTTGATTCTCTGGTTGAATTTACTACGATCTTCTGGCTAGATCTGAATCGTTTCGATTCTCTGGCTGAATCTATTTCCTTTGATTCTCTGGCTGAATCTACTATGATCTTCTGGCTAGATCTGAATCGTTTCGATTCTCTGGCTGAATCTATTTCCGGTCTTCGGGCTAGACCTGACTTCGATCTTTTGGCTAGATCTTCTTCGATCTTCTGGCTAGATCTGAATTGTTTCGATTGTCTGGCTGAATCTATTTCGATCTTCTGGCTAGATCTAAATTCTTTTGATTCTCTGGCTGAATCTATTTTCTTTTATTCTCTAGCTGAATCTATCTATTTTTCGGTCTTCGGACTAGACCTGACTTTGATCTTCTGGCTAGATCTAGATTGTTTTGATGATAAATTCCCATCATCAGGATCTCGCATCTGGGGCATGCGTTGGTTGACCCTCTTTCGAAATCTACAGTCTTCATGTTAGATATGCAGCTTCGAGAATATCCCACTTTTGGGCTTCGTACATATTCTTCAGGCTAGAACATGTTATAATGACTCTTCGATTAGACTTTGTTTTTTTAATGCGACCCACGGGCTGGATCCTCTTCTAGGTTGATTTTCTGTTGAGCTGTCAATCTATTCCTCCAGCTGGCTTGCTGGGGAAATAACGCTCGTAGTCGACTCTCTGGCTGAATCTTCGAAATGGCCCTCAGGCTGGATCTCTGGAAAACGATTCTCGGGCTGAATCTTCAAAATGACCCTCATGCTGGGTCACACACACACTTGATCCTCTGGCCGAATCTCATGACTTTGTTTGTAAAGCAATTTTTCAGTCTGCTTTGAAGAACCTGTTTATCAGCTTATGTGTATGTTTGATATGCATGCAAATGCAAATGCAAATGTTATGCTTGGTGCAAAAAAAAAGAATTCTGTGGGGAGCGGATCGCTGTATCAATCCTTGAATGCTCTATGGGGAACGATACGTCTACCGGGACCGGGGAGCCACCGAAAATAAATCGGCTTTTTTTTAAAAGTTGACCTTGTTGGGGAAGTATCAACTATGGAAACTTTGCTTGGAGAGGCTTTGCGAGGATAGTCTGTGAGGAAAGAACTTCCTGGGGAAATGTCGTAGGAATCGACCATTGCTGGGGATATGAACTTGCTAATCATCCTCAGGCTGGGGATTAAAGCAAATCTATTAAAAAAGATAATCTGCTGGGGACGAGATGAACACTAGGAACACCACCCTCTTGTCTGTTGGGTATGCGACTACTCCGCTGTTGCTGGGAAGATACAATCTGGATACTGTCAACTCTACTGGGGAACCTGCTTTGCAGAGGAGAGGCTTTGTCAACCGCTTAGGGGTGAGGATTCATGACTTGGCATCCAGTTCCTGTGACCTGTAACCAAAAAATACACGTATGCCCTGGGGAATTACTCGGTTTGAATTCACCGTCCGGGATTAAGCACATTCAAAGCAATTTTGACTGTTTTCTTGCGCAAGTCATATGCAAAAGCCACCATTACATTCAGATGCAATATGTTTCCTCAAGAATTCAGACATCTTTTGCAAACAAACCGATAAATGAAAAGTAAAGAGGCTTTTTAACTGAATTATTCGACTTTTGTTGGTTGAAAAATTTGTGCCAGGAATAGGCGAGTACATCAGGAAGTTGATCCCTAGAAAGAGGCGATCGCTATAAATTGAACAAGAGAAACTATCCTAATGGCAATGTGGAAACGGGGTCCCACCGAGTTTCGACTCTGCTATGGCTCGTATGTCCTCAAGACGCTCTGCTCATATTACTTTCTGAAGTGGATGATTAGTCGATATTTTACCTTCGAAGATTGCCGGATTGAATGAAACGGTGATTTAACACGGATGAACTCAGATCGCTGTTATTCGCTTATTCCCTAACTTTTGCGTGGACCGCCCTTTTGGGTTTTCAATCCACCGGGATACTCTTTTTTGCCTGAGCCACCCTTTCGGGTTTTCGACTCACCGGGTGTACATTTTTTTTATTTTTATATCCCTAATTTTTGCCCGAACCTCTTCATTCTTTTTTTTTGGTTCGTCGAGATGCCCCTTTTTTGCCTGGACTATTCTTTTTACTGTCCAGCGGGTCTATTTTATGCGAAGTATTTTTTTAACTACGTCTGAGTTGATAGGGGACGGGAAGTCTTCGCCATCCATGGTTGTTAGCATTAGGGCTCCGCCAAAGAACACTCTTTTAACCACGTATGGACCCTCGTTGTTCGGTGTCCATTTGCCCCTGTGATCTGTGTTGGGAGGTAGAATTCTTTTGAGTACCAATTCACCGACTCGATACTCCCGAGGGCGAAATTTCTGATCAAACGCTCTCTTCGTCCGTCTCTGAAATAGATGGCCATGGCATATAGCTGCTAGTCTCTTTTCCTCAACTAGGCTTAGCTGATTGTATCGAGAACGGACCCATTCTACTTCGTCTGGCTACATTGTTGGTGCAGGGAAAAGTTATTCTGGCACAAAATGGCATATGAACCCCCTCTGGTGTGATCAACACTGCACCAACTCCGTGACCATTGACGTTGACCACCCCATCAAACATCATAATCCATTTGGATTCAGGGTCAGGCTCCTCCTTCGGGAGTGGTTCCTCTCAATCTTTCGATTTGAGAAACATGATGTCCTCATCAGGAAAGTCGAACCTCATAGGTTGGTAGTCATCAATCGGTTGCGCGGCAAGATAGTCTGACAAGACACTTCCTTTGATGGCTTTTTGTGAAGTGTATTGGATGTCATACTCTATCAGCATCATTTGCCACCTAGCAACCCTGCTGGCTTTTCAAAAATATACTTGACATGATCCATCTTTGATATCAATAGAGTCGTGTGAGTCAACATATACTGGCTTAGTCGGCAAGCAGCCCATGCCAAAGCGCGACAGGTTTTCTCGAGCAGTGAGTATCTTTGTTCACAGTCGGTAAACTTTTTGCTAAGGTAGTATATTGCATGCTCTTTTCGACATGACTCGTCATGCTGACCGAGCACACAACCCATTGACCTTTCTAACACAGTCAAGTACATGATCAACGGTCTTTTCCTCTCGGCCTGTAGACTGGCCCCGATCTTGATCTCTTTCTTGTCGTCTTCGATGCCAATGTTGATGGTCTCAACCACCTCCTGATAAGGTGTGATAGCTCGGTCCTCCTATTTCAACAACCTGGCTAACTCCTCAAGCAATTCACAATATTCCTCAACCCCTTCTTTGGCTTGATAGATAGGATTGTCGAAGTCATACTTGGCCATAGCAGTGTCCTTAGCAGTGAGATCCAGGTGATCAATTTTACGAGGTGTTTTTTTGGAAAGAAAAACGAAAAAGAAACATGAAAAAGAAACATTGTCGTTTTTGTAAAAGTAAAAATAATTGAAAGAAAGAGAACATAAAATTGTTTGCAAAAGATGTCCTTTATTGATGATGAAAATAATTGTGAAATGTAACTAAATGGATGGCCCTACAGACGAGTCATTACACCTTGGTCAAAGTGTAAGACTTTGTTATGCATGTGATAAAAGGAAAACAATAAAAATTACTCCTTCAGTAGAGTAAACCGGACGACTTTTTCAGACGACCAATTGTCGAGCTTTTCTTCTGGGACACACGGGCGAATCCAGCTATCTAAGTCACAGTCGTTGTCATCCTTGTCTTCATCTGCATCATTGAAGGTGTGGGGAGAAACCAAACCCCCGCTGGAGAAAGTACCGACTTCATTCTTCTGAGACCCCGGAGTATACCCCAATCCAAACTTGTCTTCTTTTATGATTGGCTCCACAAATTTGCCCCAGCCTTGGGCATTACCAGCCTTAACCACTTCAACAACTTTCTTGTATGAAGAGATAGAAGTCCCGACCTTCTCAGACTCAGGTGAAAAGACAGTTTCGGGTGCGACCTCACTGATGTTTATGGCTTTGAAGCCCTGACACAACATCTCATGCATCTCGCCATCCATCTCCACATACTTAAATGTAGACAGGTGGCTAACAAAAATATCCTCTTCACCACAAACGGTGACGATCTGATCTTCTAGTCCATATTTGAGCTTCTGGTGGAGAGTAGAAGTAACAGCACCAGCAGCATGAATCCAGGGTCGACCTAGCAGACAGCTATAGTCAGGCTGGATATCCATCACATAAAAGGTACTCTTGAATACCTGCGGTCCAATCTTAACTGGCAACTCAACTTCGCCACAAACAGCTCGCTTAGAGCCATCAAAAGCCCTTACAACTAAATTACTCGGCCTCAGGGTGGCGTCATCGCAATCCAACTTCGTTAAGGCTTTCTTTGGGAGAACATTCGGAGAAGAACCTGTATCAACCAAAACATGGGAAAGCACCGTCCCTTTGCATTCCATTGTGATGCAAGGCTTTGTTGTGATTCCTACCCTTAGATGTTAGGTCATAATCGGTGAAACCTAGCGAATGGCTAGTGTGTACATTCGAAACTACCGACTCAAGCTGTTTAACAGTTATCTCTGGTGGAACATATGCCATATTCAGTACTTTCAACAAGGCTGCTCTGTGAGCCTCAGAGCACATCAATAATGAGAGAATGGAGATCTTTGAGGGTGTCTGACTTAGCTGGTCGACTACCTTGTAGTCACTTTTCTTGATAATCCTCGTAAACTCATCCACTTCCTTCTCGAACGCAGTCTTAGGAAGGGCTTCCTCAGTAGTAACCTCTTCGATGGCTACCTGTTTTCCTATAGCCTTGGCAGCTGCCTCAGCTTCAGTATTCGTGCGCAATGTTGATGGTGCAAACAGGCATCCACTGCGAGTGAAGCCACCAACTCCTCTGACATTGTCTACAGCGGAGCTACCAATGTCAATGTCTTCTTCATTAACTTTCTGCCCCTGGCAGTAGATATCAGCCTCATAGTGCCACAGGATAGCACTGTCCTTCTCATACCGAACAGGTCCTGGTACCGTGATGGTGACCGGACCAATCAAAGTCGGTTGAGGGTTGTCAGAGTAAATTGGTGTTGGACTTTTTGGGAAATATATTGTTGTCGGAGCGGGTCTCTCGGGAACATATATTTCTTCAGGAGTGAAATAAAACGTTACTGTCGACACATCATTCTTCACTGGACGAGTCTGATCGAACTGAAGACAACCTTCATCTATCAGTTGCTGAATACCCCTTCTCAAACTATCACATCCGTTCTCGACGTCTTGATAATTTCTGCACTCTTCCCCACAGCCCGGGAAAATCCGTCCTTTCAAGAGTCGGTCTTTGACCACCGATAGCGTAGTCTTCACTTTAGTCACATCAGAAACCAAATTCAAAGTTTCCCCACTATCAACAACATTAATCCTCTGCCCCCCGTGAGATGGCATCGGGTTTTGGATAACACTAGGCACCGGAGAAAAATTGATGGCCTGGGCATCTCTAAAATCTTGTACCTTTAGCTGGAGAGCCTTGCAATTATCTGTAGTATGGCCAGGTGCGTTGGAGTGAAAAGCACATCTGGCGTTGACATCATAACCTCTACGCAGATTGTTGGGATCAACTGGTGGGGCCAAAGTTCTCAACATAACCAGATTCATGTCAATCAGCTTGGGAAGTAATACAGAATAAGGCATTGGAATTGGCTCAATGACCCGGTCCGCCTGCCTTGGACATTGTTGATAGGGTCTCTGCTGACCCGAATTACCTCCTTGTTGTTGATTGTTGTACCTGGGTTGCTGTTGCAGATGATAGTGCGGTTGAGGAACGGGTGTTGGAATAGTGATTGCAGCCACTTGATCTTGATAATAATTAGGGCGTCCTCTGCCCCTACCTCTGCCGGCATATATAACGCTCGTCTCACCTTCTCTTCTTCGCTGACCGTTACCAGCAAACGGTTTCTTGGGAACTGATCAGTTGGAAGCACTGTTGTCTTGAATTCGGCCCATCTTCAACAGACTCTCGATCCTTTCTCCAGCAATCAATATCTTTGCAAAGCTGATTGACGGGCAAGCAGCCAATCTCTCGATATAATTGCCTTGAAGAGTTTTCATAAACATGTCTGCCATCTCCCTTTCAGACATAGGGGGTTGGACGGATGCAACAATCTGTCTCCAACGCTGAGCATATTCTCTAAGGGTTTCCTTGGCAGTCTGAGACATTCCTTGCAACAAGATCCGATTTGGAGCCATGTCCAAGTTGTATTGATATTACTTGACAAAAGCCTCTGCCAAGTCTTTCCAGCTCTTGATGGTAGTACGAGACAAATGAGAATACCATTCACGAGAAGCTCCAGTTAAATTGTCTTCAAAATAGTACATCCACAACTTTTCATCTTCAGTGTGAGCTCCCAACCGTCCCAGATAAGATTGGAGATGAGTGCGTGGGCAAGAAGCCCCGTTGTGTTTCTCAAAAGTAGGGGGTTTGAACTTGTGAGGGATCCTTACTCCTTGAACCAGACCAAGATTGGTGACATCAAAACCTAAGGAATTTTGAGACTCAAAAGATTTGAGCTTCTCAGCAAGCTCATCCATACGGCGAGTGGTCTCGAGGGCCTCATCGTGCAAAGAAAATTGATCATACTGACAATCTTCAGTAATGGGGCGCCCGTTAATCCGAATCCCTTGATTCACATTGTACCTTCCGCCAATACCATTCCCCACATTTCCCGTGTTGCCAACATTACCCGGGTTTCGATCAATATTTGTGTTACCCGCGTTTCCAGTGTTCACAGGGTTATCAGCGTTCCCAGGGTTACCAGGGTTCCTAGGGTTACCAGGGTTCCCCTCAGCACTTGGTATTTCCACCTCTAGGTCGGGCCTCGGTTGCTCAACCAATTCCTTCAGCTTCGCCTGGCCTTCTGCCATACCAGTCATCAATGTCATTAACTGATCCATCCTTTCACTCATATCAGCCAGTTCTTTCTGTATCTGGTCCATTGCTAGTCGTGGACGGTTTTCCTTTGTCGGGTACCTGTGAACTCGCTTAGGACCAATAACTGCCTGATTAGAGGAACAAACCTTTGACACTGCGGTGACACCTGTAAAACAAAAAAGGGTTAGTATGCATGGTATGCGATGCACTGCTTATTCGATTTTAAGCCCCCCCCCCCTAATAAGGGAATACCCTGCAAATGAATAAGCATGAGATGTTGGATGCAAATATGCAGATGATGTTATGCAATGCAATGGCATGTCAATCAGAATTGCTGGATCCGCTTGAACATCTGTCAGGTTGCACTGCCTGGAGAGAAATTAAGAGGATCAAGCAAAGCACACCAAACAAAGGTCATGGGATGGATCATGTTATCCTTAATATCAACCATCCATTTTTGGTGGATTATGGTTTACACCTTATCAACACCCAAGTTTCATTGATATTAAGGATACCTGAACGGATCAACCATGAATCAAGGGTTTGTTGCAAGTCACGAGCATGGAGTTTAGGTTAAGAACCACCCAAAGGGAGTGTACTAAGGTTTAAACCGGCCAAACATGTTCTACAAAAGGTTCCCATAGTCATAATCCCATCTTTCGGATATTATCGGAGGAACGACTACTCGTATTCCAAAAATATTCTCAAGAGAGACTCTTAGGAGTGTAGTATCGTGTAACGATCGTATCAAATCTTACACTTGAATGACTTTCGCACTACGTCCTACGAATAGGCCAAGATGGGTTTGGTAAACTAAGGTCCTTGGCTTCTAAGGTCTATACTGGAAAAAGTAATGTCTAACCACAACTTACTTGTGTGACATTATTGATCCCAACATGACCTCCACCAAGTGAATGGGCTTGTAAGTCAACTTGCTAAGGAATAACTCCACACAAGTCAACAAGACTATGCCATTCTCCTATCCTAAGTGCACTCGAGTTCGGGTATAGAACTCATCTCACAAACAGAACCAGCAGATCCGGCAGTCATATGTACACAATGCAATAAAGCAGGTAAATGCTGAAAGATAAATAACTGTACAAAAGAATAAACACCCAATAAACAAACAACCTACAAAAGCTAGGAGGGACTCGCTTAGGGAAACCGGGTCCCCAGCAGAGTCGCCAGCTGTCGCAACCTGAAAAATGGAATGCGAAAAAAACAATCGGCGAAGAAAGACATGAGAGACGCCGCCGTGCGTTATTTATCCCAAAGGAGGGAAAGGAAACGCTCGAAGTAAACCTGGAAAAAGGAAAGGACAAGATGGGGTCTCGCAACCAAATCTTGGGTTCGGGAGTCGATTATGCGAAGGGAAGGTATTAACACCCCTACGCATCCGTAGTACTCTACGGGATCCACTTTTGTAGTTCTTGTCTAAAGGGTGTGGGTTTATCTAATGTGTTATTTACTAAAAAAAGGGGTCAAAAGAAAATGACTCGCACGGATGTCGCATCCACTACATACGTATCTCATCTGAATATGAGAATCAGAGTCTTCGTAGCTCGGCTACCTAGGGGTTAAGGGTAATTGTGCTCACTAAGACATCGTGTCTTATGCCTATGTCTCTCATCTGGAATGAGAATCAGAGCAAGCCGTAGTTCGGCTAACTACGGGGTTATGGATTGGGTTTTGGACGAACGACGTTACTACGCAATCTACCGGATGCTCGACCTTTGGAGACTTACTCGCCTGTAGTAGAAGGAGTTAACGTGCGTTTAGGAGAAGAAAAATTAATGAACGGTTAGGGTTTGGGATGCTCATGTAGAAGGGAAATCCTAGACGAAGGAACCTGCATAAAGTAAACACACAAAACATTGCCTCCTATCGAGGTCTTCCAGCTAAGAAAGCGGTAAAAATACGGGAAAATGTAAAAGTACCACACGGATAAAGATCCAAAGTAACAGTAATTAACGAAACAAGGAAACCCTGAGATCCTCCCAAGCTAACACCATCAAAGAAAGTGAGTCAGTACAGGTAATCGGAATGAAACCTCCAGGCGGTATCCCACAAATAAAGTGGAACACCAGGCAAACCATCTCTGCAAGAGTATGTGAGCCCTCACAAAAACTCAACAAACAGGTTAGAGAAACAAAATAGGGTAACCCAGAGTTGCCCCAAAATCAAAATGTAACCACATGAATCATGCCATTAAAATTCACAAAAATCTCACAAAAAGAAACCAAGGGTAGGAGGCCTAAACCTCTTGTCAAACACATGCATTAAAAGGGTATCAAATTCACCCATAATACCTCATACATTTAAAGCATTCAAATTAAAGGCATAAAGATGATGGATATAGGGCAAACCTGATTGGAGAGATCGGTTGAAATTAAATGGCACGGCTTGATTTGCAAACCAATGTTAGGGTTTGCTTGAGCTGAAAGTGTGTGAGTCAGAATGAACCTTTCAGAGTTGCCTGGAGGTTGCTGCAGATTAATTCTCACTCTCTCTGTCTAGGTTTCTCTTCAGGTTTTGTCCAGGGTTTTGTTCCAAGGAAACCTCAGAGTGTTTTGCTTCTCTTCCTTTTTCTATCTCTTTTCTGTGTGGCCTTTGTTTCAATGAAAACTCTAGTATTTATAGCCTAATATTGGTAGCTTAGTGGGCTTTTGAGAGAGGTCCAAGTCTGAGATTTTTTCTTTTATTTATTTATTTATTTAATTAATTAATTAATAAAAAAAAATCGTTTTTTTTTTTACAATAAAGCTTCTTGGATCTGATTCTGATTGACATGATGAAATGCAATGTATCTAATGTTAAATGACCTAAAAATGAATGCGTGAATAAGGAGGGAAAATTTTGGGGTGTTACATAGGGCTTACACCAACACATTTATACTGAATAACCATTCTCTCAGGATTCTTGAAAACTAGTACTATAACATTGACATCGTCATCTATGTGACGGGATTGAACAATCTGGATTAAGCCCCCATCCATCAAGCGCTGGATGTCTCTCTTCACAATCATACAACCTTTAGGGTTGACACTGCAGATAGCACAAACATCATGATCATACCCACAATCTCTAACCAAAAAAATGTCCTTGTGCATCCTAACGAAGGACCTCCTAATTAAGCGTACATCGAATACTTTGAACTCGCCCAGAGAACCGTCCACCATATTAACATATGAATTTCGATGGGCAGGTAGTGGGTTAACTTTAACATTCGGCGCACGGTCCTCAAAGGACACCATTCCAGTCTTAGCAAGCTTCTGAACTTCATACTTTAATGGGTAACAGTTCTCTATATCATGTCCGAGAGCCCTTGATAAAAAGCACAACGGAGTTTCGATTTGTACCACCAGGGAAGTGGTTCAGGGATTTGCGGAGGATTTCTTGGTTGGAATAGGCTCTTGAGAACCAAAGAGGGATATAGTTCTGCATATGTCATCGGAATTGGGTCGAAAGAGACCTTCTTCCTCTCAAAAGTCTGTTGCTGATGATTGTTTGTATTGTTGTTGTTGTAGGTGTTTGTTCGTTGTTGTGGTTGTTGTTGTCGACAATGTTGTTGCTGAACTGGTGTTGATTGATTTGATGAAAATACAGGAATGACTGAAGATACTTGATGATGATGTTGACGGGGTGGTTGATTTCTTCTAATCTGAGGCCTCCTTTGCCTCCCACTTGAAATTGCATTAGCTTCACTGTCCTTCTTCTTACTTAAATTGTTGCCATACCTCTTGTTGGATGACACCTCCTCTCTAGACAATCGTCCTTTTTGGACACCTTCTTCTAGCCTCATCCCCATGTTTACCATTTCAGTAAAGTCATTGGGGGCACTGGTAATCATCCGCTCATAGTAAAATGAGCTCAGGGTCTTCAGAAAAATTTTAGTTATCTCTTTTTCCTCTAAAGGAGGGGTGATCTGAGCACCAAGCTCTCTCCATCTCTACGCATATTCCTTGAATGTCTCCTTGTCCTTCTGAGAAAATGATCTTAATTGATCTCTATCGGGAGCCATATCAACATTGTATTTATACTACTTCATAAATGCTTTGCCCAAATCTTTGAACATGCGGATGCTCGCACTATCCAATCCCATGTACCACCTCAGAGCGGTACTAGTCAGACTGTCTTGAAAATAATGGATCAACATCTGATCATTATCCATTTAAGTAGAGATATATCTGGCGTACATCACCAAATGACTGAGTGGACTGGTATTCCCTTTGTATTTTTCAAAGTCAGTCACTTTGAACATCACCAGAATCTTCACATTTGGGACCAAACACAGTTCTACAGCACTCTTCCCAAACAAGTCTTTACCTCTTAAATTTTTCAATTCCTTGCGCAGCTCAAGAAATTGATCCTTCATCTCATCCATCTTCTCATACACATCAAGGCCCTCAGACGACTCAGAATGATAGATGGTGTCTTCTACACGAGGTAGGGTATCCACAACAGGCAACGACACAGACATGACCGAGCTATATGTCGGCATAGAAGCAAAGGTAGGTGCAAAGCCTTCAGGCACAATGTTTGTCGGTATCCCCCACGAGAATCCAGTAGGCATGTTGAGTGAGAAGTGAGCAGCAGTTGCAGGAATGGTAGAGGTAGCAACCTCTGATATGACAGTCCTCAGAGGAGGAGGAGTTGCGGATCTTGGAGAAGACTGGCTCTGAGCAGCAAACATTGACTCCATCATGGTAGTCTGGCGGGCGATCTCCTCTTTCAAGTCTCTATTCTCTTGCTTGAGATGTTCCATGATTTTGGAGTGATTGGCGCGAGTCGCGGTGTTCAAAACCAAACCAACCCAAAAGAAAACCGCAAACCAAACCAAACCGAAACCGCAAAAAACCGCATTTGGTTCGGATTCGTTTGGGTCATTTTTTAATAAAACCGCACGGTTTGGTTTGGTTTACGGTTTGTATTTTGCAAACCGAACTAAACCAAACCAAACTGCATTATGTTACAACCCAAAATTCACTTATCCCGCATCCAACCCAAACCTCAAACCTAGTATGCCTTAACCTTAAAATTACAAACGATTTTCTCTTAATCACACTTAGGGTTTCAATTTCAACTTTCTTAAATCTCTCATAGTAGTATCACACATTCTTCTCATCTTCTTTTCCATGTAGGTCTCGCCTATTCTACTCTAATAAGTCCTCTATTATGTTCTTTCTTTTTTATCTTTTATGTTACTATTTTCTCTTCCAATTACGTTTTTATTGCACTTTTCGTCTCAATCTCGCATCTCTTATGTTCTTTTTTTCATCTTCTCTAATCTCTCATCTCATATGTTTTTTTTAAATATTTTATTATAATGTCTTTGATATTATTTTATGCTACTATTTATATTTGTCTTTTATTCCACTTTTGTCTAATTTGGTTTTTTGTATATTGAATGAAACGTTTTTGTCTAAATATGATGAATTTTGATGTTATTCAGTAATATATGAATGACTAACCATAAAGTTATGTCATTATTTATAGGAGTATATATGGCTCAATAAAAATATTATAAAAATCCGAACCAACCCAACCAACCCAAACCGCATTGATTTGGTTTGGTTTGGTTTGGTTTTATATCTAAAAGTCAACCGAACCAAACCGAACCGCATGCTTTTTTCTCTTGCGGTTCAGGTGATTTTTATTGCAAAAACCGCCCAAACCGCACTGCAAACACCCCTAGGCGCGTGTATTATATCGATGAGTCAACTTGATTTTTTTTTATTTTCAAGGAACTTACTATATATATATATATATATATATATATATATATATATATATATATATATATATATATATATATATAACAATAATTGCAACAATTTGATATGTCCATAACAATCTCTTTTATTTATATAATTGGAAGGATTACACTTGGTACAATTTCAGAAACTAAATGAAAAATACAAGAGAAAAGAAGACTAGTCATCCTAAGGATCCCTAACAACAATGTCAGAAGAGCTGGCTGCAGGCGCGTACTTCCTTCGAATGCGTCGGACTCGGTCTCAAAAGAAGCCTCAATCTGAGTCTTCTCGAGGACAAGCTGATCAACAATCTTCTTCCAACCAACGGAAGGGTGAGGTATACTAGAGGGAGATGAAACCTCTGGCTCTCTCTGTCTCTTTGTCACTCGGTCTTCAAACAACTCAATAAGTGTGTATTTGTCCTTAGACTCAAGCTGCAACTCCTCATGCTTTTTGCTCAAAGCATAGAAACGCTCTTCCCGTAAATCCTTCTCTCGTTTCATCTTGGCTAGCGCATCTTCCAACTCCTTTACATCTTGTTTAGGGAGAGTTAATGGCTCAACCATAACCATAGACATAGGTCTTTCACAAGGATAATGAATCTTCAACTCCAAAGCTCTTTTCTTCACCCAGAGAGTGTAAGCTTCCAAAGCTACACAATTACGCAGACCAAGCTCGGATCTTCCTTTCCTATACACATTATGCCAAGCATGCACAATCTTTTGCTTCAAATGTTGGGGATCTTTACCCTTTTGATAGAAAAGACCTTCTAACAAATTGTTATTTGGTTTGTCTCTCAAGGGGAACCCAAGTTGACGACGAGCCAAACCAGGGTTCTAGTTGATTCCTCCTTATGTACCAATGAGAGGAACATTAGAGAATTCACCACAACAATGAATAATATCCAAACTGCTCAAAGAAGGATCATACCAAACTATATCATCATTAGTGAGAGACATAAGTCTCTGAGACCACCGTAGAAATTGTTTGTTCTCCATAAAAGCAGATGTCTAAGGAAAGTGCAAAATAAACCACTTGTACAGAAGAGGAATGCAACAGAAATTCGTTCCACCACCTTTAGAATTCCTTAGATGTAAAGAGAAGTACATATCACCTAGCAGAGTAGGCACAAGATTCCTAATCAAGAAAATTCTAATGGCGCTAACATCAAAAAAAGTCGTCAATGTTAGGAACAAAGCTAATCCATAGATGGGCAACACAAAGATAGCTTCAAAAGCGTCCATACTACCGGCTTGAGCAAAGGTAGTAGCTTTTGTGATGAGGAATTCAGAAGTCAACGCAAATAATCCCCCTTTTGTCACCCAATGAGCCTCTATCTCAGACTTCTTCAAGTGATGAGCTTCAAAAATAAAATGAGATCTGGGAATCTTTTCCTATCCATTAAAGGGCACTTTGTTAGAAATATGTATTCCCAAGAGATGGGCATACTCCTCCAACATAGGCACAAGCTGATAATCGGGAAAAGTGAAGCAACGGTAGAGAGGGTCATATAACTGAATCAACACACTCAAAAGTCCTTCAACCACATCAACAAACAAGATAGACAAAAGCTTCCCATGACGTTATTTGAAGTCCAGGGCATCTAATACAAAATATGCTAGCTTCGTTAACTATTTCAAGTCGGGACATCTAAAACTGTACTTCTTAGTGTTCCTTCGTCCATAATCTATGGTCTGAAAATATTTGCAAATAATACCTCAGTTCCTTTAAATTTTCGTGTGATGAATGTTATGATACGTATGAATGCAACAATCACAAATAGGGATCACACACAAGGCAAACAAACAAAGGTCAAGGGATGAATTAAGTCATTGTCAAGATCAATCATCCATTTTGGTGGATTATGGTTTACACCACATCGACACCCAAGTTCCATTGATATTGACAAGACTTGATTGGATCAACCAAGAATCAAGGGTTTGTTGTAAGTCACGAGCATGGAGTCTGGGTATGAACCATCCCAAAGGAGTGAAGTAAGGATAAAACTTGTAGATCATGTTCTAAAAAGTTACCAGAGTCTTAATTCCATCTATCGGATATTACAGGTTAGGATGAATGGCTCATCAACCCATAATATTCTCAAGAGAAACTCGTCTGAGTGTAGTATCATGTAACAACTGTTATCAAGTCTACACTTGAACAGTCTCTGCACTACATCCTAAATACGCCAAGAGGGGTTAGATGTTCTACGGTCCTCAGCTTCTCGAACCCCAAATTAGAGATAGTAATGCCTAACCATAAATATTTGTGTGGCATTCCCAAATCTAAACGGGATTCAACTAAGTAGATGGGTCTCAAGCCAACTTGTTAAGGACTACTCCACACAAGTCGAACATGACTATACCATCCTCCTATCTTAATTGAACTCATGTTTGAGTTAGAACTTATTTCACCACTCCGAGATCACCAAGCACAACAAGCAAATAATATCACACAAATAAACATACATACATCATATATATACAATTATATACACACAGAAAAGTAGGCTAAACCCACTAGAGACTACTCCCCAGCAGAGTCGCCACTTAATTTTTGTAGCGGTAAATTCATGATCATCAAGCTATAGGTAAGCTAGACGTCAAATAAATAAGAGTGTCCACCTCGCTTTCATCGTTTCCAAGGGAAAAGTACGAACAAACCCCAAAAATAAGAAGTTTTCAAATCAAAACTAATAAATTTTCAGAGATTACAGGTAAGGGGGTTGGTTACACAGAAGGAAGGTCTTAGCAAACAAAAGGAATGGAGGGATGATAGAAGAATTCATTAATTATTTTTTTGTGTTTTACAAGACCTTCAGACTTGTGCTTACGTACCAACATAAAAATGAGGGATCATAACCTCGTTGTTCATGGTATCAATTTCAAAGTGAGTGCATTGCTTTTAACAAAAATTTAAGTTTGAAAGGCACAAAGGCCTAAAAATGGTTTGAATGAGTGTTAGTTCTTTTTGGCTTTTGAAAATTTTAAGTCAAGTATAATTAAGTATATTTATAAGTTTGATTAAGAAAAGAGTTTGAAAATGCAATGGCATAAGGCAAAAGTTTCTAATTTGCAAAAATGGTCAAAGTTTAGAACTCAACAAACACAAGCAAAGAAGATTTTAAAAAAGGGGGGAGAGATTTTGAAATTAAAGAAGTAGGGAGGAGTTTAAGAGGCTAATCCTAAGCATAAATTTAAAAGTTTAGAGTTGAAAAGATCTGACCAATGGGCTACAATCCAATAGACAAGAATGTCATATAGAAACTCAATTTTCCTTTTGGACTGTAGAATCAAGCAACAAACAATGCACAAAATAGCAACTTGAAGAGAAAGACATCAAATAAAGACAGCCATATCCAAGCTTAGCAACTCCATGATCTTCTTCAAATTTTCCCATGTAGCAGATGAATTTTCCCATGTTGTAGATGAACTCATATGGATCTTCAATGATGTATCCGATGAATTTTCAAATTACAAGCATTTGGTTACATGAAAGTTGGCATTGACTAAGTCCTTTGCATAGGGAGTGTTGCCTAAATTCTAGTCCCAATTGTCTCAGATCAAACCAACAGTCCACACAAGATATTTTTAAAGATTTTTGTTCTTATTATGTACATTAATGGTCAAAGACCACACTAACAAACACAATATACACAAACAAAATATATCACAAAATATGGTCCAAATGGCCAAATTAAAAATGACATTAACATAAACAATTTGAAAGGTATGAATAATGGCAAATGAATAAAGCTCAAAAATTAAATTGCATTAAAAGTAAATGACATGAAATTAAATATTAGTTGCTAATGAGTTATAAGTTAGTATTACTTTTGCTTTGCTTTTTGTTTAAGTCATTCTTTGGAAAACACTCAACCCACTTATCACAAGCATGAATCCTTGAACCAAGACATCTTAGAAAGGAAGGAAAAAAAGACCATGTTTTGACACAATACCATGAAAGAGGGGAGACTTACAATATTACTAACTAGAATGCTATGCCTTTTATGTCAAAATTTAGCGCTATGTTAAACAATCGTAATTGGACTTATGTAGAAGTCACAACTATTTGAGGTAAGGCAATAGAATTTTGGTATTAATGCATGTTAGAGACATAGTATAATGAACTATGCTCATGAAACATACCACACACAAAATGAATACGCAAAGTGGGGAGCCTAATCTTATCCATACTTATGTTGGTTTTGCAATCAACTACCCTTAGGATATTGAGATATTATAGGTCCATGACATGAATGCATAAAGAAGGGGAATGAGATGAAGAGGGGGGGGGGGGGGGGATGGATCAAACACAAATTGGACAAAGGAGGACTTTTACCATGTTAAGATCATTCAATCATTTTGGGAGATGGAATGTACATTCCATTAATCCCCTAAATCCAATGATCTTAACCCAACAAAGTCAAATCAACCTTGACCAATGCCCCGACAACACAAGTTAAACACACAAAGTCAATTAAAAAGGCTCTACACAATTAATTTGTCATTTAATCAATTAAAATTAATAAAAATAATACATTAAATTAAATATGGTTGGTCAATTTCCTAAAACCTCATCAAAACACCAAAGAAATGGTCATGAAATTCATCCTAGGTCAAACAAGGTCAAAGGACCTTGGAGAAAAAATTTCAAAATTTTTGGAAACTTAAAAGTATTTTTAAACAATTAAAAATATTCACAAAATCAATTAAATCATGAAAAATATTAATAGCGATCCAAGAAATATTTTTAATTCAGAAAATGAAAGAGGATTTTATTTAATTTTTTTTGGTGAAACTCTCATATTTTTTTGATCAATATTAAAATTAATATGAATTAATGAAAAACAAAGGAATAAAAGTAAAAATCAGATAATAAAAAAAACGTGGACCACTTGATCTCCCTCATTAATTGAGGTGGCATATCAAGTGGTGGAGGGCACGCGTTCCATGGTGCGTGCTAGTCAGCATTCCACATGTTTGGTAATCACAATGAGCGCGCTAGATTAAAACATTTTAAATCAAATCAATGGCTATGAACACTTCCAACTCATCGTCGGAGTCAAAGGTCGGTCATCTTCGCCGATCACCCTGGCCGGACTGGTTCATTCATCACCATATCACAAATGAAAAAGGAGGACATGCCATTAAAGAAAAAATGGCGTAGATCACGAATATCACCTCAATTTCACCTAACTCCAAATATATAGAAAGATACGTGGAGTTGAATTTTAAGGTGGGTCAATTGAGTTGCTTCGATTTGACCTCAAAGTAACTCAATCTTCTTGCCTACATTGGTAGGAATACAGACAACCAAGGATCCAAGAGAATTGATGAGAATTGAGAGAGAATAGAAGAGAAGAAAAATCTGGAAAAATACCTTCAATGTTGTACAGAACTGGATCTCTCTTGCTTCAATTCGTGCTTGATCTTGCTTATGGAGCATGTGGAAGTGGATTAAGAGTGGTGTAAAGATTTGGATCCTGGAGTTTTTGAATCTCCAAACAGTGAGATTCAAACTCAAATTTCAATTGAAATTTATCAGGTTTTCCTTTGATTTGAGAGGGTCTCAATGGTTGGGGGCAAAGATGGCGCACAAGGTCTTCAAACTGAAGCATTGGACCTCTATTTATAGCAAAAGATGAGTGTTATTCGCACACTTGAAAATACTTCCAAAACTGGCAATGCAGTGTATATGCTTGTATGGGCGTGTACTCGCCCATGAAGCAACTCTACTAGGTCCACAATCAACTTAACTGAGGTCTGAATGAAGTTTGAATTGCAAGGCAAATATATTTCAATGTTTGAAGCATGATCCTTGCCAACTAATACATCCTTGTTTAATCCATGCGCATACCCCTGAAACTTTATCCAAAATGAAAGAATTAGGACTCTTTGGAAAGCTTAGATCAAGAGGAACAACTCTTATGTTTAACACTTTTCCATTTGGAAGTTTTATCATGGCGAATTTTAAGGTGGAAGTTTGGAAATTTCACCATGTCAAAATATTTTCTAAGTGTCAAGCCACATGTTCAATTATACCACCTTTCCTAACTTTTCATGTGAGCTCCAAATGAGAAAAGTGTCTTCATCAAAGTTAAAAACCTTCAAAATGGTCACAAATTTGACATCATTTGGATTTGGGATGCGTGAGTTATGCATTTTTGAAGTTGAGGAAAATCGCTTGTTCAATGGTATTGGTCCAAAATAACCTATAATGTATCCTCATATCACATGATCATACAAGTTTAATGTGCTCTCACTCCAAACATAAAAGTGGTAGTAGAAACCTTTAATTTGATCGTGCAACTTGGAAAGATTACATCTCATAAAAATTGAGCAAGTTATGGCCTTGGGAAGTTGACTTTCAAATTAGGGTTTACACAAAATGACCTATAATGTTTCAACATTGAAAATGACTTTCCAAGAAAAATTAGCTCTAGACTTCAACATGAAAGTTGTTTGGAATGTATTTTAGAGTAACATTTCTCTTGGAATCATTTTTATATGATAAATATTTTAGGAGATAGGGTCTATGGGGGCCTAGTTTTGATCAGATGAATTCCTCTGGTCAACCACCATCAACCACCTTGCTAACTTATAATTATATTGAATTTTTAGGCTCATGGTAGATCATATATGCATAAGATGATGAAATTTGAAGTGTCCCTTGATAAATTTAATCAATTGGCGAAGAAGCTTGTTGAAGAAGTTACTCAAGATACCCATATGAACTAGGGTTTCCAAGGTAAACCAACTCCAAACTCTTGAAGAAATATTGATCAAAATAACATGTTGAGATCATGGTGGAATATATATGATGCCTAGGGCCATGGTGGATTATTCCTTGGTTGAGCTCTTAGCAATGAGGGTCTTAAACCCTATATTTGAACTTGATGGATCAAAGGTGATCATGTCGCACCTACAAAAGAGTTAGGCAAATACAAAGACATATTTTTGGTATTTTGGTTAGTGAAATGATAAAATACACGTATGATACAATCACATGGTGCTTGGTGATCTCTCCCAAAACAAACCCAATAAAAGAGGGGAAAGGAGGATGCCAAGGTATGATCCCAATGCTAATGCATATGATGAGATTACATGAGGGATATTAGGGTCAAAATTGGGGTCTTACGGAGGTGAAGACTCTAGCTTTAGCCTTTATAAACTTAACATCGATAACACCAAACTTGTCGGAGGATGGAGGAGAAGCAGGTGCATAGCCAGGGAAAAAAACTGCGATAACTCTTGGTGAGGATTTTGGCTCCGCGAGAGGTGTAACACCCTTCTAAATACCCCAAATTATTTAATTAAAATAATAACATGTTAATCAGAGTAATTATGCCCCGAAGGGTGTCACACAATCATTTCACAAACATTTATCAAAACATCCGGTCATGCTCATTTATTTATCAAATAAAACAGTTGCATAATACGCAGCGGATACAAAACATCAACATTCAAAGCATGTACTACATTACATGTAAAGTTGATCAACAACTAAATTAAAACATAGTCAAACATCCCCTCCCGATGTTACATCTACCAGAGCATGACCCACTAAGGACGACACTAGACTCCATAGCACTAGCTTCTACTCAACTCACTGCTCGTTACCTGAAAAAAATAGTTGTAAGGGTGAGTTCTTCAATCAATATAATAAGCATTATAGAACAACATGTAATGCTAAGTAAATAACACATTAATTCACCCTAATCAAACTACGCACTCAGCAACGGCAATATCCATCCAACCATCATATTCAACAGTAAAAATCTCAATCATATTCAACATTAACAACACAACACACAACACACATATGATACTGGAATGCATCCATTCATATCATATGCCATACATTCATTGTGCAATGAGACTCTTATGCATGCGGTACCAACTATGTTGTGAACATATAGTTCAACCTCACCGTCCAAATCCAGGCACGGCTACCAAGCTCACTAGTCCCACTCATTTGAGACATAATGACTCACTCACTAATTCCTCACCATGGGAATTAGCTACCACCCCAAATGGGCCATGATATGCACGCTAATCACCTAGCATGCAAACAACAACAACAACAATCAACATGACATACTCACTAATTCCTCACCATGGGAATTAGCTACCACCCGAAGGCCACAATACGCATGCTAATCACCTAGCAATGCAACCTCAACGATAATCAAGAATAGACACATGCTCACACTCTAAGCCATAGAATAGTCTATTCACAAATGCATACATTCACAACATCATGTATACCATTCCACATTATCAACACAATTTATCACAAAAGCATATTATATCATGCCAAACAACAACCACAATATTAGTACACTCCACTAATATCTATACTGCTCAAAACAGCGGGAATTAATCTCTATTACATCATAGGCCAACATAGGCCAACCCTCAAATAGGCACACAACATTAAAATTAACATTTTTCCACTTTGCAACAGCGTTAACCGGTTAACGCCCTGGGTTAACCGGTTAACGCAGCACAACACGCCTTCTGTCTCAAAATTTAACAGTGTTAACCGGTTAACGCCCTGGGTTAACCGGTTAACGCAGCACAAACAGCCAAATATCAGAAATTACAACAGTGTTAACCGGTTAACACCCTGGGTTAACCGGTTAACGCAGACAAAACAGCACATATTCATAATCCAACACAGTGTTAACCGGTTAACACCCTGGGTTAACCGGTTAACGCAAGACAGAAGCTGTTCCTGCGCTAACTCAAGGCAGAATGCAGAATTCTCCGCATTTTCCGCCATTGGAGGACTTCCGGACCTCCGAATCCGATTCCGTAAAAAGCCATACGATCGGGAAATTACAACAGACTCAATTACCGACTAAATTTCAACTTCTAACACGGTTCATCCAACAAAATTTCAGCATTTACAATTCCCAATTAGGGTCAATCAACAGCTTATCACTACCCATGACATATTATCCCATAATACCCGTTAATTGACGATAAACCCCCTTACCTGAGTTAATCCGGCGAATCTCTAAGCTCAAGCCCTTCCTTCTTCAACCTTCAGCCCTCGCTCTGTCTCTTTGCCCTTTTCCTCTTCTTTCACGATCGTTCTCTGTTTCACGTAAAACCTTTTCTTACCAAATGGGATATTTCTTAAGTCCAACTTATATATTTTCCAAAATAATAATCCAATAATAATAATAATAAAATTTCCAATTATTTAATTAAATTAATAAATAAATTATTAACTCAATTCAAATAATTATTTTATTATTATCGGGGTGTTACAACTCTCCCCCACTAAAAGAGTTTTCGTCCTCGAAAACATACCTCAAGCGAATAACTCCGGATAAGACTCTTTCATCTGACTCTCAAGTTCCCAAGTCACATTGCCACCTGCTGGTCCTCCCCAAGCTACCTTCACCAAGGCA
Source organism: Lathyrus oleraceus (assembly GCF_024323335.1). NCBI lineage: Eukaryota > Viridiplantae > Streptophyta > Magnoliopsida > Fabales > Fabaceae > Lathyrus > Lathyrus oleraceus. The sequence goes on along the minus strand of NC_066580.1, from coordinate 85,686,427 downwards.
ATCTCTTTACCCCGCAACTGCTTCAACTCTCGATCCTCAATCCTCATAGGTGATGTTTCAACAGTCAGGTTATCTCTCACCTGTACATCATCTACTTGGACTACATGCGACGGATCATGAATGTACCTCCTCAACTGAGACACATGAAAAACGTCATGCAAATTCGCAAGCGACGGCGGTAAAGCGATACGATAGGCTACTTCCCCTATCCTCTCCAAAATCTGATAAGGACCAATAAATCGAGGTGTCAACTTCTTCGACTTCAAGGCTCGACCAACACCAGTTATCGGAGTAACACGAAGAAACACATGATCTCCCTCTTGGAACTCAAGTGATTTCCTCCTCTTATCATGATAACTCTTCTGACGACTCTGAGCAATTCTCATCTTATCCTGAATCATCTTAATCTTTTCCGTAGTTTGTTGAACAATCTCCGGTCCAACCACCGCACTCTCACCGGACTCATACCAACATAAAGGTGTCCGACATCTCCTACCATACAAAGCTTCAAACGGTGCCATACCAATACTCGAATGAAAACTATTGTTGTAGGTAAACTCAATCAAAGGCAAATAACAATCCCAAGCACCTCCTTTTTTCCAAAACACAAGCTCTCAAAAGATCCTCTAATGACTGAATCGTCCTCTCAGTCTGACCATCAGTCTGCGGATGATATGCAGAACTCAATCTCAGCTTAGTTCCCAAAGCCTTCTGCAAACCTTCCCAGAACTTCGATGTAAATCTAGGATCTCTGTCCGAAACAATACTAGACGGAATACCATGCAAACTTACAATCTTCTCAATATACAACTCAGCTAGCCTCTCTAACGGATAATCCATTCTGATCGGAATGAAATGAGCCGACTTCGTCAATCTATCAACAATTACCCATATAGCCTCAAAATTCTTACTTGCCTTCGGCAAACCAGAAACAAAATCCATACTGATACTATCCCACTTCCACTCTGGAATAGCCAACGGTTGCATTAGCCCAGACGGCTTCTGATGCTCAATCTTTGACTTCTGACAAGTCAAACAAGAATAAACAAAACTCGCAATTTCTCTTTTCATTCCCGGCCACCAAAATAACTTCTTCAAATCATGATACATCTTCGTAGCTCCAGGATGAATACTCAAGCCACTACGATGTCCTTCTTCCAGAATACTCTTCTTAAGTTCAGTAACATCCGGAATACACACCCGACTACCAAATTTCAAAATACCATTCTCATCAACTCTGAATTCACCACCTTGACCTTGATTCACTAACGTCAACTTATCAACCAAAAGCATATCGGATTTCTGACCCTCTCTGATCTCGTCCAGAATACCACTTGTTAACTTCAACATTCCCAATTTAACACTATTGTGAGTACTCTCACACACCAAACTCAAGTCTCTAAACTGCTCAATTAAATCCAATTCCTTAACCATTAACATAGACATATGCAATGATTTCCGACTCAATGCGTCAGCCACAACGTTTGCTTTACCCGGATGGTAATTCAAACCAAAATCATAATCCTTCAGAAATTCTAACCATCTCCTCTGTCTCATATTCAACTCTTTCTGATCAAACAAATACTTTAAACTCTTATGGTCACTGAAAACCTCAAATCTTGACCCGTACAAATAATGCCTCCATAACTTCAGAACAAATACCACAGCTGCCAACTCCAAATCATGCGTCGGATAGTTCCTCTCATGAACCCTTAGTTGTCTCGAAGCATAAGCTATAACCTGCTTATTCTGCATCAACACACCACCTAAACCCAACAATGAAGCATCACAGTAAACCTCAAATGGTTCCGACGAACTCGGTAATATCAGGATAGGAGCAGTAGTCAACCTTCTCTTTAACTCTTGGAACCCTTCTTCACATTTTGAGTCCCAAACAAACGCTTGCCCCTTTCTGGTCAACATTGTCAACGGTAACGCCAACTTAGAGAATCCCTCAATAAACTTCCTATAGTAACCTGCAAGTCCAAGAAAACTTCTTATCTCAGAAACTGACTTCGGAGCTTCCCACTTAGACACCGCTTCTATCTTAGAAGGATCAACAGCAACACCACCTCTTGAAATCACATGACCAAGAAAACTAACCTCTTCTAACCAAAATTCACATTTTGAGAGTTTAGCAAATAACTTCTTTTCTCGTAGAACTTCCAACACCACTCTCAAATGCTCAGCATGTTCTTCTTCAGATTTCGAATACACCAAAATGTCATCAATAAACACCACAACAAACTGATCTAGATACGGATGAAAAATCCTATTCATATACTCCATGAATACTCCAGGCGCATTAGTCACCCCAAAAGGCATTACAGAATACTCATAATGTCCATACCTTGTTCTGAAAGCAGTCTTCTGAATATCTTCAGTCTTCACACGTATCTGATGATACCCAGATCTCAAATCTATCTTGCTGAACACACTAGCACCAACCAATTGATCCATCAAATCATCAATCCTCGGTAAAGGATACCGATTCTTGATCGTCACTTTATTCAGTTGTCTGTAATCCACACACAACCTCATAGTACCTTCTTTCTTCTTAACCAACAACACTGGTGCACCCCACGGTGACACACTCGGACGAATAAATTTCTTATCCAACAAATCTTCCAACTGACTCTTCAATTCAGCTAGCTCAACAGCAGACATACGATAAGGAGCCATCGATATCGGTCTAGTACCAGGTACCAAATCAATCGAGAACTCAACTTCACGCTCTGGCGGCAATTCATTCACCTCTTCCGGAAACACATCAGGAAAATCACACACCACAGCCAGATCACCGATCACCAGTTTATCTTTAGCTTCCAAAGTCGCTAACAGCATAAACAACTCTGCCCCATCTGCTACTTCCTCATTCACCTGCCTCGCTGATAGAAACAAACTCTTGCCTTCCTCAATCTCAGGAAATATCACAGTCTTATCAAAACAGTTAATAGAAACTCGGTTAAACACCAACCAGTTCATTCCCAAGATAACATCAATCTGCACTAGTGGAAGACACACAAGGTCTATCCCAAAGTCTCTACCAAAAATACTCAAAGGACAATTCAAACAAACTGACGTAGTAGTCACTGAACCCTTCGCAGGAGTATCAATCACCATACTACCCAACATCTCAGATATCTCTAACTTAAGTTTCACAGCACAATCCAAAGATATAAAAGAATGAGTCGCACCTGTGTCAATAATAGCTACAAGAGGAAAGCCATTAATATAACACGTACCTCGGATCAAACGATCATCTGCAGAAGTCTCAGAACCCGATAAAGCAAAGACCTTGCCTCCTGACTGATTCTCTTTCTTTGGCTTAGGACACTGTGGACTGATATGACCCACCTCTCCACAGTTGAAGCAAGTCACAGTCTTCAACCGGCAATCTGCAGCCAAATGACCACCTTTTCCACATTTGAAACACTTCTTCTCATTACTGGTACACTCATGGATACGATGTCCAGCCTGACCACATCTGTAACACTTAGCAGGAGCACTAGAATCTCCTCCACTAGGCCTCCTCATTCCACTCTGCCTCTGAAAACCTTTGCCAGCTGCATACGGTTTCCCACGATCAACCTGATTCTTACCCTTCCTATCAACCCTCTGTTGATAGCTCTCTGCTCTGGCTTTGGAATCCTGTTCAAAAATCCTGCAACAGTCAACCAAATCAGAAAACACCCTGATTCGCTGATATCCAATTGCCTGTTTGATCTCAGGACGCAACCCGTTCTCAAACTTCACACACTTCGAAAATTCTCCAGCAGCCTCACTATAAGGAGTATAGTACTTTGACAGCTCTGTGAACTTCGCAGCATACTCAGTAACAGACCTGTTACCCTGCTTCAATTCCAAGAATTCTATCTCTTTCTTCCCTCTGACATCCTCTGGAAAGTACTTCCTCAGGAATCTTTCCCTGAACACAGCCCAAGTAATCTCAGCATTTCCAGCAGTTTCCAACTCAGTGCGGGTAGCAACCCACCAATCATCAGCTTCTTCTGACAGCATATGTGTACCGAACCTGACCTTCTGGTTCTCGGCACACTCAGTTACTCGGAAGATTCTCTCGATCTCCTTCAACCACTTCTGAGCACCATCTGGATCGTATGCTCCTTTGAACATCGGAGGATTGTTCTTCTGGAACTCACTCAACTGACGAGCAGCTCCCATCCCCACAACATTCGGATTTCCTCCAAGTACTCCAGCTAGCATACCCAGAGCCTCAGCAATCGCAGCATCATCTCTACCTCTTCCAGCCATCTCTATTCTGAAACCCAACAACTAAAACAAATAAGTACTGATAGGGTTACACAACACCTATCCCGTACAGGGGAACAGAATAACTACGACTCAACACGACCGACTATGCTCTGATACCACTAATGTAACACCCTTCTAAATACCCCAAATTATTTAATTAAAATAATAACATGTTAATCAGAGTAATTATGCCCCGAAGGGTGTCACACAATCATTTCACAAACATTTATCAAAACATCCGGTCATGCTCATTTATTTATCAAATAAAACAGTTGCATAATACGCAGCGGATACAAAACATCAACATTCAAAGCATGTACTACATTACATGTAAAGTTGATCAACAACTAAATTAAAACATAGTCAAACATCCCCTCCCGATGTTACATCTACCAGAGCATGACCCACTAAGGACGACACTAGACTCCATAGCACTAGCTTCTACTCAACTCACTGCTCGTTACCTGAAAAAAATAGTTGTCAGGGTGAGTTCTTCAATCAATATAATAAGCATTATAGAACAACATGTAATGCTAAGTAAATAACACATTAATTCACCCTAATCAAACTACGCACTCAGCAACGGCAATATCCATCCAACCATCATATTCAACAGTAAAAATCTCAATCATATTCAACATTAACAACACAACACACAACACACATATGATACTGGAATGCATCCATTCATATCATATGCCATACATTCATTGTGCAATGAGACTCTTATGCATGCGGTACCGACTATGTTGTGAACATATAGTTCAACCTCACCGTCCAAATCCAGGCACGGCTACCAAGCTCACTAGTCCCACTCATTTGAGACATAATGACTCACTCACTAATTCCTCACCATGGGAATTAGCTACCACCCCAAATGGGCCATGATATGCACGCTAATCACCTAGCATGCAAACAACAACAACAACAATCAACATGACTTACTCACTAATTCCTCACCATGGGAATTAGCTACCACCCGAAGGCCACAATACGCATGCTAATCACCTAGCAATGCAACCTCAACGATAATCAAGAATAGACACATGCTCACACTCTAAGCCATAGAATAGTCTATTCACAAATGCATACATTCACAACATCATGTATACCATTCCACATTATCAACACAATTTATCACAAAAGCATATTATATCATGCCAAACAACAACCACAATATTAGTACACTCCACTAATATCTATACTGCTCAAAACAGCGGGAATTAATCTCTATTACATCATAGGCCAACATAGGCCAACCCTCAAATAGGCACACAACATTAAAATTAACATTTTTCCACTTTGCAACAGCGTTAACCGGTTAACGCCCTGGGTTAACCGGTTAACGCAGCACAACACGCCTTCTGTCTCAAAATTTAACAGTGTTAACCGGTTAACGCCCTGGGTTAACCGGTTAACGCAGCACAAACAGCCAAATATCAGAAATTACAACAGTGTTAACCGGTTAACACCCTGGGTTAACCGGTTAACGCAGACAAAACAGCACATATTCATAATCCAACACAGTGTTAACCGGTTAACACCCTGGGTTAACCGGTTAACGCAAGACAGAAGCTGTTCCTGCGCTAACTCAAGGCAGAATGCAGAATTCTCCGCATTTTCCGCCATTGGAGGACTTCCGGACCTCCGAATCCGATTCCGTAAAAAGCCATACGATCGGGAAATTACAACAGACTCAATTACCGACTAAATTTCAACTTCTAACACGGTTCATCCAACAAAATTTCAGCATTTACAATTCCCAATTAGGGTCAATCAACAGCTTATCACTACCCATGACATATTATCCCATAATACCCGTTAATTGACGATAAACCCCCCTTACCTGAGTTAATCCGGCGAATCTCTAAGCTCAAGCCCTTCCTTCTTCAACCTTCAGCCCTCGCTCTGTCTCTTTGCCCTTTTCCTCTTCTTTCACGATCGTTCTCTGTTTCACGTAAAACCTTTTCTTACCAAATGGGATATTTCCTTAAGTCCAACTTATATATTTTCCAAAATAATAATCCAATAATAATAATAATAAAATTTCCAATTATTTAATTAAATTAATAAATAAATTATTAACTCAATTCAAATAATTATTTTATTATTATCGGGGTGTTACAAGAGGCCTATGAAATGCAACTAATTTCCTATCGACCACGAAAGGAATCAGCATCTAGCGATGCCATTTTTTCATCACTACTTCATCAGAAGAAGCAGATTGAGGAATGTGGTTCATACTTTCCTTCGCAATAAGCTTAAAGGCGATGAGTATATTCTCGGTCGCGAATGAACTAACGTCTTTAGTATGGGTAGAAGAAGCCATGAAGGAATAGTTTGAAGAATATATGGTGAGGTTAGAGTTTTGGATGAAAGACTCACTGCAGAAGTTGTTGAAGAAAAATGTTGGGAAAATGCGCAGTTACGGAAGTAGAAAAATTTGGAGGATGAGGAGAGAGATATTTATAAGCTAGCAGATGAATAGTCAAGCACTAATTGTCTGACAAATATCCAACAAGGGAGTAGTGAGAGTGTTAGTGGTGTTGGTTGAAATCCCAAGACCTAGGGGTAGCTAATAATGATGGCGGTGTGTAGGGGAAACAACGTTGAGCTCAAGTTGAAACCAACCTTTTTAGGGGGAAACGTTTTAGATGACAAATTTCGGCCAAAGAAGGAAAATCATTGTCGATTAAAAAGTTTGTCGGAAGATTAGGTTGATGAGGAAAAGCTGACAATCTAGGGTCGGCATAAAAAGGGGTTAGTCGAATTCAATGGATATCACTCCATGATAGCGAGCGATTATGGGTGGCCGAGAGTCATATTCACTCCTTTTGAAAATTCCAAAGACTTTCCCAACTAAACCACCATACACTCAAGACTAAGTCTAGGACTTTGTAGCCAATCTTGCAAGTAACCCTTGTAAGACCCCAATTTTGACCCTAAGATCCCTCATGTTATGCTCATCATATTGTAGCGGGAAATTCATGATCATCAAGCTATTTATGAGTTAGAGATCAATTAACAAGAGTCGCCACCACGCTTTTATTGTTTCCAGGGGAAAAGGCAAAAAGTACGAACAAAACCCAAAAAGTAAGAAGTTTTTAAATAAAAACAAATAAAAGTCAGAGATCACAGGTAAGGGGGGTGGCTACACAGAGGGAAGGTGTTAGCACCCAAAGTGTCCTAGGTACTCCTAGGGAGCCCTTTTTATGTGCATATGTATTTTATACAAAGTGATGTTTACAAACAAATAGAATGGGGGGATGAGAAAAGAATTCATTAATTATTTTTGTGTTTGACAAGACCTTCAGTCGTGTGCCTACGTACCAACATAAAAATGAGGGATCAAAACCTCGTAGTTCATGATACAAATTTCAAAGTGAGTGTGTTGATTTTAACAAAATTTAAGTTTGAAAGGAACAAAGGCCTAAAAATGGTTTGAATGGGTTTGTTCTTTTTTTTTGGCTTTTTTGAAAGTTTAAGTCAAGTATAGTTAAGTTTACTTACAAGTTTTATTTAAGAAAATAAGTTTGAAAATGCAATGGCATAAGGCCAAAATTTCTATCTTTTTTTGCAAAAGTGGTCAAAGTTTAGAACAAAAGTAGTTCACACAAAGAAGATTTTGAAAAATGGAGGGAGAGATTTTGAAATTAAAAAAATGGGGAGAAGATGAAGAGACTACCCTATGTACAAAAATTAAAAGTTTAGAGTTGAAAAGATCTGACCCAATGGGTAGCAATCCAATAGACAAGTATGTCAATAGAAACCCAGAATTCCCTTGGACTTTTTAGAATCAAACAACACACAAATGCACAATTCTATTATCTTGAAGATCAAGAAATCAAATATCCAAGCTTATCCATTCCATGATCTTCTCCAAAATAGCCCATGTAACAGATGGATTCCACAAGTCACATGTTCAAAATAACAACTTTACAATGATCATGTTGTAGATGAACTTAGAGGTCTTCAAGGGTGTATCAGGTGAATTTCAAATTACAAGCACTTGGTTATTTAATAAGCTGGCCTTGGCCAAGTCCATTAGCAAAGGAGGTTGCCTAGATTATAAGTCCATTTGTCCAAGATCAAGCCAACAGTCCACTCAAAAGTATTTTAGGGTTTTTGTTATTATTATGTACATTAATGGTTAAAGACCACACAAACAAGCAAAGTACACAAACAAAATATATCACACAATATGATCCAAATGGACAAAGTGAAAATTACATTAGCATAAACAATTAGAATGATATGAACAAAGGCAAATGAAATAAAGTGCAAAAAGTAAATTGCATTGAAGTAGAAGCTTGATATTAAAAGTTAATAGTTAATAGGTTAGAAGTTAGTTTTGTTTTGCTTTTACTTTTCAAGACATTCATTCGAGAACACTCAACCCACTTATTACAATCATGGATCCTTGAACCAAAACATCTTCCAAAGGAAGGAAAGAAGGCCAAGATTCCATACAATACCATGAAAGAGGGGAGACTTACAATCTCAATAAATAGAAAGCTTATTCCTTTTATGTCACAAATTTAGTGCTATGTTAAGCAATCGTAATTGGACTTATATAGAAGTCAAAACTATTTGAGGTCGGGCAATAGAATGTTGGTGTTAATGCATGTTAGAGACATAGTAATATGAAATATGCTCATGAAACATACCACACACAAAAAGAATATGCAAAAGGTGTGGCCTAATCTCATCCATACTCATGTCAATTTTTCAATCAACTAGCATTAGGACTTTGAGATGTCAAAGGCCAAATGGAATGAATGGATTAAGAAGGGGAATAAGATGAAATGGAAAGGGGATGAATGAAATCACAAATTGGTCAAAGGAGGACTTTTACCAAATTAATATCATTCATTCATTTTGGGAGATGGAATGTACATTCCATCAATCCCCTAAATCCAATGATATTAATTTGACAAAGTCAAATCAACTTTGACCAAGGCCCAACAGTAATAAGCAAACTCAAACAAGTCAATACAATTGGTCAACAAAAATCATTGGCATTTATTCAATTAAAAATAATAAAATAATGCATTTAAATCAAATATGTTTTGTCCAATTCCTAAAATCTCATCAAAACACCAAAGAAATGGCCATGAGATTTATCATAGGTCAAACAAGGTCAAAGGACCTTGGAGAAAGAATTTCATAACTTTTGGACATTTAAAAATATTTTTAAACAATTAAAAGCAAATGAAAAATCCATTAATTCATGAAAAATATTAATAATGATCCAAAAAATTATTTTAATTCAGCATATGAAAGGGAAAAGTATTTGAAACTTTTTAGGACCTTGGAGAAAAAATTCCATATTTTTTGGATCAATATTGAATTTAATATGAATTATTGAAGGAAATGCAATTAAAATAAAAATTCAGAAAATCTAAATTACGTGGACCATCAGATCTCCCTCATTAATTGAGGTGGCAGATCAGATGGTCCTAAATGCGCGTTCCACATAGTCATTAGTCAACAATGTTGTACAATTGGTATTTAAAACCAACTATCAAGATTAAAACGTAATGAATGGATCATATGGTTCAGAGCCCTGCCAACTCATCGCCGGAGCCAGAGCTCCGGTCATCTTCTCCGATGGACCTCACCGGACTGTCCACCATGAACCATCACCAAAATGAAAAACAAGGACATGATCTTAAAGAAAAAATGGCACTAAGCTCGAATCTGACCTCCATTTACTCCAATTCCAAGTATATTGAGAGATACATGGAATTGAAATTTGAGGTGCATGAACTGAGTTGCTTCGATTTGACCTCAAAGCAACTCAAACTTCTTACATACATTGGTAGGACTTCAGACAACCAAAGAATCGATAGAATTGAGCTAGGATTTGAGAGAATCGAAGAGTTCAAAATTTCTGGAAAATACATTCAATGTAGGTCTGGATTCGATGGATCTTGATCTTTCTTGTGCTTGATCTCACTCCACTTGCTTGCAGGAGAAGGATTAAATGGTTAAAAAGTTATGGATTCCTGGAGAATTGAATCCCAAAACAGTGGAGATTGAAGCTCAAATTCAAGAGAATTTTTCAGTCTTATCCTTTGAGAAGTGAGGGTTTGAAATGGGGGATCAAAGCTGGCGCCAATGTGTACCAAATTCTGAGCAATTGAAGCTCTATTTATAGCTGAAATGGTTGATAATTGCACACTCACATTCACTTTCCAATTTTGGCAAATGGTGATGCAATGGTGCATGGGTGCGCATAGGCCCATCAAATGATTGTTTGAGGTCTATAATTGAATATCAGATGCTTTAAACTAAGCATGGATTGCAAGGCAAATGCATATTGATCTTTGAAGCTTGATCCTTGCCAAGTGATGTCACCCTGTTTAAGCCATGCGCAGCCTATGCATTTCTTGTCCAAAATGAATGAATTTGAGCTCTTTCGAAAGGTGAGATCAAGAGGAACAACTTTTATGTTCAACACTTTTTCATTTGGAGCTTGAAACTTGGAGAAATTTGAGGTGGAAGTTTGTAAATTTTTGACATATCAAATTTTTTCTAAGTGTTAAGCCATATGTGTCAATATTCCATCTGGCTTAACTTTTTATATGAGCTTCAAATGAGAAATATGTCTTTCTAAAAGTTGTAGCTATCTCAATGACCTTCAAAATGGTCACCAATTTCATGTCATTTGGATTTGAAATGATAGAGTTATGCATTTTTGATGTTTGGAAAAATCACTTGATCAATGGTATAGGTCAAAAGTTACCTATAATGTAACCTCATATCACATGCTCAAAAAAGTTGAATTAGCCCCCACTCCAAACATAAAAGTTGAATGAGACACATTTAATTCGATTTTTAAACTTGGAAATATTTCATCTCATAAAAATTGAGCAAGTTATGGCCTTGGGAAGTTGACTTTCAAATTAGGGTTTAGACAAAATGACCTATATTGTTTCAACATAGAAAATGTTTTTCCAAGCAAAACTAGCTCTAGGTCTCAACATCAAAGTTGTTTGTAATGTCATATAGAGTAAGTTTTATCTTAGAATCATTTTCATAGGGTGAAAATTGTAGGATATAGGGTCTAGGGAGACCTAGTTTTATACATATGAATTCATCTGGCCAACCACTATCAAGCAACTTGCTAATTTCCAATTTTCTTGACTTTATTGGCTCATGGTAGATCATATATTCATAAGATGATGAATTTTTAAGTGTCCCTTGAGAAATTTGATCAATTGGTGAGATAGCTTGTTGGAGAAGTTACTCAAGATACCCAGTCAAACTAGGGTTTCCAAGGCAAATCACCCTCAAACTCTTGAAGAAAACTTGATCAATATAACATGTAGAGAACATTGAGACTCATATGTGATGATTATAACCATGCTTGAACCAATTCTTAGTTGTGCTCTTTGTTCACGAGGGTCTCAAACCCTATATGTAAACTTGATGAAATAATGAGATCATGCCCTACCTACAAAAGAGTTAGGCAAATGCAAAGACATATTTTTGGTAAAGGGATAAGAAGGATGCCAAGACATGATCCCAATGCTAATGCATATGATAAAATTGCATGAGGGATCTTAGGGTCAAAATTAGGGTCTTATAGCTGGCCCTATTTAAGGACATTCTGACTGAGGAGGCGAAGGTTAAAATCTTCATGTCGACTCAGTAGGATGGGCTTAAATAACAACATATAGAAACAAATTTTGGTCCCTAAGAGACCTCATGGTGCATATGATATGAATGAAAAAGTTAATGCTCTGTGGGGAAATATTGCCATAAAGGAAAAAGAAATCAGAGAGACCGAAAGTTCACAGGAGTATAATGCATTCCGTAAGGAAAACTCGTTGGGGCGTTAGAGACTCCAGGGGGGAAAAGGAGTTATGCGTAGGCTATGCTAGGACTTAAAACTACTTGGTGACTAGAGGGATTCCATACAAAATGGAAAGACTCATCCAAGGAAACAAAAACATCTGCAGGGGATACGACCAAGTCAGGATAAAACTGAGGTACTTGAATCATGAAGGGGAAAGCGATTTCACTAAGGAAATGCACACTTGACTCAACTGGGGAGAAATGAACTTCAACACAGGAGGAGCATAAATCCACTATCTACTACCTGTTACTATGTAAAGAGATAATAAAGATTTATCAGAGAAACTGATGCGTGCTTTTCGCAAGTATACGAACGCATCAGAGTAATGTAAAAGATTGTCAAATCCACAGAGACCAAGTGTCAATCTATCGTTATCTATTGTTATGGTGTTTATCAAAGGCAATCAAAATAGGTGTTTTTAGAGTGTGCAATGAAAAGTAAAGTATTGAATAAAGTTTAATTAATAAAGAAAGAGTAGAATGTATTTCACATAATCAATTAATAATCCAAGTACTTGCTGATAGAACTACTTATGCGAAATGTTTCCTACTTTGAAAAGAACTAATTTAATGGGAACTGTCGCTTTCGCGTATTCAAAACCGAGTTGTACTCCCTAATCAAACCCTCTTATTGTCACTTATAAAACGGCGCACATTTTGTTAGAGTAGTAAACCTATTTTTAAGAAATATAGTATCTTGACAGAGTTGAAAAGTATTATAACCTGGATTTCTTAACCAAAAGAGCTTCTTATGAACCAGAATCTAAACTTATAAACGCGTCCGAAAATAGTTTTAAAATCTCTTTTCTTCTTATGCTAAAAGCTCCTAATGAACTAAACAAAGTGCTTTCGTTGTTTTTGAAATAGTTAAAAACAATTAAGTTTAGATAGACGTTGGACGGCTTTCGATCTTACCCAACGGAATTGAAGTGCGGGAAAACTTAAGTTGAAAGATAAAATAGCCCTTAAGTGCTTCTACGAACAATTGTACGGATTATTGGTTCAATTACGATCCTTACATTCTAACCTTATAAATTTAGTAAGACATGGTAAAGTAAAAGTGCATTAATTTAAATAAAAGTAGTGATTCAAACTCGATTACAGACTTGATCACAGACTCGATTACACAATTATGGTAACACTCCAATACGAAGCGATTACCACTGTAAAATACTGAATATATGCCTAAGTGAAACAAAGTTGCTCTGAGTTTGCCTCTGCTTTAAGTTTGCATGATTGAAAAAGTGATTTCGAGTTTCTATTTATAAGAAAGTAAAAAGATGGAAATGACAAGGATGCCCTTCAACTTGAAAATGGGAGGGAAAACTTTTCCTCTTGTGGCGCCCGCCACAAGGCCATGGCGCCCGCCACAAGGCCAACTTGAGGCGCCTTAGTGGAAGTAATGGGGAATGTGGCAGTTGAGGGAGGTTGAGCTTGGACACGTCATGGAAGGGTCTATGACGCCAGCCATGGTGGAAGCCACAAGTACAAAATGCTGAGTTTTAGGGTTTTTTAGCTCTTTTTCGCTCCTTTTCTCAATCGGGGCTCCGATTAAAGTAAAAACCTGAAAACAAAGATAAATATAGTAATAACACAACAAAATAATAATAAAACAACTGGAATGCATGTGAAATCGGAGTCGAAAATACGGTAAATTTCAGTGTTATCAAACTCTCCCACACTTAAACCTTTGCTTGTCCTCAAGCAAAACATTAAAAGCTCATAAAAGAAAAACTGGTCTAAATGAGAGCTTCAGGTAAAAATTCTAAGTTCAAGTCGGGATGAAGTGATAGGTACCAACTAAGTGAACTAGGGGTATCATGATGACACTAATCCCCAAATACGGGTATAAACTTCATTCCTATATTAACCAACCCATATTATCCCACAATACCTAGGCCTGCCTCTTCATCTCTTTTTGTGTCCTTTTCATTCAGGCGCAATCACATTAAGCTCGTTATCCGTACATGCTTCATAGTAGAGTGGCATGTTAGTGATTATGATCTAAGCATGGGGTTTCTGGCATATAAATATGTGTAAACCCTTTTATTGGACCCAACTGTAGTTATGGGGGATCGGATCATAATCCGCCCTACCGAGTTCAGCGCCAGATACCTTAGAGCCAACTAACAGCGGGTAAGTTTTTCTTTTTCTTTTTCTTTTTCTTTTTCTTTTTCTTTTTGTAGCAGATTTTTACAATTCTTCGGTTTAAATGACCTTGAGAGGGTCACCTATACAGGAGTTGCCTTTTTGATTTCTTTTATTTTTTAATTTTGCTGGATCATTCACTTATTTGCATCGGTCCCCTACGTAGAGGATGCATAGGCCGGAGCGGACTGTTGAGATAAACTACTGAGGACTTATACGGAAATGATGATTAAGGCCATGGCATATGGGGTTTCGGGAATGATTCCTATATTTACGAAGCTTATGGTGCTAAAACAGATACTGATGTTTCGCAAAGTTCTCCCAAGTCACCGTATCCTTACTCGAAACCTGTCTTTAGAATCCGAAAGCTTTTAGAATAACACTGTTTTATTTTGCAAAAAAAAATCGGTGGGGCTAAAGGTATGGGGAGATTAGATTGTACTAAAGATATACTATATTTGGTGACTCGTCAGACTCATGCATTATACTAAAAAGCAAAATAAACAACTAAAAGGAAATAAAAATAAACAAGCTATCTAAAAACAACAAAGAAAAGCGATAAAGGAAAGACGAGAAAGGTAATAAAGAAAAGACGATAGAGTCTCCTCCCACACATAAATCGAACATTGTCCCCAATGTTTCAAAATAATATAAAGGAAGAGTTACGTGACAATCTATTGCTGACCACTGGTGCCTTCGCCATCCTGAGGTGTACGACGGGATCGGGTACGACGACGATCTCTCTGATCCGTCCTCGCTTGCAGGGCATCCTGAGCGGTCCTCACCTCTCGAAGGTTACCCAAAATGGAACCTTGAGTGGCTTCGATGAGTGCCATGTGTCGCTGGTGGTGTTGTTGCTGACGGGCTTGCGCATTTGTAATCGTTTGCAGAGACTGTAGAATAGTGTCATATGACCTGTCTGTCCTCCGCTGCGATTCTTGCATGAAGCTCATGTTATTTGCCAGTTGTTGTTGGATGGTAGAGAGTAGGTCGTCATGCCTTTTCTCTCTAGCCATGTGGTCACGCCACATCTCCTCCGTAATATATTAGCCAAGAGTGGTACCTGCAGAAGAAGAAGATGGTGCGGTGTGTGGTGGTGAAGGATGATGGGGGGACACATGGGGTACGGGAGATCTCTCTCTCCGATCATATTCATCATCAGTGTCATGTCCTGCCTCATCAAGAATGTTAGGAGGAAGAGGACCCAAAACATGTGGGGCATCTAAAGCGTAGGTCCAATTCCTTTCATCTCGTACGTCTGTACGTCTAGTGCATGGTAAAACAATAGATGGGATGGCTACACCATGAACCATAAGAATATAGCCTCCTTCTCTCCTCAAACGGCATAATTTCATGTCTCTCAGAAATTTTAGGTTAATTGTGCGAGGAGGTAAGGGGTCTAGGGTAGCCATCTCATTGTCCAGGTTAAGCGCCCGAGCAATAGACGTAATCAATCTACCAAAAGAAATTGGTCCCGCTTTATTTAAACTTAAATTCATATGAGCAAGCATGAACGGGACCGAATTAATTCGTCTATTTGTGAGGCTTCCTTGCAAAAATAGAAGCTCTCTAGCATTAACCTTATTTGGATTCTCCCAGGAAAAAATAGTACATGCCAACAGATATTTAAAAACTCTGATGGTCGGGTTATGGATAGTCGAGGCAAGAACTCCTTCAAAATAGTTTATGGAAGTGTTTGATAATCGCTCCCAGAAGGAAAATACCTCAACTGACCAATCCAAATCCAAAGGGGCATCACAAATAGCACCGTCCCCATGAGGGATTCCTAACAAGCCTGCTAGTTCGTCGGTACTGAATTCATATTCAACAGCGAACATTCTAAATTTGACAGTACCAACTGTGCTAGAAGTGTTAGGATTGACAATATAGATTAAAGAACTCAAGAATTCGATTGTCAATTGCTCATAGGTAGGTTCTTTGTTGGAAAATAAATTATGCAAACCTAAGTTATCTAATAAATGAAATATGCTATGATAGATACCTAAAGTGTAGAGACAATTTTCGTCAACATACCTTGCAACCGTTCGATGATTTTTCTTTGTCTATCCCCCGGTTTCCCTCCTCGAAAAATGAATCCATTAAACTCCATTGTGTAGATCTTGAAATGCGACGAAGAAGATGAAGTGGAATGTGAAAAGGTTGGATTTTTACGAAATCCGACGGATGAAAATGAAAATAGAAATCAGAAAAATGATTTGTATGGTGTGGTGATTAGAAAGGTATGAGCTTTTTGTGGGTTCAAGGACATTTTTGTAAGGTGGAAAAATGGGTTTGGAAGGTTGTAAGGTGTGAAAATGGTGAAGAAAAGGGTTCTGCCCCGACCTTTTACAGACGCTGTGGCGGGCGCCACAGGGTCTATGGCGGGCGCCACAAGGCAAAATCTGGCTGGGCTAGATTTTGGTCCTTTGGCTTGGGCTTCTCTTTGTCTTTTGGCTTTGAGGGGTCCGGATATCATTTGTCTTGTGATTTATTAGTATCATTGGCTTGCATAATTTTTTTATAAAAGTAAAAGTAAAAATAAAAATAAAATTTAAACATTAGATTAATAAATAAATAAACAACTAAAAATTGTAATTAAAACAAACATAAGACATATATATATATATATATATATATATATATATATATATATATATATATATATATATAAGTAGAAATATCAATGTTTAGACATAGTTTATATAATATTTGATAACACTGAAATTTACCGTATTTTCGACTCTGATTTCACATGCATTCTAGTTGTTTTATTGTTATTTTGTTGTGTTATTGCTATGTTTTCCTTTGTTTTCAGGTTTTTACTTTAATCGGAGCCCCAATCGATAAAATGAGTGAAAAAGAGCTAAAAACCCTAAAATTCAGCATTTTGTACTTGTGGCCTACCCCATGGCTGGCGCCATAGACCCTGCCATGACGTGTCCAAACTCAACTTCCCTCAACTACCATGTTCCCCACTACTTCCACTAAGGCGCCTCAGATTGGCCTTGTGGCGGACGCCACAAGAGGAAAAGTTTTCCCTCCCATTTTCAAGTTGAAGGGCATCCTTGTCATTTCCATCTTTTTACTTGCTTATAAATAGAAACTCGAAATCACTTTTACAATCATCCAAACTTAGAACAGAGGCAAACTTAGAGCAACTTTGTTTCACTTAGGCATATATTCAGTATTACAAAGTGGTAATCGCTTCGCATTGGAGTGTTACCATAATTGTGTAATCAAGTTTGTGATAGAGTCTGTAGTCGAGTTTGGAGCACTTTGGAAGGAAGTTAATCCTGCCGCCATTTTCATTTCCGCTTTGCAATTTATTCAACCCTCCGATTGGAGAAGGTTTTTATTACTTGTCTTTATCTTATTTATTTTCCCGCACTCGCTTTACTTTTATTTATTTTCCCGCACTCGCTTTAAATTATTTATTTCCTCGCACTCGCTTTAAATTATTTATTTCCTCGCACTCGCTTTACTTTGTTTATTTCCTCGCACTCGCTTTAAATTATTTATTTCCTCGCACTCACTTTAAGTTATTTATTTTCCGCAGTCCCACTACTTTTATTTACTTTCCGCACTCGCACTACTTTTATTTATTTTAATGCACTTTTACTTTACCATGTCTAACTAAATTTATAAGGTTAGAATGTAAGGATCGTAATTGAACCGATAATCCGTATAATTGTTCGTAGAAACACTTAAGGGCTATTTTAAATTTCAACTTAAGTTTTCCCGCACTTCAATTCCGTTGGGTAAGATCGAAAGCCGTCCAACGTCCTTTTAAACTTAATTGTCTTTAACTATTTCAAAAACAGCGAAAGCGCTTTGTTTAATTCTTTAGGAGATTTTAACATTAAGAAGAAAAGAGATTTTGAAACTATTTTCGGACGCGTTTATAAGTTTAGAGTCTGGTTCGTGAGAACCTCTTTTGGTTAAGAAATCCAGGTTATAATACTTTTCAACTTAGTCAAGATACTATATTTCTTAAAAATAGGTTTACTACTCTAACGCAATGCGCGCCTTTTTATAAGTGACAATAAGAGGGTTTAATTAGGGAGTACAACTCGGTTCTGAGTACGCGAAAGCGACAGTTCCTGTTAAATTAGTTCTTTTCAAAGTAGGAAACATTGCCCATAAGTAGTTCTATTAGCAAGTACTTGGATTATTACTTTTCATCGCACACTCTAAAAACACCTATTCTGATTGCCTTTGATAAACACCATAACAATAGATAACGATAGATTGACACTTGGTCTCTATGGATTCGACAATATTTTATATTACTCTGACGCGTTCGTATACTTGCGAAAAGACCGCATCAATATTCCAAATGCGATGATATAAATTGAGTTATGTAAATACGAGAAATATAAAAAAGAGATAAAATAAGATGGAATGGTGAGATCATATAGTAGGGATGTCGTCTTCCTGAGTGGATCCACGGAGCATGGCTACCTCCTGCCAGAGCTCTGCGATCTCCTGATATAAACAGTCGGCTTCGGTAGCGTGGGTGAGATCAGACACTCCCATCTGTAAAGTGAGGTCAGCCACCTCCTGTCTAAGCTCTGCGATCTCTCTACGACACTCAGCAATCTGGGTACGGATGTCGGGGGTCTGCAATGAAAGATTATTAGAGAAAACAATGATCCTGGAAGAAGGTGGTGTAGGCGTGTACTCAGCAATGGGTGGTGATCTCGGACTCTCGACGGTCTCTCCCTGGCCCTCTAGAGCATAACTCCAATTCGCTAGATCATCCACACTGGTCATCATAGGATCTGGCTGTATGAAATAATGGATAGCCTCGCTGTCGAACAGCAATCGGAACTGATATGGGTGGAAAGAGGCTCTTCTCATCAACCCTCTGGTCAAACAGAAGTCGATGTCCATGGTAGTGTACCCACAGTAGATCCAGAGATGTGACAGCTTGCGAGACAGACTTGAAGCGACAGCAATCTGCGTGATGATCCCGCCTACATGGATGACTCCTTCGGTAGATCTGGAGACACCGCTGAGACCACATAACAAAAAGTTGCACATGCTACTGGGAGAGACTGGGATGCACAAAATAGTAGGAAGATCTCCTCTTCACTCAGTAATGTCTCTGCATCCGGTCTTCCTAGGAAGGAATGTGCCAATATCATCTGAAAGTATCTAAAGGCGGGATTATGTATAACATGAGACAGTTGCGTAGACGGATCTTGGCTTTCGCCACCTGATATATCACTCAGAAACTTCTCCACCTCCTTACCCAAAAAATATCCCATAGGTGTCTCCGGGATAGCATCAGGAGTGGTCTGGAAGCCCGATAGGTCGCCGAACTCTTTCTGGATGAAAGAGTACTCAACTCCAAAGAGCCTGAAAGCAGCATACCCATCTGGTCCAGAGTATGGGTGATAGTCGAATGATCTCAGGAACTCCAATTTCGGGTTTCTATAGGTGTTACTCAAGTCGTCGTCAAACTCGTCTCAGTGAAGCTGGTGGCTAAGGAATCGGATACTCGGCTTGATACCCAGTGCCTCCATACAATGTTGAATAAGATAACGTGTGGGTCCCATAGGGCACTGATACAGAGCGATGTAGCGCTCTCTTTGAGCATTATCTCTATAGGCCACGTGCATATCATCGAAATCTTGTATCCTGTACAAGTTAAGAAAGTGATCCTGAAAATGCAAACCATTCAAATTTTTACTCGATGCAAATTATGATAAAATAAAATAAAAATAAAATTAAATAAATGCGAAAAAGTAAAATGAAAGAAAAACCATGGGTTTCCTCCCACGCAGCGCTTGTTTAACGTCATTAGCTTGACAATTAGAATTTATACACCTGTAGTAGTAGGGATTGGTGGATCAATCAGGGTGTGGCTTGAGTAGTATGCTGGAACGTCTCCTCCTTCGTAGAGCTTCAGTCTTTGTCCATTTACAATGAATGGACTACAAGTTTCGTTCTTGATTTCTACGGCTCCGGATCTCAGAATCTTGGATACTTCGAAAGGACCAGTCCATCTTGAACGTAGCTTTCCCGGGAAGAGTCGTAACCTGGAGTTGAAAAGGAGAACATGATCTCCTACTTTGAAGTTTTTCTTTACTATTATTTTGTCGTGATAGGCTTTTGTCCTCTCTTTATATATTTTTGCATTCTCGTAGGCCGATTGCCTAAGTTCTTCTAGTTTATGAATGTCTAGGGTACGCTTTTCTCCAGCGGCTAGGTAGTCTAAATTCAAAGTTTTAATGGCCCAATAGGCCTTATGCTCTATTTCGAACGGTAAGTGACAGGATTTTCCATAGACTAGTTGGTAAGGAGTAGTTCCTATAGGGGTTTTGAAAGCGGTTCCATAGGCCCATAATGCTTCTTGAAGCTTCTGAGACCAGTCTCTCCTAGAAATAGAAACAGTTTTCTCTAGGATTTGTTTTATCTCCCTATTGGACACTTCTACTTGGCCACTAGTCTGTGGGTGGTATGGTGTTACTACTCTATGCCTAACTCCATATTTTCTTAAAATTTTATCAAATATTCTCGATATAAAGTGTGATCCTCCATCGCTTATGACTAAACGTGGTGTTCCAAATCTAGGGAATATATAGTTTTTAAATAGTTTGATTACTACCCTAGTGTCGTTTGTGGGTGCAACTATAGCTTCAATCCACTTAGACACATAGTCTATAGCTACTAAGATGTACCTATTTCCTAAGGATGGTGGGAAAGGTCCCATGAAATCTATACCCCATACGTCAAAGAGTTCTACTTCCTGAATGTTTCTTAGAGGCATTTCATCACGCCTTGAAATGTTTCCAGTGTGTTGGCATCTATCACATTTGACAATGAAAGCATAGACATCACGCCACATGGTAGGCCAGAATAGGCCAGCTTGAAGAATCTTGGCGTATGTCTTAGACGTGCTCGCATGTCCACCATAAGGTGCAGATTGACAATGCTTGATAATATTATTTACCTTTTCTTCCGGAACACAACGGCGAAAAATGCCATCTTTACCCCTTTTGAAAAGGAGCGGTTCATCCCAATAGAAGTTTCTCACATCGTGGAAGAATTTCTTCTTGCGGTGGTAGTCAAGATCAGGGGGTGCTATATCAGCAACTAGGTAATTGTCGAAGTCTGCATACCAGGGTATATTACTTATTGCTAAGGAATTTTGGGGATGCTCATGAGGGCTTAGGTTATCATCTTCAATGGTTTCTACTCTAGCTATCAGTCTATCATAGGCGAAATCATCATTTATGGGTACTAGTTCAGGTTTTAGATGTTCTAGCCTAGAAAGGTGATCGGCTACTACATTTTCAGTGCCTTTTTTATCTCTTATGTATAAATCAAAGTCTTATAGTAATAGAATCCATCGGAGTAACCTAGGATTGGCATCGTTTTTACTTAATAGGTAATGAATGGCAGCATGATCAGTGTAAACTATAATTTTTGCTCCTACTAGACAAGATCTAAATTTGTCTATAGCGAAAACTACAACGAGTAATTCTTTTTCAGTTGTCGCATAGTTAAGTTGGGCAACATCTAGGGTTCTACTGGCATAATAAATGGCATGTAATTTTTTATCTTTCCTTTGTCCTAGAACGGCTCCAACTGCATAATCACTAGCATCGCACATTATCTCAAAAGGTTCTGACCAATCAGGTGGTTTCATAATGGGTGCTGAGATTAACGCTTGCTTTAAAAGATTAAATGCGTCATTACATTTTTCATCAAAAATGAATTCAGCATCTTTCATTAAAAGTCCAGTTAAAGGTTTGGTTATTTTGGAGAAGTCCTTAATAAAACGTCGGTAGAATCCTGCGTGTCCAAGAAAGCTTCGGACTTCTCTGATGGTTTTTGGTGGTTTTAGGTTTTCTATAACTTCTATTTTAGCTCTATCTACCTCTATACCTTTTTCAGAAACTATATGTCCTAAAACTATTCCTTCGGTCACCATGAAATGACACTTTTCCCAGTTCAGCACGAGGTTCACCTCCACGCATCTCTCCAGGATTTTCTCAAGGTTAGCAAGACAATTGTGGAAATTAAATCCGCAAATCGAGAAATCATCCATAAACACTTCCATGATACAATCTAGGAAATCTGCAAAGATTGACATCATGCAACGTTGGAAAGTAGCTGGGGCATTACAGAGGCCGAATGGCATTCGTCTGTAGGCAAAAGTTCCATAGGGGCATGTAAAGGTAGTTTTTTCTTGATCTTCGGGGTGGATAGGTATTTGGAAGAATCCAGAGTATCCATCTAGATAGCAGAAGTAAGGGTGTCTGGCTAGACGCTCCAACATTTGGCTTATAAATGGTAAAGGGAAATGATCCTTTCTGGTTGCTTTATAATCTATACACATCCGCCATCCTCCTTCTAAACGTTTTGCTACATGTTCGCCTTTATCGTTTTGCACGACTGTGATACCTCCCTTTTTAGGTACTACATGCACAGGGCTTACCCACTTACTATCCGAGATCTGATAGATTATACCTGCCTCAAGTAACTTAAGAACTTCCTTTTTAACAACATCACTCATTATAGGGTTTATTCTTCTCTGATGTTCCCTGGAGGGTTTTGAATCTTCTTCGAGCAAAATCCGAAGCATGCATACGAATGGGCTTATACCTTTCAGGTCAGAGATATTATATCCTAAGGCTGAGGGATATCTTCGTAAAACGTCAAAAAGTTGGTTCGTTTCCTCTTGGCTCAAGGTAGCATTGACTATAACTGGACGGTTCATCTTTTCATCGAGGGACTCATATCTCAGGTTCTTAGCTAGTTCCTTAAGTTCTAAGGTTGGTTTCTTAGCGCATGGCATAGGATCTGGGTTAAGGGATAAACATTCGTAAAGGTTATCATCGATGTAGGGTTTCTTAGAGTCATCATCTTCCCTTATGAGAGTTGATGGTAACTTAATTGTTTTTATAGTTTCTTCTTGTTCTAGTTCTCTAAAACATTCATCAATGATATCTAAGGCATAACACGCGTCTCCCATCACAGGTTCCATAAGAAATTTTGAAAGTATAAATTCTATTTTCTTGTCACCTACCTCAAATGTCAACTTTCCTTTCTTGACATCTATTATGGCTCCTGCAGTCGATAAGAATGGTCTACCTAGAAGGATTGGTATATCATTGTCCTTTTTGATGTCCATGACAACAAAATCAGTAGGGATAAATAACTGACCTATCCTAACAGGGACATCTTCTAAAATTCCTATCGGATACTTACCAGATCTATCGGCTAATTGAAGTGACATCTTAGTGGGTTGTAATTCTCCTAAGTTTAACCTCTCACAAACCGCTAAAGGCATTAAGCTCACACTAGCTCTTAGGTCTAGAAAAGCTTTTTCGATGACATAATTACCCAAGAGGCAAGGAATGGAGAAATTTCCAGGATCTTTATCTTTCTTTGCTAATTTGTCCTCGGAAATTGCATTACATTCCAAAGGCTTCGGATCATCAAGTCTACGTTTGTTGGTAAGGATGTCTTTGAGAAACTTTGCATAAGAAGGTATTTGGGTGATGGATTCTGTGAAAGGGATTTCTACGTGAAGTGTTTCTATAACTTTAATAAATTTTTGATACTGTTTATTGATCTGGGTTTGTTTGAGTCTTTGCGGATATGGTATAGGTGGTTTATATGACGGGGGTGGTACGTAAGTTTTATCTTTAGGTTCCTCTACTTTTTCTCGACCTTCCTGGTTTTCAGGTTCCTCTGGTTCCTTTACATTGTCCATGGGTTCGGTACATTCCTTATAAGTTTCGGGTTCACTCAATCTAGGGTTTGGTGGCTCATCATAATCATTCCCACTCCGTAGGGTAATGGAATTGGCTTGTCCTCTCGAATTTTGTTGAGGTTGTCCAGGGAATTGTCCTTCAGGTGTAGTTTGAGGGGCTTGGTTTAAAGCTACCTGAGAGATCTGGGTTTCAAGCATCTTAGTATGAGTAACTATTTAGTCAACCTTGGTTCCTAACTGAGTAATCAATTCGTTAACATGAATGTTCTGGTTCATGAACTCCTTATTTTGTTGAGTTTGAGCGGTGATAAAATTTTCCATTATTTTCTCAAGGCTCGGCTTTGGTGGTACAGGTTGCATAGGTTGATTTGATCTTGGGGATTGATAACTAGGTCTCGGGGGAAAGTATCTAGCAAGAAAAACTCTTCTAAGGTTATCCCAAGTCGTAATGGAATTGGGTGGAAGGGAATCTAACCATGATAGGGCTTTATCTCTGAGGGAAAAAGGGAATAATCTTAAACGTATTGCCTCGGGAGAAGCTCCATTGGTTTTAAAAGTGTCTTCTAATTGAAGAAATATTTTTAAATGTTGATTTGGGTTCTCAGTAGCGAGACCTGCGAATTGTCTCTGTTGCACTAGTTGCAACAGAGATGGTTTAGGTTCAAAATTATTAGCTGGGATGGTTGGGTTTACTATACTAGAAATAGGTTCTTCATTTGCTGGTTGAGCGAAATCTTTAAGAGATCTTTGGTTTTGATCTTCGGAGATAGCTCTCTTAATTCTATGAAAGAATAAACGTGCGCGAGCGTAACGTTCAGCTTCTGCCAGAGGATATACTAAGCTTAAACTTCCGGTGCTGCAAGTTCTTCGCATTGACCGGTGGGAAATAGCCTAAGTCTAAACGATATAACAATAGGAAAATGAAATTTGACGAAATTGGTCCCCTACAACAGCGCCAAAAACTTGATGCGTGCTTTTTGCAAGTATACGAACGCGTCAGAGTAATATAAAACATTGTCGAAATCACAAAGACCAAGTGTCAATCTATCGTTATCTATTGTTATGGTGTTTACCAAAGACAATCAAAATAGGTGTTTTTAGAGTGTGCAATGAAAAGTAAAGTATTGAATAAAGTTTAATTAATAAAGACAGGGTCGAATGTAATTCACATAGTCAATTAATAATCCAAGTACTTGCTGATAGAACTACTTATGGGCAATGTTTCCTACTTTGAAAAGAACTAATTTAACGGGAACTGTCGCTTTCGTGTATTCAGAACCGAGTTGTAGTCCCTAATCAACCCCTCTTATTGTCACTTATAAAAAGGCGCGCATTGCGTTAGAGTAGTAAACCTATTTTTAAGAAATATAGTATCTTGATTAATTTGAAAAGTATTATAACCTGGATTTCTTAACCAAAAGAGATTCTTATGAACCAGACTCTAAACTTATAAACGCGTCCGAAAATAGTTTTAAAATCTCTTTTCTTCTTAAGTTAAAATCTCCTAATGAACTAAACAAAGCACTTTCGCTGTTTCTGAAATAGTAAAAAACAATTAAGTTTAGATAGACGTTGGACGTCTTTCGATCTTACCCAACAGAATTGAAGTGTGGGAAAACTTAAGTTGAAAGTTAAAATAGCCCTTAAGTGCTTCTACAAACAATTGTACGGATTATCGGTTCAATTACGATCCTTACATTCTAACCTTATAAATTTAGTTAGACATGGTAAAGTAAAAGTGCATTAATTAAAATAAAAGTAGTGCGAGTGCGGAAAGTAAATA
The DNA here is from genome assembly GCF_024323335.1 of Lathyrus oleraceus. NCBI lineage: Eukaryota > Viridiplantae > Streptophyta > Magnoliopsida > Fabales > Fabaceae > Lathyrus > Lathyrus oleraceus. The sequence continues at coordinate 85,660,631 of NC_066580.1, read as the reverse complement.
AAAGTAGTTCGAGTGCGGGAAATAAATAAAGTAAAGCGAGTGCGAGAAAATAAATAAAGTAAAGCGAGTGCAAGGAAATAAATAAAGTAAAGCGAGTGTGAGGAAATAAATAAAGTAAAACGAGTGCGAGGAAATAAATAAAAGTAAAGTGAGTGCGGGAAAATAAATAAGATAAAGACAAGTAATAAAAACCTGCTCCAATCGGAGGGTTGAATAAATTGCAAAGCGGAAATGAAAATGTTGGCAGGATTAACTTCCTTCCACAGTGCTCCAAACTCGATTACAGACTCGATCACAGACTCGATTACAAAATTGTGGTAACACTCCAATGCGAAGCGATTACCACTTTAAAATACTGAATATATGCCTATGTGAAACAAAGTTGCTCTGAGTTTGCCTCTGCTCTAAGTTTGGATGATTGAAAAAATGATTTCGAGTTTCTATTTATAAGCAAGTAAAAAGATGGAAATGACAAGGATGCCCTTAAACTTGAAAATGGGAGGGAAAACTTTTCCTCTTGTGGCGCCCGCCACAAGGCCATGGCGTCCGCCACAAGGCTAATCTGAGGTGCCTTAGTGGAAGTAGTGGGGAACATGGAAGTTGAGGGAGGTTGAGATTGGACACGTCATGGCAGGATCTATGGCGCCAACCACGGTGGAAGCCACAAGTACAAAATGCTGAAATTTTAGGGTTTTTTAGCTCTTTTTCGCTTCTTTTCTCGATCGGGGCTCCGATTAAAGTAAAAACCTGAAAACAAAGAAAAACATAGTAATAATACAACAAAATAACAATAAAACAACTAGAATGCATGTCAAATCGGAGTCGAAAATACGATAAATTTTAGTGTTATCAGAAACCATCCGTCATCAGTTAGGATGAACATATCAAGGATGACTCGGTAAGGAAATGCCAGGAAGAAATATTCATTACCTGTTACTAGGTAAGAATAGCCTTGCTGGGGAAGACTGCGGAAAATAGGATTTACAACTACCAGTCACTGGGAAAAAAACCAAAGATGAGAGTATCCGTCATCGGTTAGGATGAACATATCAAGGATAAACTCAACAGGGAAGAAAAACCGTCATCAGTTAGGATAAACATATCAAGGATAGACTTGCCTGGAAAATGTCAAGGAGGATACTCGTAATCGGTTAGGATGAACATATCAAGGATATACGAACTAAACAAAAAGGGTAGGAATTACATTTATCGAAATCTGGATAGAAAACCGTCGGAAAGAAAATCCGTCATCGGTTAGGATGAACATATCAAGGATTATCTCGGCGAGGGGACAAAGTAGGATTTACAACTATCGGTTACTGGGTAGAAGACCAAAGAAGAGAATATCTGTCACTAGTTAAAGTGAACATATCAAGGATAGACTCCTGCGAGGGAAAGAAAGATATTCGTCACCGGTTACGATGAAAATATCAAGGATATACTTCCTGGGGTCTCCATTGAGGAGAAAAAGGGTACTTTTTCCGGGTATTGGGGAAGAAGTAACAAACTGAAAACTAAGAAGAATATTACCAGCTACTAGGTAATAGACACTTAGGGGACCAAAATATCTATCTAGGTAAGAGCTAGAAAGACACAATCAATCAAAACTCAACCCATTGAAGACATAACTCAAGGGGAATAATTCCATCTTGAAAATTTACTGGAGAGGAAATTGAAATAACAACCATCTGTAGCACCTCAAATTTGCACCCTACATTTTGTACATTCATTTCATGTTAGGTCATTAACATAACATAGTCCACTGCATAACATTGCATTGTCCATTTGCCCAAGTGCAAGCCCACTGACAAATTAGGTCAAACTGGTCAGGAGATCAGGTCAAACAAGCAAGCAAGTGCCATTTTCATTGGGACAAAGCCCTAGAGTTGATTTATCAAGTTCATATGGTCTAAGGATCATTGTGAAGTGATTTGGCCAAAGATTGGATGATCAAAGCCCAACAGTCAAGCTGAATTTCTTTAGAAACCCTAGAAAGTCAACTATGGTCAACTGTGCCTGATTTTATGGATTGGAAGGTGTGAGATGGTTTGAAAGGCCTCATTCATGTCCATACAAGTCTCATTTGACATACCAAAGACCAAGGTTGAAGATTTGGAGGTCAGATCAAAAGTTTCCAAAAATGGCAGGTGACGTGTAATTTCAACTGCCCAAAATGGAAAGTTGTTCTCCTCAAAATTACTTCATCATACAAGCTTCAAATGGAATTTTGTCCAACATGAAAGTTGAATATCTTGATCTCACCATTCCAAAAAGTCCAAGAACTTGAAATTCCCATGTGTGGTTGGCAAGATATGGTCCAATCATTTTCAGAAAATGCCCAAATTCAAAGTGCCATAACTTTCACATGGAAAGGCCAAATTGGTTGATTTTTCTTTGAGAAAACCACATTTCGTATGAACTTTCATGGTGAATAATCACATTTCATTAAAAACTCTCATAGCAAAATGACATTTTTCAAGTGAATTCATTTGCATTTTTAGCATGAAATGGTGATTTTCAAAAGTACAAGCCATATGCACATGGGACCTTTTCATACACATCCAAAATGACATTTAGGACTTGTTTGAACCAAGTTTGGACTGATACATTGACTGATTTGGAAAAGGGCATTTTTGGCCAAAGGCATGAAAATGCATTTTATGCTAATCACTTCCATTTGCTTAATTAAGATTAACAAGTGGATTAGTGTGAGGTATAAGAGCCTAATTGTAACAGAAATGGATAATCACATTTCATTTTTTCAGATCCAAAACAAAAATTCTCACAATTCTCTCATTTTCTCACCATTTCACATACACTGGTTTTCATCATTTTCACCAATAATTCATCAATACTCGTGGCTTTTCTTGGTTGAATCTTTATCTGCAGGTGTATTAGGAGTGCTGTTTGAAGCAATTGGAGGGAAAATCGTGCCAAATCACAACTGTTGAAGCAAGGACCAGTTCATGACAGCTGAAGAATTCTTCAACCTGGAGCATTGTTGAGCTACCACACGTGTTCCAATCATCTCCCTAGGCATTGTACTGCTGCTGTTTTCACCATTGGAGATCTGAAACGCGCGAAATCCATAGCTGCCATCATCGATGGTTGGAATTCAATTCTCACTATTCTCAAAATCATGATGTGGTTCTTGTAGAGTGTAGATCGTAGAACATGTTGCAAGTTATAGAATTAAAATCCATTAAGATTTGAGAGAGAAATCGTGAATTGAAGATTTGATGTAAAACCTATTTTCGATCGATCCGTTTTGTACAGTAGGAATTGGATGATTTCATGTGTATATTGTTAATGTACGTGCTTACATGGTTCTATCCATGTATCATTTGTCAATTTTGGTTGAATTTTGTTCATGTGTGATTTCTAGAGATTGAATGGTGAAGAACACTCAAGATCATTCACCAGATGTTGTTTGATCTTGTTTCCTCGCTTCCAATTTCGAAAATGTGTTTACCGCCGGAACTGGCCAATTGCAGCGTGCCACGCCATTTATTTGAACTCAGCGTTTTGACCGCGCTTGTCACTATTTACCAAAATGCCATTGCTTCACATTATTTCATTTAAATACTTAAATGTTTATTTCATTTTCACAATAAACTTCAAAAAATCACATCTAATTCATTTCTAATCCAAATTGAGTGGGAATTTTTTTGATGATCTCCAAATTGTCTCTAGTTTTTTTTAGGCATAGTAGTCAAAGTTGTGCCTGGAGAATTTTTGACTTTGCCTATTGATCTTGTTCATGTATACATTTTGTGTATGTTTCACCATTTTTAACATGAAATCTTGATGCCTTAGCCAAAATGCATGAAATTTTATAGGCTTGTTCTTGACTCTTTTCTGGTGATTTTGATGTGTAGTTGGCTAATTTTGAATTTATGGTTTGCAAGATATGATGTGCTCAAGTTGAGTGTGACAATGTGTGTCACACTATGTTATGCTGTGTTCATGAATTTTGTTGCCATGCCTATGCTTTGCCAATTGCTCTCAAATTTTGCATGTGATATCTTGTATATGTCTAGTTTTGCCATGATTTTTTGTAGGACTTGTTGAACCATTTCCTATTTGATTGGGATTTTTGCTTGCTGTTTAGTCATTTTAGGGTTTTGCTTGAGTGATTGCCTTACATGCTATGTGAAATGCTCATACCTTATCATATGAAGATGAAATTTGATGCAGTGATTCTTAACATGTTCAATGTCATTTTGGTTTTGGTCCCATTCATTTCTTAGTTGTTGGCTCTGTTTTACATTTGATTGAAGTTGATGCTTATTTTGCTACCATGTATGAGCTTGCTTGGATTTCTGTTGACTTTATGATTTCCATTGACCTACTTCCCTTTGTCCAAATGAGCTGAAATTTGGTATGATTAACATGTTATGGATGCTGTGTGATCTTGATTTTTTTGAGAATTTATTGAACTGTTTTGATGTGAATTTGATTGTGCTCATTCTGTTTGGTCCTTTGAGGTTCCAATTTCCATGTCTTGTGCTATTTTGTTCATGATATGATAATGATGAATGGTATGAACAGGAAACCAATTGGATTTGCTTCTTAATTGATTTATCTTGGTTTTGTTCATTTTTCACTTGCTGTTTTGGATTTTTCATTTCATTTTGGCCCTAGTCTTGGACTAGTGGTTTGTGATCTCACTTCTGAGTTATGTTTCAGGTTAATAGCACAAATGGCCTATGCTTGATGATGTGCTTCCATTGGAGTTGACTTGTGGCTTGTGTATAGCTAATTTTGGCTTTGTTTTGCAGGGTTTGATATTTGAGTTTGAGCTTTAATGGCTTGCACTTTGGTGCATTGGCTTGTGTTTGTCTGTGTATAGCTAATTGTGAACCATTTGCTGTTTAATTCTGTGATTGGTATACTGATTGTATTTGATTGATTTCAGGTACATTAGTTGCTAATATTGATTTGCTTTGCTTGATAAGCAATTTGCACTGAGGTATAACATTCTTGTCTCCATGTAGTCTGGAAGACCTGGCCTGTTACTTGGCCAGGCACCTGTCTGAAGTCCTCCTTAAGAGGCAATGTTTGTGCTTGTTTACTTTTTTCCCCAAGCAGGAAAAGTCCTTAATTAAGGCAATTGGCGGATAAAAGAGATAAGCAATCTATCTCCCGCTCTTCTGTTGAGTCTTCCCTCTGCTCACACCACTATGTTGATGCATTGGGATACAAACCCAAGATCTTGTACAATGTACAGTTCTGTCAGAGTCTTGAGTGTAGAAGGGTTCCTCCTTTCTGAACCCACGCTCCTTTGTCTTAAGCTCTCCCTGACCAGGGATAAGAGCTGTGAAGTCTTATCTTCACTCTCCTTTCATCTGCTTCACCTTAGCCCCTCAATGGCAAGATTAAGAGCTAACACTACCCCTGTACAGATGACTTGCTCTTGCAGTCTTACCCTTTGATTGAGCCCCATTTGTGTGCATATAGTGTGTGCTACTTGTGAATGCTTGATTTACTGCTTGTGTTGAATAGGATAGGCTTGCTTCCTGTGCAAGTTAGTTAGAAACCTTGACTTAGGGACAATCTTGCATGATAACATCTAGGTTCGAGTTAGTCTCCCTAGTTGTGTTTCCCTCTGTCATCTGGTTAGGCTAGTCCTGTGTCCCTCCGTAGGGGAACTACGTCGCCCTGATCCTCATACCAGATGAGGTACGTAGGCAGGAGATGAGCAGATCTCTCCGGGCGCCTGTGTCTTTGTTTTGTGTTGTTGTGTGCTTGGAAGCTGATGTAAGCCCAGTGATTGGCATTCAGGCTCCACGATTTCCTTTTTGTGTGTGTTTTGGGTTCGGATGCTGATGTAAGTCCAGTGATTGGCATTCAGGCTCCACGTTTGCCTTTGCCTGTGTTTGTTTGTGTGCGTGTTAGCCGAGCTACGGATGCTCTGATTCTCCTTCGTCCAAAGGAGATACGTATGCATAGGATGCGATATCCTAGCGAGCATGTGTTGTTTCCCCAGTCCGAACTACTTAGACTCTGATGTCTATGTTTGATAGACTAAGTAGGCCCAGGATGCGATATCCTGCCGAGTCAGTCTTGTTTGTCTCTTGTGTCTCTTTCAGCCGATGTTTGTGTGTGTGTGAGCAGTGTTTTAGCAACCATTTTCCTTCCTATTGTGCGTGGATCCCGTCGAGTACGACGGATGCGTAGGGGTGCTAATACCTTCCCTTCGCATAACCGACTCCCGATCCCATTCTCTTTGGTCGTGAGACCATGCTTTTTCAAGGTTTACTCTGAGCGTTTCCTTTCCCTCTTTTGGGATAAATAACGCACGGTGGCGGCTCTGTTGTTCTTGTTTTCCAGCCGGTTTTTCGCGCAATGCGACAGCTGGCGACTCTGCTGGGGAATAGAGAAGTTGACCTATGCTGGTCCATCTTCCCTAAGCGAGTCTCTCCTAGCGCTCTCTAGGTTAGGGCTTTGGTTGCTATATGCTGTTATTTATTGCATTAATTTCATTTTACTGTTTGCATTCAATGTGTGCATTAATGTTTGCATTCATTCATTTCATCTGCTGTGCTGGCTGTGTTTTATCTGATTGGGGGTGGGAATTACTCGAGGTAAAAGGCCCAATACCCAGGCTATGAGTGCAATCTAGAAAACCTAGGAATAGAGTGATTCATGGGAAGCGGGTGGTATGCGCCACTTAGCGGAACATCGACATCACGAGCAGTTCAGACCCTGGTGGGGTATCATCGTTACATGCTTCAGGTGTGTATATGATGGTATTCTGCGAAAGGTTATTTATGTTGTGTTTCTTTCGACCTTACCCTGGCCTAGACGACACCGGTGAGTGGGGAGGGAATGATCATTTTAATAGGTACAGATGGTGACTGTTGGTGACCGGTTGGTGACTTGATGGTGACTCAGGGTTCTGTTGGTGACTCAGTTTCTCAGATTGGGTTCAGATGACAGTTGACCAATTGACTTTGGGTTTCAGATGATTATGATCAGAGTTCGAGCCGAAGCTTCGGTCTTGTGTTCAGAGATTGCACAGCTTGCCAGTCGTGTCTGCATCATGAGCATCATAGCATGTTTATTTTTCAAAAGAAATGCAATAAAAAATTTGAAAAAAAAAATTGAAAAAAAGAAAAAGAAAAAAGAAAAAACTAATCCCTGCATGCATCTCATTTCTCAGGTACATTCCAGAGCTTGATTCATTGATAGAGATGGCAACAGTCCCAGAGCCGAAGCGGAAGACCTGTTCCTATAGTTTTCACCGTGAGCCTCTGACGTCTCTAATCGAGTTGAGCAGTTTTGTGACCAGTGATCATCTGAAGGGGTTCATTGACCAGTATGGGAATGTTTTGACTCTATTGAAGATGGTAGTCGATCCGGTGCCGTTGCAGACTCTTCTTCAGTTTTATGACCCGGAGCTTAGATGTTTCACTTTCCAGGACTATCAGTTGGCGCCTACTCTCGAGGAGTATTCCATCCTGTTGGGTGTCCCGATCCAGCATCAGATTCCTTTCTTGGACGTACCGAAGGAATTTGACTTTGGGGTTATTGCCAGAGCTCTTCATCTGAGCATCAGAGAGATCAGTGATAGTTGGAAGACCAGTGGAGATGTTGTGGGTCTACCTTTGAAGTTTCTGCTGAGAGCTGCTAGAGGAGAAGCGGAGAAGGGGAATTGGGAAGCTTTTCGTGCCCAACTTGCTGTTATGATCTATGGGATCGTTCTGTTTCCGAGTATGCCCAACTTTGTGGATTATGCTGCAGTCTGCATCTTTATGGGAGGGAATCCAGTCCCTACTCTGTTAGCTGACTCTTACTATGCTATCCAAAGTAGGCACGGTAAGGGTGGAGCTATCAGGTGTTGTCTCCCACTATTGCTCAGATGGTTCATGTCTCTCCTACCAGTCAGTGGGCCGTTTGTCGATGCTCAGAGCACTTATAGGTGGACTCAGAGGGTGATGTCTCTCACTTCATATGACATCAGATGGCAGTCATACCGGATGGATGTGCGAGATGTTATTATGAGTTGTGGAGAATTCCGGAACGTGCCACTTGTGGGGACCAAGGGTTGCATCAATTACAACCCAGTTCTTTCTCTTCGCCAGTTAGGGTTCGTGATGAGTAGAAGACCGCTTGAGGCTGAGATAGCTGAGAGTGTGTATTTTGAGAAGCGTACTGACCCTGTTAGATTGGAGCAGATTGGGAGAGCTTGGAAGTCTATTGGTGTTAGAGATGGATCTGTCTTAGGGAAGAACTTCGCCATTGCTATGCCTGATTACACTGATTGGGTAAAGAAGAGAGTGGAAACTTTGTTGTTGCCCTATGATAGGATGAATTCGTTGCAAGTGCAACCACCCTTGATTCTTGCTGATACTGTGCCTGCTGAGCAGTATAAGCAAGCCCTGATGGAGAATCGTCGCCTGAAGGAGAAAGAGCAAGATGCCCAGATGGAGTTGTATCAAGCCAAAGCTGATAAGCTGAATTTGACTCATCAATTCAGATATGCCCAGGGTGCAGGTGTTGGTGGGGTGAGGAGCAAGAAGAGATCCTATTCGGAGATGGAGAACTTGTTAGAGGCAGAGCACAGAGAGTGTTTGAGATTGCAGAGATCTGAAGCCAATTACCTGAAGAAGATCAGGGACTTGGAGAAGCAACTCAGAGACAGAGATATCCAGTTGAAGAAAGAAGTCGACCAGAGACTTGCATCAGAGACCCAGCTTGGGGCAGAAGTTGTCGAGCTTAGAAGATAGTTGAAGGAGAAGATCACTCCCTTGCCAGAATATTCAGAGTGTGAACTGTTGATAGACCAGTGTCACTACTTGAAGACGCTCGTTCCTGGAAGTAACTTGTCTTAGCTTGTATTTCCTGATGTTAACGTTGTGCATCACCCCCAGGCTTGTTGGGTGGGTTTCACTCGTTGTACTTCGTTGGATATTTGGATCTTTGTTGTATGATCCTGTTGCTCATTTATAGATTAGATTTTTTTTCTGTACTCAGTACCCTGTTGTATGATGTTTTCTGTATCTCCCTGTTGCTTTGTGTTGTTGCAGGTTGCCATCTTTTGAGGATGAATCAGGCTCTTTGAATGCTTGAGAGATGATCATTATCATGTGCATCATATGCATTAGCATTATAATCATAACATTTGCATAACAGGTGTTCTTGTGCCGACTTCTCACTCTGGTTCCTGTGTCAGGCAGGATAGCTGATCACCGACCACACCGGTATTCTACAAGACTTAATCAGCGCAGAAGCATGGATCGGGTTCAGACTGAATTAGCTGAGATGAGGGCGAACATGGCCCAGTTTTTGACTATGATGCAAGGGGTTGCTCAGGGTCAGGAGGAGCTCCGTGCTTTGGTTCAGAGGCAAGAGACGGTTATTCAGGCGTCTAACCGTGGTTCACCTGCTGGTATTCTCGTGCCACCTGTTCATGAGACTGTGAATGTTGCTGCTGCTCCCGTGCATGACTATGCTGTGGGGGATGAACTCCGAGGTATCAGAATCAATGGCCAGCCTCTTGCTGCAGAGGTTAATGCTAGAGCTACCCGGGCTCCGGTGCGTCATCTAGCTCCTATTGTCGACAGACAAGAGGACATGTTCACGATGCTGAGTGAAGATGATGGTGATGTTGTCAGAATTGAGGACAGAGATCGGAAGGTCGATGCCCTGGCTGAAAAAATTAGAGCAATGGAGTGCCAGAACTCTCTGGGGTTCGATGTCACTAACATGGGGCTGGTTGAAGGTCTGAGAATCCCCCACAAATTCAAAGCGCCCACCTTTGACAAGTACAACGGTACTTCTTGCCCTCGCACCCATGTGCAGGCCTATTATCGGAAGATCTCGGCATATACAGATGACGAGAAAATGTGGATGTATTTCTTCCAAGATAGCCTATCTGGGGCATCTCTGGATTGGTACATGGAATTGAAACGAGATTCTATCCGATGTTGGAGGGATCTGGGAGAAGCTTTTCTCAGACAATACAAGCACAACATGGATATGGCACCGAGTCGGACTTAGCTGCAGAGTCTGTGCCAGAAGAATAATGAGAGCTTCAAAGAGTACGACCAAAGGTGGCGTGAACTTGCTGCAAGAGTTCAACCCCCTATGCTGGAAAGGGAGTTGATTGATATGTTCATCGGCACACTGCAGGGAGTGTTCATGGACCGAATGGGAGTTGCCAATTTGGAAGCTTCTCTGATGTTGGAATTTGTGGTGAAAGAACCGAGAGTTTAATCAAGGTCGGGAAGATCAACGATGTGGGTTCCTCTTCATCCAAGAAACCTTTCTCTGGGGCACCTCGCCGTAGAGAGGGTGAGACTAACGCTGTTCAGCACCGCCGAGGGACGAATAGAAACCAGAATCAATATAGACAGGTTGCTGCAGTGACCATTCCTGCACCTCAACAACGTCAACCTCCGCAACAACCTAGACAGCAACAACAACAACAGCAACGTCCTTATCAGCCAAGGCAGAGGCTGCATCCTGATAGACGATTTGACCCATTGCCCATGACTTACGCTGAGCTATTGCCTGAGTTGCTCAGATTAGGTTTTGTGGAATTGAGAACCATGGCTCCGCCAACTGTTTTGCCACCTGGGTATGATGCAAATGTCCGGTGCGATTTCCATTCTGGAGCACCAAGGCATAATATTGAGAAGTGTCGGGCTTTCCAGCATAAAGTCCAGGATTTGATCGATGCTAAGACGATCAACTTCGCCCCTGTGCCCAATGTTGTGAACAACCCCATGCCCGCACATGGTGCTCATCGGGTGAATTGTGTTGAAGGGGTCGAATCTGAAGATCTGGTGGTCAGTGTCGAAGAGATTCAGACTTCATTACTGGGGGTTAAAGGTCGTCTCCTGAGTAGTGGTGTTCATCCGGGCTGTGGTGAAGACTGTGTGGGTTGTGCAGAGTCTGATAATGGTTGTGATTTGTTAAGGACTGGTGTTCAGAGATTGATTGATGAGGGTTGTGTGCAATTTGGTCGGGCTGACAATAGAGATCATGGGGCAGTGTCTACTGTCACAATCTTCTTCAAGTCGTCCGAAGGACGGGCGCCTACAACAAATGGTAATCCAGTTACCATATCTGCACCAGTTTCTGCCAACACTCCAACAACAATCGTTGCTCCAGTAAGAAGGGTCGTGAACAGTAATGTTGTGCCTTGGAAGTACGACAATGCCTATCGAAGCAACAGAAGGGCTGAGAACAGGGTCAAGCCTTCAAATCAAGCGCCCGTGACTATTAGTGTGCCTGTCAGTAAAGCTCCTGCGGTTGTGAGTCCAACTGTGGACAATGTGGGTGGACCAGGAGGCTTTACTCGTAGTGGTCGGCTGTTTGCGCCTCAACCATTGAGGGATGCCAATGCTGAGGCATCTGCCAGAGCTAAGGGCAAACAGGCCGCAGTTGATGAAGCGCCTGCTCAAACGAATGTGCCTGGTGGCTCGTTTGAGAAGGACGTGGAGGAGTTCATGCGCATAATCAAGAAGAGTGACTACAAGATCGTAGATCAGCTCAATCAAACTCCCTCCAAGATTTCTATCCTTTCCCTGCTGTTGTGCTCTGAGGCACATAGAGACGCCTTGTTGAAGATGTTAAATATGGCGTATGTACCTCAGGAGATTTCTGTCAATCAACTTGAGGGTGTAATTGCTAATGTAAGCACCAGACACGGTGTGGGGTTTACATATCTTGATTTGACGCCCGAGGGTCGGAATCACAACAAAGCCTTGCACATCACTATGGAGTGTAAGGGGGTTGTGCTGCTCATGTGTTGGTTGACACGGGTTCTTCGTTGAATGTGCTGCCTAAGCAGATCTTGAAGAAGATACCTATTGAAGGGGTTGTGCTGACGCCTAGTGATCTTATCGTTCGTGCTTTTGACGGATCCAAACGTTCTGTGTTTGGGGAAGTCACTTTGCCCATGAAGATAGGTCCCGAAGAGTTTGACATCGTCTTCTATGTCATGGACATCCAGCCTGCTTATAGTTGTCTTCTGGGACGTCCATGGATACATGCAGCGGGGGTAGTCTCGTCGACTCTCCATCAGAAGCTCAAGTACGTCTGGAACGGTCAGATCGTGACCGTGTGCGGTGAAGAGGATATTCTGGTGAGTCATCTGTCCTCGTTCAAATATGTCGAGGTGGATGGCGAGATCCACGAAAGTTTGTGCCAGGAGTTCGAGACGGTGGCTATTGAGAAAGTGGCGTGTGCTGAACAGAGGAAGCCAGGTGCTTCAATTACTTCTTACAAGCAGGCTAAGGAGGTGGTTGACTCTGGTAGAGCTGAAGGTTGGGGCAAGATGGTGGACTTGCCTGTCAAAGAAGATAAATTTGGCATCGGGTATGAGCCTCTCCGAGCAGAGCAGGGGGCAGCAGGTCCTAGTACCTTCACCAGCGCCTGGCTGATGAATCATGGTGATGTCTTTGCTACTGAGGGTGAAGATGTTGACAGTGATTGTGATCTCGACTGCTGGGTCCGCCCAAGTGCACCAGGGGAAGTGATCAACAACTGGACTGCAGAGGATATAGTCCAAGTTACTCTTCAGACAGAGTAATTTTCTTTTGTTTTTTTCATTCTGCACAAAACCCTACGTTCTGCCCAAGGCGTAACGGTTCATTGTAGGGCCTCATGTTTCAATTTTTATCATTAATAAAGGACGTTTTGCAAACAATTTTGTGATCCCTGTCTTTCTATTTTTGTTTTTCATTTTCAAAAAATAAAAATGGCAAGGTTTTTGTTTTTTTTGTGACTTTATTGAACTCTTTTTCTAAAATAAAGCATTAACATGCAGAAGTGATCTTATGGCATCCACTATGAACAAATCTGTTATGGCTCAGTATGATTTCGACAATCCCATCTACCAAGCTGAAGAGGAGAGTGAGGAAGACAGTGAACTCCCGAAAGAATTGGCTAGATTGTTGAAGCAGGAGGAAAGGGTCATCCAACCTCATCAGGAAGAGTTGGAGATTGTGAATCTTGGTACTGAGGACGCCAGAAGGGATATCAAGATTGGGGCTGCTTTGAAACCTGAGGTCAAGAGCAGGTTGATTGTGATGCTGAGAGAGTACATGGAGATATTCGCCTGGTCTTATCAAGATATGCCTGGGCTGAATACTGATATTGTGGTTCACAGACTACCTCTCAGAGATGATTGTCCTTCGGTCAAGCAGAAGCTTCGTAGAACGAGTCCTGATATGGCAGTGAAAATCAAGGAAGAGGTTCAGAAGCAGTTCGATGCGGGTTTCTTGTCAGTAACAACTTACCCACCGTGGGTAGCCAACATTGTTCCTGTGCCGAAGAAGGATGGCAAAGTCAGAATGTGTGTCGATTATCGGGATCTGAACAGGGCGAGTCCGAAAGATGATTTCCCATTACCTCACATCGATGTATTGGTGGATAATACAGCTCAATCCTCGGTATTCTCTTTCATGGACGGTTTCTCGGGCTATAATCAGATCAAGATGGCGCCAGAGGACATGGAAAAGACGACATTCATTACACCTTGGGGCACATTCTGCTATAAAGTGATGCCATTTGGGCTGAAGAATGCTGGTGCTACCTATCAGAGGGCAATGACGACTCTCTTTCATGACATGATGCACAAAGAGATCGAAGTGTACGTGGATGATATGATTGCGAAGTCGCAGACAGAAGAGGAGCACCTGGTAAATCTGCAGAAGTTGTTCGACAGATTGGTCAAGTTAAAACTGAGGCTGAATCCGAACAAGTGTACGTTTGGGGTGAGATCAGGGAAGCTGTTAGGCTTCATTGTCAGTGAAAAAAGGATTGAGGTTAACCCAGCTAAAGTCAAATCTATTCAGGAAATGCCTGAACCGAAAACAGAAAAGCAGGTTCGTGGGTTTTTAGGGAGATTGAACTACATTGCAAGGTTCGTATCTCACCTAACTGCCACGTGTGAACCGATATTCAAATTGCTTAGAAAGAATCAGGCAATCAAGTGGAATGATGATTGTCAGAATGCTTTTGACAAGATAAAAGAGTATTTACAGAAACCTTCAATCCTGATTCCTCAAGTTCCAGGGAGACCATTGATAATGTACCTATTACTGACCGAGAACTCGATGGGGTGTGTATTGGGACAGCATGACGAGTCTGGTCGAAAAGAGAATTCCATATACTACCTTAGCAAAAAGTTTACCGACTGTGAAATCAAATATTCACAGCTTGAGAAAACTTGCTGTGCTTTGGCCTGGGCTGCTCGCCGACTGATGCAGTATATGTTGAACCATACCACTTTGTTGATTTCTAAGATGGATCCAGTGAAATACATCTTTGAGAAGCCGGCTCTCACCGGACGTGTTGCTCGTTGGCAGATGATTTTAACTGAATATGATATCCAGTACACGTCGTAGAAGGCTATCAAAGGTAGTGTATTGTCAGATTATCTCGCCGAACAACCGATCGACGATTATCAGCCTATGATGTTTGAATTCCCTGATGTTGACATCATGTATCTTAAGATGAAAGATTGTGAAGAGCCGCTTGTCGAGGAAGGACCGGATCCTGATGACAAGTGTACATTGATGTTTGATGGGGCTATAAATGTGAATGGTAATGGTGTTGGTGCAGTGTTGATCAATCCTAAAGGTGCTCATATGCCTTTTTCTGCCAGATTGACGTTTGATGTCACCAACAACGAAGCTGAGTATGAGGCTTGTATCATGGGGATAGAAGAAGCCATTGATTTGAGGATTAGAACGCTTGACATCTTTGGAGATTCCGCTCTAGTGATCAATCAGGTCAACGGAGATTGGAATACGAACCATCCGCATTTGATTCCGTATAGAGATTATACCAGAAGGATACTGACGTTCTTCAAGAAGGTGAAGTTGTATCATGTCCTCCGGGATGAGAATCAAATGGCTAATGCTTTGGCTACATTATCCTCTATGATAAAAGTTCATTGGTGGAATCATGTGCCACATGTTGTAGTGAATCGACTCGAGAGGCCTGCGTATGTGTTTGCAGCCGAGTCTGTGGCGATTGATGAGAAGCCGTGGTATTATGACATCAAGAACTTCCTCAAGACTCGGGAGTATCCTGAAGGTGCGTCAAAGAATGACAAGAAAACCCTGAGAAGGCTGGCTGGAAGCTTTTATCTGAATCAGGATGATGTGCTGTACAAGAGGAACTTTGACATGGTCTTGCTCAGATGCGTGGATAGACACGAAGCAGACATGTTGATGCAGGAAGTGCACGAGGGTTCGTTTGGTACCCACGCAGGTGGTCATGCAATGTCAAAGAAACTGTTGAGAGCCGGTTACTACTGGATGACTATGGAATCCGATTGTTTCAAATACGCTCGGAAGTGCCATAAATGCCAGATTTATGCTGATAAGGTGCATGTACCACCAAGCCCATTGAATGTCATGAACTCGCCTTGGCCGTTCGCCATGTGGAGCATTGATATGATTGGGAAGATTGAGCCTACTGCTTCTAATGGACATCGCTTCATCTTGGTTGCGATTGACTACTTCACCAAATGGGTGGAAGCAGCTTCCTATGCTAATGTTACCAAACAAGTGGTTGCCCGGTTCATCAAGAAAGAAATCATCTGTCGTTATGGAGTTCCTGAGAGAATCATCACTGACAATGGTTCAAATCTCAACAACAAGATGATGAAAGAGCTTTGCAGAGATTTCAAGATTGAACATCACAATTCTTCTCCTTACAGACCAAAGATGAATGGTGCTGTAGAGGCGGCAAACAAGAATATCAAGAAGATTGTGCAGAAGATGGTCGTTACGTACAAGGATTGGCATGAGATGCTGCCTTTCGCTTTGCATGGGTATCGTACCTCTATGCGTACGTCGACCGGGGCAACCCCATACTCCCTTGTGTATGGTATGGAAGCAATCCTGCCTGTTGAAGTGGAGATCCCTTCTCTGAGGGTATTGATGGATGTTAAGCTGGACGAAGCCGAGTGGATTCGGACAAGGTTTAATGAGTTAAGCCTTATCGAAGAGAGACGGCTAGCAGCTGTGTGCCATGGGCAGTTATACCAGAGAAGGATGAAGCTAGCCTTTGATCAGAAAGTGCGTCCTCGGACATTTCAGACTGGCGATCTGGTTTTGAAGAGGATCCTTCCTCCCGGTACAGATAACAGGGGCAAGTGGACTCCTAATTACGAAGGTCCATATGTTGTGAAGAAGGTCTTCTCTGGTGGAGCCTTGATGCTTACAACTATGGATGGTGAAGATTTTCCGTCCCCTGTTAACTCAGATGTAGTCAAAAAATACTTCGCATAAATTGACCCGCTGGACAAAAAGAATAAAAGAGTCCAGGCAAAAAAGGGCATTCCGACGAACCAAAAAACAGAAAGAAAAGGTTCGGGCAAAAATTAGGGATAAAATGAAAAGAATTTGTACACCCGGTAAGTCGAAAACCCGCGAGGGCGACTTAGGCAAAAATGGGTATCCCGGTGGATTGAAAACCCGAAAGGGCAATCCAGCCAAAAGAGAGATTAATGAGAAGGCTACAATCTGAGTTATCTGTACTTCATCGCGCTTCGTCAGCTGCCATCGCAAAAGATGTGATCGGTCTAGTCAGTCTTCTCAGAAAGCAAGGAGTTGGGAGGAAAACTGATGATCTGTGAGTTATAACAGAATTGGGAAATAGTGGATGCCGTATTCACATTGCCATTAGGATAGTTTATTTTCCTTTTGTGCGCAATTACCTCTTTCTAGGAATTGCTTCCCCATGTACTCGCCTTTTCAGGCATATTTTTAATCAATAAAAGTCGTTATTCAGATAAATAGCTCTCTTGTTTTTATTTTTACCGTTTTGTTTGCAAAAACGTCCGAATTTTTGATAAACATTGCATATAATAAAACATGAAGGCTGACAATAACTTGTAGAATGATGAAACATTTGAAAATCATTTTGAATGTTGAGGACGCTTGAGCGTATTTTGTCCGTACCCCTGGGGCATTGTGTTTTGCTGTATTGTAGGTCGTCATCTGTGAGCATTTCCCCAGCAGGTCCTTCTCAGAGCAAGTTTGAGAGCCGTCAGAGCTGTGTTCCCCTGCAGAGGTGTCTGTGGGTGGTACCTCCTATCCTCAGCAGGTATGTGTTTGCAGATTTCCCCAGCTGAGATCCCCGCTGAATGCCTGGTAGATGTGGTCCCCCAGGGTTTCCCCAACGGAGTTTGTCATGAGGATGTTGTTCTCCAGCAGTCGGGTTTGTGGCGTTGTTATCCCCAGCGTGGTCGTGAGTGCTTCTTCCCCAGCATGATTATGGAAATTTATCCCCAACAGAGTTATTAATCTCCCCACCAGAGTTGTTCTCCTCAGCAGGAGGGTGCGGGTTTTTCCTCAGCAAGTTCCCCAAGTGGAGCGGGTTTCAATGAAATATTTCTCCAGCAGAGTGGCATCCCCAGCTGAGTTTATTCCAATTTGCGGATTGTGTGGGTCGTCCCTAGTGGAGTAACAGTTATTCCCCAAAGCAGATCTATTCTACCTAAGGTTTGGTGGAATCTTCCCCAGTGAAGTCGCTTTATCATCCCTGGTAAAGATGCCTTGTTACTCCCTGGCGAGTACTATCCCCGAAGAGTTGCCTGATTTACTTCTTCAGCGGAGTATCGTTTGCTTCCCGAGCAGAGTCCCCGAGTGGATTTGGATTGTGAAGGATGTTCCCCAGCGGAGTTTATCCTGTCCTGTCAATAGTGTTGTTTTCTCCAGCATGAGTGAGAAGTCGGTGCTTTCTCCGCAAAGCATTCCCCAATAAGAGTCTCCCCGCAGAGTATTCTTCAAACAGAGTCTCCCTGCAGAGTTGGAGTATCTGATCAGTTTGGATCCTTAGCCAGTGTTGCATTTTGCATGTAGTATTCATTGCATCCTCAAAAATGCGTAGCATTTCCATTCGAAATGGAGCATTACGCCATAGAAAAATTCAAACATATGCATTCATGTGTTCGAAACCTATCAGACAGTATCCCCGGCAGAGGCGGATTTTTGTTCAACCTGTACGGCACGTTTGCTACAGTTGCTCCTGATGAGATTCAGGATTAATCCCCACAGAGGTTTATTTCCTCATCCGTTGGTGAAAGGAAAGCATGTTTCTTTCCAGTGAGACCCCCAGCAAGTGTTCAGCCTTGCCCTGACATGTAGGTGTCAGTATCCTGTCAGCACCCACGTGTGTTGTTTCTTTGGTGTCAGTAAACACCATCTTTCGGTGATTTCCAGTCATGCGTAAGTGTCTGGTATTCTTTGGTGTCGGTAAACACCATCTTTCGGTGCTTTCCCAGTCATGCGTAAGTGTCTGGTCTTCTTTTGATGTCTGTAAACCTCATCTTTCGATGTTCGTAACGTCGTTTTCCTTCCCTAGTGAAGAAGAGTTACTCCTCTCCGATGGTGTCGATAAACGTCGAGTTTTTCCTATGCGTCTGTTGGCGTATGGTTGATATCTTTCCCCACAGGGTCGTCCCCAGAAGATTTCTCCTCTTCGTTGGTGTCGATAAACGTCGAGTTTTTCCTATGCGTCCGATGACGTCTAGTTGCTTATTCCCCACAGATCATTTGGTAATACCCGATGATTCCCCTCAGAGTTTCCTCCTCTCCGTTGGTGTCGATAAACGTCGAGTTTTTCCTAGTCGTCCTATGACGTCTAGTTGTACCCTTCCCCGTGTGGATTTACCTCTCCGTTGGTTTCGATAAACGTTGAGTTTTTCTCATTCGTCCGATGACGTTTGATTGTATACCCTATTCTCCAGTCATTCATTAATGTTTGGTTGATTTCCCAGCCAGAATCCCCAGTAGACGTCCTATTTGGTGTCCGGTTGTAGTCTCCCTTTCGTCCGATGACGTCTGGTCGAGTTTTCCTGGTCGTCCCAGTTGATCCTCCTTCTCCGTTGGTGTCGATAAACGTCGAGCGTCTCCCTTTCGTCCGATGACGTCTGGTCGAGCCTTCCCATTTATCCATTGATGTCTGGCTACCTCTCCGTTGGTCTTGGTAAATGTTGAGTTTTTCCCATGACGTCCGCAGACGTATGGTTGTACCCTTTCCTGGTCGTCCCCAGTAGAGTTGATTTACCTCTCCGTTGGTCTTGGTAAACGTTGAGTTTTTCCTAGTTGTCCGTTGGCATCTAGTTGAGATTTCTGTTCCCATTCATCGTGTGTCGATGTCTGGATATGTTGTACCTCTGAAGAGAAAGAAAACAGAAAAAATTCCCAGCAGTGTGCAAATTTCTACGGTTCTTGGTATTCAATCCCTGTTTACCCTGAAAGTCTGACAATCGTTGCTCTCATCCGTTCGGGTTCCCAGTTGATTGAATAGGGGCAGCTGTAGCACCTCAAATTTGCACCCTAGATTTTGTACATTCATTTCATGTTAGGTCATTAACATAACATAGTCCACTGCATAACATTGCATTGTCCATTTGCCCAAGTGCAAGCCCACTGACAAATTAGGTCAAACTGGTCAGGAGATCAGGTCAAACAAGCAAGCAAGTGCCATTTTCATTGGGAAAAAGCCCTAGAGTTGATTTATCAAGTTCATATGGTCTAAGGATCATTGTGAAGTGATTTGGCCAAAGATTGGATGATCAAAGCCCAACAGTCAAGCTGAATTTCTTCAGAAACCCTAGAAAGTCAAATGTGGTGAACTGTGCCTGATTTTATGGATTGGAAGGTGTGAGATGGTTTGAAAGGCCTCATTCATATCCATATAAGTCTCATTTGACATACCAAAGACCAAGGTTGAAGATTTGGAGGTCAGATCAAAAGTTTCCAAAAATGGCAGGTGACCTGTAATTTCAACTGCCCAAAATGGAAAGTTTTTCTCCTCAAAATTACTTCATCATACAAGCTTCAAATGGAATTTTGTCCAACATGAAAGTTGAAGATCTTGATATCACCATTCCAAAAAGTCCAAGAATTTGAAATTCCCATGTGTGGTTGGCAAGATATGGTCCAATCATTTTCAGAAAATGCCCAAATTCAAAGTGCCATAACTTTCACATGGAAAGGCCAAATTGGTTGATTTTTCTTTGAGCAAACCACATTTCATATGAACTTTCATGGTGCATAATCACATTTCATCAAAAACTCTCATAGCAAAATGGCATTTTTCAAGTGAATTCATTTGCATTTTTAGCATGAAATTGAGGACGTTGTGGGGAACATGGAAGTTAAGGGAGGTTGAGATTGGACACGTCATGGCAGGATTTATGGCGCCAACCACGGTGGAAGCCACAAGTACAAAATGCTGAAATTTTAGGGTTTTTTAGCTCTTTTTCGCTTCTTTTCTCGATCGGGGCTCCGATTAAAGTAAAAACCTGAAAACAAAGAAAAACATAGTAATAATACAACAAAATAACAATAAAACAACTAGAATGCATGTCAAATCGGAGTCGAAAATACGGTAAATTTCAGTGTTATCAGAAACCATCCGTCATCAGTTAGGATGAACATATCAAGGATGACTCGGTAAGGAAATGCTAGGAAGAAATATTCATTACCTGTTACTAGGTAAGAATAGCCTTGCTGGGGAAGACTGCGGAAAATAGGATTTACAACTACCAGTCACTGGGAAAAAAACCAAAGATGAGAGTATCCGTCATCGGTTAGGATGAACATATCAAGGTTAAACTCAACAGGGAAGAAAAACCGTCATCGGTTAGGATAAACATATCAAGGATAGACTTGCCTGGAAAATGTCAAGGAGGATACTCGTAATCGGTTAGGATGAACATATCAAGGATATACGAACTAAACAAAAAGGGTAGGAATTACATTTATCGAAATCTGGATAGAAAACCGTCGGAAAGAAAATCCGTCATCGGTTAGGATGAACATATCAAGGATTATCTCGGCGAGGGGACAAAGTAGGATTTACAACTATCGGTTACTAGGTAGAAGACCAAAGAAGAGAATATCTATCACTAGTTAAAGTGAACATATCAAGGATAGACTCCTGCGAGGGAAAGAAAGATATTCGTCACCGGTTACGATGAAAATATCAAGGATATACTTCCTGGGGTCTCCATTGAGGAGAAAAAGGGTACTTTTTCCGGGTATTGGGGAAGAAGTAACAAACTGAAAACTAAGAAGAATATTACCAGCTACTAGGTAATAGACACTTAGGGGACCAAAATATCTATCTAGGTAAGAGCTAGAAAGACACAATCAATCAAAACTCAACCCATTGAGGACATAACTCAAGGGGAATAATTCCATCTTGAAAATTTACGGGAGAGGAAATTGAAATAACAACCATCTGTAGCACCTCAAATTTGCACCCTACATTTTGTACATTCATTTCATGTTAGGTCATTAACATAACATAGTCCACTGCATAACATTGCATTGTCCATTTGCCCAAGTGCAAGCCCACTGACAAATTAGGTCAAACTGGTCAGGAGATCAGGTCAAACAAGCAAGCAAGTGCCATTTTCATTGGGACAAAGCCCTAGATTTGATTTATCAAGTTCATATGGTCTAAGGATCATTGTGAAGTGATTTGGCCAAAGATTGGATGATCAAAGCCCAACAGTCAACTATGGTCAACTGTGCCTGATTTTATGGATTGGAAGGTGTGAGATGGTTTGAAAGGCCTCATTCATGTCCATACAAGTCTCATTTGACATACCAAAGACCAAGGTTGAAGATTTGGAGGTCAGATCAAAAGTTTCCAAAAATGGCAGGTGACCTGTAATTTCAACTGCCCAAAATGGAAAGTTGTTCTCCTCAAAATTACTTCATCATACAAGCTTCAAATGGAATTTTGTCCAACATGAAAGTTGAATATCTTGATCTCACCATTCCAAAAAGTCCGAGAACTTGAAATTCCCATGTGTGGTTGGCAAGATATGGTCCAATCATTTTCAGAAAATGCCCAAATTCAAAGTGCCATAACTTTCACATGGAAAGGCCAAATTGGTTGATTTTTCTTTGAGAAAACCACATTTCATATGAACTTTCATGGTGCATAATCACATTTCATTAAAAACTCTCATAGCAAAATGACATTTTTCAAGTGAATTCATTTGCATTTTTAGCATGAAATGGTGATTTTCAAAAGTACAAGCCATATGCACATGGGACCTTTTCATACACATCCAAAATGACATTTATGACTTGCTTGAACCAAGTTTGGACTGATACATTGACTGATTTGGAAAAGGGCATTTTTGGCCAAAGGCATGAAAATGCATTTTATGCTAATCACTTCCATTTGCTTAATTAAGATTAACAAGTGGATTAGTGTGAGGTATAAGAGCCTAATTGTAACAGAAATGGATAATCACATTTCATTTTTTCAGATCCAAAACAAAAAATCTCCCAATTCTCTCATTTTCTCACCATTTCACATACACTAGTTTTCATCATTTTCACCAATAATTCATCAATACTCGTGGCTTTTCTTGGTTGAATCTTCATCTGCAGGTGTATTAGGAGTGCTGTTTGAAGCAATTGGAGGGAAAATCGTGCCAAATCACAACTGTTGAAGCAAGGACCAGTTCATGACAGCTGAAGAATTCTTCAACCTGGAGCATTGTTGAGCTACCACACGTGTTCCAATCATCTCCCTAGGCATTGTACTGCTGCTGTTTTCACCATTGGAGATCTGAAACGCGCGAAATCCATAGCTGCCATCATCGAAGGTTGGAATTCAATTATCACTATTCTCAAAATCATGATGTGGTTCTTATAGAGTGTAGATCGTAGAACACATTGCAAGTTATAGAATTAAAATCCATTAAGATTTGAGAGAGAAATCGTGAATTGAAGATTTGATGTAAAACCTATTTTGGATCGATCCGTTCTGTACAGTAGGAATTGGATGATTTCATGTGTATATTGTTAATGTACGTGCTTAGACGGTTCTATCCATGTATCATTTGTCAATTTTGGTTGAATTTTGTTCATGTGTGATTTCTGGAGATTGAATGGTGAAGAACACTCAAGAACATTCACCAGATGCTGTTTGATCTTGTTTCCTCGCTTCCAATTTCGAAAATGTGTTTACCACCGGAACTGGCCAATTGCAGCGTGCCACGCCATTTATTTGAACTCAGCGTTTTGACCGCGCTTGTCACTATTTACCAAAATGCCATGGCTTCACATTATTTCATTTAAATACTTAAATGTTTATTTCATTTTCACAATAAACTTCAAAAAATCACATCTAATTCATTTCTAATCCAAATTGAGTGGGAATTTTTTTGATGATCTCCAAATTGTCTCTAGTTTTTTTTAGGCATAGTAGTCAAAGTTGTGCCTGGAGAATTTTTGACTTTGCCTATTGATCTTGTTCATGTATACATTTTGTGTATGTTTCACCATTTTTAACATGAAATCTTGATACCTTAGCCAAAATGCATGAAATTTTATAGGCTTGTTCTTGACTCTTTTCTGGTGATTTTGATGTGTAGTTTGCTAATTTTGGATTTATGGTTTGCAAGATATGATGTGCCCAAGTTGAGTGTGACAATGTGTGTCACACTATGTTATGCTGTGTTCATGAATTTTGTTGCCATGCCTATGCTTTGCCAATTGCTCTAAAATTTTGTATGTGATATCTTGTATATGTATAGTTTTGCCATGATTTTTTGTAGGAATTTTTGAACCATTTCCTATTTGATTGGGATTTTTGCTTGCTGTTTAGTCATTTTAGGGTTTTGCTTGAGTGATTGCCTTACATGCTATGTGAAATGCTCATACCTTATCATATGAAGATGAAATTTGATGGAGTGATTCTTAACATGTTCAATGTCATTTTGGTTTTGGTCCCATTCATTTCTTATTTGTTGGATCTGTTTTACATTTGATTGAAGTTGACGCTTATTTTGCTACCATGTATGAGCTTGCTTGGATTTCTGTTGACTTTATGATTTTCATTGACCTACTTCCCTTTGTCCAAATGAGCTGAAATTTGGTATGCTTAACATGTTATGGATGCTGTGTGATCTTAATTTTTTTGAGAATTTATTGAACTGTTTTGATGTGAATTTGATTGTGCTCATTCTGTTTCGTCCTTTGAGGTTCCAATTTGCATGTCTTGTGCTATTTTGTTCATGAAATGATAATGATGAATGGTATGAACAGGAAACCAATTGGATTTGCTTCTTAATTGATTTATCTTAGTTTTGTTCATTTTTCACTCGCTGTTTTGGATTTTTCATTTCATTTTGGCCCTAGTCTTGGACTAGTGGTTTGTGATCTCACTTTTGAGTTATGTTTCAGGTTAATAGCACAAATGGCCTATGCTTGATGATGTGCTTCCATTGGAGTTGACTTGTGGCTTTTGTATAGCTAATTTTGGCTTTGTTTTACAGGGTTTGATATTTGAGTTTGAGCTTTAATGGCTTGCACTTTGGTGCATTGGCTTGTGTTTGTCTGTGTATAGCTAATTGTGAACCATTTGCTGTTTAATTCTGTGATTGGTATACTGATTGTATTTGATTGATTTCAGGTACATTAGTTGCTAATATTGCTTTGCTTTGCTTGATAAGCAATTTGCACTGAGGTATAACATTCTTGTCTCCATGTAGTTTGGAAGACCTGGCCTGTTACTTGGCCAGGCACCTGTCTGAAGTCCTCCTTAAGAGGCAATGTTTGTGCTTGTTTACTTTTTTCCCCAAGCAGGAAAAGTCCTTAATTAAGGCAATTGGCGGATAAAAGAGATAAGCAATCTATCTCCCGCTATTCTGTTGAGTCTTCCCTCTACTCACACCACTGTGTTGATGCATTGGGATACAAACCCAAGATCTTGTACAATGTACAGTTGTGTCAGAGTCTTGAGTGTATAAGGGTTCCTCCTTTCTGAACCCACGCTCCTTTGTCTTAAGCTCTCCCTGACCAGGGATAAGAGCTGTGAAGTCTTATCTTCACTCTCCTTTCATCTGCTTCACCTTAGCCCCTCAATGGCAAGGTTAAGAGCTAACACTACCCCTGTACAGATGACTTGCTCTTGCAGTCTTACCCTTTGATTGAGCCCCATTTGTGTGCATATAGTGTGTGCTACTTGTGAATGCTTGATTTACTGCTTGTGTTGAATAACATAGGCTTGCTTCCTGTGCAAGTTAGCTAGAAACCTTGACTTAGGGACAATCTTGCATGATAACATCTAGGTTCGAGTTAGTCTCCCTAGTTGTGTTTCCCTCTGTCATCTGGTTAGGCTAGTCCTGTGTCCCTCCGTAGGGGAACTACGTCGCCCTGATCCTCATACCAGATGAGGTACGTAGGCAGGAGATGAGCAGATCTCTCCGGGCGCCTGTGTCTTTGTTTTGTGTTCTTGTGTGCTTGGAAGCTGATGTAAGCCCAGTGATTGGCATTCAGGCTCCACGATTTCCTTTTTGTGTGTGTTTTGGGTTCGGATGCTGATGTAAGTCCAGTGATTGGCATTCAGGCTCCACGTTTGCCTTTGCCTGTGTTTGTTTGTGTGCGTGTTAGCCGAGCTACGGATGCTCTGATTCTCCTTCGTCCAAAGGAGATACGTATGCATAGGATGCGATATCCTAGCGAGCATGTGTCGTTTCCCCAGTCCGAACTACTTAGACTCTGATGTCTATGTTTGATAGACTAAGTAGGCCCAGGATGCGATATCCTGCCGAGTCAGTCTTGTTTGTCTCTTGTGTCTCTTTCAGCCGATGTTTGTGTGTGTGTAAGCAGTGTTTTAGCAACCATTTTCCTTCCTATTGTGCGTGGATCCCGTCGAGTACGACGGATGCGTAGGGGTGCTAATACCTTCCCTTCGCCTAACCGACTCCCGATCCCATTCTCTTTGGTCGCGAGACCATGCTTTTTCCAGGTTTACTCTGAGCGTTTCCTTTCCCTCTTTTGGGATAAATAACGCACGGTGGCGGCTCTGTTGTTCTTGTTTTCCCGCCAGTTTTTCGCGCAATGCGACACCATCCACGAGGAAACAATCTCAGCGGGGAAATAGAGAAAGGTTAAAGTGTTTATGCTTAAAGGGGATGACTCTCTACAATTGAAGGAGGACAGGCACTAGATTTGGTATGGGGATAAAGTACCGCCATAACAGAGAATGAGAATCTTAAACAAATCAAATATGAAGATGCAGGATATGCAAATTATGAAATTATATGAATGTATATGTATATATATGTATGGTGATTATGCTGACAAAACGATCATAAAGGCTATAGAGGTGTCACAAATAAATTGAACCACCGGTACAGTCCTCGGTCAATCCACAAAATATGGAGACAAATGCCGGAGAACAGAGAGATCAACATCCCAAGGGCTCAACCCTAGCTGAGGACGACAGAGATCTGCTGAGGAAGAGCAAAATCAACTTTGTGGGGGATTTTAGGTCAACACCATAAAAATGGGAGACAATCCTACAGAGAATAATCAGCAAAATCTACTCAGGAACCAAGAGGAAACTCTGACTGAGAGCAAGGATAAATGGCGATTGGTGGGGACACCAAAGCGATCTACTGGGGAAGATCGACCAACTCTGAAGATCAACCCTTCCGAGGAGATACGAACTTTGCTAGGGATGTATAAACTCCGTTGGGGAAGGTCAAAACTCTGTTAGGGACAAGGACACGCCACAGGGTATCTGAATCAACCAACTCAGTTGGGGATAAAGAAAGAAGCTCCACTGGGGATCAAACACATCCGTCGAGGAACCGAATCAACATAAACGTCTAAGGATACCAGAAGAGTTAACTTCTTGGGGAACCACGAATGTTTCACACTTAAGGACTTGCTATTTATTGAAATGTTGTTGATATTCCTTTTACTTGCTTTGGAAAAGTTCTTGCTTTCATATTTTAAAGAAAACTTGATTTTGACTTAAAAATTTAAACTTTAAAATGATCATAATAAAATTTAAAACTATTGGCTGAAATAAATAAGAGTAGATGCTGGAGATGCTGGAAGACGAGATGCACAAAGCCTCTTGATCTCTCTCTCGTATGCTGCTTCCATATCCGCTTTCTCCTTAGCAAGTCGATCATACTTCCTCTTCCAGAATTTGGAAGACTGAGGAGGAAGAGAAGTCCAGGTATCATTCAGATCATCAATCACCTGATGCTCGAGAAATTCGATCAGAGCGTCCATCTCCTTAAGCTGTTGAAGCAATTCTTCTCTTTCACGGATCCAGGCACGTGAAAGGTCTTCTTCTCTCAACTCCTCTACGCCTTGGTTAGGGGGGTTGAAGGCCCAGCCACATCCAACGGTGTAGGTCTCGGATAACCATACGACATAAGATACTCTAATGCTCTCTGCCTAACCCAAGAAGTATACGGCTCCAAAGCAATGCAGTTCTTCGGACCCAGCTCACTTCTACCCTTCTTGTGAATCTTGCGCCAAGCGCAGACTATCCTGGCTTTCAGGCCTTGGGGATCTTTACCCTCCTGAAAGAACACACCTTCTAACAGAATGTTATGGGGTTTATCCTTTAGGGGGAACCCAAGCTGACGACGTGCTAAGATAGGGTTGTAGCTGATCCCATCATACGTACCAAGAAGAGGCACATTAGGGAATTCACCATAATAATCAATGATCTGAACTGTATCATACACGCGATCATACCAAGAGATATCATCATTAGTGAGAGACATAAGTCTCGTAGACCACCATAGACATCCCTTGTTCTCCTTGAAAGCGACCGTCTGCGGTAAGTGAGAAATAAACCACTTATACAACAGAGGCAAACATCACACAATAACTCCTCCACCCTTTGCATTCCTCAGGTGCAAAGAGAAATAGGTACACCCAACAGAGTAGGAACGGGATTAAGAATAGAAAAGATCCTAATGGCGTTCACATCCACAAAGAAGAAAAGACGATCCATCGGAGTAATACACTCACCAGGAAAAGAGACTCTAACAGGACTCTCATGGGGATAAGAAAAAGAAAAGAATGCGTGAGCAGGACACGACTCTGAAGTAGGGGAAACTGATGCGGCGTGACCAGGACACGACTGAACTAGAGACCTCACTGGGGAGTAAAGAACCAAGCTGACTCAAACTATCCACTAAGGATACTTCGGATGAAAATCCGGACTCGGACTGGGGAAAAAGATTCACACAGAACCTCCCTGCCGGGGAAAACTGCATATATTGGGGAAAACGCCAATACAACAAAGGGTAAAATCACAACAGGAACTCCACTGTGGAATGTCTAACAAAGAGACTCTCCTGGAGAAAAAAACTGCAAGATGAGGTGTTACCAGTTACTGGGTAACAAGCTCAAAGAGACCTGTGATCTAAACACCGGTATAAGGGTGAAAGAACAACAAGCTCAGGAAGAATGAATATCTAAGACCGGTATAAGGGTGATAGATATCAATCTACCAAACATCTGAGAAAGACCTGAAAAAGGTACATCAACTCAGGAAAATCTGACTCCATAGGGGACCAAGGTCATAATAGGGAGCAGAAAGGAAGGAACACCAGGGATACCGGTTACTGGGTATATAATAGGTGACCGACCAAAGCGTGAATTGGTATATATGCCAAAACACTCATCATCCGAAAGGAGGGCTTGAAAAAGCAAATCGACTTACAGGATGGACATTCGACTCTGCAACGGGAAAACGAATCTTACTCAGCTAGGGAAAAAACCCAAAGAGCGCATGAGATATAATATCCATTACCGTCAGAACGTGGATAGTATACTCACATGAGATATATTATCTATTACCGTCAGAACTTAGATAGTATACTCGCATGGAAGAAACACCAGGGATACCGGTTACTAGGTATATAATAGGCGACCGACCGAAAAGAGAGACAATCGTTACCAAAACCAACAGGGTAAACGAAAGATAACTCACAAAGGATAAATTGCAAGCATCCGGCAATTATCCAAGAGACATATCACCGGTTACTGAGACATATGCTCAAAAAAGGAGAACAAAGAATATTCGATTCGGCAAAAGGAACACGAATCTTACTCGACTGGGGAAACACAAAAGGCTTCGACTGAAGAGTGCATGAGATATATTATCCATTACCGTCAGAACGTGGATAACATACTCGCACGGAAGATTATCCACAACCGGTTACTGGGTTAATAAAGGATAAATCAACCGAAAAGAAAGGCATCGGGATACCAAAACTAGGTATATAAAGATGACCGGTCAAAGGGAGCGACAATCATTACCAACAGAAGGGTAAATGAAAGAGAACTCACTGGGGATGCATTGATAAACATCAATGATCCGGGGAACAAATCACTGGCATAAGTTGAAAGGACCTGCTGAGGATAAAATTGCTAGCATCTGGAAACTATCCACAAGGAAAGATCTGCTGGGGATACAATTGCTAGCATACGGAAATTACCCAAAAGAGAGAGGAAATATCAACATCGAATACTGGATGAGGATAACCAAAAGAGTAACCATCATCGGTTAGGATGAACAACAAGGTTAACTCTGCAAAGGAGAGAAATTAGGATTTATAACTACTGAATACAGGGTAGAAGACCAGAAACTCTGGCCGAGGAAACAAGAGGTTTACCGCTACCGACTACTGGGTAGAAAACCAAAGATTCAGCTGAGGAGAAGGCGAAATAATTGCCGGTTACTGAGCAATTATCCATCCATCCCACTAGGAAACACAGACTCCGTTGGAGATAAAAACCACAACAATAGGATTTACGAATACCGAAAACTGGGTAGAAAACCACAAAATTCACCATAAATCAGAATAAACCACAAAGGTTACTTCTGCTAGGGGATAAAAGCAGGATTTATAACTACCGAATACTCGGTAGAAAACCAACAACTCTATTGAGGAATAAAAGGTATATAACCACAAATTCTGTCAAGAGCGAAAAGGGAACATAGGACTTACAACTACCGGTTACTAGGTAGAGGCCCAAATTCCGCTGGGGATAAAAAGAACTATTGCCGGTTACTGGGCAATTCATTCGTTTATTCCACAGGGAAGCACAAGAGACAGTTGAAAAAATTCCATTTCAGGATCAAACCAAAAAGGCAAACTGAACCAAGACTCGTCATAATGAGGATATAACTCAATAGGAAGATCCATCCCAATATATGTGTTGGGAGGAGACGGAAAAAACCGTCATCCACGAGGATATATCTCAGTGGGGAATTGCAGAAGGAAAGACAGACACTTTCTGCTTATAGGGCTGACTCTATATTGAGAGATTAAACACCCGACATCTGCTTGGGGAGATCTACTGGAGAGATCTACATCACCATTAGCAGGAGACAACAAACAAAAGATATATGGCAAAAAATGCAATATGAACATCTGAATGTTGAAAATATGCATGAATATGCGTAATTTATGTTTGATGAATGCTGACAAAACAAACATTTCTAACACAAACAGGTCCAGGAATAAAATGCCCGGTACTACACTTCCAGAGGAAAATCCAAAGAAATCCAACTGGAAAACCAATCTGCTGGAGATCTACATGCTAAAAAGCAAAGATCTACTGGAAAGCAAAACAGAAGATCAGAGATGTCAAAGAAATCACGAAATCTCTGAGTGATGGATCATCAAACAACCCAACTGGGGAACAGAAGTTCACAACAAGCAGCAACTGTCACAAAGACAAAACTGTTGAGGAAATGGAGAAATCCTGAGACTTCTGCAGGGGGATCCTCAGTATCAACTAGGAAACAAGAGTTCACTGCACAAGCAAGAACTGCTGAAGAGAATAGAACACACAAGTAGAATCTAGCTGCGCAAGCCACTCTACTGGGGATACTATCAGCTACTCCATTGGGGAACAACCCACTGAGGGAGGAAAGATCACACAAGTAGATCCTGCCACACAAGCCACTCTACTGGGGATCAAAAAAATCAGGAAATCACCAAGTCTATGAATGGTAAATCACCAACCAACCCAACTGGGGGACAGAAGTTCACAACAAGCAGAAATTGCCACAAAACCAACTCTGTTGAGGATACCAACTCTGTTGAGGATACTACAGGGAAATCATGAAACTTCTGCAGGGAAACATCACAGACACAATCCACCATACCACAAATCTACTGGGGGATTATCTGAGGAAGAGTAGGAGAACTGGGGATCAACCACCAAATGTTGAACCTTCCAAGAGGAAACACCAACCACTGAGGAGGAAGTAATCACTGCTCTGCTGAAGGGATAAGAGGTGGAAAACCTCAACAAGCACTCTGATGGGGAGATATAGCATAGATGAAGTATATCATATCAACGACTCCGCTTGGCGACTACACTGAGGAGAGTGACGGAGTACCGGGATATCAACCCACCAACTACCGAATCTTCCAAAAGGAAAGCACCAATGCTGGGGAGAGAAGATTGTTGGAGAGGACTGTGAAGTCTTCAATAAACACTCTACTTAGGGAACAACCTCAACAACAATCTGGAGAAAGAGAATACAACCATGCCAGGAATATGAACAAATGTCTTACCCTGTTGGAAATCATGCCACCCTTGGGAGAGCACTGAGAAATTCTTAAGTATCCTTTCATCATTGTGAATATTCACTTTGTTTAAAACAATATTTGAAAATTTTTATTTGTTTAAAACAATGACATTTTATCAATTAAAACATGCAAAACATTTGTTGAATTGAAACAAATAAGAGTGCAAGTAATTGGATAAAAGCTCAAATTGATTTGATGGAATGGTAGCCTACAAATGGCAAGACTCCATAAATCTGTACAAATTTGAAATCGGTGATATATATTGGAAGAGGGCTACATTGAACATAATGAGCATTTCTCTACCAATTTGAATCTGATGTATTCAAAGCTTCAGTTGACGACGAATGAAGAATCTCTAACGAACAGACAGATGTGGAACAGAAAGTCTTGTCAGGGTGCAGTTACTTGCCAAATCCCTAATTTTTGCCTAGATTGCCCCAGGGTGAGGTACTCAATCTAGCGGGATGCAAATATTTTTTTTTATGTCTCTAACTTTTGCCTGGATCGCCCTTTCGGGTTTTCCACCGAGACGCTCATTTTTGCCTAAGCCGCCCTTTCGGGTTTTCAACTTAGCGAGCTATTCTATTTTTCTTTTTAGGCAAAGTATTTCTTGACTGCATCTGAATTCACAGGACGAGTGAAATCCTCCCCAGCCATTGTTGTAAGCATCAAAGCATCGCCTGAAAAGGCTCTCTTGACAACATATGGACCTTCATAGTTTGGAGTCCACTTCCTCTGGAATCGGGCGCAAAAGACAAGACTTTCTTGAGCACGAGGTCACCTTCTCGGAACACACGAGGCTTGACCTTCTTATCGAATGCTTTCTTCAATCTCTGCTGATATAACTGACCATGACACATGGCAGTCAATCGCTTCTCTTCTATCAAATTCAACTGGTCGTAATGACTCTGAATCCATTCAGCATCAGTCAACTTAGCTTCCATCAAGACTCTCATTGATGGGATCTCCACCTCTACTGGGAGAACAGCCTCCATGCCGTAAACAAGAGAGAAAGGGGTTGCCCCTGTTGAAGTGCGGACAGATGTACGATATCCATGCAAAGCAAATGGCAGCATCTCATGCCAATCTTTGTACGTTACTGTCATCTTCTGGATAATCTTCTTGATATTCTTGTTAGCCGCTTCAACAGCCCCATTCATCTTGGGTCTGTAGGGAGAAGAATTATGGTGTGCAATCTTGAATTCAGCGCACAACTCATCCATCATCTTGTTATTCAAATTAGATCCATTATCAGTAATGATCTTATCAGGCACACCATAACGGCATATCAGCTGATTCTTGATAAACTTCACGACCACCTGCCTGGTCACATTCGCATACGAAGCGGCTTCAACCCATTTGGTGAAGTAATCAATCGCTATGAGAATAAACCTATGTCCATTGGACGCTTTCGGTTCAATCATGCCGATCATGTCGATTCCCCACATAGAGAAAGGCCATGGTGATGAAATCACATTCAGAAGTGTCAGAGGAATATGAATCTTATCCGCATAAATCTAACACTTGTGGCATTTCTTCACATATTTGCAGCAGTCAGACTCAATTGTTAGCCAATAGTAGCCTGCTCTCAACATCTACCTAGCCATGGCATGTCCATTGCAATGAGTATCAAATGAACCCTCATGGACCTCAGTCATCAACAGGTCTGCTTCGTGTCTATCCAAGCATCTGAGCAAAACCATGTCAAAATTTCTCTTGTACAACACTTCACCAATGAGGTAGAAACTACCAGACAACCTTCTTAAAGTTTTCCTATCTTTTACAGATGCCCCAGGTGGGTAGATCTGGTTCTGAAGGAAATTCTTGATATCAAAATACCAAGGCTTATCATCATTGACTTCTTCAACCGCAAACACGTGAGCTGGTCTATCCAAGCGCATCACGGTAATATTGGGAACTTCATTCCAATACTTGACTATAATCATCGAAGCAAGCGTAGCAAGCGCATCTGCCATCCGAGTATCCTCTCGAGGAATATGATGAAAGTCAACTTCAGTAAAGAACGTTGAAACCTCCTCGCATAATCTCTATACGGAATGAGACCAGGCTGATTCGTCTCCCACTCACCCTTGATCTGATTGACAACCAAGGCCGAATCACCATACACATCAAGATGCTTGATTCTCAGATCAATACACTCTTCCAATCCCATAATACAGGCTTCGTACTCCGCCATGTTATTCATGCATTTGAAAGTTAGCCTTGCTGTAAATGGAATATGTGCGCCATGAGGAGTAATGATTACTGCCCCAATTCCATTTCCATATTGATTTGCAGCGCCATCAAACACCATCGTCCATCTAGAACCAGGTTCCGGACCTTCATCAAGTGTAGGCTCATCACAATCTTTCATTTTCAAATACAGGATCTCCTTATCTGGGAAGTCATACTGAACAGACTGATGATCTTCAATCGGCTGGTGTGCTAAATGGTCAGCCAAGATACTACCTTTGATAGCTTTCTGAGCTCGATATTCAATATCAAACTCAGATAACAACATCTTCCAACGGGCAATCCTCCCAGTTAAAGCAGGCTTCTCGAAGATATACTTGATTGGATCCATTCTGGATATCAACCAAGTTGTATGATTTATCATGTACTGGTGTAAACGCTTAGCAGCCCAAGCCAAAGCACAACACGTCTTCTCAAGCATAGAGTATCGAGACTCACAATCAGTAAACTTCTTACTGAGGTAGTAGATAGCAAATTCCTTCTTCCCTGATCCATCTTGCTGACCCAGGACACAACCCATGGAGTCTTCAATAACAGTCAGATACATGATCAGAGGTCTTCCTTCTACAGGCGGAGACAAGATCGGAGGTTCAGACAGATATTCTTTGATACTGTCGAAAGCTTTCTGGCAATCCTCGGTCTAATCCAGAGACTGATCTTTTCGGAGGAGCTTGAATATCGACGCACATGTGGCAGTCATGTGGGATATAAATCTGGAAATATAATTCAAGCGGCCAAGAAAACCTCGAACTTGCTTCTTAGTTTTGGGTGCAGGCATCTCTTGTATTGCTTTGACCTCTGCAGGATCAACCTCAATACCTCTCTCGCTGACTATAAAACCCAATAACTTGCCGGAACGGACTCCAAATGTACATTTGTTCGGATTCAGACGAAGCTTGTACTTCCTCAAACGCTGAAAATGCTTCAACAAATGCTCAACATGTTCCACCTCCCTTCGGGACTTAGCAATCATATCATCAACATAGACCTCTATCTCCTTGTGCATCATATCATGAAACAAGGTAGTCATAGCTCTTTGATACGTGGCTCCGGCGTTCTTCAGACCGAAGGGCATCATTCGATAACAGAATGTTCCCCAAGGTGTGATGAATGTTGTCTTCTCCATATCCTCGGGTGCCATCTTGATTTGATTATATCCGGAAAATCCGTCCATAAAGGAAAAGACTTTGAATTTAGCTGTATTGTCTACCAACATATCAATGTGTGGTAGAGGGAAATCATCTTTCGGACTAGCCTTATTCAAATCTCTGTAATCAACACACATACGGACTTTTCCATCCTTCTTAGGCACATGCACGATATTGGCCACCCATTGAGGATATGTAGAAGTCACCAGAAACCCCGCATCAATTTGCTTCTGAACTTCCTCTTTGATCTTTACTGCCATATCTAGATGAGTTCTTCCGAGCTTCTGCTTCACAGGCACGCACTCAGGTTTCAAAGGCGGGAAATGTTGCACAATATCTGTATCTAGACCTGGCATGTCTTCATACGACCAAGCGAAGATATCGGAATATTCTCGTAGCAAACTGATCAACCCCTTCTTGACAGACTCTTCAAGGAGTGCCCCAATCTTCACCATACGAACACAATCTTCAGACCCCAAGTTGACTGTTTCCAGATCCTCAAGATGCGGCAGAATGATCTTCTTCTCGTGCTCAAGGAGACGGGTAATCTCGTCAGGAATCCCTTCAACATCATCTTCCTCTGCCTCGAATACAGGGAATTCAAAATTGGGAGATGGCGTTGGATCATTATGTTTAATGGGTTTAAGAATCAACCTGCATAATGATTTTGGATAATAAAAAACTTTAGAATTTAAACAAGCAAATCATTATGCAGATGAAAAAAGATTGCTTTTATTCTTGTTTTTATGGTGTTTTGTGATCACCGATTTCATGCAAAAGCAAAAAGTGAAAACAAATGGAAAAAACAAATGTTTAACAATGCATTAATTGAAAGAAATATCATTATATATATGATGCCAACAATGTCATCACTTCTCCTTTTGGCATGGGAGAAGGGTTTTTGAACAAAGTGAACATATTACGCTGACTTATGAATGACCGTAGGAACATCCACAGCGACCCAATTGTGGCAGATCCCGCCAGGGATAACAAAGTTGCTCCAATCCTCTGCCTCCTCTTCCAAGATAGCAGCAGCTTCTTCAGCTTGATAAGCATGGATGAAACCTCCACTCTTGAACAACCCTTGCTCATTAAAGACCCCAGAAGAATAGCCAATGCCAGCCCAGAATTTATTATCTTCAAGCTCAATCATCTTCCCTAAACCAGCAACTGCACCATATTCAATGGCCAGTTTCACCCTCAGCATCAATGTATGAGAAAGAAGATAGATGGCTAACCAGGAGAGCCTTTTCTCCCCCTACCACAACCAGTTTCTTATTCTTAACGAATTTCAGCTTCTGGTGTAGGGTGGATGTCACGGCGCCAGCCTCGTGAATCCATGGTCTACCAAGGAGACAACTATAAGATGGGTGGGTATCCATAACCTGAAAGGTGATTTGGAAATCACTTGGTCCAATTTTGATTGGGAGATTGACTTCTCCAATCACGGTCTTACGCGACCCATCGAAAGCTTTCACAACAACACCACTCTGCCTCATGGGAGGCCCCTGATATGACAATCTCGAAAGAGTGGTCTTCGGCAATACATTTAGAGATGACCCAGTGTCCACCAACACGTTGGACATGGCGTCATTCTTGCAATTCATGAAAATATGTAAAGCCATGTTGTAGTCTCTTCCCTCCTCAGGGAGATCAGCGTCACAGAAACTCAAAGTGTTGCAAGCAGTGATGTTTGCAACAATACTGTCAAACTGTTCTATGGTGACGTCATGATCAACATAAGCCACGTCCAATACTTTCTGTAGAGCCTCCCTATGGGGTTCTGAATTCAGAAGCAAAGATAGTACGGAGATTTTGGACGGCATTTGTAGAAGCTGGTCTACAACGTTGTACTCACTCTTCTTGATGAGCCTCAGCATCTCATCACAGTCTTCATTCAAAGTGCCACTAGGGCCAACAGAAGAAGTAGGAGTCTTTTGTACAGAGGAGGGTTTGGCAACAGGTGCCGGATTCGGAACATTCACTGCAGTCCCAACCGGACGCTCAGCGGAATCAGAAACAACACGAGTCTTCGGGGGTGCAGAAAACATATGACCACTACGGGTCAACCCGCTCACATCAGCAATACATACCACAGAGGTTGAAGGCAACGACACTTCTTTCCCATCTTCCACAACAACTGGATTATAGCGGAAGGGAATAGCTTTGTCTGACGCATAAGGCACAGGGCCTGCAGGCTTAATCACCAAAGAAGGAGAGGCTTTCGGCTTGCTACCATCATAACGGATGACAACAGGCTCAGGAATTTTGAACACAGGAGAAATCACATTTACTTCTGGTTCATCTTCATCAACATTTCTGTTTTGAAGAATCTCAATAGTCCCCTCATCCAACAGCTCTTGCAGCTCTCTACGCACTTGGCGACAACCCAAGCGATTGACAGAACAGATACGACATTTGTCATGGTCATGCTCCATATAACTGTACTCACACAGTAGACGATGCAACTCAACCAATGACTGTCGAATATGGCTTACATATTTGACTTTATATTTGCCAGGGCAACCCTGGACCATGTTAACCGACTTCCCATGCTCGGGCAATGGGTTCTTCGTAACATTGGGGCCTGAGTCCTCAAAGCTCAGAATGCCGCATCTCATAAGGTCTTGTACCTTAGTCTTCAACGGATAGCAGTTTTCTATATTGTGACCGGGAGCACCGGAATGATAAACACAATGCTGGTCGGGCTTGTACCACCACTGCGGGTTAGCAGGTACAACCGGAGGATCTCTCGGGGTAATCAGTTTCCGCTCTATTAACGAGGGATATAGTTCAGCGTATGACATAGGAATTGGATCAAAAGTGATCTTCTTCCTCTCATAATTCAAATTAGCATGATTACTGTTTCCACGAGGCTGGTAAGCCTGTTGCTATGGGCGATGTTACTGTTGATACTGAGGTTGTTGCTGATTATGCTGATTGTTGTCTCTGAAGACAGGTGCTATGTGAGCCACCTGATGCTGATTGCTGGCATGACGCACAGGCTTCCTCTTAGCAGAGGGTCTTCTGTGTTTAGCATGGGATTGCACAGCATGTGCCTCCCCATCTTTCTTCTTAGCAAACGCCACATATCGCTTGCTAGAAGAGCCTTCATCTTTAGTCAAATGTCCTTCCCAGACCCCTTCCTCCAATCGCATCCCCATGTTCACCATCTCAGTGAAATCAGAGGGAGCACTAGCGACCATCCCCTCATAATAAAATGAACTAAGAGTCTTCAAAAAGATCTTAGTCATCTCCT
Source organism: Lathyrus oleraceus (assembly GCF_024323335.1). Lineage (NCBI taxonomy): Eukaryota > Viridiplantae > Streptophyta > Magnoliopsida > Fabales > Fabaceae > Lathyrus > Lathyrus oleraceus. The sequence goes on along the minus strand of NC_066580.1, from coordinate 85,622,593 downwards.
TCTCTTCCAGCGGAGGAGTAATCTGAGCTGCCAGCTCTCGCCACCTCTAGGCATATTCCTTAAACGTCTCTTTGTCCTTCTGGGACATAGCTCTGAGTTGATCACGGTCAGGAGCCATATCCACATTGTATTTATATTGCTTGACGAAGGCTTCGCCAAGATCATTGAAGGAACGGATGTTTGCGCTATCAAGGCTCATATACCAACGAAGAGCCGCACCAGACAAACTATCCTGAAAATAATGAATCAGCAGTTGATCATTATCAGTCTGAGTAGACATTTTCCTGGCATACATAACCAGGTGGCTGAGAGGGCAGGTGTTCCCCTTATACTTCTCAAAGTCAGGGATTTTGAACTTGACGGGTATCTTAACACCGGGAACCAAACATAGTTCAGCAGCAGACTTGCTGAACAAATCTTTCCCTCGGAGGGTCTTCAATTCCTTGCGGAGTTCAAGAAATTGGTCGTTCATAGCTTCCATCTTCTCATTGACATCTGGGCCCTCAGACGGCTCAGAATGATAGATGGTGTCGTCTACCCTAGGAGTGGTATACACGACGGGAGGAGGCATTGCAAGGATCGGGCTAGATGCCGGCATGGAAGCAAATGTAGGAGCTGGAATATCTGGCATAAAACCTAGAGGCATACCCCACGGAAACCCGACTGGCATGGCTGGCATGAAATGGGCATTGGCAGCTAGCACAGTTGACGCAACTACTTCTGATATAACAGTCCTCTGGGGAGGAGTTGCAGGAGGTGGAGAAGGTTGATTCTGGGCAGCTAGGAACTGCTCCATCAGAGGGCTCAGTCTGGCGACCTCTTCCTTCAGCTCACAGTTCTCTTGTTCCAATTGATCCATCACTCTTGTAGAATTAGCTCGGATGTAGTACCGATGAGTCAGCTTGTCTTCAAAATAAATGAAGAGCACAAAGTTAGGCCACATATAAGAAGACCAGAACAACACCTGCTTATGCAAAATGATGCATGCAATGCTCGTGCATATGCTCTGTTTTTATTTCAAGGAACTTTTAGGGTATTATTCGCAATTTTTGAATATTAAGCATTTTAATCGCATATGGAAAATATCTCATCAAATATATTCGAGACAAAGAAGTACAGCATTGTCAATTATTACAAGAGAGAAGGAAAATAAACATCCTATGGATCCCTAGAAGCTCGAGATGTTGGAAGACGAGATGCACAAAGCCTCTTGATCTCTCTCTCGTATGCTTCTTCCATATAAGCTTTCTCCTTAGCAAGTCGATCATACTTCCTCTTCCAGAATTTGGAAGACTAAGGAAGCATAGAAGTCCAGGTATCATTCGGATCATCTATCACCTGATGCTCGAGAAATTCGATCAGAGCGTCCTTCTCCTTAAGCTATTGAAGCAATTCTTCTCTTTCACGGATCCAGGCACGTGAAAGGTCTTCTTCTCTCAACTCCTCTACGCCTTGGTTAGGGGTGGGGGGGGGGGTTGAAGGCCCAGCCACATCCAACGGTGTAGGTCTCGGATAATCATACGGCATAAGATACTTTGATGCTCTCTGCCTAACCCAAGAAGTATACGGCTCCAAAGCAATGCAGTTCTTTGGACCCAACTCACTTCTACCCTTCTTGTGAATCTTGCTCCAAGCGCGGACTATCCTGGATTTCAGGCCTTGGGGATCTTTACCCTCCTGAAAGAACACACCTTCTAAAAGAATGTTATGGGGTTTATTCTTTTGGGGGAACCCAAGCTGACGACGTGCTAAGATAGGCACATTAGGGAATTCACCACAATAATCAATGATCTGAACTGTATCATACACACGATCATACCAAGAGATATCATCATTAGTGAGAGACATAAGTCTTATAGACCACCATAGACATCCCTTGTTCTCCTTGAAAGCGATTGTCTGTGGTAAGTGAGAAATAAACCACTTATACAACAGAGGCAAACAACACACAATAACTCCTCCACCCTTTGCATTCCTCAGGTGCAAAGAGAAATAGGTATCACCCAACAGAGTAGGAACGGGATTAAGAACAGAAAAGATCCTAATGGCGTTCACATCCACGAATTTGTCGATGTTGGGGAACAATACCAATCCATAGATAAGCAGCACAAATAAAGCCTCAAAGGCATCCTCACTCATGGCCTTCCCATAAACGGTAGCTTGAGCGATGAGGAAATCGGAAGGAAGACCCTGAATTCCACCTTTGGTAGTCATATGCGCTTCAATCAGGGATTCATCTATGTGCAACAAGTCTGCAATCTCTCGAGAAGTCGGAATACTCTCTAAGCCACTGAACGACACCTGATCCAGAATAGGAATACCCACAAGATGAGCATACTCCTCAAGCGTAGGAAACAACTGAAAGTCCGGAAAAGAGAAGCAGTGATACAGAGGATCATAGAACTGCACAAGAGTACCCATCAACCCTTCATCAACCTGAGTAGTCAACAGAGGCGGAAGCTTCCCATAATGAGCTTTGAAACCCAAGGGATCTAATACATAGGATGTTAGATTCCTTAACTCTTTCAGATCGGGCTGTCGGAAGCTGTACTTCTTTGTATGCCTTTTTTGTCTTTCCATGTCTTCAAATTTTGCAAATAAACCCTTTAAGTTCCTTGAAAAGTTTCTCATTTTTATGATGATATGAATGCAGATGAATGCATGAATGTATGAATGCAACAATCACACTCAAGGATCAAGCAAAACACACCAGACAAAGGTCATGGGAAAGCTCATAGCATCCTTAATATCAATCATCCATTTTGGTGGATTATGGTTTTCACCTTATCGACACCCAAGTTCCATTGATATTAACGATACATGAACCGGCTCGATCATCCTTAATATCAATCATCCATTTTGGTGGATTATGGTTTTCACCTTATCAACACCCAAGTTCCATTGATATTAAGGATGTCTGAACGACTCAACCATGAATCACGGGTTTGTTGAGAGTCACGAGCATGGAGTCTCGGTTAAGAACCACCCAAAGGGAGTGTACTAGGGTTTAAACCTGCCGAACATGTTCTACCAGAGGTTCCCATAGTCATCATCCCATCTTTCGAATATTATCGGAGGAACGAATACTTGTATTCCAAAAATATTCTCAAGAGAGACTCGTATGAGTGTAGTATCGCGTAACAATCGCATCAGACATACATCTGAACGACTTCCGCACTACGTCCTAAAAATAGGCCAAGATGGGCTTGGTAAACTAAGGTCCTTGGCTTCTAAGGCGCATGTTAAAAGAATAATGCCTAACCACAAATAACTTGTGTGACATTATTAATCCAACATGACCTCCACCAAGTGAATGGACTCGCAAGTCAACTTGCTAAGGAATACTCCACACAAGTCGACAAGACTATGCCATTCTCCTATCCTAAGGTGCACTCGAGTTCGGGTATAGAACTCATCTCACAGAGATCACCAAGCAAACAGCAATTGTATATCAAGCAATTCAAGCATTACAATCAATACAGTAATCCCAAATTGTACAAAAATATGTCTTATAACAAATAAACAATATCATACAACAAGGGTGAAAAGTAGGCAAAACCACCAAGGAGAGTGTCCCCAGCAGAGTCGCCACTTTTTTGTAACGGTGTATTCGTCACTTTATGATTTATTGATTAAATCAAAAGCAAAGCATACAAAAAATCGAGTCGCCACCGCACTTTTATTTATCCAAAGGAATGGCTAAAAAGCGAACAAAAGCCTAAGAAGTTTTAAACATAGAAAACTAATGAAAAGATCAGAGATCTGGGTAAGGGGTTAATTACGCAATGGGAAGGTGTTAGGCACCCAAAACGTCCTAGGTACTCCTAGGGAACCTCTTTTCACAACTTGTTGTAAGAAATGTTATTTGTTTATGAAATATTTATTGTGCAAACATGATTGAAGCGATGAGAAAAGAATATACAAGTTACTATTTTTGTGTTTGAACGGATGAACCTGTTGCCTACGTACCTTTCCATGGAAGGTAAGGATCAAAACACCGTAGTTCGGCTAAAAGATTTCCAAAACAAAAATGGGTGAATTCATTTTAAAACAAAAGCCCTAAGGTCTTTCGTTATCCATGGGAGAAAACTCAACCTATACAACCACAAGTCCACCATTTGAGAAAAGATTCAACTCGCTAGTGAGGGACCATGCCCTATAATAAGCAAGGAAGTCTTACAATTCAATCACTAAGGATAAAAGGTGAGATTAACATCAACCAACTAGGATAAATCAAACCTATGGCTAATGTATGAAAACTTATCAAGAAAGTGGACTTGAGCCACAAAACAATTGAATGAGTGAAATTAACTGATTATCAGTACTTACAAAATATGGTCAAAGTATGATTAGAACTCAATTCAAAAGAAGTATTATAAAAATGAGGTTTGAAAATCAAAGGCTTAAGGCCTAGGTTTCTAGTTTGAAAACAAATGAAGATGTTTGCACAATATTTTTCAGGTTTTGAGTCAACATGCAAATGGAGGTTTAAAGAAACAAAAGGTGGGAGGGTGAGGAAGTAAAACTTCTTAGATGTTCACCTCTTGAGATCATATGTAGATGATTCAAGTGATTCCTTTGGAAAAGGCAACACAAAGTATATAACAGGTAAACAATGTATCAGGCAAAGCCAACAAAGACGGATACCGGATGCCAATCACTGGACTTACGCCAATCTCACAAAACAAAGAAACAAGGATACCAGAGGCCAATCAATGGACTTATACTAGTCTCACAAAGCAAAGAAACAAGGATACCAGATGCCAATCAATGGACTTATACTAGTCTCACAAAGCAAAGAAACAAGGATACCAGGTGCCAATCTATGGACTTATACTAGTCTCACAAAGCAAAGAAACAAGGATACCAGATGCCAATCAATGGACTTATACTAGTCTCAGAAAGCAAAGAAACAAGGATACTAGATGCCAATCTATGGACTTATACTAGTCTCTAGGGAATGATCATAGGAAACAACTGCCAATAAATGGACTTACCATTGACTCCTCACATAAATAGACAAATGCAATAAGCAACAGGAAACAAGTTGCCAATAAATGGTCTTACACTCGACTCCTCAATGGACAAAACAAAATGTCACAAAGTAATGAACAATGATTATGAAATGATATACAAGTAATGATGATAAATGCACAAAGGCACACATAAGCAAATATGCACAAATGAATCAAGTAAGCAAACAAACAAGTCAATTAGCACATACTATACACAATCAATTAGGCTCAAGCAAGGTTAGGCTTTACAGCCAACTGGAATGGGGTATTTTTTTCTCTTAACCCTAACATTGAGAGTTAGGGTGAAGCAGATAAAATGGAGATGAGGGGTGTGCCTCATAGCTCTTATCCCTGGTCAGGGAGAGCTTTGACCAGTGGAAAGTGTGGGAGTTCAAAAAGTAGGAACTCTTCTCCACAAGTGATTGACTCTATAAGATCTTGGGTTCTTATTCACAATGCATCAACACATGGTGTGAGCAAGGTGAATGACACACTGATTAGCAGGAGATGGATTACACATCTCTTTTATCTGCCCATTGCCTCATAAGAGGACTTTTCCTGCTTGGCACAAAATTAAACACACAAAGACATGGCCTCTTAAGGAGGGCTTCAGACAGGTGCCTACCAATAACAGTAGGTCTTCCAGACTACATAAAGAAGAGGGATTATACCTAAGTGATTAAGCAACCAAGCAAAGCAAAGTTCAAAATGAACTTAAAGCAACTTAGGTACCTGTGGAAACAACTAAACAGATCAGTACAATACTCAGACAAACAGACAACGGTCAATAAGCAACAGACGATCCCAATGTAATAAAATGTGTAAGCCATAAGGCAAACTCAAATGAGTTACCCTCAACCTACAAAACACACAAGTGTTAGCAATCAAAAGCCAATGTCAATATTCACATGATGAAGCATCATCAACTATGGAACTTGGATGCTTAAACCTGAAATCAAAGCTCACATGTAAGCAACAAACCACTAGGTCAAAGCCTAGGGTCAAAGATGGAGAAAAAATTTAAAACAGGAGCTGAAATTTAACACAAAGCAACTTCAAACACATATTGACATATCCTAAAAAGGCTCACATCAAAATCAATCATCAAATGCATTTCATGATCAAAAGAAACCAAAGGCAATTTCAAAGCTCATATGTGATCATCATGAATGAAAAATTCAAATCAAAACAGAAATGATTCAAATAATTCTGGAAAAAATCATGCACATTCAAGACATCTAACATGATCAATATACAAAAATCAGAAGCATTGGAGATCATTTAGCATAGAAATCACATGGCACAAGTTGGATAAGCAAAGGTGGGACATAAATTATCACACCAAGTTAGCACATGCATAAAACAGAAATGATGCATAGGAAAAATACCAAACTAAGACCAAAATGTCCAGCAATGTGTCTAGATTCATCATGCAAAATTTCACATTCATTGGATAAGAAACAAGCATTTCACAATGAGATAAGCAAGGCAAGGTCACAAATGGATACATGCTCAATCAAACTAGCACCAAATAAAATCCAGCCAAGCACAATTTGCAAATTTATACTCATAAAAAACTAGACAACATGAGGAGCATATAGCAAAAAATTGGGATCAAAATGATGCAATTTTCAAATAGTTATCATTTTTCTAAGTTGAGGAAAAAATAAAAAGTGAAAAATGACATAGCATTGGAAAATAGGAGGCAAAGTAAGAAAATGATGCAACATTTGAAATAATTCCCTCGCTGGGAATCGAATCAGGTATGGATTCAAATGCTGGCGCACGCCAGGTGCTAAAACGCACCATTCCACTAATACAGTGTGGTAGTCAAACACTGAAGTGGCTAGGTCAAGCGCTGTGAGCCAATCAAAATGCAAGCTAGGCAATTACATGGACCAATCATAACAAACCCTAGGACACGCATGCAAAAACCAGAGAATCGTAGCTAATCATGAAAACCGTAGCAAAATCCTGGCAAATTCATAGCAAATCTGGACATGCATATGATCTTCATCTTCTTCCTCACGAAAAAGATGAACAGTACATGAAGTTCATGCACTTCCAGAAAAATTTCTCCAGAAAATCAAAACGCATACATCATTTTAAAGCATTTTTCATGGTGAATACGAATCAATCAAAAGCTAAGCTTGAATCATCATATCAAGAGCAAATCGAATAAAAGAAAATTCATACATGGAACTTGGAGCTACCCTAACTCATCCAATAAGGCACCAAATCACACGATTCAAAGCTCAGATTCATCAGGACAACAAGATCTACAACCATATAGCAATGGATTTCAAAATTAAGAGATGCGAGTTATGACCTCTTGAAGTGCAGAGCCTTTGAAATGCCACGATCCACAGCTTGTATTGGTCCAATTTCACTCTACAATGCTTGAAATGAAGTTTGATGAAGTGATTGAAGCTTGAATGGCTCTAGATATAGCTCAAAACAGAAACTCCATTTGCATCTTCATGAACATGAACTGTACTATTCTTGCACGAATTCAGCAAAACAGCTCTTGATCTCCACTAAATCCAAGCTCAGGAACAAGAATATGAAGTCAAAATTCCATGCTATTTGGAAGAAAATGGAATTATGAATGAGGGAAAAATTTGAGGTGAGAGAGAATTTTAGATCTAGAAATGTGAAAAATGATTAATCTCCTCAATGCTGTTAGGGTTTAGGTATTTATATGAAGCCCTAATCACTTTGTTAATCCATAATTAGTTTGGTTAATGATAATAAGGTAATTTGCAAAAATCCAAATTGGCATGGTGCATGTACCATTTACACGTGAACAGTACCAATTGCTTCATCATTTTCACTTAAAATTATTTTTTAAAACCAATGGCAATGGCAAAAAGTCTATACAATGCACCATTTTTGAATTTTGTAATTTCCCTCCAAAAAAACCATGGATTAACAAATGATCATGTGATGATAATTCATGTAATGTAATGCATGATTTGGAAATTAGAGGTCAAGAGAAGAATGTTGCAAAAAGAACCACTCATTTTGGGGCTTTGGTTGACAAGTTATGCTCATTTGAAGTCCCATGCATACTTGGAAATGATTTGATTATATCTCCTCATACACACATCATATGCTCATGATCTTGGACTTTTTGGAAATGGGAGAGAAAGATATACAACTTTCATGTTCAACAAAATTTCATTTGAAGCTTTTTTGATGATGTAATATTGAGTTGAAGTTGGTCCAAAACCCTTCCATTTTTTGAAAGTTCAAATTATGGGTCACTTTCTATTTTGGGAAATTTTTTACTAGACCTCAAATTCTTCAATGTGAGTGTTTGAGATGTCAAATGAGACTTGTTTGAACATGAATGAAGTATTTCTAATCACTTCCCACCTCCAAATCCACAGTTGACTTGGCAGTTGACTTGGCAGTTGACTTTCTAGGTCTTCAGATGATCTGAGAATGTTTTGATGAGATTCAAGCCTCTACCATTTAGGATTTTGCTTCAAAATGACATCATAGCTCATATGAACTCTTGATAATGATCATGGGGTCCAAATCTCAAGAATGACCATCATCTATTGCTCAATGAATGCCTTTAAGTGCCTTGACCTGTTAAAACAATGACATTTTATCAATTAAAACATGCAAAACATTTGTTGAATTGAAACAAATAAGAGTGCAAATAATTGGATAAAAGCTCAAATTGATTTGATTGAATGGTAGTCTGCAAATGGCAAGACTCCATAGATCTGTACAAATTTGAAATCGGTAATATATATTGGAAGAGGGCTACATTGAACATAATGACCATTTCTCTACCAATTTGAATCCTATGTATTCGAAGCTTCAGTTGGCGACGAATCAAGAATCTTTGACGAAAAGACAGTTGTGAAACAGGAAGTCTTGTCAGGATGCAGTTACTTGCCAAATCCCTAATTTTTGCCTAGATTGCCCCAGGGTGAGGTACTCAATCTAGCGGGATGCAAATTCATTTTTTCTTATGTCTCTAATTTTTGCCTGGATCGCCCTTTCGGGTTTTCAATCCACCGAGACGCTCATTTTTGCCTAAGCCGCCCTTTCGGGTTTCAACTTAGCGAGCTATTATGTTTTTTTTTTCATACTTTTTTTAGGCAAAGTATTTCTTGACTGCATCTGAATTCACAGGACGAGAGAAATCCTCCCCATCCATAGTTGTGAGCATTAAAGCTCCGCCTAAAAAGGCTCTCTTAACAACATATGGACCCTCATAGTTTGGAGTCCACTTGCCCCTGGAATCGGGCGCGAAAGACAAGACTTTCTTGAGCACGAGGTCACCTTCTCGGAACACACAAGGCTTGACCTTCTTATCGAATGCTTTCTTCATTCTCTGCTGATATAACTAACCATGGCACATGGCAGTCAATCGCTTCTCTTCAATCAAATTCGGTTGGTCATAACGACTCTGAATCCATTCAGCATCAGTCAACTTGGCTTCCATCAAGACTCTCATTGATGGGATCTCCACCTCTACTGGGAGAACAACCTCGATGCTGTAAACAAGAGAGAAAGGGGTTGCCCCTGTTGAAGTGCGGACAGATGTACGATATCCATGCAAAGCAAATGGCAACATCTCATGCCAATCTTTGTACGTGGCAACCATCTTTTGGATAATCTTCTTGATATTCTTGTTAGCAGCTTCAACAGCCCCATTCATCTTGGGTCTGTAGGGAGAGGAGTTATGGTGTGCAATCTTGAATTCAGGGCACAACTCTTCCATCATCTTATTATTCAGATTAGATCCATTATCAGTGATGATCTTATCTGGCACACCATAACGGCAAATAAGCTGATTCTTGATAAACTTCACGACCACTTGCCTGGTCACATTCGCATATGATGCGGCTTCAACCCATTTGGTGAAGTAATCAATTGCTACGAGAATAAACCTGTGTCTGTTGGACGCTTTCGGTTCATTCATGCCAATCATGTCAATTCCCCACATAGAGAAAGGCCATGGTGATGAAATCACATTCAGAAGTGTCGGAGGAATATGAATCTTATCCGCATAAATCTGACATTTGTGGCATCTCTTCACATGTTTGCAGCAGTCAAACTCCATCGTCAGCCAATAGTAGCCTGCTCTCAGCATCTTTCTAGCCATGGCATGTCCATTGGAATGAGTACCAAATGAACCCTCATGGATCTCAGTCATCAACAAGTCTGCTTCGTGTCTATCCACGCATCTAAGCAGAACCATGTCAAAATTTCTCTTATAAAGCACTTCGCCATTGAGGTAGAAGCTGCCTGCTAGTCTCCTCAAAGTTTTCCTATCTTTCACAGATGCCCCAGGTGGGTAAATCTGACTCTGAAGGAAATTCTTGATATCAAAATACCAAGGCTTATCATCTTTGACTTCTTCGACTACAAATATATGAGCTGGTCTGTCCAAGCGCATCACAGTGATATTGGGTACTTCATTCCAATACTTCACCACAATCATGGAAGCAAGCGTGGCAAGCGCATCTGCCATCTGATTATCTTCTCGAGGAATATGATGAAAGTCAACTTCGGTAAAGAACGTTGAAATCCTCCTCGCATAATCTCTATACGGAATGAGACCTGGCTGATTTGTCTCCCATTCACCCTTGATCTGATTGACAACCAAGGCCGAATCACCGTACACATCAAGATGCTTGATCCTCAGATCAATGCATTCTTCCAATCCCATAATACAGGCCTCATACTCAGCCATATTATTCGTGCATTTGAAAGTTAGCCTTGCTGTAAAAGGAATATGTGTGCCCTGAGAAGTAATGATTACTGCCCCAATTCCATTTCCGTACTGATTTACAGCGCCATCAAACACCATCGTCCATCTGGAACCAGGTTCCGGACCTTCATCAAGTGTAGGCTCATCGCAATCTTTCATTTTAAAATACAGAATCTCCTCATCTAGGAAGTCGTACTGAACAGACTAATGATCTTCAATCGGCTGATGTGCCAAATGGTCAGCCAAGATACTACCTTTGATAGCTTTCTGAGCTCGATACTCGATGTCATACTCAGACAACAACATCTGCCAATGGGCAATTCTCCCAGTTAAAGCAGGCTTCTTGAAGATATGCTTGATTGGATCCATTCTGGATATCAACCAAGTTGTATGATTTATCATGTACTGGCGTAAACGTTTAGCAGCCCAAGCCAAAGCACATCATGTTTTCTCAAGCATAGAGTATCGAGACTTATAATCAGTGAACTTCTTACTCAGTTAGTAGATAGCACACTCTTTCTTTCCCGATTCGTCTTGCTGACCAAGTACACAACCCATTGAGTCTTCAAGAACAGTCAGATACATGATCAGAGGTCTTCCTTCTACAGGCGGAGACAAGATCGGAGGTTCAGACAGATACTCTTTGATACTGTCGAAAGCTTTCTGGCAATCTTCGGTCCAATCAAGAGACTGATCTTTCTGGAGGAGCTTGAATATCGACGCACATGTGGCAGTCATGTGGGATATAAATCTGGAAATATAATTCAAGCGGCCAAGAAAACCTCGGACTTGCTTCTCAGTTTTGGGCGCAGGCATCTCTTGTATTGCATTGACCTTTGCAGGATCAACCTCAATACCTCTCTCGCTGACTATAAAGCCCAACAACTTGCCAGAACGGACTCCAAATGTACATTTGTTCGGATTCAGAAGAAGCTTGTACTTCCTCAAATGCTGAAAAAGCTTCAAAAAATGTTCAACATGTTCAACTTCCGTTCTAGACTTAGCAATCATGTCATCGACATGGACCTCTATCTCCTTGTGCATCATATCATGAAACAAGGTAGTCATAGCACATTGATACGTGGCTCCGCCGTTCTTCAAACCAAAGGGCATAACTCGATAACACAATGTTCCCCAAGGTGTGATGAATGTTGTCTTCTCCATATCCTCGGGTGCCATTTTGATCTGGTTATAACCAGAAAATCCGTCCATGAACGAGAAGACTTTGAATTTAGATGTATTGTCTACCAACATATCAATGTGTGGTAGAGGGAAATCATCTTTCGGACTAGCTTTATTCAAATCTCGGTAGTCCACACACATTCAGACTTTTCCGTCTTTCTTAGGCACAGGCACAATATTGGCCACCCATAGAGGATATGTAGAAGTCACCAGAAACCCCGCATCAACTTGCTTCTGAACTTCCTCTTTGATCTTCACTGCCATATCTGGATGAGTTCTTCTGAGCTTCTGCTTCACTGGCACGCACTCAGGCTTCAAAGGCAGGAAATGTTGCACAATATCTGTATCTAGACTCGGCATGTCTTCATATGACCAAGAAAAGATATCAGAATATTATCGTAGCAAACTAATCAACCCCTTCTTGACAGACTCTTCAAGGAGTGCCCCAATATTCACTATTCGAACACAATCTTCAGACCCCAAGTTGACTGTTTCCAGATTCTCAAGATGCGGCTGAATGATCTTCTTCTCGTGCTCAAGGAGACGGGTAATCTCATCAGGAATCTCTTCAACATCATCTTCCTCTGCCTCAAATACAGGGAATTCAAAATTGGGAGATGGCGTTGGATCATTATGTTCAATGGGTTTTAAGATCAACCTGCATAATGATTTTGGATAATAAAAACTTTAGAATTTAAATAAACAAATCATTATGCAGATGAAAAGATTGCTTTTATTCTTGTTTTTAGGGTTTTTTGTGATCACCAATTTCATGCAAAAAGCATAAAGTGAAAACAAATGGAAAAACAAATGTTTAACATGCATCAATTGAATGAAAATATCAGTGTATATATGATGTCAACAATGTCATCACTTCTCCTTTTGGCATGGGAGAAGGGTTTTTGAACAAAGCAAACATATTACGCTGACTTATGGATGACCGTAGGAACATCCACAGCGACCTAATTATGGCAGACACCACCAGGGATAACAAAGTTGCTAGAATCCTCTGTATCATCTTCCAGAATAGCAGCAGTTTCTTCAGTCTGAGCAGCGTGGATGAAACCTCAACTCTTGAACAACCCTTTTTCGTTGAAGACCCCAGAAGAATAGCCAATTCCAGCTCGGGACTTGTTGTCTTCAAGCTCAATCATCTTTCCTAGACCAGCAACTGCACCACATTCAATGGCCAGTTTCGCATCTTTGTAGGAAGCAAATGAAGGAGACTTCTTCTCAATTGGCTCAGTAATAGACAAAGCTTGGAAAGGCGTTCCAACTTCATCCTCAGCATCAATGTATGAGAAAGAAGACAGGTGGCTAACCAGGAGAGCCTTTTCTCCCCCTACCACGACCAGTTTCTTATTCTTAACGAATTTCAGCTTCTGGTGTAGGGTGGATGTCACGGCACCAGCCTCGTGAATCCATGGTCTACCAAGGAGACAGCTATAAGATGGGTGGATATCCATAACCTGAAAGGTGATCTGGAAATCACAAGGTCCAATCTTGATTGGGAGATCAACTTCCCCAATCACGGTCTTACGCGACCCATCAAAAGCCTTCACAACAACACCACTCTGCCTCATGGGAGGCCCCTGATATGACAATCTCGAAAGAGTGGTCTTCGGAAATACATTTAGAGATGACCCAGTGTCCACCAGCACGTTGGACATGGCGTCGTTCTTGCAGTTCATAGAAATATGTAAAGCCATGTTGTGGTCTCTTCCCTCCTCAGGGAGATCAGCGTCACAGAAACTCAAAGTTTTGCAAGCAGTAATGTTTGCAACAATGCTGTCAAACTATTCTATTGTGACATCATGATCAACATATGCCAGGTCCAAAACTTTCTGCAGAGCCTCCCTATGGGGTTCTGAATTCAGAAGCAATGATAGCACGGAGATCTTGGACGGCATTTGTAGAAGCTGGTCTACAACGTTGTACTCACTCTTCTTGATGAGCCTGAGCATCTCATCACAATCTTCATTCACAATGCCACTAGGGCCAACAAAAGAAGTAGGAGTCTTTTGTACAGAGGAGGGTTTGGCAACAAGTGCCGGATTCGGAGCATTCACTGCATTCCCAACCGGACGATCAGCATAATCAGCCTTAGCCTGAGGCTTCGAGGGTGCAGAAAACACACGACCACTTCGGGTCAACCCGCTCACATCAGCAATGTTCACCACAGAGGATGAAGGAAACAACACTTCTTTCCCATCTTCCACAACAACAGCACTGTAACGGAAGGGAACTGCTCTATCAGAGGAATAAGGCACAGGGCCTGCAGGCTTGATAACTAGGGAAGGAGAAATCTTCTGTTTGCTACCGTCATATCGGATAACAATAGGCTCAGGGATCTTGAACACAGGAGAAATCACATTCACCTCTGGTTCGTCTTCATCAACATTTTTGTTCTGAAGAATCTCAATAGTCCCATCATCCAGCAATTCTTGCAGATCCTTTCGCACTTGGCGACAACCGAGACGATTAACAGAGCAGATACGGCATTTGTCATGGTCGTGCTCCTGATGACTGTAATCACACAATAGACGATGCAACTCGACCAATGAATATCGAATATGGCTAATATATTTGACCTTATACTTGCCAGGGCAACCCTGGACCATGTTAACTGATTTCCCATGCTCGGGCAATGGGTTCTTTTTAACATTAGGACCAGAGTCCTCAAAGCTCAATATTCCGCATCTCATAAGGTCTTGAACCTTAGTCTTCAGCGGATAGCAATTCTCCACCTTGTGGCCCAGAGCACCAGAATGGTAAACACAATGTTGGTCAGGCTTATACCACCATTGCGGGTTAGCAGGTATAGCCGGAGGATCCCTAGGAGTAATCAGTTTCCGCTCTATTAAAGAGGGATACAGCTCTGCATATGATACCGGAATTGGATCGAAAGTGATCTTCTTCCTTTCATAATTCGTACTAGCTAGATTACTGCGAGGCTGAAGGCCTGTTGCTGAGGGCGAGGTTGCTGATATTGCTGGGATTGCTGTTGATTATAATGTTGATGATCATATTGATGGTGCTGATACTGTTGAGAATTATCCCTGAAGACAGGTGCTACATTAGCCACCTGGTGCTGATGATTGGCATGACGCACTAGCTTCCTCTTGGTAGAGGGTCTTCTGGATTTGATATGAGACTGCACAGCATGTGCCTCCCCATCTTTCTTCTTAGCAAATGCTCCATACCGCTTGCTAGAAGGGCCTTCATCTCTAGATAACCGTCCTTCATGGACTCCTTCCTCCAATCGCATCCCCATGTTCACCATTTCGCTGAAATTAGAGGGAGCACTAGCGATCATCCGATCATAATAGAATGAACTAAGAGTCTTCAAAAAGATCTTAGTCATCTCTTTCTCTTCCAGCGGAGGAGTAATCTGAGCTGCCAGCTCTCGCCACCTCTGGGCGTACTCTTTATATGTCTCTTTGTCCTTATGGGACATGGCTCTAAGCTGATCACGGTCGGGAGCCATATCCATGTCATACTTGTATTTCTTGACGAAGGCTTCGCCAAGATCGTTGAAGGAACGAATGTTTGCACTATCAAGACTCATATACCATTTGAGTGCAGCACCGGACAAACTGTCCTGGAAATAATGAATCAGCAGTTGATAATTATCCGTTTGAGTAGACATTTTCCTGGCATACATAACCAGGTGGCTGAGAGGGCAGGTGTTCCCCTTATACTTCTTAAAGTCTGGGATTTTAATTTGACAGGTATTTTCACACCGGGAACTAAGGAGAGCTCGGCTGCAGACTTGCCGAACAAATCCTTTCCTCGAAGGGTCTTCAATTCCTTGCGCAGCTCAAGAAATTGGTCATTCATAGCATCCATCTTCTCATTAACATCTGGGCCCTCAGACGGCTCAGAATGATAGATGGTGTCGTCTACCCTAGGAACGGTATGCACGACAGGAGGAGGCATTGCAAGGACCGGGCTAGATGCCGGCATCGAAGCAAATGTTGGTGCAGGAATATCAGGCATAAAACCAGGAGGCATCCCCCACGGAAACCCGGGTGGCATGGCTGTTGGTACGAAGTGGGCACTAACAGCTGGCACTGTTGATGAAACAATCTCTGAAATCACCGTCCTCTGGGGAGGAGTTGCAGGAGTCGGAGACGACTGATTCTGCGCAGCTAGGAATGCTCCATCAAAGCGGTGAGTCTGGCGACTTCGTCCTTCAGCTCACGATTCTCTTGTTCCAGATGATCCATTAGCCTTGAAGATTTTGCTCTGGTGTAGTACCGATGAGTCAGCTTGTCTTCAAAATAAATGAAGAGCACAGAGTTAGGCCACAGACAAAAAGACCGGAACAACACCTGCTTATGCAAATGATGCATGCAATGCTCGTGCGTATGCTTTGTTTTATTTCAAGGAACTTTTAGGGTTCTATTTGCAAATTTTTGAAATTTAAAGCATTTAATCGCATATGGAAAATATCTCATCAAATATATTCGAGACAAAGAAGTACAGCATTGTTAATCATATTACAAGGGAAAAGGAAAATAAACATCCTATGGATCCCTAGAAGCTCGAGATGCTGGAAGACGAGATGCACAAAGCCTCTTGATCTCTCTCTCATATGCTGCTTCCATATTCGCTTTCTCCTTAGCGAGTCGATCATACTTCCTCTTCCAGAATTTGGAAGACTGAGGAAGTAGAGAAGTCCATGCATCGTTCAGATCGTCAATAACCTGATGCTCGAGGAACTCGATCAGAGCGTCCTTCTCCTTAAGTTGTTGGAGCAACTCTTCTCTTTCACGGATCAAGACACGTGAAAGGTCTTTGTCTCTAAACTCCTCTACGCCTTGGTTAGGGAGGGTTGAAGGCCTAGCCACAACCAAAGGTGTAGGTCTCGGATAATCATAAGGCATGAGATACTCAGATGCTCTCTTCCTTACCCAAGTCGTATATGGCTCCAAAGCAATGCAGTTCTTCGGACCCAACTCACTTTTACCCTTCTTGTGAACCTTGCGCCAAGCGCGGACCATCCTGGCTTTCAGGCCTTGGGGTTCTTTACCCTCCTGAAAGAACACACCTTCTAACAGAATGCTATGAGGTTTATCCTTTAGGGGGAACCCAAGCTGACGTCGTGCTAAGATAGGGTTGTAGCTAATCCCACCACATGTACCAAGAAGAGGCACATTAGGGAATTCACCACAATAATCAATGATCTGAACTGTGTCATACACGCGATCATACCAAGATATATCATCATTAGTGAGAGACATAAGTCTCGTAGACCACCGTAGACATCCCTTGTTCACCTTGAAAGCGACCGTCTGTGGTAAGTCAGAAATAAACCACTTATACAACAGAGGCAAACAGCACACAATAGCTCCACCACCCTTTGCATTCCTCAGGTGCAAAGAGAAATAGGTATCACCCAACAGAGTAGGAACGGGATTAAGAACAGAAAAGATCCTAATGGCGTTCACATCCACAAATTTGTCGATGTTGGGGAATAATACCAATCCATAGATGAGCAACACAAATATGGCCTCAAAGGCATCCTCACTCATGGCCTTCCCATAAACGGTAGCTTAAGCGATGAGGAAATCAGAAGGAAGACCTTGAATTCCACCTTTGGTAGTCATATGAGCACCAATCAGGGATTCATCTATGTGCAACAAGTCTGCGATCTCTCGAGAAGTCAGAATACTCTCTAAGCCACTGAACGGCACCTGATCCAGAATAGGAATACCCACAAGATGAGCATACTCCTCAAGCGTAGGCAACAGCTGAAAGTCCGGAAAAGAGAAGCAGTGATACAGAGGATCATAGAACTGCACAAGAGTACCCATCAACCCTTCATCAACATGAGTAGTCAACAGAGGCAGAAGCTTCCCATACCTAGCTTTGAAACCCAAGGGATCTAATACATAGGATGTTAGATTCCTTAACTCTTTTAGATCAGGCTGTCGGAAGCTGTACTTCTTTGTATGCCTATTTTGTCTTTCCATGTTTGCAAATTTTGCAAATAAACCCTTTAAGTTCCTTGAAAATTTTCTGATTTTTCTGATGACATGAATGCATGAATGCATGAATGCAACAATCACACTCAAGGATCAAACAAATCACACCAGACAAAGGTCATGGGAAAGCTCATAGCATCCTTAATATCAATCATCCATTTTGGTGGATTATGGTTTTCACCTTATCAACACCCAAGTTCCATTGATATTAAGGATGTTTGAACGACTCAACCATGAATCACGGGTTTGTTGCGAGTCACGAGCATGGAGTCTCAGTTAAGAACCACCCAAAGGGAGTGTACTAGGGTTTAAACCTGCCGAACGTGTTCTACAAGAGGTTCCCATAGTCATCATCCCATCTTTCGAATATTATCGGAGAAACGAATACTTGTACTCCAAAAATATTCTCAAGAGAGACTCTTATGAGTGTAGTATTGCGTAACAATGACAACAGATCTTACATCTGAACAACCTCCGCACTACGTCCTAAAAATAGGCCAAGATGGGCTTGGTAAACTAAGGTCCTTGGCTTCTAAGGCACATGTTGAAAGAATAATGCCTAACCACAAATAACTTGTGTGACATTATTAATCCAACATGACCTCCACCAAGTGAATGGACTCGCAAGTCAACTTGCTAAGGAATAACTCCACATAAGTCGACGAGACTATGCCATTCTCCTATCCTAAGGTGCACTCGAGTTCGGGTATAGAACTCATCTCACAGAGATCACCAAGCAAACAAGCAATTGTATATCAAGCAATTCAATCATTACAATCAATACAGTAATCCCAAATTGTACAAAAATATGTCATATAACAAATAAACAAATATCATACAACAAGTGTGAAAAGTAGGCAAAACCACCAAGGAGATTCAGATCCGCAGCAGAGTCGCCACTTTTCTGTAGCGGTGTATTCGTCACTTTATGATTTATTGATTAAATCAAAAGCAAAGCATACAATGAATCGAGTTGCCACCGCACTTCTATTTATCCAAAGGAATGGCTAGAAAGCGAACAAAAGCCTAAGAAGTTTTACACAAAGAAAACTAATAAAAGATCAGAGATCTGGGTAAGGGGTTAGTTACACAATGGGAAGGTGTTAGGCACCCAAAACATCCTAGGTACTCCTAGGGAGCCCTTTTCACAACTTGTTGTACGAATGTTATTTGTTTATGAAATATTTATTGTGCAAACATTGATTGAAGGGATGAGAAAAGAATGTACAAGTTTATTTACATTTTGTGTTTGGATGGATGAAACCCATTGCCTACGTACCTTTCATGAAAGATAAGGATCAAAACGTCGTAGTTCGGCTAAAAGATTTCAAAAAGTGAATGGATTGATTTTAAACAAAAGCCTTAAGGTCTTTCGTTATCAAAGGGAGAAAACTCAACCTATATCAACAACAAGTCCACCATGTGAGAACAGCTTCAACGTGCTAGTGAGGGCTTAACCCTATAATAAGCAAGGAAGTCTTACAATTCAATCACTAAAGACAAAAGGTGAGATTCACATCAACCACTAAGATAACTCAGATCTATGGCTAATGCATGAAAATTTGATTAAGAAGTGATCATTGGAATCACAAAAGCAATTGAGTGAGTGGAATTAACCAATTAGAATTATTCACAAAATGAAGTCAAAATTGACATTAAAGTTCACTTCACAATGAGTGTTATGAAAGCAAGTTTGGAAAATCAAAGGCATAAGGCCTATGTTTCTAGTTTGAAAACAAGTCAAAATGTTTGCACAATAGTTTTCTGGTTTTTTGGGTTAAAGATAAAAAAACAAGGTTCAAAGTTAATCACAAAGGGGTTAAGGTTGAGGGATAAAGTCACAAAATAGGAGTTGCTTTCTCAAGATCATAGAAATGATCCAAGGAAGTTCCTTTGGAATAAGGCAACACAAAGCAAAAGCAAATAGAACAAGATGGATACCAGATGCCAATCTATGGACTTACACTAATCTCCCAAAGCAAAGCAAACATGGATACCAGGTGTCAATCCATGGACTTATACTAGTCTCACCAAATCATAGGAAACAAATGCCAATAACTGGACTTACAATTGATTCCTCAATGGACAAACAAAGATGTCACAAAGTATGAACAAATGATCATGAACATGATTGTAGCGGTGTATTCTTCACTTTATGATTTATTGATTAAACCAAAAGCAAAGCATACAATGAATCGAGTCGCCACCGCACTTTTATTTATCCAAAGGATTGGCTAAAAAGCGAATAAAAGCCTAAGAAGTTTTACACATAGAAAACTAATGAAAAGATCAGAGAATCTGGGTAAGGGGTAAATTACGCAATGGGAAGGTGTTAGGCACCCAAAACGTCCTAGGTACTTCTAGGGAGCCCTTTTCACACTTGTTGAATGAAATGTTATTTGTTTTGAAATATTTATTGTGCAAACATGAATAGGATGATGAGAAAAGAATATACAATTTTTATTGTTTTTGTGTTTGAACGGATGAACCCGTTGCCTACGTACCTTTCCATGGAAGGTAAGGATGAAAACACCGTAGTTCGGCTAAAAGATTTCCAAAAGATTAGTGAATTCATTTTAAAACACAAGCCCTAAGGTTTTTCATTACCAATGGGAGAAAACTCAACCTGAATCAACAATCCACCATGCGAGGACGGCTTCAACATACTAGTGAGGGGTTAACCCTATAATAAGTATGGAAGACTTACAATCAACTCACTAAGGATAAGGTAAGATTTACATCAACCACTATGGTAATTGAAACCGATGGCTAATGTATGAAAAAGTTAACAAGGATGGACAAAGCCATCAAAACAATTGAATGGGTGAAGTTAACTGATTATGAATATTCACAAAATATGGTCAAAGTATGATTAAGATTCAATTCAGAAAGAAGTATTATCAAAAGTGAAGTTTGAAAGATCAAGGACTTAAGGTCCAGGTTTCTAATTTGAAAAGACATGAAGATGTTTGCACAATATTTATTTCATGTTTTGAAAGCAACATGTGAAAAGGGGGTTTTGGAACAAAGAGGTAAATGGATAATGGAGTGTAAAACTTCTCAGAAAGGTTCACCTCTTGAGATCATATGGAAAATGATCCAAGTGTGTCCTTTGGAATAGGCAACAAATGAGCAATAAGAAACAAGCAAAGCAAATGGATACCGGATGCCAATAACTGGTCTTACTCCAATCTCCTAAACAAAGGTGGATACCGGATACCAATAAATGGATTTACACCAATCTCCTAAAACAAAAAAAGATACCAGATGCCAATAAATGGTCTTATACTAGTGTCCCAAAGCAAAACAAAACATGGATACCGGTTACCAATAAATGGATTTACACCAATCTCCTAAAACAAACAACAAGGATACCAGATGCCAATAAATGGACTTATACTAGTCTCCCAAAGCAAAACAAAACCTGGATACCGGATGCCAATCTATCTGGACTTATACCAATCTCCAACAAAATAAAACATGGATGTCAGATGCCAATCTATCTGGACTTATACTAACCTCCAACAGATGATCATGGGAAACAAATGCCAACAACATGGACTTACAATTGAACACAAGCAATAAGCAAAGAGGACATAAGTGGCCAAGGAATGGTCTTACACTCAATCCCTTCCAAATCATAGGAACAATAGCCAATGAATGGACTTACAGTTGATTCCTCAATGGGCAAACCAAAGATGGTCACAAAGATATGGAATGATGATCATGCAATAATGAACAATTAATGATGATAAATGCACAAAGGCACACAAACAGGTATGTACAGATGAAACAAGCAATCAATCAAGCAAGTAAACTAGCACACACTATACACAAGCAATTGGGCTCAAGCAAGGTTTAGACTTTAAAGTCAACTGGAATGGGGTAAATGTTGCTCTTAACCTTAACATTGAGAGTTAAGGTGAAACAGATGAAAAGGATATGAGGGGTGTGTGTAGCACCTCAAATTTGCACCTATCATTGTACATACATTCTCATATTAGGTCATAGCATATCATGGTCCATTGCATAGCATTGCATTGTCCCAGTTGCCTCAAGTGCAAGCCAATCAAGAAATTAGGTCAAACTGATCAGGAGATCAGTCAACCAAGCAAGCAAGGGTGTTTCTCAAAGAGCCAAGGCCCTAGGGTTGGTCCAATTTGTTCACATGACTTGGAGGTCCATTTGAAGTGTTTAAGTCAAAGATTGGAGGCTCAGAGGTCACCAGTCCATGCCCAGTCAGTCAGAAACCCTAGAAAGTCAAAGTTGGTCAACTGTGGTTGATTTCATTGGTTTTGATGGATGGAAATGATTTGAGAGAGTTCATTCATGTCCCAATAGGCCTCATATATCATGGCAATCAATATCATTGAAGAATTTGAAGCCAATCAGAAAATTTCCCAAAATAGAAACTGGACCTGTAATTTTAACTGCCAAAAATGGAAACTTCTTGATCCCAAACTTACATCATGATACAAGCTTCAAATGAATTTTTTCCCAACATGAAAGTTGAAGATCTTGTTCTCCCATTTCCAAAAAGTCCAAGAACTCTCAATTCCCATGTATGGTTGTCAAGATATGATCAAATCATTTTCACAAAAACTTGAACTTCAAAAGGCCATATCTCATGAACCATTTGGCCAATTTTGGTGGGGTTTTTTCTTACAAACCAAATTTCATCTCCTCTTTCCAAAAATGTAAATTTCATGTGCTAAAACATTGCCAATCAAAATGGTACTTTTGGACCTAGCATGCTTAATTTTCAAGTGAGGTGCATTTTTGAAGTTTTGATTTAAGTGATTTCCATCCAAGTGACCATTTGGAATTGGTTTAGAGTGATATTTCTGACTTGCCAAGGCCCAAACCGTGCAGCATACTACCATCATACCCACCATTTGGTCGATTTGGCAAGATTAGCAATTGGTTTCAATGAAGCAAAACTTGTTTAGCATTGCATTAAGGATTGTTAAACAGACCATATAAATGATATTTTCTGTCCAAAATTGAACCCTAGCAGCCATCTAACATACAGAAACTCTGATTCTCTCTCAATTTGGATTTTGACATCTTGCAAATTTCTGACCAAAATTCTCAAAGAACCACGAGCAGCCTTGTTGATTCGTCATCTGGCAACTATTTGGAAACCCTTTTGAACACTCTTTCTCAACTATAAAGCCCCTCCATTACTGTTTCATCCAAAGCTCCAACAATGGCAAGATTCGAGTTGGGCATTTTCAAGCATCACTGAGTTAAAGTTCTTCAACTATTCTTCATTTGGGAACTTAAAGAACACCTGTTTTCAGCATAAACCACCAGACAACATCCGAATCACCACTTTGCTTCAGTTTTGGTAAGATTTCGATTTACTTCGTTTCCTAAACCATGCTATGCTTATTGTAGACCTTAATGTGCTGATTGTTTTGAGCTTTAAACCATGAAAAATGATCAAGTATTTCAAAAGTTATGCTGACTTAAAGTTTGATTGTCATTTGTGTTCATGCATGATTCGACCTTGTTAACATGCTTTAGTGAAAATGAATGATAGATTATTGATGTACATGATTTGCTGATTGGAATGGTGTACTCATTTGCCAAAACTGGAACATTTGTTTTTTCAACACGATGAACTTGGTACTGTACACAGAAACCCTAAAAATTTTCAAACCCAGAAACATTTTGATCCATGAAATCGTGTCTGGCTGTGTTGGTTCGTGTTTATTGCATGAAATTCACTATTCTATCGCCATGCTCCAATCATCACATGACACGCCTGTTTACAAAGCGCACCGTTTCACTAAATGTTCCAAATAATTACAGGATTGCCACGCCGTGTCACATTAGTTCATTTATTCACCTATTTTCTTCAATAATTATTTCATTTGATGCACAATCTTTAAAAAATCATGGAGCTCTCAATTTTAATCCAAAATTCATGGGACTTGTTGCATTGTGTTCATATGGATCCCTAGTTTTTTATCATGATTTTTGTTGATTTTTTGGATGAGTAGGTTTTAAATGGCATTAGGGTTTTGTTCATGTGCCCAATTTTTGTACATCTTGCCAAATCTCTTGTGAAATTGTGATGCTTTGTCCATTTGATCTGAAATTTTTTGTGCTTAATCTACACTCATCCATGTTTATTTTGATGTAAAGATCATGATTTTATCCTATGCGGTTTGAGAGTTGTGATTTTTTGAAGTAGGGTGTGACAACTTGTGTCACACCATTGATATGCAATTTCATGAATTTTGATGACATGCTTCCTGACCTCCAATTAATGTGAAATTTTGCATGAACTTTCTCTAATATGTCTAGTCTATGTGTGAATTTTCTTGGATTTAATTATGCCATTTCCTATTTGTTTGAGATTTTTCTTCCCTGCCTAGTCAAATATTGACTTTGTGTGACACATCTTGCCATTCCATTTGGGAAATTCTCATATCTTATTGGATGATCATGAAATTTTACATGTGCATACTAGACATCTTAAGCTTTGCATTGGTGTTAATCCCATTCATTTCTCATCTGTTTTCATTTAACTATGATTTTTTGAAGTTGATACATGTTTGTTTGACTTCTTTGTGCATGCTTGAAATTGTTTTGACTTCCTGATTTTAATTGACCATCTTCCCATGATCCAATTGAGCTGAAATTTTATATGCATGTCATTATGTGGATTGTGATTGAGCATGAATTATTTTATGATTTTTGGAATTGATTATGTTTGGGTTTGAGCCAAGTATTGCTGTTGACTTCTATGTGCCCTTACTTGCCATGCTTTGCCTTCTCTTGCTTATAAAATGATGATGATGCATGATATGAACTTGAGACCAATTGGGTTTATTTCTTAAATGTTTGAATTTGATTGTGATTGGATATTGCTTGCTGTCTTGGCTTTTATCATTTATTTTTGACCCTAGGCTTGCCCTAGAGGTCTCTTGGCTTATGTTTGAGTTCATTTGTTTCAGGTTGAGCATTTGCCTCAAAGAAACCATTGCCAATTTGATTGAGTTTGTTTGTTTAGCATGAGCTAACTTTTGTTTTGTAGGTGGCTAGACTCATATTGATTTGAGTCTTGTGCTTTGCACATTGGTCCCTCTGTGTTGACTGTTGATTCCTTTCCTTTTGGCTTTAATTGTTGAACTGTGTACTGATTTGTTTGATTATTTCAGGTACCCTTTAGTTGCTTAGAATTTGCTTTGCTTTGCTATTTAGCAATTTGCTTTGAGGTAATCCCTCTTTCTTCATGTAGTCTGGAGACCCGGCCTGTTATTTGGCCGGGCAAACTGTCTGAAGTCCTCCTTAAGAGGCAATGCTTGTGTGTGTTTAAATTTTGTCCCAAGCAGGAAAAGTCCTTCAAGTAAGGCAATTGGTAGATCAAAGGGATAAGCAACCTATCCCTTACTATTCAGTGAGTCTTCTCCTTGCTCCCATTACATGGTTGTAGCATTGAGATCAAAACCCAAGATCTATCGAGTCAATAATGTGGAAAGAGCTCCATCTTTCTGAACTCCCACACATTCTGATATTGAAATGCTCTCCCTGGCCAGGGATAAGAGCAATGAGGCACACCCCTCATCTCCTTTCATCCGCTTCACCTTAGCCTCTCAATGGCAAGGTTAAGAGCACCTGTGACCCTATTCCAGTTGGCTTCAATGCCTAACCCTTGTTTGAGCCTCTTGTGTGCATATAGTGTGTGCTACCTGTGCTTGTGTTTGTTTGACTTGCTTCCTGTGCAAGTTAGGTTTAGTTTAGACTAATCCTTGTTTGCCTTCGCCCTCGTTGCGATCCTTTCTCTCGCCCTCGTTGCGATCGAGACTTTTCCTTTCTCTCGCCCTCGTTGCGATCGAGACTTTTCCTTTCTCTCGCCCTCGTTGCGATCGAGACTAATTCGCTTCTCTCGCCCTCGTTGCGATTGAGACCTCCCCTTTCTCTTGCCCTAGTTGCAATCGAGATCCTTTTTCCCTCCGTAGCCGAACTACGGCAACTCTGATTCTCATGTCCAGATGAGATACGTAGGCACGAGATGCGATGTCTTGTCGAGTTTGACTAACAACTAACAACTAATCCTTGTTTGCTTTCGCCCTCGTTGCGATCCTTTCTCTCGCCCTCGTTGCGATCGAGACTTATCCTTTCTCTCGCCCTCGTTGCGATCGAGACTTTCCCTTTCTCTTGCCCTAGTTGCAATCGAGATCCTTTGTCCCTCCGTAGCCGAACTACGGCAACTCTGATTCTCATGTCCAGATGAGATACGTAGGCACGAGATGCGATGTCTTGTCGAGTTTGACTAACAACTAACAACTAATCCTTGTTTGCTTTCGCCCTCGTTGCGATCTTTTCTCTCGCCCTCGTTGCGATTGAGACCTCCCCTTTCTCTTGCCCTAGTTGCAATCGAGACCCTTGCTTCCTGTGCAAGTCTTGTTTAGGATAGGTTGGCCCTTGTGCCATTTAGCTAGAAACCATAACTTAGGGTTGATTTTGCATGACAACATCTAGGCTCGAGTCGTAGTCTCCCTAGTGTTGTGTCTCCCTCTGTTATCTGGTTAGGCTAGTCCTATATCCCTGCGTAGGGGAACTACTTCGCCCTGATCCTCATACCAGATGAGGTACGTAGGCAGGAGATGAGCTGATCTCTCCGGGCGCTTTTTTTCTTTTTGTGTGTGTTGTTTGACATTTGCTAGGCTCGAGTGCCTGACTCCTTAGCAATTTGTTGTTTGTTTGTTCTAAGTGTGTGCTTGACAGTTATAGGCTCGAGTCCCCGACTCCCTATTAACTTGTTGTGTTGTTGTGTGCTTGGAAGCTGATGTAAGACCATCGAGTGGCATTCGGGTTCCAGTGTGTGTGTGTTTAGGTTCGGATGCTGATGTAAGTCCACGATTGGCATTCAGGCTCCACGTTTGCCTGTGTTTGTTTGTTTGTGTGCGTGTCAGCCGAGCTACGAGTGCTCTGATTCTTCTCTCGTCCGAGAAGATACGTATGCATAGGATGCGATATCCTAGCGAGCATGTGTCGTCTCCCCAGTCCGAACTACTTCGACTCTGATGTCTATGCCTGATAGACTAAGTAGGCCCAGGATGCGATATCCTGCCGAGTCAGTTTCAGTCAGTTTCTTTTGTCACTTTCAGCCAGTGTGTGTGAGTTTGAGCAGTGTTTTAGCAACCAATTTTCCTTCCTTTTGTGCGTGGATCCCGTAGAGTACTACGGATGCGTAGGGGTGCTAATACCTTCCCTTCGCATAACCGACTCCCGAACCCATTCTCTTTGGTCGCGAGACCATGTTCTTTCCTAGGTTTACTTCGAGCGTTTCCTTTCCCTCTTTTGGGATAAATAACGCACGGTGGCGGCTCTGTTGTTTCTTTCTTTTTCCCGCCGGTTTTTCGCGTAATGCGACAGTGTGCCTCATGACTCTTATCCCTGGTCAGGGAGAGCTTCAAATGATAGAAGGTGTGGGAGTTCATAAAGTTGGAACTCTCTCCACAAGTTAATGACTCTATAGATCTTAGGTTGATATCCACAATGCATCAACATGTAATGTGAGCAAAGGGATGACACACTGGATAGTAGGAGATGGACTACACATCTCTTTTATCTACCAATTGCCTTATCAAAGGACTTTTCCTGCTTAGCACAAAGATAAACACACAAGAACATGGCCTCTTAAGGAGGACTTCAAACAGGTGCCTGGCCAAGTAACAGGCCAGGTCTTCCAGACTACATGAAGAAGAGAAATTCTACCTCAATGCTCAAGCAATCAAGCAAAGCAAAAGCAAGTTCACAATGAACTTAAGCAACTAATGTACCTGAAAACAATCCAACTCAATCAGTATACAAGTCAAAAAGTCAAACAGACAATTAAGAATCACAATCAACAGACAAGGTTAGACAAGCAATGCAACCATGTGCAAAGCACAAGCTCAACTCAAATGAGCTAAAAGCCACCTACAAAACAAGTCATATTAGTCAACATCAACCAAATAAACCATTCAATCAAGTGAATCAATCCAATTATGGCCATGTGCTTCCTTAACCTCTTGAAGAGCAGCTTTCAAAATCGTGTGTTCATGGCCTTGTAATGCTTGGATCCTTCTCTTGCAAGCTTGTGTAGTGTATTTGAGAAGTTCTTGATGCTCAATTGGTCACGAATCAACAGTTTGAGGAATCCACCATTGTTGATGTTCTTGCTTGGAGCAGCTTCAAGATGCACGGATTCAAATGATTCTTGCTTGAATAATGATCAATGATGATGCTAGATGAAGAATCAAGCACGAATTTATGGAATTGCTTTGAAGAAATGAGAGAAAAAATTGAGAGAAAAATGAGAGTAAAAAGTTTAGATCTGAAAAAATGAATTGTCGTTAGGGTTTTTCTGTTATGATTTCACTTATATACTCCTAATTAACCAAACTTAATCATGATTAATCAATTAGTAATTGCAATTAGTGAAAACAAGGTTTTTCAGACAATTTGCAAAAACACCTTATGCATGTGCATGGCAATGAACAGTGCACGAGTTCTGAGTTAAATCCACTCCATATGCTGTTTAGAACCAAATGCCATTGGAAAAATGTAAAGGCAATGCATATTTTTCAAATTAGAAATTTCCCTCCGAAATTCAAATGAAATTCAAATGAAAATGCCAATATTTTTGTGATGGAAACGCATGGTATGTGATGCATGTTTTAGATAGTAGAGATCAAGAGAGAAATGTTCCAAAAAGAACCACTTCAATTGGCCTTTTGGTTCAAAAATTATGCAAGCTTGAAGTTCAAAATTACTTGGCAATAATTGATCTATAATTCCTTAACCACACATGAGAAATGGATGTTCTTGGACTTTTTGGAAAGGTGAGAGCATGATCTTCAACTTTCATGTTGGACAAAATTTCATTTGAAGCTTGCTTGATGATGTAAACTTGAGGAGAAGACCTTTCCATTTTTGGCAATTTGAAATTACAGGTCACTTACTATTTTTGGAAACTTTTCATCTGACCTCAAATTCTTTATTGTTGATGTTTTAAATGTCACATGAGACTTGTATGGACATGAATGAGGTCTCTCTAACCATCTCCCACCTTCAAATCCATGATTGAATGCACAGTTGACTTGTGTTGACTTTTCTAGGGTTTCAGTTGACCTGGCTATGCTTAGATGAAATGCAAGCCTCTACCACTTGGGATCTTGATTCAAAATGATGTCATAGTTCATATGAACTCTTGTGAATGATCATGGTGCCCAGATTCTTCAGAATGGCCACCATCTAATGCTCAATGGCTGCCTTTGACTGTTTTGACTGTTGATTGCTTCATCTGCAAGTAACAAGGTTAGATGACATATTTTTGTACTTTTGGTTAGTAAACAAATGAAAAGCAATGATATACAAATGAAAAACATGCTTGGTGATCAAGAACCACTCTCAAAAGATAACCCACCCACAGGGAAGGAAGCAAAGTGCACAATAATCCTTGAGGCAATGAATGATATGATATGATGCCATGAGGGATCTTAGGGCCAAAATTGGGGTCTTACAGATGCCCCTATTTAAGGTCATTCTAGACGGAGAAATGAAGTTTAGAAATCTTCATCTCGACGGGGTAGAATGGGCTTAAATAACAATAATGAGACAAATTTTGGTCCCTAAGAGACCTCACGATGCAGATATATGCATGCAAAAGACACAACTCTGTGGGGATCATGGGTCCACAAAGAAGAAAAGACGATCCATCGGAGTAATACACTCACCAAGAACAGAGACATCTAACAAGACTCTCATGGGGACTCTTATTGGGGATATAAAGAAAAAGAATGCGTGAGCAGGACACGACTTTGAATTAGGGAAAACAAAACTGACACAGCGTGAACAAGACACGACTGAAATGGAGACCTCACTGGGGAAAAAAAGGACTCAAACTGGGGATCAGAAGAATTCCAAAGGAAAACACATTCATTGGAAAGACACAAGCTGACTCAAACTATCCACAAAGGATACTTCGGATGAAAATCCGGACTCGGACTAGGAAAGATTCACAAAGAACCTCCCCGCCGGGGAAGATGCATATATTGGGGAAAACGCCAATACAACAAAGGGTAAAATCACCACAAGAAACTCCACCGGGAAATGTCTAACAAAGAGACTCTCTTGGGGAAAAGCAACAAGGTGAGGTGTTACCGGTATAAAGGCAACAAACTCAGGTAGAATGAATATCTAAGACCGGTATAAGGGTGAGAGATATCAATCAACCAAACATCTGAGAAAGACCTGAAAAAGGTACATAAACTCAGGAAAATCTGACTCCACAGGGGACCAAGGTCATAATAGGGAGCAGAAAGGACGGAGCACCAGGGATACCGAGGTATATAATAGGTGACCGACAAAAGCGTGAATTGGTATATATGCCAAAACACTCATCATCCGAAAGGAGGGCTTGAAAAAGCAAAACGACTTACAGGATGGACATTCGAATCCACAACGGGAAAACGAATCTTACTCAACTGGGGACACAAACCCAAAGAGTGCATGAGATATAATATCCATTACCGTCAGAACGTGGATAAGATACTCGCATGAGATATATTATCTATTACCGTCAGAACGTAGATAATAAACTCGCAAGGAAGGAAACACCAGAGATACGGGTTATTGGGTATATAATAGGTGACCTACCGAAAACGTGGATTGGTATATATGACAAAACACTCATCATCACAAAAGGATGGATATTCGATTCTACAAAGAATACGAGTCTTACTCTACTGGGGAAGATCAACAAAGGACTCCAACCAAAGAGCGCATGAGACATATTATTCATTACCGTCAGAACGTGAATAATATACTCGAAAAAGGAAGAGACACCAGAGATACCGGGGTATATAATAGGTGACTCACCGAAAAGAGAGACAATCGATACCAAGCATCCGGGTAAACGAAAGATAACTCAAAGGGATAAATTGCAAGCATCCGGCAATTATCCAAGAAACAAAGAATATTCGATTCCACAAAGGAATAACGAATCTTACTCGACTAGGGAAACACAACAGGCTTCGACTGAAGAGTGCATGAGATATATTATCCATTACCGTCAGAACGTGGATAACATACTCGCATGGAAGATTATCCACAACCGGTTACTGGGTTAACAAAGGATAAATCGACCGAAAAGAAAGGCATCGGGATACCAAACTAGGTATATAAAGATGACCAATCAAAAGGAGCAATAACATTACCAACCAAAGGGTAAATGAAGGAAGACTCGCTGGGGATGAATTGCATAAACATCAATCATCCTCAAGGAACTTGCTGGCGACTTCAAAGGGATAACATTGCGAGCATACGGCAATGATCCAGAAGACTGCTGGGGATAAAATTGCTAGCAACCGGCAATTATCCAGAAGCAAGGAAGGAATATCAACATTGAATATTGAATGAAGATAACCACAAAGAGTAACCATCATCGGTTAGGATGAACGACAAGGTTAACTCTGCAAAGGGGAGAGAAATTAGGGTTTACAACTACCGAATACGAGGTAGAACACCAAAAATCTGGCTGAGGAAACAAGAGGTTTACCACTACCGACTAACCGGGTAGAGAACCAAAGACTCAGCTGGGGATAAAGTGAAATAATTGCCGAATACCGAACAATTATCCAACTATTCCATAAGGCACAAACTCCGCCGGGGAGAAAAATCACAACATAATAGGATTTACAACTACCGAATACGGGGTAGAAGACCACAAAAATCCACCATCAACCAGAACGAACCACAAAGGTTACATCTGCTAGGGGAAAAGAGATAGGACTTACGACTACCGAATACGGGGTAGTAGCCATCAACTCTGATGGGGATAAAAAGGATTAGGGTTTACATCCATCGAATACTGGGTAGAAAACCAACAACTCTTGCCGAGGAACAAAAGTTATATAACCACAAATTCCGTCAAAAGGGCAAGGAAAATAGGACTTACAACTACCGGTATAAGGGTAGAGGCCCAAAAGATTCCGCTGGGGATAAGAAGAACCATTGTCGGTTACTGGGCAATTCATTCATTTATTCCACAGGGAAGCGCAAGAAACAGCTGACAAATAGCCGATTCGTGATTGATCCGAAAAGACAGACTGAATCAAACTCGTCCTAATGAGGATATAACTCAATAGGAAGCTCCATCCCAATATATATGTTGGGAGGAAACGGAATAAACCGTCATCCACGAGGACATATCTCAGTGGGGAACTGCAGAAGGAAAGACAGACACTTTCTGCTTATGGGGCTGACTCTATATGGAGAGATTAAACACCCGACATCTGCTTGGCGAGATCTACAAAGGAGATCCATATCACCAATAGCAGGAGACAACAAACAAAAGATATATGGCAAAAATGCAACATGAATATCTGAATGTTTATGAATATGCATGAATATGTGTGATTTATGTTTGATGAATGCTGACAAAACAGACATATCTAACACAAACAAGGTCCAGGAATCAAAACGCCTGGTACTACACTTCCAGAGGAAAGCCAAAGAGGTCCAACTGGAAAGCCAATCAGCTGGAGATCCACATGCTAAAAAGCAAAGATCTGCGGGGAGACAAAATATCAGAGATAACACAAAATCTCTGAGTGATGGATCAATCAACATCCCAACTGCGCACAGAAAGTCACAACAGGCATAAACAGCCACAAAGACCTATCTGTTGGGGAAAAGGAGAAGTCCCAAAATCTCTGCAGGGGAATCTTCAGCATCAACTGAGAAACAAGAATTCAGTGCACAAGCAAGAACTGCTATGAAGAGAAACTCCGAAATAACTCCGCTGGGGAACAACCCACAAAAGGAGAACAGAGCACACAAGTAGAATCCAGCCGCACAAGCAACTCTACTTGGGGAAATACAAGCATCTACTTCAAACAAACTCCACTGGGGAACAACCCACTGAGGGAGATAGTATATCACATAAGCAGATTCTGCAACAAACCACTCTGCTGAGGATCCAAAGTATCAGGGAAACAACCAAATCTCTGGATGATAGATCACCAACCGACCCTACTCGGGAAACAGAGATTTCGACTCTGGCGGAGATTCTGAGGGGAGAAACCACTCCGCTGGCGGCAATGCTGAGGAAAATGGTAAAGTACCGGAATATCAATCCACCAGCCACTGAATCTTCAAAAAGGAAGCAACCATGCTGAGGAGAGAAACAACAACTCCCCTGGCAACTACACTGGGGAGTGACGGGGTACTGAGGTCTCGAACCACCAATTACCGAACCTTCCAAAAGGAAAACACCCATGCTGCGAGACTACTGCTAGAGAAGAAACTGAGTCTTCAACCACCATTCCGCTTGGGGAACAACTCCAACAAGAGCTCTGCTCAGGGAACAACCCTAACAACAAAATGGAGAAAAGGATACAACCAAGCCAGGAATATGAACAAATGTCTTACCTGTTGGAAATCATGCCACCCTTGGGAAAGCACTGAGATGTTCTTAAGTATCCTTTCATCATTGTGAATGTTCACTTGGTTTAAAACAACAATTTTAAAAAATTATTTGTTTAAAACAATGACATTTTATCAATTAAAACATGCAAAACATTTGTTGATTTGAAACAAATAAGAGTGCAAATAATTGGATAAAAGCTCAAACTTATTTGATGGAATGGTACCCAGCAAATAGCAAGACTCCATAGATCTGTACAAATTTGAAATTAGTGATATATATTGGAAGAGGGCTACATTGAACATAATGATCCTTTCTCTACCAATTTGAATCTCGATGTATTCGAAGCTTCAGTTGACGATGAATCGAGAATTTCTGACGAAAAGATGGTTGTGGAAAAGAAAGTCTTGTCAGGATGCAGTTACTTGTCAAATCCCTAATTTTTTCCTAGATTGCCCCAGGGTGAGGTACTCAGTCTAGCGGGATGCAAATATTCTTTTTTTTCATGTCTCTAACTTTTGCCTATATTACCCTTGCGGGTTCTCCACCGAGACGCTCATTTTTGCCTAAGCCTCCCTTTCGGGTTTTCAACTTAGCGAGCTATTCTGTTTTTATATACTCTTCTCTCTTTTTTTTAGGCAAAGTATTTCTTGACTGCATCTGAATTCACAGGACGAGTGAAATCCTCCCCATCCATTGTTGTAAGCATTAAAGCACCGCCTGAAAAGGCTCTCTTAACAACATATGGACCCTCGTAGTTTGGAGTCCACTTGCCCCTGGAATCGGGCGCGAAAGACAAGACTTTCTTGAGCACGAGGTCACCTTCTCGGAACACACGAGGCTGGACCTTCTTATCGAATGCTTTCTTCATTCTCTGCTGATATAATTGACCATGGCACATGGCAGTTAATTGCTTCTCTTCGATCAAATTCAGCTGGTCATAACGACTCTGAATCCATTCAGCATCAGTCAACTTGGGGTTTAAGGGTATACTTTTTTATTTCTTTCCTTTTGAATTTTTTTTCTGATTTTTTATTCTTTTTTATTTTTCACCCTCTTTTTTTTTTACATTACATTTGTAAGGCCCAGTTTGACTGTTTTGCTGATTCTCAAGATACAGCTGAATGAGCCTCTTTCATGCTCGAGAAGTCGGGTAATCTCATCAGGAATCCCCTTCAACATCATCTTCCTCTGCCTCAAATACAAGGAATTCAAGATTGGGAGATGGCGTTGGATCATTATGTTCAATGGGTTTAGAAATCCCTGCATAATGATTTTGGGTAATAAAAACTTTAGAATTTAAACAAACAAACCATTATGCAGATGAAAAAGATTGCTTTTATTCTTGTTTTTAGGGTTTTTTGTGATCACTGATTTCATGCAAAAGCAAAAAGTGAAAACAAATGGAAAAACAAATGTTTAACAATGCATTAATTGAATGAAAATATCATTGTATAAATGCAGCCAACAATGTCATCACTTCTCCTTTTGGCATGGGAGAAGGGTTTTAAACAAAGTGACCCATTACTCTGATCTATGAATGACTGTAGGAACATCTACAGCGACCCAATTGTGGCAGACACCACCAGGAATGACAAAGTTGCTCAAATCCTCTGCATCCTCTTCCAAGATAGCAGCAGCTTCTTCAGGTTGATCAACATGGATGAAACCTCCGCTCTTGAACAAACCTTGCTCGTTGAATGCTTTAGAGGAATAGCCAATGCCAGCCCGGGACTTATTGTCTTCAAGCTCAATCATCTTCCCCAAACCAGCAATTGCACCACATTCAATGGCCAGTTTTGCATCGCGATAGGTAGCAAATGAAGGAGACTTCTTCTCAATTGGTTCATCAATATATAAAGCTTGGAAAGGCGTTCCAACTTCATCCTCGGCATCAATATACGAGAAAGAAGACAAGTGGCTAACCAGGAAAGCCTTTTCTCCCCCTACCACGACCAGTTTCTTGTTCTTCACGAATTTTAGCTTCTGATGTAGGGTGGATGTCACGGCGCCAGCCTCGTGAATCCATGGTCTACCAAGGAGACAACTATAAGATGGGTGGATATCCATAACCTGGAAGGTAACTTGGAAATCACTTGGTCCAATTTTGATTGGGAGATCAACTTCTCCAATCACGGTCTTACGCGACCCATCGAAAGCTTTCACAACAACACCACTTTGCCTCATGTGAGGCCCTTGATATGACAGTCTCGAAAGAGTGGTTTTCGGCAATACATTCAGAGATGACCCAGTGTCCACCAGCACGTTGGACATGGCATCAAACTTGCAGTTCATAGAGATATGTAGAGCCATGTTGTGGTCTCGTCCCTCCTCAGGGAGATCAGCGTCACAGAAACTCAAAGTGTTGCAAGCAGTAATGTTTGCAACTATACTATCAAACTGTTCAATAGTGACGTCGTGATCAACATAGGCCAGATCCAAAACTTTCTGCAGAGCCTCCCTATGGGGTTCTGAATTCAGCAGCAAAGATAAAACGGAGATCTTGGATGGCGTTTGTAGAAGCTGATCTACAACATTGTACTCGCTCTTCTTGATGAGCCTTAGCATCTCATCACACTCTTCATTCACAGTGCCACTCGGGCCAACATAAGAAGCAGGAGTCTTTTGTACAGAGGAGGGTTTGGCAACAGCAAGTGCCGGATTCTGAACATTCACAGCCGTCCCAACCGGACGCTCAGCGGAATCAAAAGAAACATGAGCCTTTGGGGGTACCGAAAACACACGACCACTACGGGTCAACCCGCTCACGTCAGCAATATTGGTCACAGAAGTTGAAGGCAAAGGCACTTCTTTCCCATCTTCCACAGCAACGGGATTATATCTGAATGGAATTGCTTTATCCGAAGAATAAGGCACAGGGCCTGCAGGCTTGATTACTAGAGAAGGAGAGACCTTCGGCATGCTACCATCATAGCGGATGACAACAGGCTCGGGCAACTTGAACACAAAGGAAATAACATTCACTTCTGGTTCATCTTCATCAACATTACGGTTCTGAAGAATCTCTATGGTACTTTCATCCAATAGCTCTTGAAGTTCTCTTCGCACTTGGCGACAACCTAGACGATTAACAGAGCAAATGCGACATTTGTCATGGTCATGCTCCATATAGCTGTACTGACACAGCAAACGATGTAATTCGA
This sequence comes from Lathyrus oleraceus, assembly GCF_024323335.1. Classification (NCBI taxonomy): domain Eukaryota; kingdom Viridiplantae; phylum Streptophyta; class Magnoliopsida; order Fabales; family Fabaceae; genus Lathyrus; species Lathyrus oleraceus. Next base: position 85,586,075 of record NC_066580.1, on the reverse strand, counting down.
CCAATGACTGTCTAATATGACTCACATATTTGACTTTATATTTCCCAGGGCACCCCTGAACCATATTCACTTATTTCCCATGCTCGGGCAATGGGTTCTTTGTAACATTGGGGCCTAAGTCTTCGAAGCTCAGAATGCCACATCGCATAAGGTCTTGCACCTTGGTCTTCAATGGAAAGCAGTTCTCGATGTTATGACCCGGAGCACTTGAATGATAAACACAATGTTGGTCTGGCTTGTACCACCACTGAGGATTTGCAGGCACAGCTGGAGGGTCTCTGGGAGTAACCAACTTCCTTTCCAACAAGGAAGGATACAATTCAGCGTATGACATAGGAATGGGATCGAAGCTGATCTTCTTCCTATCATAATTCAAATTGGCTTGGTTACTAGTGCTGCCACGAGGCTGGTAAGCCTGTTGTTGTGGACGGTGTTGCTGCTGATACTGAGGTTGTAGCTGATGATGATGCTGCTGAGGCTGCTGATACTGAGCACTATCTCTGAAGACAGGTGCTATGTGAGCCACCTGATGCTGATTGCTGTTACGACGTACAGGCTTCCTCTGAACAGAGGGTCTTCTTGGCTTAGCATGGGATTGCACAGCATGTGCCTCCCCATCTTTCTTCTTAAATGCCCCATATCATTTAGAAGAGCTCTCATCCTTTGACAGACGTCCTTCACGGACTCCTTCCTCCAGACGCATCCCCATGTTCACCATCTCGGTGAAATCAGAGGGAGCACTCGCTACCATCCGCTCATAATAGAATGAGCTAAGATTCTTCAAAAAGATCTTAGTCATTTCTTTCTCTTCTAGCGGAGGAGTAATCTGAGCTGCCAGCTCTCGCCACCTCTGGGCGTACTCCTTGAATGTCTCCTTATCCTTCTGGGACATGGCCCTGAGTTGATTACGGTCTGGCGCTATATCAATATTATACTTGTACTGCTTGACGAAGGCTTCACCAAGATCGTTGAAGGATCGGATGTTTGCACTATCAAGGCTCATATACCAGCGGAGAGCCGCACTGGACAAACTATCCTGAAAATAATGGATCAGAAGCTGATCATTATCTGTTTGCGTAGACATCTTTCTGGCGTACATAACCAGATGAGCAAGAGGGCAGGTGTTCCCCTTATACTTTTCAAAGTCAGGCACTTTGAACTTAACTGGGATCTTAACACCGGGAACAAGGCATAGCTCAGCAGCAGACTTGCCGAACAGATCTTTCCCTCTGAGGGTCTTCAATTCCTTACGCAGCTCAAGGAATTGATCATTCATCGCTTCCATCTTCTCATTGACATCTGGGCCCTCAGACGGCTCAGGATGATAGATGGTGTCGTCTACCCTAGGAATGGTATGCACGACAGGAGGAGCAACAGCAAGGATCGGGCTAGATGCCGGCATAGAAGCAAAGGTTGGAGCAGGAATATCAGGCATGAAACCCGGAGGCATTCCCCAAGGAAACCCGGCTGGCATGGCATTGGGCATGAAGTGAGCACTAGCAGCTGGCACAGTCGGAGCAGCGACCTCTGATATAACACTCCTCTGGGGAGGAGTTGCAGGAGGTGGAGAAGGTTGATTCTGAGCAGACAGAAACTGCTCCATCAAAGCACTCAGACGAGCGACCTCTTCCTTCAATTCTCGGTTCTCTTGTTCAAGTTGATCCATCACTCTTGCAGAATTAGCTCTGGTATAGTACCGGTGAGTCAGATTGTCTTCAAAATAAATGAAGAGCACAGAGTTAGGCCACAGACAAGAAGACCAGAACAAGATACCTGCTTATGCAAAAATGATGCATGAAATGCTCGTGCATATGCTTTGTTTTCCAAGGAACCCTTAGGGTATTATTTGCAATTTTGAACATTTAAAGCATTTTAATTTCATATGGAAAATATCTCATTCAAATATATTCGAAACAAAGAAGTACAGCATTTTTGATTATTACAAGGGAAAAGGAAAATAAACATCCTATGGATCCCTAGAAGCTCGGGACGCCGGAAGACGAGATGCACAAAGCTTCTTGATCTCTCTCTCATAGGCTGCTTCCATGTCTGCTTTCTCTTTCGCGAGTCGATCGTACTTCCTCTTCCAGAATTTGGAAGACTGGGGAAGCAGAGAAGTCCAAGTATCATTCGGATCATCGATCACCTGATGCTCGAGAAACTCAATCAGAGCATCCTTCTCCTTGAGCTGCTGCAACAATTCCTCTCTTTCACGGATCCAAGCACGTGAAAGGTCTTCTTCTCTCACCTCCTCTACACGTTGGTTAGGGAGGGTTGAAGGCCCAGCCACATCCAACGGTGTAGGTCTCGGATGATCATATGGCATAAGGTATTCGGCAGCTCTCTGTCTGACCCAAGAGGTATATGGCTCCAAAGCAATGCAATTCTTCAGACCCAACTCGTTCCTACCTTTCTTGTGAATATTCCGCCAAGCACGGACAAATCTGGCTTTCAGGCCTTGGGGATCTTTACCCTCCTGAAAGAATACACCTTCTAACAGAATGTTATGAGGTTTATCATTTAGGGGGAACCCATGTTGACGACGTGCTAGAATAGGATTGTAGCTGATCCCACCACATGTACCAAGAAGAGGCACATTAGGGAATTCACCACAATAATCAATGATCTGAACAGTATCATACACGCGATCATACCAAGAGATATCATCATTAGTGTGAGACATAAGTCTCAGAGACCACCGTAGACATCCCTTGTTCTCCTTGAAGGCAAGCGTCTGCGGCAAGTGCGAAATAAACCACTTGTACAGTAGAGGCAAACAGCACACAATAACTCCTCCACCCTTTGCATTCCTCAGGTGCAAAGAGACATAGGCATCACCCAACAGAGTCGGAACGGGATTAAGAACTGAGAAGATTCTAATGGCGTTCACATCCACAAATTTGTCAATGTTGGGGAACAATACCAAACCATAGATGAGCAGCACAAATAAATCCTCAAAGGCATCCTCACTCATGGCCTTCCCATAAACGGTAGCTTGAGCGATGAGGAAGTCAGAAGGAAGACCCTGAATTCCACCTTTGGTAGTCAGATTAGCTTTAATCAAAGATTCATCTATGTGCAACAAGTTTGCAATCTCTCGAGCAGTCGGAATACTCTCTAAGCCATTGAATGGCACCTGATCCAGAATAGGAATACCCAACAGATGAGAATACTCCTCCAAGGTAGGCAACAAGTGGTAGTCCGGAAAAGAGAAGCAATGATACAGAGGATCATAAAACTGCGCCAGAGTACTCATCAGTCCCTCATCAACCTGAGTCGTCAGCAGAGGCAGAAGCTTCCCATAACGAGCTTTGAAACCCAAGGGATCTAGTACATAAGATGCCAGATTCCTTAACTCTTTCACATCAGGCTGTCTAAAAGTGTACTTCTTTGTATGCCTTTTCGGTCTTTCCATGTCTGAAATTTTTGCAAATAAACCATTTAAGTTCCTTGAAAATTTTCTGATTTCTGATGACATGAATGCAGATGAATGCATGAATGCAACAATCACACTCAAGGATCAAGCAAAGCACACCAGACAAAGGTCATGGGAAAGCTCATTGTATCCCTAATATCAATCATCCATTTTGGTGGATTTAGGTTTTCACCTTATCAACACCCAAGTTCCATTGATATTAACGGTACATGAACCGGCTCGAACATCCTTAATATCAACCATCCGTTTTGGTGGATTATGGTTTACACCTGATCAACACCCAGGTTCCATTGATATTAAGATTGTCTGAACGACTCAACCATGAATCACGGGTTTGCCGAGAGTCACGAGCATGGAGTTTCGGTTAAGGACCACCCAAAGGGAGTGTACTAGGGTTTAAACCTGCCGAACATGTTCTACCAGAGGTTCCCATAATCATCATCCCATCTTTCGGATATTATCGGAGGAACGAATACTCGTATTCCAAAAATACTCTCGAGAGAAACTCTTATGAGTGTAGTATCGCGTGACAATCGCATCAGATCTGACATCTGAACGACCTCCGCATTACGTCCTAAAAATAGGCCAAGATGGGCTTGGTAAACTAAGGTCCTTGGCTTCTAAGGCACATGATTGAAAGAATAATGCCTAACCACAAATAACTTGTGTGACATTATTAATCCAACATGACCTTCACCAAGTGAATGGACTCGCAAGTCAACTGGCTAAGGAATACTCCACACCAGTCAACAAGACTATGCCATTCTCCTATCCTAGAGTGCACTCGAGTTCGGGTATAGAACTCATCTCACAGAGATCACCAAAGCAAACAGCAATTGTATATCAAGCAATTCAAACATTACAATCAATACAGTTATCCCAAATTGTACAAAAATATATCAAATAACAAATAACAACATCATACAACAAGGGTGAAAAGTAGGCAATACCACCAAGGATAATTTCTCCCCAGCAAAGTCGCCACTTTTCTGTAGCGGTGTATTCGTCACTTTATGATTTATTGATTAAACCAAAAGCAAAGCATACAATGAATCGAGTCGCCACCGCACTTTTATTTATCCAAAGGATTGGCTAAAAAGCGAACAAAAGCCTAAGAAGTTTTACACATAGAAAACTAATGAAAAGATCAGAGAATCTGGGTAAGGGGTAAATTACGCAATGGGAAGGTGTTAGGCACCCAAAACGTCCTCGGTACTCCTAGGGAGCCCTTTTCACACGTGTTGAATGAAATGTTATTTGTTTTGAAATATTTATTGTGCAAACATGAATAGGATGATGAGAAAAGAATATACAATTTTTATTATTTTTGTGTTTGAACGGATGAACCCGTTGCCTACGTACCTTTCCATGGAAGGTAAGGATCAAAATGCCGTAGTTCGGCTAAAAGATTTCCAAAAGATTAGTGAATTCATTTTAAAACACAAGCCCTAAGGTTTTTCATTACCAATGGGAGAAAACTCAACATGAATCAACAATCCACCATGCGAGGACGACTTCAACATACTAGTGAGGGGTTAACCCTATAATAAGTATGGAAGACTTACAATCCACTCACTAAGGATAAGGTAAGATTTACATCAACCACTATGGTAATTGAAACCTATGGCTAATGTATGAAAAAGTTAACAAGGATGGACAAAGCCATCAAAACAATTGAATGGGTGAAGTTAACTGATTATGAATATTCACAAAATATGGTCAAAGTATGATTAAGATTCAATTCAGAAAGAAGTATTATCAAAAGTGAAGTTTGAAATATCAAGGACTTAAGGTCCAGGTTTATAATTTGAAAAGACATGAAGATGTTTGCGCAATATTTATTTCAAGTTTTGAAAGCAACATGTGAAAAGGGGGTTTTGGAACAAAGAGGTAAATGGATAATGGAGTGTAAAACTTCTCAGAAAGGTTCACCTCTTGAGATCATATGGAAAATGATCCAAGTGTGTCATTTGGAATAGGCAACAAATGAGCAATAACAAACAAGCAAAGCAAATGGATACCGGATGCCAATAACTGGTCTTACTCCAATCTCCTAAACAAAGGTGGATACTGGATACCAATAAATGGATTTACACCAATCTCCTAAAACAAACAAAGATACCAGATGCCAATAAATGGTCTTATACTAGTCTCCCAAAGCAAAACAAAACATGGATACCGGTTACCAATAAATGGATTTACACCAATCTCCTAAAACAAACAACAAGGATACCAGATGCCAATAAATGGACATATACTAGTCTCCCAAAGCAAAACCAAACCTGGATACCGGATGCCAAACTATCTGGACTTATACCAATCTCCAACAAAACAAAACATGGATGTCAGATTCCAATCTATCTGGACTTATACTAACCTCCAACAGATGATCATGGGAAACAAATGCCAACAACATGGACTTACAATTGAACACAAGCAATAAGCAAAGAGGACATAAGTGGCCAAGGAATGGTCTTACACTCAATCCCTTCCAAATCATAGGAACAATGGCCAATGAATGGACTTACAGTTGATTCCTCAATGGGCAAACCAAAGATGGTCACAAAGATATGGAATGATGATCATGCAATAATGAACAATTAATGATGATAAATGCACAAAGGCACACAAACAGGTATGTACAGATGAAACAAGCAATCAATCAAGCAAGTCAAATAGCACACACTATACACAAGCAATTGGGCTCAAGCAAGGTTTAGACTTTAAAGTCAACTGGAATGGGGTAAATGTTGCTCTTAACCTTAACATTGAGAGTTAAGGTGAAGCAGATGAAAAGGATATGAGGGGTGTACCTCATGACTCTTATCCCTGGTCAGGGAGAGCTTCAAATGATAGAAGGTGTGGGAATTCAGAAAGTTGGAACTCTCTCCACAAGTTAATGACTCTATAGATCTTGGGTTGATATCCACAATGCATCAACATGTAATGTGAGCAAAGGGATGACACACTGGATAGTAGGAGATGGACTACACATCTCTTTTATCTACCAATTGCCTTATCAAAGGACTTTTCCTGCTTAGCACAAAGATAAACACACAAGAACATGGCCTCTTAAGGAGGACTTCAAACAGGTGCCTGGCCAAGTAACAGGCCAGGTCTTCCAGACTACATGAAGAAGAGAAATTCTACCTCAATGCTCAAGCAATCAAGCAAAGCAAAAGCAAGTTCACAATGAACTTAAGCAACTAATGTACCTGAAAACAATCCAACTCAATCAGTATACAAGTCAAAAAGTCAAACAGACAATTAAGAATCACAATCAACAGACAAGGTTAGACAAGCAATACAACCATGTGCAAAGCACAAGCTCAACTCAAATGAGCTAAAAGCCACCTACAAAACAAGTCATATTAGTCAACATCAACCAAATAAATCATTCAATCAAGTGAATCAATCCAATTATGGCCATGTGCTTCCTTAACCTCTTGAAGAGCAGCTTTCAAAATCGTGTGTTCCTGGCCTTGTAATGCTTGGATCTTTCTCTTGCAAGCTTGTGTAGTGTATTGGAGAAGTTCTTGATGCTCAATTGGTCACGAATCAACAGTTTGAGGAATCCACCATTGTTAATGTTCTTGCTTGGAGCAACTTCAAGATGCACGGATTCAAATGATTCTTGCTTGAATAATGATCAATGATGATGCTAGATGAAGAATCAGGCACGAATTTATGGAATTGCTTTAAAGAAATGAGATAAAAAATTGAGAGAAAAATGAGAGCAAAAATTTTAGATCTGAAAAAATGAATTGTCGTTAGGGTTTTTCTGTTATGATTTCACTTATATACTCCTAATTAACCAAACTTAATCATGATTAATCAATTAGTAATTGCAATTAGTGAAAACAAGGTGTTTTGGACAATTTGCAAAAACACCTTATGCATGTGCATGGCAATGAACAGTGCACGAGTTCTGAGTTAAATCCACTCCATATGCTGTTTAGAACCAAATGCCATTGGAAAAATGTAAAGGCAATGCATATTTTTCAAATTGGAAATTTCCCTCCAAAATTCAAATGAAAATGCCAATATTTTTGTGATGGAAATGCATGGTATGTGATGCATGTTTTGGATAGTAGAGATCAAGAGAGAAATGTTCCAAAAAGAACCACTTCAATTGGCCTTTTGGTTCAAAAGTCATGCAAGCTTGAAGTTCAAAATTACTTGGCAATGATTGATCCATAATTCCTTAACCACACATGAGAAATGGATGTTCTTGGACTTTTTGGAAAGGTGAGAGCAAGATCTTCAACTTTCATGTTGGACAAAATTTCATTTGAAGCTTGATTGATGATGTAAACTTGAGGAGAAAACCTTTCCATTTTTGGCAATTTGAAATTACAGGTCACTTACTATTTTTGGAAACTTTTAATCTGACCTCAAATTCTTTATTGTTGATGTTTGAAATGTCACATGAGACTTGTATGGACATGAATGAGGTCTCTCTAACCATCTCCCACCTTCAAATCCATGATTGAATGCACAGTTGACTTGTGTTGACATTTCTACGGTTTCAGTTGACCTGGCTATGCTCAGATGAAATGCAAGCCTCTACCACTTGGGATCTTGATTCAAAATGATGTCATAGTTCATATGAACTCTTGTGAATGATCATGGTGCCCAAATTCTTCAGAATGGCCACCATCTAATGCTCAATGGCTGCCTTTGACTGTTTTGACTGTTGATTGCTTCATCTGCAAGTAACAAGGTTAGATGACATATTTTTGTACTTTTGGTTAGTAAACAAATGAAAATCAATGATATACAAATGAAAAACATGCTTGGTGATCAAGAACCACTCTCAAAAGATAACCCACCCACAGGGAAGGAAGCAAAGTGCACAATGATCCTTGAGGCAATGAATGATATGATATGATGCCATGAGGGATCTTAGGGCCAAAATTTGGGTCTTACAATGATATACAATTAATGAGAGCAAATGCACAAAGGCACACACAAACAAATATGCACAAATGAACAAGCAAGCACACACTATACACAAATAAATAGGCTCAAGCAAGGTTAGGCTTTAGAAACAAGTCAACTGGAATGGGGTATTTTGAGCTCTTAACCCTAACATTGAGAGTTAGGGTGAAGCAGGTGAAAAGGAGATGAGGGTTGTGCCTCATAGCTCTTATCCCTGGCCTGGGAGAGCTTTAAACAATAGAAAGTGTGGGAGTTCAGAATGTAGGAACTCTTCTCCATAAAGGATTGACTCTATAAGATCTTGGGTTCTTATTCACAATGCATCATCGCATGGTGTGAGCAAGGTGAATGACACAACAGAATAGCAGGGGATGGATTACACATCCCTTTTATTTGCCAATTGCCTCATAAGAGGACTTAACCTGCATGGCACAAAATTAAACAAACAAAAACATGGCCTCTTAAGGAGGGCTTCAGACAGGTGCCTGCCAAAGTAACATGACAGGTCTTCCAGACTACATGAAGAATAGGGAAATACCTAAGTGGTATTCCAACCACAAGCAAAAGCAAAGCAAAGTTCAAGTGAACTTAAAGCAACTTAGGTACCTGTGTAAACAACTAAACAAATCAGTACAGTATTCAGACAAACAGACAACAGTCAATAACAAATAGACAATCCCAATGTACAACACATAAGCCATAAGGCAAACCCAAGTGAATTATCATCAACCTACAAAACAGCAAAGGTTAGCAATCAAAAGCACATATCAATATTCAAATGATGAAGCATCATCAACCATGGCATTTGGATGCTTAAACCTGAAATTCAAAGCTCACATGTATGTAACAAACCACTAGGGAAGTCATCAAAGCCTAGGGTCAAAGGTGAAGAAAAAAATTCAAAACAGGAGCTGAAATTCAACACAATGCAACTTCAAACACATATTAACATGTCCTAAAAAGGCTCACATCAAAATCATCAAGCAAAGGCATTTCATGTGCAAGGGAAGTCAAAGACAATTTCAAAGCATCCATATGATCATCATGATAGACAATTCCAAATCAAAACAGAAATGATTCAAATAATTCTGGAAAAATTCATGAGCATTCAACACATCCAACATGATCAACATACAAAAAATCAGAAGCATCAAAAATCAATTGGCATGGAAATTAAATGGCACAAGTTGAACAATCAATTTTGTGACACAAATTGTCACACCATGTTAACATGTACACAAAACAGAAATGGAGCATGGGAAAAATGTCAAACCAAAACCACAATGTCAATTATCATGTCAAGAATCATCATGCAAAATTTGGTAGCAATTGGATCAATATCAAGCATTTCACAATAGAAAGAGTAAGACAAGGTCACATATGCATACATGTTCACATAATTCAACACAATTAAAAATCCAGGAAGTGTAAAATCATGAAATCAACATAATAAAATTCTATACATTCCAAGGATCATTTTGCAAAAAAGAATGGGATTAATTGGATGATTTTTCAATTAGTTATGGATTTTTAAAGTTAGCATAAAGTTTGTGAAATAAAATGAACATAGCATGTGGAAGTTTGGAGGGAAAACGAAAAATGAAGGAGAATTTGAAAATGTGACATGCGCTAGAATCGAACCGTGTAACTGGAAAAATGAAAAATAAAACTCAAAAACGTGACCTCCAGGAATCGAATGGAGGATCAAGGATCAAATAGGCCTGGGCGCGTGTTCTTGAACAAGAACCCTAGCGCAACTAACGACGGCCTGTGACGGTCACAAATCGGACGCTAACATGAAGATCTTCATCTTCTTCACGAAGATGAAGATGAACAGGATGAAGTTCATACCAGAATTTCCAGAATTTCCAGATTTCTTCAGAATTTCAAAAAATTTATACCAAAACGAAGCTCATGCAAAGGAGATTATAGATCCATCATTATTTCATGCTAATTCATCATGATTCATGCAAATCGAAGCAAATAAAGTTTGACATTCTAAACTTCAAACAAGCATATCTCTCTCAATTCTTATCCAAATCGCACGAAATTTATATCAAAACGATCCGCAACATGAGATCTACAAGAATATATGCATGAATTGCAAAATTAAAAGGTTCAAAACTTGACCTCTTGAAGAGCAGAATCTTGGAAATGCATGATCCACAGCTTGTAATGATCCTAATCCACTTTATAACACTTGTAATGATGTTTGATGAAGAAAAAGAAGCTTGAAAACGTGTAGATCTAGCTCAAAACAGAATTTCCATCTTCAACTTCATGAACTTGATACACTTGGTTCTTGCACGAATTCCACAAATCAATGCTTGATCTATACTATTTTAGTACCAATGAACAAGAATATGAAGTAAAATTGCAATGTTATTTGGAAAAAAATTTGAATTATGAATGAGAAAATTTTGGAGGGAGAGAGAATTTGGATCTTGAAATGGTGAATTGTGATTAACCTCCTCCAATTCTGTTAGGGTTAGAGTATTTATATGAAGTCCTAATCACATTGCTAATCCATACTTAACTTGGTTAATTAAAATAAGGTGTTTTGCAAAATTTCAAAAATGCATGGTGCATGGACTAACTCCACGTGAACAGTACCACTTCCTTCATCAAAGTCACTTAAAATCATTTTTTAAACACATTGGCAATGATAAAAAGTTCCCATGATGCACCATTTTTGAATTTTGCAATTTCCCTCCAAAAAAGGCATGGATATGCAAGTGATCATGTGATGAGATTTTATGCAATGTGATGAATGGTTTGGAAACTAGAGGTCAAGAGAAGAATATTGCAAAAAGAACCACTCAATTTGGAGCTATGAATCAAAAGTTATGCTCATTTGAAATTCCATGCGCCCTTGGCAATGATTTGAGCACATCTCCTCAACCACACATCAGATGCTCAAGATCTTGGACATTTTGGAAAGGTAAGAGAAAGATCTATAACTTTAATGTTCAACAAAATTTCATTTGAAACTTTTTTGATGATGTAAAATTGATTTGAAGTTGGTCCAAAACCCTTCCATTTTTGGAAACTTGTATTATGGGTCACTTTCCATTTTTTGAAATTTTTGACTTGACCTCAAATTCTTCAATGTGAGTGTTTGAAATGTCAAATGAGACTTGTATGAACATGAATGAAGTATTTCCAATCACTTCCCACCTCCAAATCCACAGTTGACCTTGCAGTTGACTTTCTAGGTCTTCAGTTGACCTGAAAATGTTCTGATGAAATTTAAGCCTCTACCACTAGGGATTTCGCTTCAAGATGACATCATAGCTCATATGAACTCTTGATAATGATCATGGGGTCCAAATCTCAAGAATAACCACCATCTATTGCTTAATGAATGCCTTTGATGTGCTTGACCTGCAATTGCTTCATCTGCAAGACAAAGGTTAGATGACATATTTTTGTACTTTTGGTTAGAGATTAAGAGAAAAGCAAATGATATACAATGCAAACAATTCTTGGTGATCAAGAGCCACTCTCAAAAAGATCCCACCATAAGGGAGGAAGCAAGGTGTCCAATGATCCTTGAGGCTATGCAATGATATAATATGATGCCATGAGGGATCTTAGGGCCAAAATTGGGGTCTTACACATATGAAAATTATTCAAAGACAAAAAGTTACCATAAATGACATTCCAAACAAATTTCATGTTTAGGTCTAGAGCTATTTTTGCTTGGAAAGTTATTTTTTATGGTGAAAGATTATAGGTCATTTTGTATAAACCCTAATTTGGAGGTCAACTTACCAAGACCATAACTTCCTCAATTTTTATGATATTAAAGATTTACAAGTTGAACAATAAAATCCAAGATGCATACTTCAACATTTATCTTTGGAGTAATATCAAATTCAACTTTTATGTGCATGTGATATTAGGATACATTATAGGTCATTTTGGAACAATGCCTTTGAATAAGTGATTTTTCTCAACTTCAAAAATTCATAACTCCTTCATACTAAATCCAAATCAGGTCAAATTTGTGACCATTTTGAATTACTTTGAGAGATATACAACTTTGGTTAAGACACTTTTCTCATTTGAAGCTCACATAAAAAGTTAGCCAAGGTGGAATAAGTGAACATATAGCTTGACACTTAGAATTTTTTTTGACATGTTTGATTTTCCCAACTTCCACCTCAAAATTCATCATGATCCAAGCTTCAAATGAAAAAGTGTCCAACATGAAAGTTGTTCCTCTTGATCTAAACTTTCCAAAAAAAGTCTAATTTCATCCATTTGGACAAGATTTGGATGGGTTGTGTAACACCTCAAAATTTGCCCTCCTCTCTTGGGACTAGCATTATCATTTTACATATCATTTTTAGGTCATTAGGCATTGCATATTGCATATCATGTGGTTACATTGTGCAAGTCATTATCTCAAGTCTTGATCAGAAGATGAGGAAGTCAAAGTGCAAGCTAGGGTTTTATTGACTGATCATTGGCCATCTGAGGATTGGGCTGTGAATTAGGGTTTTGTGGTTCTCAATGGATATTGGTCTTCATCTTGATTACAATGATTCATCATCATCATCATGGTTTGATTTCATCAAGTGTTGAAGCATCATTCCTTGAGATTGGGGTTTTGACCACTAGTCAACCCTAATCAGTTGCATTGGGCCAGTCAGGGCATAATCATGAGATGGGGTCTATGAAGGATATGGGGTTTATTCCTTGGTTATATTTTGCTAATTGAGGCTAGGGTTTCACTATTGAGCCATTTCATCAGGAGTTTGGGGCTCAGTTGGATCAATGCATTGCCAAATTTATCTATCAGTTGAAAAAGTCAACTGTGGTCAACTGTACATGATCTGATGGATTTGGAGGTGGAAATGAGTTGGATACACTTCATTCATGTTGAAACAAGTGTTATTTGACATTGCAAAGCTTAAGAATGAAGAAAATCAAGTCAGGACAAAAATTGCCTAAAATAGAAAGTGACTTGTAATAGAAGTTTCCAAAAATGGAAAGTTTTTGACCTCAAAATTACATGTCCAAGGAAGCTTCAAATGAAAATTTGTTCAACATGAAAGTTGTATATCTTGTTCTCACCTTTCCAAAATGTCCAAGAACTTGAAAATCCCATGTATGGTTGGCAAGTTATGGTCCAGTCAATTTCAAAAATGACCCATAATCAGAGGGGCATAACTTCCACATGGAGTGTCCAAATTGGATGTTCTTTTTATGCACAAACTCCATTTGACATGTACTTTCATGGTGCATAATTGGATTTTATCAAAAATGGTCAATGCAAAAAGTCAAATTTCAAGTGCACAGTTAAAAAAAACCAGGGGCAAAATTGTCCAACTTGAGAAATAATGGGAATTTTTGAATGGGGATTTTTGCAACACCTCACAAATGACACTTGAAAATTGTTGTAATGCTCATAACATGCCAAGGCCTCATGGTTTGAGATTGCACTTTTGGAATGGACTTGAAAATGCATAACATAGCCATCACATGTGGAAAATGAGAAATACACATCCAATCAACATGAGACAAGTTGCAACAGCTCACACATGTCATTGTGAGAGTGTGTGAGCTGTCAATGAGTTGGCATTGGCTGGCATGTGCAATTACTATTTTGCCCTTGGTTTGGAAAATGACATTTTGGCTAAACACATTGCATTATGTTAATTAAGGTGATTAAGTGTGGATTAATCAAGGGTATATATTCTTAATCATAACCAATTTGTAACAGAATTTCACAATTTCCAAAATCAAAACCTCTTTTCCCTCCAAATTCATCAAAATTCTTCAAGAACACATCACACTAAAATCCAAAGATCTCTTCAAATTCTTGATCATTTGGCAAAGTTCTTTTGGATTCGATCTCCAATCATCATCTACTTCATCTGTTTTGGCAAGGCAAGGTCAAATTCATCTCCATTCGCAACTGTTCAAGGAAGGTCCATCAATGGTGAATCAAGATTTCTTCTTCTAGAAGCCACTTCAATCGAACCTGAGCATTCCAGTCAACATCTTGAGGCTCATTCTCCATCTGTTTCGAATCAAAACGCCTTGAAATCTCCAATTCCAACACTGCCTTCAAATCAAGGTTAGAAATCGAATCTCACCATTGCCTTAATGCTTATGTGCGTTTTGTAGAACGTTTCACATAGATTATCATGATATGATTAGTTTTAGGAATGGTGAAACCTAGCTCGAGTTATGTTGATCCAAAGTTATGATGCAAAACCCTAATCCCTTCGATTCGTGAGATATATGAACAATTGGACGAAATCATGGACATAATTGAGATCCTGAGAGTGAGACGGTTCCAACCATATGCCATTTGTAGATTTTGGTGATAGTTTGTTCTTCGTGTGTTCTTGATATTTTTGGATGAAGATGAAGAAATTCTGGAAAAATATGAGTGTTTGATCCATTTCGTGCCATTCCAATTTAAAAAATCTGTTTTCCGCCGCTCTCAGCCAATCACAACATTCCATTGCTACGACGCCGTTTTGGCCATATTCAACATAATTACAAAACTGCCATTCGTTCATTTAATTAATTAATTTAATTCCAAATAATTATTAAAAATTCATACAAATCTTAAAAAAATCATAAAAAATAATTGGCTAATCAGAAAAATATGAGGATTTTTTCTATAGCTCCCATTTTGTCTCTAGAATTTTATGAGCATACTTTTGCAAGTTGTGCATGGTAAAAAATTGGTTTGACCTAGGGTTGTTTGACTTGTATGCATTTTTTACATGTTCTACCATTTTTAATGTGAAATACTCATGCCTTAAAAGAAATTCTTGAAATTTTTTGTGGTGATTGTAGACATGTTAATGGTGATTTACATATGAATTTTGTGAATTTTGGATACCTGATGATTGAGTTATGAATTTCTGAATCTAGGTGTGACAATTTGTGTCACACCTAGCTAGGTCAACTTTCTGGATTTATTTTCATGACCTAGAGATGTTGGAATAAATTGAAATTTTGCATGATGGATTACGGATATGTTGAGATGCTATGTGAATTTTTCTGGATTTTTATGTGGCAATTTCAATTTGATTGATATTTTTCTTCACTGTGTGTCAAATGTGCAAGTTCATGTGATACATGTTGGGATATCTTGTGCGAAATGCTCATATGGTATTGAATGAACATGAAATTTGGTATGATAGTTGTAGACACATTGTAGGACATCCCTGTTTTGGTCCCATTCATTTCTTTATTGTTTTCATTGACTTATGATTTTTTGAAGTGAATGCATGTGTTGATGCTATGGTTTGGCTTGAATGTTTGTGTCTGTTTTTCTTGATTTTCATTGACATAGTTCCTTTTGTCCAATTGAGCTGAAAATTGACATGCTATACCTTGAATATGTCCTGTTTAGGTGTGAATTATTTGAGGATTTTTGGAATTGTTTTGATATGGATTTGAATGCAATAGTTCTGTTTGGACATTGGATGTTGCATTTGACCTAGTTTGGCTTGTTTTGGGCATGAAATGAATATAGTGAATGATATAAACATGGGATCAATTGCCTTGGCTTTCTATTTGTGCTAATTTGAGTTTGGTTGGAGATTGCTTGCTGTTTAGACATTTTTGTCACTTTTGGACCCTAGGCTTGGCCTAGTGGTCTTGTTTCTCACATTTGCTTGATTTTTCAGGATAAAAAGCACAATGCTCAAGGAGATTGAATCAAGTTAATTCAATTGAGTTTATTTGATGTTTGTACACTAACATAACTTTGTTTTGTAGGTTGTGAAGCTTAGGCTTGAGCTTATAGCTTGCCTTGTTATGCATTGACTTGTATAGTCTGACTGATTAACATTTGCTGTTTATGTTTGTCTGTTTGAGTACTGATGATACTTGATTGTTTTCAGGTACATTTAGTTGCTTATAGTTCTTTTAAGAACTTGCTTTTGCTGCTGCTTGGTTGTGAAAACCAATTGAGGTAGGTCCTCTTGACTTCATGTAGTCTGGGAGACCGGGCCTGTTACCGGGCGGGGCAAATGTCTGAAGTCCTCCTTAAGAGGCAATGATTGTGGTTGTTTACTTTTTGTGCCCAAGTAGGTAAAGACCTCTATGAGGCAATTGGTGGAAGGTAGGGATATGCAATCTATCCCCCACTATTCTGTTGAGTCGTCCCTCTGCTCACACTGCTGTGTGTTGATGCATTGGGACACAAACCCAAGATCCTGTGCTGTTGCACAATCGAGTCAGAGTCTTTGAGTATAGAAGGGTTCCCACATTCTGAACCCATGCTCTTTTGTCTAAAGCTCTCCCTGGTCAGGGATAAGAGCTGTGAGGTCTCATCCTCACTTCATCCTTTCATCTGCTTCACCTTAGCCCCTCAATGGCAAGGTTAAGAGCAAACACAGCCTGTACAGATGACTTGCTGAGGCAGTCAAACCTATTGTGTGAGCCCACTTGATTGGTTATAGTGTGTGCTATGTGAATATCTGTTTGAGATGCTTGTTCTCATTTGATGTATGCTTGTATGCTTGTATGCTTGCTTCTTTCCTGGATAGGATTAGCTTGCTTATGCAAGTAGGATAGAAACCTGAACTTAGGGCAATGATGCATGATAACACTAGGCTCGAGTACAGCTCCCTGGTAGTGTGTCTCCCTTTGTCTCTGGCTGGAATTTCTTCCCCTATGTAGGGGAACTACATCGCCCTGATCCTTGTTCCAGACGAGGTATGTAGGCAGGAGGTCGTGCGAGACCTCTCCGGGCGCCTTTTTCTTTTTTGTGTGTGTTGTTTGACAAATGCTAGGCTCGAGTCCCCGACTCCTTAGCAAGTTGTTGTTTGTTTGTTTGTGCTTGTTGTGTGTTGTTTGGTGTTTTGGGTTCGGATGCTGACGTAAGCCCGGTGATTGGCTGTCGGGCTCCATGTTTGCCCTTTTGAGTATGTTTTGGTTCGGATGCTGACGTAATTCCATCCAGTGGTTGTCGGGCTCCATGTTTGCCACCCCTGTCTGTTTGTGTGTTTTGTGTTGTTTGGCGTGCGTAAGCCGAACTACAGTGGCTCTGATTCTCGTTCCAGACGAGATATGTAGGCATAGGATGCGATGTCCTATCGAGCTCCCTTCTCTTAACCCCACCTGCGTTCCCTGTGTGTGTGTATGATGTTTAGCAACCTTTTCTTTATTTTAGAACGTGGATCCCGTCGAGTACGACGGACGTGAGGGGTGCTAATACCTTCCCCTTGCGTAACCGACTCCCTTACCCTTTCTCTTTGGTCGCGAGACCATGCTTTTTCCAGGTTTCTCTGAGCGTTTCCTTTCCCTATCTTGGGATAAATAACGCGCAGTGGCGGCTCTGTGTGTGTTTTGTTTTTAGCTCGCCGGTTGTTTTTTTCGCAGGATGCGACAGCTGGCGACTCTGCTGGGGACTTCGGATGTTGACCTGTGCTGGTCCATCGTCCCTAAGCGAGTCCTTCCTAGCGTTGTAGGATAGTTTAGGTTGCTTGTTTTGCTTTATTTATTGCATTTATTATTCTAACCAATGTATATGTATTTGCATTAAATATTTGCATGCATCATACTATCATGTTGTTGCCGTCCTCTATGCAGGTGGTTCCTCTGTTTGGGGTGGGTGTTCTGAGTGGGGCTAAAACCCAGGCCCGAGTATACACCTAGGACTAGTGTGGTCTCATGTCGCCTCTTTCATGTTAAGTCAACATGTGCCTGGCGGCGTGATGTACCACAAGCCGGACGAGGCTCATTTGGCAGTGCTCTTCTCTGTGGGTATTCCACTTTGATTGAGTTACTTCATCTGAGTTGTTGACTTTGGTGACCGATCATTTCTCGGATTTTTGGTTTAGACGATTTTAAGAGAGCTACAATGGCACACCCGAAAGGGCAAACCCATTGAGTATCTCCGCCCGATTGTCGAGACTATTGTCCGCCTTAGGATGACCTGATTAGAATTTACCTGTGAGGGGAGGGTGATTCGTTCAGATGCATATTCAGATGGTGACTCAGATGGTGACTTTTTGATCCGTGGTTCAGAGTCCTATTTATAAGTCGGATTTATGGTCATTTATTGCCGTGACGCCGGAGTGCTGTCCGTGAGTTATCAGTGGGGATCCGTTTATTTCAGGATTCCCCGGGCCGAGATATTTATCAGTGGGGATCCGTTTATTTCAGGATTCCCCGGGCCGATTCAGATGGTTGGGAGTGTCTGCTCAGAGACTGATGATGATGATGATGTACCTTTCTTCCGTTTATTTCGGAACCCGTGGGTCAGATTAGTGGTTACTTATCTCCTCAGATGGTTATGATCAGTTCAGAGACCAGATTCAGTGCAGATGATCAGATGGCTTGGAGGATGGCAACGCATTGCATTCATTCATCAGCATCATTACATCTTGCATTAATTGCATCTAACACATGTTTACCCATATGCAGGGACACTTTTGATCGAGATTCTGGTTGAGAGACTTTCTGCTCAGGTATGAGGACCGGTTTGAAAGACAACATTGCCTACAGTTTCTTCGATCCAGAGATTGATGTGCTGAAGGAGATGATAACATTGATTACTCCCGACCATGTGGGGATGTTCAGAGAGGCATACGGTAGTATCCTGAAGATGGTTTTCAGACTCAGTGACAGTGACAGAAGTGCCATTCATACTCTTCTCCAGTTCTATGACCCGGGGCTGAGGTGTTTCGTATTTCCAGACTATCTGTTGGGACCTCTGATGGAGGACTATGCTAGCATCTTGGGTATGCAGATCCGTGATCAGATGCCTTTCCATGTCACTATGGTGGAGCCAGATGTCCTTGGGATTTCACGTGCTCTTTATTTGAGTCCGGAAATGGTCAAGGAGGGTTTGAAGGAGAAAGGAAAATTATCCGGTTTTCATTTGAATTTCTTGGAAGCTAATGCCAAGGAATATGCTGTTATGGGTAATTGGAAGACGGTTTGTGCTCTCATTGCTGTAAGCATTTATGGGATTGTTCTGTTTCCTAATCAGAAGAGTTTTATAGACCATAATGCTATCAGATTGTTCATGCAGAGAAACCTTATTCCTACTCTGATCGGAGATGTTTACCTCTCGGTGCATAACAGGAATGAGAAGCGGCGTGGTGGTTTGATCAGATGCTGTTCTCAGTTGCTCTTTAAGTGGTTCATGGGGTATTTGCCTTCCCGGGGTGCCTTTGCTCATATTGATCCCACTGTCAAGTGGTCTTTCAGGTTGATGGGTCTGCGGGCTAATGATATTGCTTGGACTCATAATGGTTTGGCTGGCCGAGACTTTATATGCAGTTGCGGGAGTTTACCTAATGTGCCTTTGGTGGGGGTTCAGGGTTGCATTAATTACAACCCGACGCTTCTCAGGAGACAGATGGGGTTTGCTGTAGAGGGTCCTCCTCTCGGACGAGAGATTCAGGAGTCCTTCTATTTCCCGATTGATGGTAACCAGACCAAGCTGAGGCAGGTATTGGATGAGTGGCGAGATATCCAGAAGAAGGGTAAGATTCCGTTGGCAAAGTCAACAGTCGGTATTTTCCTTTGTTCGAAGATTGGTTGCGGAAGAGAATTGAGGTTACATTTCTACCATTTCCTGGAGGTGATCTAGTGTGTCCTAGGATTGAGGGTCCAAGTTCTTCTGTCAGCATGGAGGAATTCCTCGAGATGAAGAGGGCCAGAGATCAGTTACTTGCGGAGAAAGCTGAATTGGAGAGAAGTGTTGCTCGGTTTCAGGCAGCTAATCAGGAGATCAAAGTCAAGATGGAAGATCAAGACAAGCGACATGCCTTGGAAGCCAAACGCTTCGAGATGGATACGGCCTACTATGGGAAGATCAGCCAAGCTTTAGCGTCATCCAACCGGGAGCACGACATCACTAAGGATAAGCTGTTCAGAGCTTCAAAGGTTATTGAAGATGAGAAGAGAAGGCAGATCTTCGTGAGAGAGCGGAGGGATGACAAAGTCAGAGGTCTCATAGCTGAGTGGGAGACCAAGCTGAAGGTCAAGGAAGCAGAGAATCTGAAGATCATCGCTAAGAGAAATCACTACATGGCAGAGAGAGACCACTACTTCAGACAGATGAAGATTCATCAGAAGGAAGTGGGGAGACTACAGCAGGAGAACACCGAGCTCAGGTTCGCCGCAGAGTTCGTGAGGATGGGAGATGAGATAGGGCCATCTGTGGGACCCTCATCCAGTTAGATCTTTCATTTGTATTGGATTACCGTCAGGCCTGTTGACGGAATCTGCTTGCTTGTATTTCTTTCCTGATTCTGGAGGATTGTATTTGAATTTTATCTGGTTTGATGTATGACTATGGCACTGATTGTGCACTTTTGGCTATGGGATGGATTTTTCATTCAGTGATTGGTTTTCAAGCTTTATTTGCTTTACCATATGCACTCGCACAAGCACACACATGGTTGGGGGTATCAGGCTAAATCACATATCTCCGATCTGCACGATGAATCAAATGCTGAATGACTGAATACTGATGCCAGATTATTATATGTCTCAATGATGCCAGGATCGAGAGACAAAGTGTCCTTCATATGGATAGACACTGCATTCATGCATTAATCATAATAACCTGTGTTTTATTTTGCTGGTATCTGTTACTAACGTGCTTGATTGTTACAGGAATCATTGCTCGTGCTCGAAGAACGGTACCTTTGCACTCAACACGCCCTCACAGATATTATACCAGACGCAATACTCCCAGACTCATGGAGCTTCCCAGCGCGGATATTCTCGAGCTAAAGGATAAAATGAACGAGCTGATCAACATAATGCAAGGCTTTGCAGTTGGTCAGAAGGCTCTGGCAGACAAAGTTGAAAAGCTCGAGCGGGCTTCTGCAGCAAACAGCGAGGTTAACCTGGATGGAGTCTCCAATTAGGGGCAGGGATCTCGTGACGGCGGAAAGAGAACGACTGTGGGTCTTGTGAATAATGCTGGTGGTGTTGGTGGCCAACCGGGTCAGAATCAGAAAGACAATTTTGTTCCTCCGTTCTATGGGTTCGAGGAAGACCAGGAGGAAGACAGGGAGGCTGACCAATTCTCAATGCAGAATGAACCGTTTGTTCCCTACAACGCTCCGCCTCAGAACAAGGAAATTCAGCTGCTGGCTGAGAAAATCAAGGTGTTGGAGAGTTATGCCACTCCCGGGGTGGTGAACATGTCTAATATGGGGCTGGTTGAGGGGATTGTGATCCCACAGAAGTTCAAGGCGCCCACGTTTGACAGATACAACGGGAGTTCTTGCCCAGAAACTCACCTTCAAGCTTTCGTCCGTAAGATATCTGCATACACAATGGATCAGAAGTTGTGGATGTACTTTTTCCAGGACAGCCTGTCCGGAGGCTCCCTGGAATGGTATACCAAGCTGAAATCTTCTGATATAAAGAACTGGCAGGATCTTGGGGATGCTTTCTTCAAACAGTACCAGTTCAACACTGACATGGCTCCGAGTCGTACCCAGCTGCAGGGTATGTCTCAGAAACATAATGAAGGGTTTAAGGAGTATGCTCAGCGGTGGAGAGAATTGGCTGCAAGGGTTCAACCTCCGCTGGTTGATCGAGAAATGTCTGATCTGTTTATGGGGACCCTGCAGGGGCCATTTGCTGAGAGGATGGTTGGGTGTCCTGTCACCAATTTCTCTGATATTGTGGTGGCCGGGGAACGGATTGAGAGCTGGTTGAAATTGGGCAAGATTCAGGGTACTGCGTCTGGTTCTTCTTCAGGATCTAAAAAACCGTTCGGTAATGGTGGGCAGAGGAAGAAGGAAGGAGATACCAGCGCTGTTTATTCACAACGTGGACCCAGTAGGGACCGTTACTTTCAGCACACTGCTGCGGTAACTATTCCTGCTGAGTCTCATCCTATACAACAACAGCAGCCGCAACAGCAACAGAGACAACCCTTTCAGCAGAGGCAGCAGAGGGCTGGATATCAGGTCAGGGGTAGAGCTATGGATCGTCAATTTGATAGGCCTCCGGTGACCTATGCTTTCTTGTTCAAGAAGTTGCAGGATTTGGGGCTTGTACAAACCAGAACCCTGGCACCTTTGAGACCTGATCAAAGGCCAGCCAGCTATGACGAAAATGCGAAATGTGAATTCCACTCCGGTGCGCCTGGGCATAATATTGAGAACTGTAAAGCTTTTAAGCACACAGTTCAAGACTTAGTGGATTCAAAGGCAATCAACTTCGCACCATCTCCTAATGTCAATGTAAATCCCATGCCTGCGCATGGTCAGAGGGGGGTGAACGCCATGTCTGTGGAAAACCGAGTTGGGCTGTCTGATGTGAGTAAATTGAAGGCGCCTTTGGCTGAGTTGAAGAGACAGTTGCTGTTGAATGGGGTCTATCCGGGCTGCGGCCACGAGTGTGCTGAGTGCACTATCTCTGTCAACGGTTGTGAGCTTCTGAGGAAGTGTGTCCAGGGTCTGATGGACAAGGGGATTATCATGATTGAGAGGGCTGATAAAGAAAAAGATGAAGTCTCCACCATAATGATTTATTATGATCCGGTGGATTTGTCGAACCTAGTTGAGGAGGCTCCAGTTACCATCACGGTACCTGGGCCGATTCCCTATGACAAAGATGATGCCGTGCCGTGGCATTATGGTGGGGAAGTGTACTGTAATGGTGAGAAGTTGGAAGAACAATCTGCCAGTGAAACCACCGTGCTAAAGGTGGATAATGCGGGTCCCAGCGGTTTCACTCGCAGCGGGAGACTGTTTGCTCCTGATGCGTTGAGAAGGGGAGAAGAAGAAAAAGATAAAAAAGAAAAGGCCGAGGCTTTAGCCAGGGCAAAAGGGAAGGCTGTGGTGGATAGTGGAAGTACTCCTGTGGTGACACCGGCGCCTGCGGGGTCGGAAAATAAACTTGATAATGATGCTGAAGAGTTCTTGAGGATCATTCAGAAGTCGGAGTATAAACTGGTTGATCATTTGCAGCAAACTCCTTCCAAGATCTCCATTCTATCGTTGCTGCTGAGCTCTGAGGGGCATAGGGAGGCCTTGTTGAAAATTCTGAAGAAGGCTTATGTTCCTTAGGAGATCACCATCAATCAACTGGAGACTGTGGTATCCAATGTTCATGCCAGCCATGGGCTGGGTTTCACAGATATGGATTTAACGGTGGATGGAAGGAATCACAATCGGGCGTTACACATCGCTATGGAGTGTAAAGGAGCCGTGCTTTCGCATGTGCTGGTTGATACCGGCTCCTCATTAAATGTGTTGCCCAAGAAGGCCTTGGCGAAGCTTAATTGTGATGGACTAATTTTGACCCCGACTGACTTGATTGTGCGGGCTTTTGATGGGTCAAAGCGGGCCGTATTCGGGGAGGTTGAGCTGCCGGTGAAGATTGGACCTGAGGTGTTCAAGTCGACATTTTACGTCATGGATATTCAGCCGGCATACAGTTGCCTGTTGGGTCGCCCATGGATTCATGCTGCGGGAGCAGTTACTTCGACTTTGCACCAGAAATTGAAATATATCTGGGACGGTCAAGTCGTCACTGTTTGTGGAGAGGAAGACATTTTTGTCAGCCACCTGTCTTCGTTCAAGTACGTGGAGATGGATGGTGAAATATGGGAGACACCCAGTCAGGCTTTCGAAACCGTTAAGGTGGAGAATGCTCTGTTCGCGAAGGAAGAAGAGAAATCGTCCATTGCTTCATACAAGCAGGCCGCCGAGGTGGTAAAGGATGGAGAGGCTCCTGGTTGGGGCAAAATGATGGAGATCCCTAAGAAGAAAGACAGATTTGGGGTTGGATATCAGCCTGGCAGAGGCTCGTCTGGACAAGGAAGAGGACGTCGTACGTCGGTAACCTTCACAAGCGCCGGAATGCTGGATCCGGATCACGTCTGTATGATGGGTGAGGATACTGATAGTGACTGCGACATTGACCAGTGGATAAAGCCGTGCGCACCAGGGATGGAAATCCAGAACTGGAAGGCCGAAGAGATCATCCGGGTCACTCTCCTTGAAGAGTAATATTTTTCTTGTTTTCATTTTATATGCATGAAAGCCATACGTGTTGCCCGACATGTAATGGTTCATTGTAAGGGCCACCTCATGTTTAAATTTGCAAGATTTTTGCATCATGAATAAAAGGATGTTTTTCAGTTAAAAGCGGTGTTCCCTGTTTTTCATTTATTTTTGCAGTTTAAAAATAAAAACAAAATAAAAATGGCAATGTTTTCATTTTTTCTTTTTCAATTTCTCACACCGGTTCTAAAGCAATGCATGAATCAACATTCATGCAGATGCGATTCTTCTCCGGATCTCATTGATAACAATCCTGTTACACCCTTGTATGACTTCGACAATCCGATCTATCTTGCTGAAGAAGAAGACGAAGAAGATTGTGAACTGCCAGGGGAATTAGCCAGGTTGTTAAAACAAGAGGAGAAGGTGATTCAGCCGCATGAAGAACAGATTGAGGTGGTGAATCTGGGTACCGACGAGGTTAAGAAAGAGGTGAAAATCGGGGCTGCTTTGGAGGAAAGTGTCAAGAGCAGAATGGTGGCATTGTTGAAAGAGTATGTCGACATCTTTGCCTGGTCTTATCAAGATATGCCAGGGTTGGATACCGATATTGTTGTGCACAAGCTACCGTTGAGAGCAGATTGTCCTCCAGTGAAGCAGAAGTTGCGCAGAACAAGACCTGATATGGCGATGAAGATTAAAGAGGAAGTGCAGAAGCAGTGGGATGCTGGTTTCCTTGCTGTCACTAATTATCCGCCGTGGGTCGCGAACATCGTGCCAGTCCCGAAGAAAGATGGTAAGGTGAGGATGTGTGTGGACTACCGAGATCTGAACAGAGCTAGTCCGAAGGATGATTTTCCATTACCTCACATTGATGTGTTGGTAGATAGTACAGCTCAATTCTCGGTGTTTTCCTTCATGGATGGCTTTTCTGGCTATAATCAAATCAAGATGTCGCCAGATGATATGGAGAAAACAACGTTCATTACACCGTGGGGCACCTTTTGTTACAAGGTGATGCCATTTGGTCTCAAAAACGCCGGTGCTACTTATCAGAGAGCCATGGTAACTTTGTTTCATGATATGATTCATCATGAAATTGAATGTTATGTTGATGACATGATAGCAAAGTCCCAGACAGAAGAGGGGCATTTGGTAGATTTGGCTAAGTTGTTCGACCGGTTGAGACAGTTCAGACTGAGGTTGAATCCGAACAAGTGCACGTTCGGAGTGCGGTCCGGAAAATTGTTGGGGTTCATTGTGAGTGAGAAAGGAATAGAGGTTGATCCTGAGCCGAGAACGGAGAAAGAAGTTCGTGGTTTCTTAGGTAGATTGAACTACATTTCACGGTTCATATCTCATCTAACGGCCACGTGTGAACCGATTTTCAAATTGTTAAGAAAAGATCAAACGGTCAGGTGGAATGAGGATTGCCAAGCGGCATTTGAAAGAATAAAAGAATATTTGCAGGAGCCTCCGATTCTGATGCCTCCTGTGGAGGGACGACCGTTAATCCTGTACCTGACAGTCCTCGAGGGGTCTATGGGGTGTGTGCTGGGGCAGCATGACGAGTCTGGTCGAAAAGAGCATGCCATATACTACCTTAGCAAAAAGTTTACCGACTGTGAAACAAGATATTCACTGCTCGAGAAAACTTGTTGTGCTTTGGTCTGGGCTGCTCGCCGACTAAGACAGTATATGTTGGTTCATACCACTTTATTGATTTCCAAGATGGATCCAATCAAGTACATTTTTGAGAAGCCAGCATTAACCGGACGGGTTGCGAGGTGGCAAATGATTTTGACCGAATATGATATACAGTATACCTCTCAGAAGGCGATCAAGGGAAGTGTATTGTCCGATTACCTCGCTCAGCAACCCATTGATGATTATCAACCGATGAAGTTTGAATTCCCTGATGAGGACATCATGTTTCTCAAATCGAAAGATTGCGAGGAACCGATCTTGGAGGAGGGGCCTGACCCTGAATCCGAATGGATTCTGATGTTTGATGGGGCCGTTAACGTGAATGGAAGCGGTGTTGGTGCTGTTTTGGTTACGCCGAAAGGATCCCACATTCCTTTTGCTGCCCGGCTAACATTTGAGTGTACCAACAACGTAGCTGAATATGAAGCTTGCATATTGGGGATTGAAGAGGCGATTGATTTGAGAATCAAGAACCTTGTCATTTATGGAGATTCAGCTCTGGTGATAAATCAGGTTAACGGGAAGTGGTATACGCATCAATCTCATTTGGTTCCGTATCGAGATTATACGAGGAGATTGTTGACGTTTTTCACCAAGGTGAAGATGCATCATGTGCCTAGAGAGGAGAATCCTTTGGCAGATGCTTTGGCTACTCTGGCTGCCTTGGTTAAGGTGCAGAGGTGGAATCAGTTCCCCAGTGTGGAAATTGGACGTCTGGATAGACCGGCTTATGTGTTTGCTGTTGATACAGCGCCTGATGATGAGAAGCCGTGGTATTTTGATATCAAGCGCTATCTTGAGACTCAAGAGTATCCTGAGGGAGCATCCAAGAAAGATAGGAAGACTCTGCGGAGGTTAGCCATGGTGTTCTACCTGAATAAGGACGGGGTTTTGTATAAGAGAAATTTTGATTGGGTCTTGCTCAGATGTGTTGATGATGCAGAAGCAAGCCAGTTGATGAAAGAGGTTCATGAGGGATCATTCGGTACCCATGCCAGTGGGAATGCAATGGTAAAGAAGCTGTTGAGAGCAGGTTATTACTGGATGACAATGGAGGCCCAATGTTTTAACTTCGTGCGGAAGTGTCATAAATGCCAGATTTATGCTGACAAGGTGCACGTGCCTCCAAATCCGTTGAGCTTAATGTCGTCTCCATGGCCGTTTGCTATGTGGGGCATTGATATGATCGGAAAGATTGAGCCTACAGCTTCGAATGGGCACAGATTCATATTAGTGGCTATTGATTACTTCACCAAGTGGGTAGAAGCAGCCTCTTATACGAATGTGACGAAGCAGGTCGTTGCCAGGTTTCTGAAAAGAGACATCATTTGTCGATATGGGGTTCCCGAGAGAAACATTATTGATAATGGTTCTAATTTGAATAATAAGATGATGGCAGAGCTGTGCCGGGAATTCAAGATTGAGCATCACAATTCTTCTCCCTATCGTCCGAAGATGAATGGGGCGGTTGAGGCAGCCAATAAGAACATTAAGAAGATTGTGCAGAAAATGGTGGTAACCTACAAAGATTGGCATGAGATGTTGCCGTTTGCGTTGCATGGGTATCGAACGTCGGTACGTACATCTACTGGGGCAACTCCTTTCTCATTGGTATATGGAATGGAGGCGGTATTACCTGTTGAGGTTCAGATTCCCTCTTTAAGAGTCCTGATGGACGTGAAGTTGCAAGAGGCTGAATGGGTAAGAACCCGGTATGAAGAGTTGAGCCTGATTGAAGAAAAGAGGCTAGCGGCCATTTGTCATGGGTAGTTATACCAGCGAAGAATGAAGCGTGCTTTTGACAAAAAGGTACGACCTCGGGTATATCACGTAGGTGATATGGTGCTGAAAAGGATCCTTCCTCCTCAAAACGATCGAAGGGGCAAATGGACGCCAAATTATGAAGGTCCATTCGTGGTCAAGAAGGTTTTCTCTGGCGGAGCCTTGTTGCTAACGACCATGGATGGCGAAGATTTTCCATCCCCTGTGAATGCGGACGCAGTTAAAAAATACTTCGTGTAAAGAGACCCGCTGGACAAAAAGAATAAAATGGTCCAGGAAAAAATGGGCATCCCGGCGAACCAAAAACAGAAAGAAAGGTTCAGGCAAAAATTAGGGATATAATTGAAAAATGTACACCCGGCAAGTCGAAAACCTGAAAAGGCGACTTGGGCAAAAAAGGGTATCCCGGTGGACTGAAAACCCGAAAGGGCGGTCCAGGCAAAAGAGGGATTGAAACGAACAACTGCGTCTAGCATGATCGTTTGCGCTTTGGTCAAAACATCCTGGAGAATACCCGGTAGGGATCAGTCAGAATCGTCTTGTTCAGAAGGCAGAAAGCATGGAGAGTCTGAGGACATATGGGGTGTAACCGAGTTGGAACTCGATGAGATTACGGGTTTCACGTTGCCATTAGGATAGATTTTTCCTTTTGAGCGCAATTACCTCTTTTCAGGAATTGCTTCCTTTTGTATTGCTCAATTCGAGCCACACTTTTCCAATCAATAAAATGCACATTCAGTCAAATAATTTTGTTTTTGTTTTTCATTACTGCTTTGATTGCAAAAACATCCAGATTATTTTGATAAAGGATTTTTCATTTTAAGACATACAGGTTCCTTCCAATGCATGTTTATAAGATTGAAAGCTTGAAATCTTATTTGGAAGGTTGAGTGACCCAAGTGTTGAAATCTTGACACGCTAAGGGCACGGTTTTATCTGACGATCTGTTTTGCAGGAACTGTTAGATATTTTCACTCACTTGCAGGTTGTGATGTGGAAGCTTTGCAACAAATCCCCAGAGAGTTCGCTCAGGAACGAAGATATATGGAGAAACGACGAAGACGTTGCGACGTACGACGATCCTTGATGGTAATCAAGAAGACTCTTCAAAGTCGGAAGACTTGAAAGTATGTAATTCCCCGCAGAGTCCGATCAGGGGCGAGCTAGTTGGAGAACGGTGAAGAGACGACGGAGGAAGTTTTTCCGTCGGGCACGGAACGATTTGGAATACAAGATGATGGAGCAGAAAAGGTCCAGACGAGTCTGGGAATTCTCAAAAGTGGAAAGCTGATACAAGATTGGGGGGTGGATACCGTGGTTCGACGAGTCGACGGGTGTTGTACCAACTTTTCTCATTTCCCAGCTATGTCCCCAAGCAGAATCATAGGACTAGCTCCCCAGCAGATCCAAGGTCTGTAAACTTCTCCAGCCGAGTCAGGATGGTTATCCCCGACAGGTTTATAATGGTGTTTCCTCAGCAGCCAAGCCAGAAGGTTGCTATTCCCCGAGTGGAGCGGGTTTCAATGTAATATATCTCCAGCTGTGTTCATCCTACCAGTGGATTGGACAAGTTCCCGTAGCGGACGGATTTTTGCATGCCCAGCTGAGTTGATTCTACCTATGGACTGCATGGGTTATCCCCAGCGGAATAGTATGCGTTTCCCTAGCAGGGTCAGGATGGTTATCCCCAGCAGGTGATAGATCAATGCATCCCCAGTTGACAAACCTGAAGATTGCTATTTCCCCAGCGGAGTATTTGTGAGCATTTCCCCAGTGAAGTCGTCAGGTATCTGTGAGGGTTTCCCGAAGCAGAGTCAGGATTGATATCCCCAGCAAGTCAAAGACTGTTGTATCCCCACAGAGTGTTGGTGGTGCTTATCCCCAGCAGTTTCTCGAGTGGATTGGGTGTGAAGGAGGTTATTCCCCAGCAAGGGTTGCCTTATTCCCAGCAGCAGTGTTATTCCCCAGCAGGGTGGAGTCGGAGCAGTGACGAGTTCCTCAGCAGAGTATCTCGTATTCCCCAGGAGAATCCCTTGAGGGGGATATTTCTTTTATGCATTCGTCATGAAAAATAGCATGGCATATTGCATAATAAAAATAAATAATCGCGTAGCATTTCCATGTTTATGGAGCATTACGCAGAAAAAATCCATCATGCATCATTGCAATCATAAAGCTAGTCTCAGACCGTGGTTACCGTTTGAGAGTTGGTTTTTCCAGAGCATGGGGGTGTTACTCTGAGGAGTTTAGCCTCATGATTTGATCAAAGGTATTTCCCCAGTAGTGCGATACTGGAGGAAGAGTTTTTTCCGTCATGCAGAGATGGAAACATGACGCGATCAGCGCGACTCAAGCCGTGGTTATCGCTTGGAGTTTTGTTGCACCGAGTGGTGAAGATGTTACTCTGAGGAGTCTAGCATCATGACGTCAGATCCGCAGTGTTCCCCAATAGTGCGATATTGGAGGAAATTTTTCCGTCGGACAGAGATGGAAATAAAATCAGAAGACGTTATGCGATCAGCGCAAGTTCGGGGTTCAAATGGAGAAAAGGAAATGCTGAGGTATTTTCTGGGGTTCAAATGGAGATGAAGTTGAAGATTATATCCGGGATGAGGTCCTTAGGATTATATTCTGTTCATGTGTCACCTTAGACTCTGGCTGAGGCCAATGGAGGTCGTTATAGGTGTCTTCTGAGGAAGATTTACACATGCTACCTTCCTTTTGTGGAGGTATACCCTCTGACATGTCGCCCTCAGAGTGGTTTGGTGTTATTTCTGACGTTGCCAGCGGAATTATCACAAGAGATTGGAGAGCGGGGTTCAAACGGAGAAAAGAAGATGTTGAGGCATTTTTTGGAGATGGGGTTCAAATGGAGAAAAGGAGATGTTGCGGCATTTTCTGGAGAACGGGGTTCACATTGGCGATCGCAAGGTATCGTCAGGCGACTGGGGTTCAAATCAGAGAATGGGGTTCATTATTTTGGCAAACAGGAGACTGGGGTTCAAATGCAGAGATCCGAGGATCGTTTGCGCAGAGAAATTTTCGGGGTTCAAGAAAAAAAAGAAAAAAGAAGAAAGAATAATAATCCCGAGCGGATGAGTGGTGTTCAGGCCATGGTTATCCCTGCGTTACCATTTATTTTGGTATCCAGGTCGACGTTGTTGTTTCGGTATTCAGGCCGACTTCTCCGTTCCAGACGGATTTTTGTTTCAAGATTGTGTTCTTCGCCGATTCTGACAGGCGTTGTTAATTATTTTCCCATCAGAGTGCAAATTGTTCGTCTGTTCTTGGTATTCAATCACTCTTCATCCTGAACATCCGAAAGCCGAGGCTATTCGTATCGACAGGTTCACAGTGGATTGAATAGGGGCAGCTGTAACACCTCAAAATTTGCCCTCCTCTCTTGGGACTAGCATTATCATTTTACATATCATTTTTAGGTCATTAGGCATTGCATATTGCATATCATGTGGTTACATTGTGCAAGTCATTATCTCAAGTCTTGATCAGAAGATGAGGAAGTCAAAGTGCAAGCTAGGGTTTTATTGACTGATCATTGGTCATCTGAGGATTGGGCTGTGAATTAGGGTTTTGTGGTTCTCAATGGATATTGGTCTTCATCTTGATTACAATGATTCATCATCATCATCATGGTTTGATTTCATCAAGTGTTGAAGCATCATTCCTTGAGATTAGGGTTTTGACCACTGGTCAACCCTAATCAGTTGCATTGGGCCAGTCAGGGCATAATCAGGAGATGGGGTCTATGAAGGATATGGGATTTATTCCTTGGTTATATTGTGCTAATTGAGGCTAGGGTTTCACTATTGAGCCATTTCATCATGAGTTTGGGGCTCAGTTGGATCAATGCATTGCCAAATTTATCTATCAGTTGAAAAAGTCAATTGTGGTCAACTGTACATAATCTGATGGATTTGGAGGTGGAAATGAGTTGGATACACTTCATTCATGTTGAAACAAGTGTTATTTGACATTGCAAAGCTTAAGAATGAAGAAAATCAAGTCAGGACAAAAATTGCCTAAAATAGAAAGTGACTTGTAATAGAAGTTTCCAAAAATGGAAAGTTTTTGACCTCAAAATTACATGTCCAAGGAAGCTTCAAATGAAAATTTGTTCAACATGAAAGTTGTAGATCTTGTTCTCACCTTTCCAAAATGTCGAAGAACTTGAAAATCCCATGTATGGTTGGCAAGTTATGGTCCAGTCAATTTCAAAAATGACCCATAATCAGAGGGGCATAACTTCCACATGGAGTGTCCAAATTGGATGTTCTTTTTATGCACAAACTCCATTTGACATGTACTTTCATGGTGCATTATTTGATTTTATCAAAAATGGTCAATGCAAAAAGTCAAATTTCAAGTGCACAGTTAAAAAAAACCAGGGGCAAAATTGTCCAACTTGAGAAATAATGGGAATTTTTGAATGGGGATTTTTGCAACACCTCACAAATGACATTTGAAAATTGTTGGAATGCTCATAACATGCCAAGGCCTCATGGTTTGAGATTGCACTTTTGGAATGGACTTGAAAATGCATAACATAGCCATCACATGTGGAAAATGAGAAATACACATCCAATCAACATGAGACAAGTTGCAACAGCTCACACATGTCATTGTGAGAGTGTGTGAGCTGTCAATGAGCTTGCATTGGCTGGCATGTGCAATTACTATTTTGCCCTTGGTTTGGAAAATGACATTTTGGCTAAACACATTGCAAAATCCTCTCAAATTTCATCAAGCATTTTTCAAGATTTCTTCACCAAATCTTCATCAAATTGAATGATTCTTCTTGATTCATCTTCCACAAGCCTTGTTACACATCTGTTTTGCTGAATTGGTGCCAAAAACTACAAGAATCGTGACTGTTCAAGGCAAGGTCATCAATGGCAAAGTGAGATTTCTTCCAATTGAAGCAACATTGAGCTAGCCTAATCACTCCATTCACCTCCCCTATCAGTGTGCTACATCTGTTTTTGGCTTTTGCATGAAGAAACATCTAGATTCATCACTGCTTCATTCTTAAGGTGACTTTTCGAATTTCACCATTGCTCCAATCATGATATGCGTTTTAAAGAGCTTTGAACGTAGATTAACATGATATGTTTAGTTTGTGAATTGGTTAACTATTGAATGAGAAATCGTGAGTTGAATGTTTGATGTCCAAACTTGAATCGTTCGATCCCGTTGCCATGGTTAGAGTTAGGGCAAAATAGTTACATATCTTTGATCCTTGTTGAAGGACGGTTCTAATGACTATATGCTTGTTGATTTTGGTTGAGATTGGATGTTCTTGATTTTCTGGAAATTCTGGCATTGTTCATGTTGAAGAACACTTCCAAACGCGTGCTAGATCTTATTTTTCCCTAATCTGATTCGAATTCATGTTTCCCTCCAGCGCTAACCAATGAGCGCGTGCCATGGCGTGTAAATGAAACGTCGTCGTTTTGCCTGGCAGTTTAAAAATTACGAACGTGCCATTGACCTATTTAATTAAATCATTATTTCAATTTCTTTTTCATTTTCATTTTCATTTGATTACCTGAACTTGTGAAATTCATAACTCACTCATTTTTTATCCAATTTTGGTGAGATTTTTTTCATAATACTCCTGATGATGTGCAGAATTTAATCATGATTTTTGTGGAATTTTTGCATGTGTAGAAAATTAAAATGCTTAAGGTTTGCTTGATGTTGTCACATTTGTATATACCATGCCATATCCTTCATGAAATGATGATGCTTTCAAATAAATGGATGAAACTTTTTGTGCTTGTTCTGGACATCTTGATGGTGATTTTCATGTAGAGTTTGTGATTTTTGGATACTTGGTGAAGGAGATATGATTTTTTGATTAGAGGTGTGACAATATTTGTCACACCAAGCTAGGTCAACTTCATGATTTTATTTAAAATACTTAGAGATGTTGAATTGAGCTGAAATTTTGTGTGAATGATCATATGAATGTTGAGATTACATGTGAATTTTGCTGGATTTATTGGTTGCATTTTCAAATTGATTGATAATTTTCTTCCCTGTGTGGTCATTTGGTAACATTGTGTGACACATGTTGGTAATTCATTTGTGAAATTCTCATAGTGTATTGGATGAAGATGAAATTTGACATGTGGATTGTAGACACTTTATAGGACATTATGGTTTTGATCCCATTCATTTCTTAATTGCTGTCACTGTTTTACGATTTATTGAAGTTGATGCTTGTGTTGATGCCTTGAATTGGCTTGTATAAATGTGTCTGGACTTCTTGATTTCCATTGACCTACTTCCTTTTGTCCAATTGAGTTGAAAATTGACATGCTATGCACTGAATGTGTCCTGTTTAGGTGTGAATTTTTGTGGAATTAATTGAATTGTTTTGGTATGCTTTTAATTGAGATAGTTCTGTTTGGACTTTTGGTGTTGTAAATGACCTAGTTTGTGATAAATTGTGCATGAAATGATAATGGTGAATGATATGAGCATGGGACCAATTGCATTTGCTTCTAATTTGTTTGAATGTGATTTTGGTTGATTTTCACTTGCTGTTTAGAATTTTTTATCTCCTTTGGACCCTAGGCTTGGCCTAGTGGTCTAGTTTCTCATGTTTGGTGTGGATTTTCAGGATGAAATGCACAATGCTTAAGGAGATTGCTTCAAGTCAATTTGAGTTGACTTATGAATTGTTTTTGACTAACATTGACTTTGTGTTGTAGGATTTGATGCTTGAGTTTGAGCTCATGGCTTGCACTTATGTGCCTTAATTTGTGTTGACTGTACAAATTGACTGATTAACATTTGCTGTTTACTGTTGGTTTGTCTGAGTACTGATGATACTTGATTGATTTCAGGTACATTAAGTTGCTTACAGTTCCTTGAGAACTTGCTTGCTGTTGCTTGGTTTTTAAACCAATTGAGGTAGAATTTCTATTCTCCATGTAGTCTGGAAGACCTGGCCTGTTACTTGGCCAGGCAACTGTCTGAAGTCCTCCTTAAGAGGCGATGTTTGTGCTTGTTTACTTTTTGTGCCAAGCAGGAAAAGTCCTTGATTAAGGCAATTGACGGATAAAAGAGATAAGCAATCTATCTCCCGTTATTCTGTTGAGTCGTCCCTCTGCTCACACCACTGTGTTGATGCATTGGGGCACAAACCCAAGATCTTGTACTTTGTACAGTTGTGTCAGAGTCCTTGAGCGTAGAAGGGTTCCATCTTTCTGAACCCACGCTCCTTTGTCTGAAGCTCTCCCTGGCCAGGGATAAGAGCTGTGAAGTCTAATCTTCACTCACCTTTCATCTGCTTCACCTTAGCCCCTCAATGGCAAGGTTAAGAGCGAACACTACCCTTGTACAGATGACTTGCCTCGGCAGTCAAACCCATTATTTGAGTCCACTTGACTGGATATAGTGTGTGCTATGTGAATATTTGCTTGAAATGATTGTTTTGATTTGTTGATGCTTGCATGCTTGTTTTCCTGGATAGGATTAGCTTGCAGTTGTGCAAGTATGTAGAAACCATAACATAGGGCAATGATGCATGATAACACTAGGCTCGAGTACAGCTCCCTGGTAGTGTGTCTC
The DNA here is from genome assembly GCF_024323335.1 of Lathyrus oleraceus. Classification (NCBI taxonomy): domain Eukaryota; kingdom Viridiplantae; phylum Streptophyta; class Magnoliopsida; order Fabales; family Fabaceae; genus Lathyrus; species Lathyrus oleraceus. The sequence goes on along the minus strand of NC_066580.1, from coordinate 85,550,642 downwards.
CCCTTTGTTTCTGGCTAGAGTTTCTTTCCCTTTCAGGGGAACTACATCGCCCTGATCCTTGTTCCAGACGAGGTATGTAGGCAGGAGGTCGTGCGAGACCTCTCCGGGCACTTTTTTTCTTTTTGCGTGTGTTTGTTTGACAATTTCTAGGCTCGAGTTCCCGGCTCCTTAGCAACTTGTTGTTTGTTTGTTATTGTTGTGTGCTTGGAAGCTGATATAAGTCCATCAAGTGGCATTCGGGTTCCAGTGTGGGTTGTTTGGTTCGGAAGCTGACGTAATTTCATCGAGTGGTTGTCCGGTTCCCCGTTTGCCTGTTTGTGTGTTTGTGTTGTTTGGCGTGCGTGAGCCGAACTACAGTAGCTCTGATTCTCGTTCCCGACGAGATATGTAGGCATAGGATGCGATGTCCTAGCGAGCCCTCTTCCTCTTAACCCCACCTGCGTTCCTTGTGTGTGTGTGTGATGTTTTAGCAACCTTTTCTTTCTTTTAGAACGTGGATCCCGTCGAGTACGACGGACGTGAGGGGTGCTAATACCTTCCCCTTGCGTAACCGACTCCCTTACCCTTTCTCTTTGGTCGCGAGACCATTCTTTTTCCAGGTTTCTCTGAGCGTTTCCTTTCCCTATCTTGGGATAAATAACGCGTAGTGGCGGCTCTGTGTTGTTTTTGTTTTAGCCCGCCGATTGTATTTTTCGCGGATGCGACAGCTGGCGACTCTGCTGGGGACAGATGATGTTGACCTGTGCTGGTCCATTGTCCCTAAGCGAGTTCTTCCTAGCGTTCTAGGATGGTTTAGGTTGCTTGTTTTGCTTTATTTATTGCATTTATTATTCTTACAGTGTATATATTTGCATAAATCTTTGCATGCATCATACTATCATGTTGCCGTCCTCTGTGCAGGTGGTTCCTCTGTTTGGGGTGGGTGTTCTGAGTGGGGCTAAAACCCAGGCCCGAGTATACACCTAGGATTAGTGTGGTCTCGCGTCCCTCACATGTCGGTTGGGCATGAGGTTGCGACGTGACATACCACAAGTCGGACGAGGTTCATCTGAGAAGTGCTTTTCCTCAGTGGGGTTTTCCACTTTGGTCGGGTTATCTCTTTTGAACTATTGACTCTGGTGACCGATCATTTCCCGGATCTTTGGTTTAGACGATCTTAAGGGAGCTACAATGGCACACCCCAAAGGGCAAACCCATTGAGTATCTCTGCCCGATTGTCGAGACTATTATCCGCCTTAGGATGACCTGATTAGAATTTACCTGTGAGGGGAGGGTGATTCTTTCAGATGCATGTTCAGATCGTGATTCAGAGGGTGACTAATGGTTCCATTGATCAGAGTCCTATTTATAAGTCGGATTTATGGTCATTTATTTCTGAGACGCCGGAGTGCTGTCCGTGATATTTATCAGTGGGGATCCGTTTATTTCAGGATTCCCCGGGCCGATTCAGATTGTTGTGAGTAGCTGCTCAGAGTTTGTATGATGATGATGATGGTGTATCTGTCTTCCGTTTATTTCGGAACCCTTGAGTCGGATTTGTGGTTACATTTGCGCCTTCAGATGGTTGTGATCAGTTCAGAGATCAAGGTTGTGACTCAGAGCAACAGATGATCAGATGACTTGGAGGATGGCAGTGCATTGCATTCATTCATCAGCATCATTGCATCTTGCATTTACCTGCATCTAACACATGTTTATCCATATGCAGGGACCTTTTGTGATCGAGATCCTGGTTGAGAGACTTTCTGCTCAGACATGAAGAGACCCGGCTTGAAGGACGATGTGGTTTACAGCTTCTTTGACCCAGAGATCAGTATACTGAAGGATATGATAGCATTGATTGCACCCGACCATGTGGGGTTGTTTCGTGAGATGTATGAGGGTATTCTGAAGATGGTTTTCAGACTCACTGACAGAGACAGGAGCGCCATTCATACTCTTCTCCAGTTCTATGATCCTGGTTTAAGGTGTTTTGTCTTCCCAGATTACTTACTCGGGCCTTTGATGGAGGATTATGCTGATATGTTGGGCATTCAGATCAGAAATCAGGTTCCTTTCTATGCTACTAAGGAAGAACCCAATATTGGAGGAATTTCCCGTGCTCTTTATTTGAGTCTGGAGATGGTGAAGGGTAGTTTGAAAGAAAAGGGGAAGTTGCCTGGTTTTCATCTGAGTTTCCTAGAGGCTAAGGCTAAGGAGCAGGCGGAGTTGGGTAACTGGAAAGCTGTCTGTGCTTTGATTGCTGCGGGCATTTATGGGATCATTCTGTTTCCTAACCAGAAGAACTTCGTGGATATTAATGCCATTCGCTTGTTTGTTCGAGGAAATCCTATTCCCACCTTGATTGGAGATGTCTATTACTCAGTCCATAACCGGAACGAGAAGAGGCGTGGGGGATTGATTCGATGTTGTGCTCAATTGCTATTCAAGTGGTTTATGGGTTATTTGCCGTCTAAGGGTGCTTTTGTTCTTCTTGGCCAGAATGTTAATTGGGCGACCAAGCTGATGGGTTTGAGGGCCAAAGACAGAGCTTGGACTCACAATAGTGGGGTTGGACAAGATTTCATCTGCAGTTGTGGGGGTTTTCCCAATGTGCCGCTTATAGGAGTTCAGGGTTGCATTAATTATAACCCGACACTTCTTAAGAGGCAGATGGGATTTGCTATGGAGCTTCCTCCGTAAAAAAGTGAGGTTCAGGAATTTGTGTATTTCCCAACTGAGGGTAATCAGGCCCAGGTGAAGCAGGTATCTGAGGCATGGCGCATCATTCAAAGGAAAGGCAATGTTTCTTGGGGTAGAGCTAATAACAGATCTTTTCCTCCGTTCGATGACTGGCTCAGTAAGAGAGTGGAGCTTACTTGTCTACCATTTCCTATGGTTGATCCTTGGTATCCGTTGATTGAGGAGACTCCTTCTACTATCAGTATGGACGAGTTCTTAGAGATGAAGCGGGAGAGAGATCAGTTGCTTGCAGAGAAAGTGGAATTGGAAATGAGTGTTGCTCGGGTTCAGAGGGCTAATCAGGAGATCAGAGTGAAGATGGAAGATCAAGACAAGCGTCATGCCTTGGAAGCAAAGCGCTTTGAAATGGATACTGCCTATTCTGGGAAGGTCAGCCAAGCCTTAGCATCATCTACCAGAGAGCACGACGTCACTAAGGAGAAGCTGGCTAGAGCTGAGAAGGTCATTGAGGACGAGAAGAGGAGACAGATCCTCGTGAGAGATCAGAGGGACGACAGAGTCCGAGTTCTCATTGCTGAGTGGGAGTCAAAGCTGAAGGTCAAGGAATCAGAGAATGTGAAGATCATCGCCGAGAGAGATCATTATATGGCAGAGAGAGATTATTACTTCAGGCAGATGAAGATTCACCAGAAAGAGGTGGGGAGATTACAGCAGGAGAATACCGAGCTCAGGTTCGCCGCAGAGTTCGTGAAGATGGTTGATGAGATAAGGCCATCTGTGGGACCCTCAACAGGCTAGCTTTCATTTGTATTGGATTATCTTCAGGCTTGTTGACGGAATTCATTTGCTTGTATTTCTTTCCCGATCCTGGAGATTTGTATCTGACTTGATGTATGACTATGACACTTATTGTGCTTTTTTGTTATGTGATGGTGATTTTCATTCAGTGATTGATCTTCAAGCTTTATTTGCTTTACCGCATGCACTCACACAAGCACACACATGGTTGGGGGTATTTTGCTGAATCATATATCTCTGATCTATATGATGAAATCAAATGCTGAATATCAGAATATTGATGCCGAATTATTATTTGTCTCAATGAAGCCAGGATCAAGAGACGAAGTGATCCTCATGTGGATAAACACTGCATTCATGCATTGATCATAATAACTTGTGTTTTATTTTGCAGGTATCTGTTGCTAACGTGCTTGATTGTTTCAGGAATCATTGCTCGTGCTCGCAGAACTGTACCTTTGCACTCAACTCGACCTCACAGATACTTCACAAGGCGCAACACTCCCAGACTGATGGATCTCCCAAACACTGATATCCTCGAGCTGAAAGACAAGATGAATGAGCTGATCAACATCATGCAAGGTTTTGCAGTTGGTCAGAAGGCTCTAGCTGACAAGGTTGAGAAGCTCGAGCGGGCTTCTGCTGCTAATAGTGGTGTAAACCTGGATGGTGTCTCCAACCAGGGGCTGGGGTCTATAGATGGTGGTAAGAGGACGACTATTGGTGTGGTGAACAATGCCGGCGGTTTCGGTGGTGCTGTTGGTCAACCCGGTCAGGGGCAGAATATGAAAGATAATCTTTTCCCTCCTTTCTTCGGTGTTGAAGATGACAGAGAAGAGGATAGAGAGGCAGATCAGTTTTCAATGCACAATGAGTCGTTCGGTCAGTACAGTGCTCCGCCACAGAACAAAGAGATTCAGCTGCTGGCTGAAAAGATCAGAGCTCTTGAAAGTTATGCCACTCCTGGGGTGGTTAATATGTCAAACATGGGGCTAGTGGAGGGGATCGTGATCCCGCAGAAATTTAAAGCGCCCGCATTTGACCGGTATAATGGGAGTTCCTGCCCCGAGACTCACTTACAGGCATTCGTCCGTAAGATCTCTGCGTACACAATGGATCAGAAATTGTGGATGTACTTTTTCCAGGACAGCCTGTCCGGGGGCTCACTGGAGTGGTATACCAAGCTTAAGTCCTCAGACATTAAGAACTGGCAGGATCTTGGGGACGCATTCTTTAAACAGTATCAGTTCAATGCTGATATGGCCCCGAGTCGTACCCAGCTGCAGGGTATGTCCCAAAAGAATAATGAGGGGTTTAAAGAATATGCCTAGAGATAGAGGGAGTTGGCTGCCAGGGTGCAACCTCCACTTGTTGACAGAGAGATGTCTGATCTCTTCATGGGAACCTTACAAGGGGCTTATGCTGAGAGGATGGTTGGTTGTCCGGTGACCAACTTTTCTGACATAGTCGTGGCTGGGGAGAGAATTGAGAGCTGGTTGAAGCTCGGGAAGATTCAGGGTGCAGCTTCGTCCTCCATGTCAAAGAAGCCCTTCGGTAATAGTGGTCAGAGGAAGAAAGAAGGGGATACCAGTGCTGTCTACGCACAGAGAGGACCCAGTAGGGATCGTTACTTTCAGCACACTGTTGCGGTAACTATTCCTGTTGAACAACAGCAACAGCAGCAACCTCAACAACAAAGACAACTGTTTCAACAGAGGCCGTAGAGGTCCGGTTACCAGGTCAGGGGCCGGATGAATGATAGACAGTTTGATAGGCCTCCGGTGACTTATTCTTTTCTGCTAAAGAAGTTGATGGACTTGGGGCTGGTACAACTAAGGACTTTGGCACCTTTGAGACCTGATCAAAGGCCAGCTAATTATGATGAAAATGCCAAGTGTGAATTCCACTCGGGTGCTCCCGGACACAATGTCGAGAACTGCAAAGCTTTTAAGCACGTAGTTCAAGACCTGGTGGATTCAAAAGCAATCAACTTCGCACCATCTCCCAACGTTAATGCTAATCCCATGCCCGCGCATGGTCAAAGGGGGGTGAATGCAGTTTCTGAAGAGAGTAGGGTTGGGCTGTCAAGTGTGGATCAGTTGAAGACTCCTCTGGCTGAGGTCAAGAGACATATGTTGTTGAATGGGGTCAACCCGGGCTACAATATGGATTGTGCTGAGTGCCTTGTTGTTCAGAACGGGTGTTCATTGTTGAGGAAGACTGTCCAGGGTTTGATGGACGATGGAAGTATTCTGGTTGAGAAGGTTGATAGGGAAGATGAGGTCTCCACCATAACGATTTACTTTGATCCGGTGGATTTGTCAAATCTTGCTGAAGCGGCTCCAGTTACCATCACGGTACCTGGACCAATTCCATACGACAAAGATGATGCCGTGCCGTGGCATTATGGTGGAGAAGTCTATTGTAATGGGGAGAAAGTGGAAGATCAAACTGCAAGTGAAACCACCATTTCAAAGATGGATAATGCCGGTACCAGTGGTTTCACTCGCAGTGGCAGATTATTTGCTCCGGATGCCTTGAGGGGAGGAGAAGGAGAAAAAGAGAAAAAAGAAAAGGCCGAGGCTTTAGCCAGGGCGAAAGGAAAAGCAGTGGTGAATGAGGGTACTCCCGTGGTGACGCCGGCGCCGGTTGGGTCGGAAGAGAAACTTGATGATGATGCAGAAGAACTTTTAAGGATCATCAAGAAGTCAGAGTACAAGCTGGTTGACCATCTACAGCAGACTCCTTCCAAAATATCAATTCTGTCATTGTTGTTAAGCTCTAAGGGGCACAGGGAGGCTTTACTGAAAATTCTGAAGAAAGCCTATGTTCCTCAGGAGATAACAATAAATCAGTTGGAAATGGTGGTGTCTAATGTTCATGCCAGCCATGGGCTGGGTTTCACAGACATGGATTTGACTGTGGATGGGAGGAATCACAACCGGTCGCTACACATCGCTATGGAGTGTAAAGGAGCCGTGCTTTCGCATGTGCTGGTTGATACCGGCTCCTCCTTAAATGTGTTGCCAAAGAAGGCTCTGGCAAAGCTGAATTGTGATGGGCTGATTTTGACTCCGACAGATCTGATAGTGAGGGCATTTGACGGGTCAAAGCGGGTTGTGTTCGGAGAGGTTGAGCTGCCAGTGAAGATTGGACCAGAGGTGTTTAAGTCGACTTTTTATGTCATGGATATTCAGCCGGCATATAGTTGCCTATTGGGTCGTCCATGGATTCATGCTGCTGGGGCAGTGACTTCGACTTTGCACCAGAAATTGAAATACATCTGGGAGGGCCAAGTCGTTACTGTGTGCGGAGAAGAGGACATCTTTGTCAGCCACCTGTCCTCATTTAAATATGTTGAGATGGACGGCGAGATCTGGGAAACGCCAAGTCAAGCATTTGAAACCGTTAAGGTGGAGAATGCTCTTTTTGCTAAAGAGGAAGAGAAACCGTCCATTTCTTCATACAAGCAGGCCGCCTAGGTGGTGAAGAATGGAGAGGCTCCTGGTTGGGGCAGAATGATGGATATCTCTGCAAAGAAGGATCGCTTCGGAGTGGGGTACCAGCCTGGTAGAGGCTCATCAGGACAAGGCGGAGGACGTCGTACGTCAGTCACCTTCACAAGTGCCGGAATGCTAGATCCGGATCATATCTGCATGATGGGTGATGACGCTGATAGCGACTGTGACATGGACCGGTGGATAAAGCCGTGCGCGCCAGGGATGAGAATCCAGAACTGGAAGGCTGAAGAGATCATCCGGGTCACTCTGCTGGAAGAGTAATATTTTTCCTGTTTTAGTCTTATATGCATGAAAGCCATACGTGTTGCCCGACACGTAATGGTTCATTGTAAGGGCCACCTCATGTTCATAAATTTGCAAATTCGCATCATTAATAAAGGATGTTTTTCAATTAAAAGCGGTGTTTCCTGTTTTTCATTTATTTTTGCAGTTTAAAAATTAAAACAAATAAAAATGGCAATGTTTTCATTTTTCTTTTCAATTTGTCTCACACCGGTTCTAAAGCAATGCATGAATCAACATTCATGCAGATGCGATTCTTCTCCGGATCTCATTGATAACAATCCTGTTATACCCTTGTATGACTTCGACAATCCGATCTATCTTGCTGAAGAAGAAGACGAAGAAGATTGTGAACTGCCAGGGGAATTAGCCAGGTTGTTGAAACAAGAGGAGAAGGTGATTCAGCCGCATGAAGAGCAGATTGATGTTGTGAACCTGGGTACGGACGAGGTTAAGAAATAAGTGAAAATCGGGGCTGCTTTGGAGGAAAGTGTGAAGAGCAGATTGGTAGTGTTGTTGAAAGAGTATGTCGACATCTTTGCTTGGTCTTATCAAGATATGCCAGGGTTGGATACCGATATTGTTGTGCACAAGCTACCGTTGAGAGCAAATTGTCCTCCAGTGAAGCAGAAGTTGCGCAGAACTCGACCTGATATGGCAATGAAAATTAAAGAGGAAGTGCAGAAGTAGTGGGATGTCGGTTTCCTTGCTGTCACTAATTATCCGCCATGGGTTGCGAACATTGTGCCAGTCCCGAAGAAAGATGGCAAAGTGAGAATGTGCGTGGACTACCGAGATCTGAATAGAGCTATTCCGAAGGATGATTTTCCGTTACCTCATATTGACGTGTTAGTAGATAATACATCTCAATTCTCGGTGTTTTCCTTCATGGATGGCTTTTCTGGCTATAATCAAATCAAAATGTCGCCAGATGATATGGAGAAAACAACGTTCATCACACCATGGGGTACCTTTTGTTATAAGGTGATGCCATTCGGTCTCAAGAACGCCGGTGCTACTTATCAGAGGGCCATGGTGACTTTGTTTCATGATATGATTCATCATGAAATTGAATGCTATGTTGATGACATGATAGCAAAGTTCCAGACAGAAGAGGGGCATTTGGTAGATCTGGCCAAGTTGTTCGACCGGCTGAGACAGTTCAGACTGAGGTTGAATCCGAATAAGTGCACTTTCGGAGTGCGGTCCTGTAAATTGCTGGGGTTCATTGTGAGTGAAAAAGGAATCGAGGTTGATCCTGCAAAAGTAAAAGCAATAAGAGAAATGCCTGAACCGAGAACAGAGAAGGAGGTTCGTGGTTTCTTAGGTAGATTGAACTACATTTCACAGATCATATCTCATCTAACAGCCACGTGTGAACCAATTTTCAAGTTGTTGAGAAAAGATCAAACGGTCAGGTGGAATAATGATTGCCAGGCGGCATTTGAAAAAATAAAAGAGTATTTGCAGGAGCCTCCGATTCTGATGCCTCCTGTGGAGGGAAGACTGTTAATTCTGTACCTGACAGTCCTTGAGGGGTCTATGGGGTGTGTATTAGGGCAGCATGATGAGTCTGGTCGAAAAGAGCATGCCATATACTACCTTAGCAAAAAGTTTACCGACTATGAAACAAGATATTCACTGCTCGAGAAAACTTGTTGTGCTTTGGTCTGGGCTACTCGCCGACTAAGGCAGTACATGCTGGTTCATACCACTTTATTGATTTCCAAGATGGATCCAATCAAGTACATTTTTGAGAAGCCAGCATTGACCGGATGGGTTGCGAGGTGGCAAATGATTCTGACAGAGTATGATATACATTATACCTCTCAGAAGGCGATTAAGGGGAGTGTATTGTCTGATTACCTCGCCCAGCAACCTATTGATGATTATCAATCGATGAAGTTTGAATTCCCTGATGAGGACATCATGTTTCTCAAATCGAAAGATTGTGAGGAACCAATCCCGAAGGAGGGGCCTGACCCTGAATCCGAATGGATTCTGATGTTTGATGGGGCCGTTAACGTGAATGGTAGCGGTGTTGGTGCTGTTTTGGTTACGCCGAAAGGATCCCACATTCCTTTTGCTGCCCGGCTAACATTTGAGTGCACCAACAACGTGGCTGAATATGAAGCTTGCATCTTGGGGATTGAAGAGGCGATTGATTTGAGAATCAAGAACCTTGTCATATATGGAGATTCAGCTCTGGTGATAAATCAGGTTAACGGAAAATGGTATACGCATCAATCTCATTTAGTTCCATATCGGGATTATACGAGGAGATTGTTGACGTTTTTCACCAAGGTGAAGATGCATCATGTGCCTAGAGAGGAGAATCTGTAGGCAGATGCTTTGGCTACTCTGGCCGCATTGATTAAGGTGCAGTGGTGGAATCAATTCCCCAGTGTGGAAGTAGGTCGTCTGGATAGACCGGCTTATGTGTTTGTTGTTGATACAACGCCTGATGATGAAAAGCCGTGGTATTATGATATCAAGCGCTACCTAGAGACTCAAGAGTATCCTGAGGGAGCATCTAAAAAGGACCGAAAGACTCTGCGGAGGTTGGCCATGGTGTTCTACTTGAATAAGGATGGGGTTTTGTACAAGCGGAATTTGGATTGGGTCTTGCTCCGATGTCTTGATGATAAAGAAGCAAGCCAATTGATGAAAGAGGTTCATGAAGGATCGTTCGGTACCCATGCCAGTGGGAATGCTATGGTAAAGAAGATGCTAAGGGCAGGTTATTATTGGATGACAATGGAGGCCCAATGTTTCAATTACGTGCGGAAGTGTCATAAATGCCAGATTTATGCTGATAAGGTGCACGTGCCTCCAAATCCGTTGAGCTTAATGTCGTCTCCATGGCCGTTTGCTATGTGGGGCATTGATATGATTGGAAAGATTGAGCCTACAGCTTCGAATGGGCACAGATTCATATTAGTGGCTATTGACTACTTCACCAAGTGGGTGGAAGCAGCCTCTTATACGAATGTGACGAAGCAGGTCGTTGCCAGGTTTCTCAAGAGAGACATCATTTGCAGATATGGGGTTCCCGAGAGAATCATTACGGATAATGGTTCTAATTTGAACAACAAGATGATGGTAGAGCTGTGCCGGGAATTCAAGATTGAGCATCACAATTCTTTTCCCTATCGTCCGAAGATGAATGGGGCGGTTGTGGCAGCCAACAAGAATATAAAGAAGATTGTGCAGAAAATGCTGGTAACCTACAAAGACTGGCATGAGATGTTGTCGTTTGCATTGCATGGGTATCGAACGTCGGTGCGTACATCTACTAGGGCAACGCCTTTCTCATTGGTATATGGGATGGAAGCGGTATTACCTGTTGAGGTTCAGATTCCCTCTTTGAGAGTCCTGATGGACGTGAAGTTGCAAGAGGCGGAATGGGTAAGGACCCGGTACGAAGATTTGAGCCTGATTGAAGAAAAGAGGCTGGCAACCATCTGTCATGGGCAGTTGTACCAGCAAAGGATGAAGCGTGCTTTTGACAAGAAGGTGCGACCTCGGGTATATCACGTGGGTGATATGGTGCTGAAAAGGATCCTTCCTCCTCAAAACGATCGAAGGGGCAAATGGACACCGAATTATGAAGGTCCATTCGTGGTCAAGAAGGTTTTCTCTGGCGGAGCCTTGTTGCTAACGACCATGGATGGTGAGGATTTTCTATCCCCTGTGAATGCGGACGCAGTTAAAAAATACTTCGTATAATTGACCCGCTGGAAGAAAAGAATAAAATAGTCCAGGAAAAAAGGGGCATCCCGGCGAACCAAAAACAGAATGAAAAAAGGTTCGGGCAAAAATTAGGGATACAAAGAAAAACTGTACACCCGGCAAGTCGAAAACCTGAAAAGGCGACTTGGGCAAAAATGGGTATCCCGGGGGACTGAAGACCCGAAAGGGCGGTCCAGGCAAAAGAGGGATTGAAACAAACAACTGCGTCCAGCATGATCGTTTGCGCTTTGGTTAAAGCATCATGGATAATACCCGGTGGGGATCAATCAGAAACGTCTTGTTCAGAAGGCAAAAAGCACGGAGAGTCTGAGGACATATGGGGTGTAACCGAGTTGGAACTCGATGAGATTGCGGGTTTCACATTGCCATTAGGATAGATTTTTCCTTTTGTGCAATTACCTCTTTTCAGGAATTGCTTCCTTTGTATTGCTCAATTTGAGCCACGCTTTTCAATCAATAAAATGCATATTCAGTCAAATAATTTTGTTTTTGTTTTTCATTATCGTTTTGATTGCAAAAATATTCGACTATTTTGATAAAGAATCTTGCATTTTAAGACATACAGGTCCCTTCCAATGCATGTTTATAAGATTGAAAGCTTGAAATCTTATTCGGAAGGTTGAGTGACCCAAGTGTTGAAATCTTGACACGCCTGGGGCACGATTTTTATCTGACGGTCTGTTTTGCAGGTACTGTTAGATATTTTCACTCACTTGCAGGTTGTGATGTGGAAGCTTTTGACAAAACAAATCCCCATGGAGTTCGCTCAGGAACGAATGAATACGAAGGAAAGAATGGCGAGGAGACGTTGAGACGTACGTCGATCCTTGAATTAATCAAGAAGACTCTTCAAAGTCAGAAGAGTGAAAGTTTGTATAAGTCCCAGGAGTTCGCTATCCGTTGAGCGCGGAGTGATTGGGAATACAAGATGATGGAGCAAAAGGTCCAGACGAGTCTGGGAATTCTCAAAAGTGGAAAGCTAATACGAGATTGGGAGGTGGATACCATGGTTCGACAAGTCGACGGGTGTTCTGTACCAACTTTTCCCATTTCCCCAGCGGGGTCCCCAAGCAGAGTTATGAGGACCAACCCCCCAGCAGATTCCAGATCTGTGTCTTTCCTAGCAGGTGTCAAATAGATACTTCCCCAGTCGCCAGGCCTGGAGATTGCTGTTTTCCCAGCAGACTATCTATAAGCATTTCCCCGGTGAAGTCGTCGGGTATCTGTGAGGTTTTCCCGAAGCAGAGTCGTGATTGGTATCCCCAGCAAGTCAAAGACTGTAGCTCCCCACAGAGTGTTGGTGGTCCTTATCCCCAGCAGTTTCCCGAGCGGATTGGGTGCAAAGGAGGTTCTTCCCCAGCAAGGGATGCCTTTCCCCAGCAGCAGTGCTTATTCCCCAGCGGGGTGGAGATCGGAGTATTGACGAGTTCCTCAGCAGAGTGTCTCGAGCTCCTCAGAAGAGTCCCTTGAGGGGGATACTTTTTATACATTCATCATGAAAAAATAGCATAGCATGTTGCATAGAAAAATAATAAATCGCGTAGCGTTTCCATGATTATGGAGCATTACGCAGAAAAAATCAATCATTGCATCATATTGCAAGCATCAAGCTAGTCTCGAATCGTGGTTACTGTTTGAGAAGTGATTTTGCCCGAAGAGCAAAGTGTTACTCCGAGGAGTTTCAACCTCATGATTTTATCAAAGATATTCCCTAGTAGTGCGATATTGGAGGAGATTTATTTTTTCCGTCCAGCAGAGATGGGAAATGTTATGTGATCAGCACAGTTCAAGCCGTGGTTACCGCTTGAAGTTTTGGTTTCGCCTGATGGTGAAGATGTTACTCTGAGGAGTTTAGCATCATGATGTCAGATCAACAATGTTCTCCGGTAGTGCGATACTGGATGAGATTTTTCCGTCGAACGGAGATGGAAGTGAAATCGAAGGATGTTACGCGATCAGCGCAATTTTCAGGGTTCAACCGGAGAAAAGGAAATGTTGAGGCATTTTCTGGGGTTCAAATGGAGATTGGAGATGAAGATTATGTCCGGGATGAGGTCCTCAGGATTATCTTCTGTTCATGTGTCACCTTAGACTTTGGCGGATGCCAACGGAAGTCGTTATGGGTGTCTTCGGATGAAGAGATGCACATGTTACCTTCCTTTTGTGAAGGTGTACCCTCTGATATGTCGCCCTCAGAGTGGTGTTTGGTGTTATTTCCGATGTTGCCAGCGGAATTATCACGAGAGATGGGAGAACGGGGTTCAAACGGAGAGAAGGAAATGTCGAGGCATTTTCTTGAGATTGGGGTCCAAATGGAGAAAAGGAGACACGGGGTGTTTTCTAGAGATGGGGTTCACATTGGCGATCGCAAGTAATCGTCAGGCGACTGGGGTTCAAACTGGAGAATGGGGTTCATTATTTTGGCAAACAGGAGAACGGGGTTCGAATGCAGTGATCGGGGATCATTTATGAAAAAGAAAATTTCGGGGTTCAAGAAAAAATAAAAAAAAGGAGAGAAGTAATAATAATCCCCAGTGGATGTCGCATTCAGGCCAGTTTCCAGTTTCCGGTGTACAGACCGACGTCAATGTTCTCATATTCCGAGGTTCAGTATTCAGACTGACGAGTGGCGTTCAGGCCTTGGTTATCTTTATGTTACCAGTTATCCATATATTGTTGTTTCGGTGATCAGGCTGACCTTTCTCCGTTCCAGACGGATTTTTCTTTCAAGATTATTTCTTCGCCGATTCTGACAGGCATTGTTAATTATTTTCCCGTCAGAGTGAAAATTGTTCGTCTGTTCTTGGTATTCAATCACTCTTCATCCTGATCATCTGAAAGCCGAGGCTATTCATATCGACAGGTTCATAGTGGATTGAATAGGGGCAGCTGTAACACCTCAAAATTTGCCCTCCTCTCTTGGGGCTAGCTTAACATATTGCATATCATTTCTAGGTCATTAGGCATTACATATTGCATATCATGTGGTTACATTGTGCAAATCATCCTCACAAGTCTTGATCAGAAGATGAAGAGGTCATGATGCAAGATAGGGTTTTATTGGACTGGATCATTAACTGTCTGAGGGTTGTGGTTCAAAATTAGGGTTCATGATTCTCAAGGAGATTGGTCTTCATCTTGGTTGAAATGATACATCATCATCATCAGGGTCTTGATATCATCCAAGAAGTTCAAGTGATTGATCAGATACCTTGGGATTAGGGTTTTGACCACTGGTCAACCCTAATCAGTTGCATTGGGCCAATCAGGGCATGGTAAGGAGATGGGGTCTAGAATGGATATGGGGATCATAATATGATTTTATTGAGATTATTGAGGCTAGGGTTTCATCCTTGAGCCATTTCATCAGAGAATTGAGCTCAGCTTGATCAGTGCATTGCCAAATTCATCTATCAGTTGAAAAAGTCAATTGTGGTCAACTGTGCTTGATTTTATGGATTTGGAGGTAGGAGAGAGTTGGATACACTTCATTCATGTTGAAACAAGTTTCATTTGACACCTGCTGGGGGGTTGGTCCTCATAACTCTGCTTCCGAATAAGATAAATAGATGCTTCCCCAGCAGAGTTATGAGGACCAACTCCCCAGCAGGTGTCAAATAGATGCTTCCCCAGTCGTCAGGCCTGGAGATTGTTGTTTTCCAAGCAGACTATCTGTGAGCATTTCCCCGGTGAAGTCGTCGGGTATCTGTGAGGTTTTCCCGAAGCAGAGTCGTGATTGGTATCCCCAGCAAGTCAAAGACTGTAGCTCCCCACAGAGTGTTGGTGGTCCTTATCCCCAACAGTTTCCCGAGCGGATTGGGTGCAAAGGAGGTTCTTCCCCGGCAAGGGATGCCTTTCCCCAGCAGCAATGCTTATTCCCTAGTGGGGTGGAGATCGGAGTATTGACGAGTTCCTCAGCAGAGTGTCTCGAGCTCCTCAGAAGAGTCCCTTGAGGGGGATACTTTTTATACATTCATCATGAAAAAATAGCATAGCATGTTGCATAGAAAAATAATAAATCGCGTAGCATTTCCATGATTATGGAGCATTACGCCGAAAAAATCAATCATTGCATCATATTGCAAGCATCAAGCTAGTCTCGAATCGTGGTTACTGTTTGAGAAGTGATTTTGCCCGAAGAGCAAGGTGTTACTCCGAGGAGTTTCAGCCTCATGATTTTATCAAAGATATTCCCCAGTAGTGCGATATTGGAGGAGATTTATTTTTTCCGTCGAGCAGAGATGGGAAATGTTATGTGATCAGCACAGTTCAAGTCGTGGTTACCGCTTGAAGTTTTGGTTTCGCCGGATGGTGAAGATGTTACTCTGAGGAGTTTAGCATCATGATGTCAGATCAACAATGTTCTCCGGTAGTGCGATACTGGATGAGATTTTTCCGTCGAACGGAGATGGAAGTGAAATCGAAGGATGTTACGCGATCAGCGCAATTTTCAGGGTTCAACCGGAGAAAAGGAAATGTTGAGGCATTTTCTGGGGTTCAAATGGAGATTGGAGATGAAGATTATGTCCGGGATGAGGTCCTCAGGATTATCTTCTGTTCATGTGTCACCTTAGACTTTGGCGGATGCCAACGGAAGTCGTTATGGGTGTCTTCGGATGAAGAGATGCACATGTTACCTTCCTTTTGTGAAGGTGTACCCTCTGATATGTCGCCCTCAGAGTGGTGTTTGGTGTTATTTCCGATGTTGCCAGCGGAATTATCACGAGAGATGGGAGAACGGGGTTCAAACGGAGAGAAGGAAATGTCAAGGCATTTTCTGGAGATTAGGGTCCAAATGGAGAAAAGGAGACACGAGGTGTTTTCTGGAGATGGGGTTCACATTGGCGATCGCAAGTAATCGTCAGGCGACTGGGGTTCAAACTGGAGAATGGGGTTCATTATTTTGGCAAACAGGAGAACGGGGTTCGAATGCAGTGATCGGGGATCATTTATGAAAAAGAAAATTTTGGGGTTCAAGAAAAAATAAAAAAAGGAGAGAAGTAATAATAATCCCCAGTGGATGTGGCATTCAGGCCAGTTTCCAGTTTCCGGTGTACAGACCGACGTCAATGTTCTCATATTCCGAGGTTCAGTATTCAGACTGACGAGTGGCGTTCAGGCCTTGGTTATCTTTATGTTACCAGTTATCCATATATTGCTGTTTCGGTGATCAGGCTGACCTTTCTCCGTTCCAGACGGATTTTTCTTTCAAGATTATTTCTTCGCCGATTCTGACAGGCATTGTTAATTATTTTCCCATCAGAGTGCAAATTGTTCGTCTGTTCTTGGTATTCAATCACTCTTCATCCTGGTCATCTGAAAGCCGTGGCTATTCATATCGACAGGGTCATAGTGGATTGAATAGGGGCAGCTGTAACACCTCAAAATTTGCCCTCCTCTCTTGGGGCTAGCTTAACATATTGCATATCATTTCTAGGTCATTAGGCATTACATATTGCATATCATGTGGTTACATTGTGCAAATCATCCTCACAAGTCTTGATCAGAAGATGAAGAGGTCATGATGCAAGATAGGGTTTTATTGGACTGGATCATTAACTGTCTGAGGGTTGTGGTTCAAAATTAGGGTTCATGATTCTCAAGGAGATTGGTCTTCATCTTGGTTGAAATGATACATCATCATCATCAGGGTCTTGATATCATCCAAGAAGTTCAAGTGATTGATCAGATACCTTGGGATTAGGGTTTTGACCACTGGTCAACCCTAATCAGTTGCATTGGGCCAATCAGGGCATGGTAAGGAGATGGGGTCTAGAATGGATATGGGGATCATAATATGATTTTATTGAGATTATTGAGGCTAGGGTTTCATCCTTGAGCCATTTCATCAGAGAATTGGAGCTCAGCTTGATCAGTGCATTGCCAAATTCATCTATTAGTTGAAAAAGTCAACTGTGGTCAACTGTGCTTGATTTTATGGATTTGGAGGTAGGAGAGAGTTGGATACACTTCATTCATGTTGAAACAAGTTTCATTTGACACCTGCTGGGGGGTTGGTCCTCATAACTCTGCTTCCGAATAAGATAAATAGATGCTTCCCCAGCAGAGTTATGAGGACCAACCCCCCAGCAGGTGTCAAATAGATGCTTCCCCAGTCGCCAGGCCTGGAGATTGCTGTTTTCCCAGCAGACTATCTGTGAGCATTTCCCCGGTGAAGTCGTCGGGTATCTGTGAGGTTTTCCCGAAGCAGAGTCGTGATTGGTATCCCCAGC
Source organism: Lathyrus oleraceus (assembly GCF_024323335.1). NCBI lineage: Eukaryota > Viridiplantae > Streptophyta > Magnoliopsida > Fabales > Fabaceae > Lathyrus > Lathyrus oleraceus. Next base: position 85,533,373 of record NC_066580.1, on the reverse strand, counting down.
AAGTCAAAGACTGTAGCTCCCCACAGAGTGTTGGTGGTCCTTATCCCTAGCAGTTTCCCGAGCGGATTGGGTGCAAAGGAGGTTCTTCCCCAGCAAGGGATGCATTTCCCCAGCAGCAGTGCTTATTCCCCAGCGGGGTGGAGATCGGAGTATTGACGAGTTCCTCAGCAGAGTGTCTCGAGCTCCTCAGAAGAGTCCCTTGAGGGGGATACTTTTTATACATTCATCATGAAAAAATAGCATAGCATGTTGCATAGAAAAATAATAAATCGCGTAGCATTTCCATGATTATGGAGCATTACGCAGAAAAAATCAATCATTGCATCATATTGCAAGCATCAAGCTAGTCTCGAATCGTGGTTACTGTTTGAGAAGTGATTTTGCCCGAAGAGCAAGGTGTTACTCCGAGGAGTTTCAGCCTCATGATTTTATCAAAGATATTCCCCAGTAGTGCGATATTGGAGGAGATTTATTTTTTCCGTCGAGCAGAGATGGGAAATGTTATGTGATCAGCACAGTTCAAGTCGTGGTTACCGCTTGAAGTTTTGGTTTCGCCGGATGGTGAAGATGTTACTCTGAGGAGTTTAGCATCATGATGTCAGATCAACAATGTTCTCCGGTAGTGCGATACTGGATGAGATTTTTCCGTCGAACGGAGATGGAAGTGAAATCGAAGGATGTTACGCGATCAGCGCAATTTTCAGGGTTCAACCGGAGAAAAGGAAATGTTGAGGCATTTTCTGGGGGTTCAAATGGAGATTGGAGATGAAGATTATGTCCGGGATGAGGTCCTCAGGATTATCTTCTATTCATGTGTCACCTTAGACTTTGGCGGATGCCAACGGAAGTCGTTATGGGTGTCTTCGGATGAAGAGATGCACATGTTACCTTCCTTTTGTGAAGGTGTACCCTCTGATATGTCGCCCTCAGAGTGGTGTTTGGTGTTATTTCCGATGTTGCCAGCGGAATTATCACGAGAGATGGGAGAACGGGGTTCAAACGGAGAGAAGGAAATGTCAAGGAATTTTCTGGAGATTGGGGTCCAAATGGAGAAAAGGAGACACGAGGTGTTTTCTGGAGATGGGGTTCACATTGGCGATCGCAAGTAATCGTCAGGCGACTGGGGTTCAAACTGGAGAATGGGGTTCATTATTTTGGCAAACAGGAGAACGGGGTTCGAATGCAGTGATCGGGGATCATTTATGAAAAAGAAAATTTTGGGGTTCAAGAAAAAATAAAAAAAGGAGAGAAGTAATAATAATCCCCAGTGGATGTGGCATTCAGGCCAGTTTCCAGTTTCCGGTGTACAGACCGACGTCAATGTTCTCATATTCCGAGGTTCAGTATTCAGACTGACGAGTGGCGTTCAGGCCTTGGTTATCTTTATGTTACCAGTTATCCATATATTGCTGTTTCGGTGATCAGGCTGACCTTTCTCCGTTCCAGACGGATTTTTCTTTCAAGATTATTTCTTCGCCGATTCTGACAGGCATTGTTAATTATTTTCCCATCAGAGTGCAAATTGTTCGTCTGTTCTTGGTATTCAATCACTCTTCATCCTGATCATCTGAAAGCCGTGGCTATTCATATCGACAGGTTCATAGTGGATTGAATAGGGGCAGCTGTAACACCTCAAAATTTGCCCTCCTCTCTTGGGGCTAGCTTAACATATTGCATATCATTTCTAGGTCATTAGGCATTACATATTGCATATCATGTGGTTACATTGTGCAAATCATCCTCACAAGTCTTGATCAGAAGATGAAGAGGTCATGATGCAAGATAGGGTTTTATTGGACTGGATCATTAACTGTCTGAGGGTTGTGGTTCAAAATTAGGGTTCATGATTCTCAAGGAGATTGGTCTTCATCTTGGTTGAAATGATACATCATCATCATCAGGGTCTTGATATCATCCAAGAAGTTCAAGTGATTGATCATATACCTTGGGATTAGGGTTTTGACCACTGGTCAACCCTAATCAGTTGCATTGGGCCAATCAGGGCATGGTATGGAGATGGGGTCTAGAATGGATATGGGGATCATAATATGATTTTATTGAGATTATTGAGGCTAGGGTTTCATCCTTGAGCCATTTCATCAGAGAATTGGAGCTCAGCTTGATCAGTGCATTGCCAAATTCATCTATCAGTTGAAAAACTCAACTGTGGTCAACTGTGCTTGATTTTATGGATTTGGAGGTAGGAGAGAGTTGGATACACTTCATTCATGTTGAAACAAGTTTCATTTGACACCTGCTGGGGGGTTGGTCCTCATAACTCTGCTTCCGAATAAGATAAATAGATGTTTCCCCAGCAGAGTTATGAGAACCACCTCCCCAGCAGGTGTCAAATAGATGCTTCCCCAGTCGCCAGGCCTGGAGATTGCTGTTTTCCCAGCAGACTATCTGTGAGCATTTCCCCGGTGAAGTCGTCGGGTATCTGTGAGGTTTTCCCGAAGCAGAGTCGTGATTGGTATCCCCAGCAAGTCAAAGACTGTAGCTCCCCACAGAGTGTTGGTGGTCCTTATCCCCAGCAGTTTCCCGAGCGGATTGGGTGCAAAGGAGGTTCTTCCCCAGCAAGGGATGCATTTCCCCAGCAGCAGTGCTTATTCCCCAGCGGGGTGGAGATCGGAGTATTGACGAGTTCCTCAGCAGAGTGTCTCGAGCTCCTCAGAAGAGTCCCTTGAGGGGGATACTTTTTATACATTCATCATGAAAAAATAGCATAGCATGTTGCATAGAAAAATAATAAATCGCGTAGCATTTCCATGATTATGGAGCATTACGCAGAAAAAATCAATCATTGCATCATATTGCAAGCATCAAGCTAGTCTCGAATCGTGGTTACTGTTTGAGAAGTGATTTTGCCCGAAGAGCAAGGTGTTACTCCGAGGAGTTTCAACCTCATGATTTTATCAAAGATATTCCCCAGTAGTGCGATATTGGAGGAGATTTATTTTTCCGTCGAGCAGAGATGGGAAATGTTATGTGATCAGCACACTTCAAGTCGTGGTTACCGCTTGAAGTTTTGGTTTCGCCGGATGGTGAAGATGTTACTCTGAGGAGTTTAGCATCATGATGTCAGATCAACAATGTTCTCCGGTAGTGCGATACTGGATGAGATTTTTCCGTCGAACGGAGATGGAAGTGAAATCGAAGGATGTTACGCGATCAGCGCAATTTTCAGGGTTCAACCAGAGAAAAGGAATTGTTGAGGCATTTTCTGGGGTTCAAATGGAGATTGGAGATGAAGATTATGTCCGGGATGAGGTCCTCAGGATTATCTTCTGTTCATGTGTCACCTTAGACTTTGGCGGATGCCAACGGAAGTCGTTATGGGTGTCTTCGGATGAAGAGATGCACATGTTACCTTCCTTTTGTGAAGGTGTACCCTCTGATATGTCGCCCTCAGAGTGGTGTTTGGTGTTATTTCCGATGTTGCCAGCGGAATTATCATGAGAGATGGGAGAACGGGGTTCAAACGGAGAGAAGGAAATGTCGAGGCATTTTCTGGAGATTGGGGTCCAAATGGAGAAAAGGAGACACGAGGTGTTTTCTGGAGATGGGGTTCACATTGGCGATCGCAAGTAATCGTCAGGCGACTGGGGTTCAAACTGGAGAATGGGGTTCATTATTTTGGCAAACAGGAGAACGGGGTTCGAATGCAGTGATCGGGGATCATTTATGAAAAAGAAAATTTCGGGGTTCAAGAAAAAATAAAAAAAGGAGAGAAGTAATAATAATCCCCAGTGGATGTGGCATTCAGGCCAGTTTCCAGTTTCCGGTGTACAGACCGACGTCAATGTTCTCATATTCCGAGGTTCAGTATTCAGACTGACGAGTGGCGTTCAGGCCTTGGTTATCTTTATGTTACCAGTTATCCATATATTGTTGTTTCGGTGATCAGGCTGACCTTTCTCCGTTCCAGACGGATTTTTCTTTCAAGATTATTTCTTCGCCGATTCTGACAGGCATTGTTAATTATTTTCTTATCAGAGTGCAAATTGTTCGTCTGTTCTTGGTATTCAATCACTCTTCATCCTGATCATCTGAAAGCCGAGGCTATTCATATCGACAGGTTCATAGTGGATTGAATAGGGGCAGCTGTAACACCTCAAAATTTGCCCTCCTCTCTTGGGGCTAGCTTAACATATTGCATATCATTTCTAGGTCATTAGGCATTACATATTGCATATCATGTGGTTACATTGTGCAAATCATCCTCACAAGTCTTGATCAGAAGATGAAGAGGTCATGATGTAAGATAGGGTTTTATTGGACTGGATCATTAACTGTCTGAGGGTTGTGGTTCAAAATTAGGGTTCATGATTCTCAAGGAGATTGGTCTTCATCTTGGTTGAAATGATACATCATCATCATCAGGGTCTTGATATCATCCAAGAAGTTCAAGTGATTGATCAGATACCTTGGGATTAGGGTTTTGACCACTGGTCAACCCTAATCAGTTGCATTGGGCCAATCAGGGCATGGTAAGGAGATGGGGTCTAGAATGGATATGGGGATCATAATATGATTTTATTGAGATTATTGAGGCTAGGGTTTCATCCTTGAGCCATTTCATCAGAGAATTGGAGCTCAGCTTGATCAGTGCATTGCCAAATTCATCTATTAGTTGAAAAAGTCAATTGTGGTCAACTGTGCTTGATTTTATGGATTTGGAGGTAGGAGAGAGTTGGATACACTTCATTCATGTTGAAACAAGTTTCATTTGACACCTGCTGGGGGGTTGGTCCTCATAACTCTGCTTCCGAATAAGATAAATAGATGCTTCCCCAGCAGAGTTATGAGGACCAACCCCCCAGCAGGTGTCAAATAGATGCTTCCCCAGTCGCCAGGTCTGGAGATTGCTGTTTTCCCAGCAGACTATCTGTGAGCATTTCCCCGGTGAAGTCGTCAGGTATCTGTGAGGTTTTCCCGAAGCAGAGTCGTGATTGGTATCCCCAGCAAGTCAAAGACTGTAGCTCCCCACAGAGTGTTGGTGGTCCTTATCCCCAGCAGTTTTCCGAGCGGATTGGGTGCAAAGAAGGTTCTTCCCCAGCAAGGGAAGCCTTTCCCCAGCAGCAGTGCTTATTCCCCAGCGGGGTGGAGATCGGAGTATTGACGAGTTCCTCAGCAGAGTGTCTCGAGCTCCTCAGAAGAGTCCCTTGAGGGGGATACTTTTTATACATTCATCATGAAAAAATAGCATAGCATGTTGCATAGAAAAATAATAAATCGCGTAGCATTTCCATGATTATGGAGCATTACGCAGAAAAAATCAATCATTGCATCATATTGCAAGCATCAAGCTAGTCTCGAATCGTGGTTACTGTTTGAGAAGTGATTTTGCCCGAAGAGCAAGGTTTTACTCCGAGGAGTTTCAGCCTCATGATTTTATAAAAGATATTCCCCAGTAGTGCGATATTGGAGGAGATTTATTTTTTCCGTCGAGCAGAGATGGGAAATGTTATGTGATCAGCACAGTTCAAGTCGTGGTTATCGCTTAAAGTTTTGGTTTCGCCGGATGGTGAAGATGTTACTCTGAGGAGTTTAGCATCATGATGTCAGATCAACAATGTTCTCCGGTGGTGCGATACTGGATGAGATTTTTCCGTCGAACGGAGATGGAAGTGAAATCGAAGGATGTTACGCGATCAGCGCAATTTTCAGGGTTCAACCGGAGAAAAGGAAATGTTGAGGCATTTTCTGGGGTTCAAATGGAGATTGGAGATGAAGATTATGTCCGGGATGAGGTCCTCAGGATTATCTTCTGTTCATGTGTCACCTTAGACTTTGGCGGATGCCAACGGAAGTCGTTATGGGTGTCTTCGGATGAAGAGATGCACATGTTACCTTCCTTTTGTGAAGGTGTACCCTCTGATATGTCGCCCTCAGAGTGGTGTTTGGTGTTATTTCCGATGTTGCCAGCGGAATTATCACGAGAGATGGGAGAACGGGGTTCAAACGGAGAGAAGGAAATGTCGAGGCATTTTCTGGAGATTGGGGTCCAAATGGAGAAAAGGAGACACGAGGTGTTTTCTGGAGATGGGGTTCACATTGGCGATCGCAAGTAATCGTCAGGCGACTGGGGTTCAAACTAGAGAATGGGGTTCATTATTTTGGCAAACAGGAGAACGGGGTTCGAATGCAGTGATCGGGGATCATTTATGAAAAAGAAAATTTCGGGGTTCAAGAAAAAATAAAAAAAAAGGAGAGAAGTAATAATAATCCCCAGTGGATGTGGCATTCAGGCCAGTTTCCAGTTTCCGGTGTACAGACCGACGTCAATGTTCTCATATTCCGAGGTTCAGTATTCAGACTGACGAGTGGCGTTCAGGCCTTGGTTATCTTTATGTTACCAGTTATCCATATATTGCTGTTTCGGTGATCAGGCTGACCTTTCTCCGTTCCAGACGAATTTTTGTTTCAAGATTATTTCTTCGCCGATTCTGACAGGCATTGTTAATTATTTTCCCATCAGAGTGCAAATTGTTCGTCTGTTCTTGGTATTCAATCACTCTTCATCCTGATCATCTGAAAGCCGTGGCTATTCATATCGACAGGTTCATAGTGGATTGAATAGGGGCAGCTGTAACACCTCAAAATTTGCCCTCCTCTCTTGGGGCTAGCTTAACATATTGCATATCATTTCTAGGTCATTAGGAATTACATATTGAATATCATGTGGTTACATTGTGCAAATCATCCTCACAAGTCTTGATCAGAAGATGAAGAGGTCATGATGCAAGATAGGGTTTTATTGGACTGGATCATTAACTGTCTGAGGGTTGTGGTTCAAAATTAGGGTTCATGATTCTCAAGGAGATTGGTCTTCATCTTGGTTGAAATGATACATCATCATCATCAGGGTCTTGATATCATCCAAGAAGTTCAAGTGATTGATCAGATACCTTGGGATTAGGGTTTTGACCACTGGTCAACCCTAATCAGTTGCATTGGGCCAATCAGGGCATGGTAAGGAGATGGGGTCTAGAATGGATATGGGGATCATAATATGATTTTATTGAGATTATTGAGGCTAGGGTTTCATCCTTGAGCCATTTCATCAGAGAATTGGAGCTCAGCTTGATCAGTGCATTGCCAAATTCATCTATTAGTTAAAAAAGTCAACTGTGGTCAACTGTGCTTGATTTTATGGATTTGGAGGTAGGAAAGAGTTGGATACACTTCATTCATGTTGAAACAAGTTTCATTTGACATTTCAAAGCTCAAGAATGAAGAAAATAAAGTCAGGATTAAAATTGCCAAAAATAGAAAGTGACTTGTAATGGAAGTTTCCAAAAATGGAAAGTTTTTCACCACAAAATTACATGTCCAAAAAAGCTTCAAATTAAAATTTGTTCAACATGAAAGTTATAGATATTGTTCTCACCTTTCCAAAAAGTCCATGAACTTGAAATTCCCATGTATGGTTAACAAGTTATGGTCCATTCATTTTCCAAAAAGGCTTATAATCAAAGTGGCATAACTTTCACATGGAATGTCCAAATTGAGTGATCTTTTTATGAGCAAACCCCATTTCACATGTACTTTCATGGTGTATGATCAAAATTCATCAAAAATACTCATAGCAAAAAGTCAAATTTCAAGTGGATTTAAGTGCATTTTTGGTGTGAACATGAGATTTTGAGCAATACAAGGCCAATGGACATGAAACCAATTCCCACACTCTCCAAATGCAAAATGTGACTTGTTCCAACTGTCATGAGCTGTCATGGTGCAATATTGGGCAAGGTCATTTTTGGACTTTCATTGAAAATGCATTAACACTAATTACTTGAATTTTGATAATTGAGTTTAGCAAATTGGATTAAGGCACTGGTATAAGTTACTAATCCTAACAGAAATGCTAAACACATTGCACATTCCAAGAATCATAACAAACTTTCCCTCCAAAATTGCAAAATCCTCTCAAATTTCATCAAGCATTTTTCAAGATTTCTTCACCAAATCTTCATCAAATTGAATGATTCTTCTTGATTCATCTTCCACAAGCCTTGTTACACATCTGTTTTGCTGAATTGGTGCCAAAAACTACAAGAATCGTGACTGTTCAAGGCAAGGTCATCAATGGCAAAGTGAGATTTCTTCCAATTAAAGCAACATTGAGCTAGCCTAATCACTCCATTCACCTTCCCTATCAGTGTGCTACATCTGTTTTTGGCTTTTGCATGAAGAAACATCCAGATTCATCACTGCTTCATTCTTAAGGTGACTTTTCGAATTTCACCATTGCTCCAATCATGATATGCGTTTTAAAGAGCTTTGAACGTAGATTAACATGGTATCTTTAGTTTGTGAATTGGTTAACTATTGAATGAGAAATCGTGAGTTGAATGTTTGATGTCCAAACTTGAATCGTTCGATCCCATTGCCATGGTTAGAGTTAGGGCAAAATAGTTACATATCTTTGATCCTTGTTGAAGGACGGTTCTAATGACTATATGCTTGTTGATTTTGGTTGAGATTGGATGTTCTTGATTTTCTGGAAATTCTGGCATTGTTCATGTTGAAGAACACTTCCAAACGCGTGCTAGATCTTATTTTTCCCTAATCTGATTCGAATTCATGTTTCCCTCCAGCGCTAACCAATGAGCGCGTGCCATGTCGTGTAAATGAAACGTCGTCGTTTTGCCTGACAGTTTAAAAATTACGAACGTGCCATTGACCTATTTAATTAAATCATTATTTCAATTTCTTTTTCATTTTCATTTTCATTTGATTACCTGAACTTGTGAAATTCATAACTCACTCATTTTTTATCCAATTTTGGTGAGATTTTTTTCATAATACTCCTGATGACGTGTAGAATTTAATCATGATTTTTGTGGAATTTTTGCATGTGTAGAAAATTAAAATGCTTAAGGTTTGCTTGATGTTGTCACATTTGTATATACCATGCCATATCCTTCATGAAATGATGATGCTTTCAAATAAATGGATGAAATTTTTTGTGCTTGTTCTGGACATCTTGATGGTGATTTTCATGTAGAGTTTGTGATTTTTGGATACTTGGTGAAGGAGATATGATTTTTTGATTAGAGGTGTGACAATTTGTGTCACACCAAGCTAGGTCAACTTCATGATTTTATTTAAAATACTTAGAAATGTTGAATTGAGCTGAAATTTTGTGTGAATGATCATATGAATGTTGAGATTACATGTGAATTTTGCTGGATTTATTGGTTGCATTTTCTAATTGATTGATAATTTTCTTCCCTGTGTGGTCATTTGGTAACATTGTGTGACACATGTTGGTAATTCATTTGTGAAATTCTCATAGTGTATTGGATGAAGATGAAATTTGACATGTGGGTTGTAGACACATTGTAGGACATTGTGGTTTTGATCCCATTCATTTCTTAATTGTTGTCACTATTTTATGATTTATTGTAGTTGATGCTTGTGTTGATGCCTTGAATTGGCTTGTATAAATGTGTCTGGACTTCTTGATTTCCATTGACCTACTTCCTTTTGTCCAATTGAGTTGAAAATTGACATGCTATGCATTGAATGTGTCCTGTTTAGGTGTGAATTTTTGTGGAATTAATTGAATTGTTTTGGTATACTTTTGATTGAGATAGTTCTGTTTTGACTTTTGGTGTTGCAAATGACCTAGTTTGTGATAAATTGTGGATGAAATGATAATGGTGAATGATATGAGCATGGGACCAATTGCATTTGCTTCTAATTTGTTTGAATGTGATTTTGGTTGATTTTCACTTGCTGCTTAGAATTTTTTATCTCCTTTGGACCCTAGGCTTGGCCTAGTGGTCTAGTTTCTCATGTTTGGTGTGGATTTTCAGGATGAAATGCACAATGCTTAAGGAGATTGCTTCAAGTCAATTTGAGTTGACTTATGAATTGTTTTTGACTAACATTGACTTTGTGTTATAGGATTTGATGCTTGAGTTTGAGCTCATGGCTTGCACTTATGTGCCTTAATTTGTGTTGATGGTACAAATTGACTGATTAACATTTGTTGTTTACTGTTGGTTTGTCTGAGTACTGATGATACTTGATTGATTTCAGGTACATTAAGTTGCTTACAGTTCCTTGAGAACTTGATTGCTGTTGCTTAGTTTTTAAACCAATTGAGGTAGAATTTCTATTCTCCATGTAGTCTGGAAGACCTGGCCTGTTACTTGGCCATGCAACTCTCTGAAGTCCTCCTTAAGAGGCGATGTTTGTGCTTGTTTACTTTTTGTGCCAAGCAGGAAAAGTCCTTGATTAAGGCAATTGACGGATAAAAGAGATAAGCAATCTATCTCCCGTTATTCTGTTGAGTCGTCCCTCTGCTCACACCACTGTGTTGATGCATTGGGGTACAAACCCAAGATCTTGTACTTTGTACAGTTGTGTCAGAGTCCTTGAGCGTAGAAGGGTTCCATCTTTCTGAACCCACGCTCCTTTGTCTGAAGCTCTCCCTGGCCAGGGATAAGAGCTGTGAAGTCTAATCTTCACTCACCTTTCATCTGCTTCACCTTAGCCCCTCAATGGCAAGGTTAAGAGCGAACACTACCCTTATACAGATGACTTGCCTCGGTAGTCAAACCCATTGTTTGAGTCCACTTGACTGGATATAGTGTGTGCTATGTGAATATTTGCTTGAAATGATTGTTTTGATTTGTTGATGCTTGCATGCTTGTTTTCCTGGATAGGATTAGCTTGCAGTTGTGCAAGTAGGTAGAAACCATAACATAGGGCAATGATGCATGATAACACTAGGCTCGAGTACAGCTCCCTGGTAGTGTGTCTCCCCTTTGTTTCTGGCTAGAGTTTCTTTCCCTTTCAGGGGAACTACATCGCCCTGATCCTTGTTCCAGACAAGGTATGTAGGCAGGAGGTCGTGCGAGACCTCTCCGGGCACTTTTTTTCTTTTTGCGTGTGTTTGTTTGACAATTGCTAGGCTCGAGTTCCCGGCTCCTTAGCAACTTATTGTTTGTTTGTTATTGTTGTGTGCTTGGAAGCTGATATAAGTCCATCAAGTGGCATTCGGGTTCCAGTGTGGGTTGTTTGGTTCGGAAGCTGACGTAATTTCATCGAGTGGTTGTCCGGTTCCCCGTTTGCCTGTTTGTGTGTTTGTGTTGTTTGGCGTGCGTGAGCCGAACTACAGTAGCTCTGATTCTCGTTCCCGACGAGATATGTAGGCATAGGATGCGATGTACTAGCGAGCCCTCTTCCTCTTAACCCCACCTGCGTTCCTTGTGTGTGTGTGTGATGTTTTAGCAACCTTTTCTTTCTTTTAGAACGTGGATCCCGTCGAGTACGACGGACGTGAGGGGTGCTAATACCTTCCCCTTGCGTAACCGACTCCCTTACCCTTTCTCTTTGGTCGCGAGACCATGCTTTTTCCAGGTTTCTCTGAGTGTTTCCTTTCCCTATCTTGGGATAAATAACGCGCAGTGGCGGCTCTGTGTTGTTTTTGTTTTAGCCCGCCGATTGTTTTTTTCGCGGATGCGACACTTGTGTTTCACAGCCTAACCTTGTGTGAGCCCACTTTGTTTGTATATAGTGTGTGTTATTTGATGTGATTGATTGCTCTGTTTGTGCTGTTTAGGATAGCTTGCTCCCTGTGCAAGTTAGATAGCAACCTTAACTTAGGGATGGTATGCATGATAACTTCTAGGCTCGAGTCGTAGTCTCCCTAGTAGTTTGTGTCTCCCTTTGTATCTGGTTAGGCTAGTCCTTTGTCCCTGCGTAAGGGAACTACGTCGCCCTGATCCTCATACCAGATGAGGTACGTAGGCAGGAGATGAGCAGATCTCTCCGGGCGCCCTTTTTGTTTTGTACCTTTGTGTGAGTTGGAGTCCGACGTAAGTCCAGCGATTGGCAGTTGGTTTCCAGTGTGCGTGTGTTTGGTTCGGAGTCTGATGTAAGTCCAGAGATTGGCATTCGGATTCCAGGTTTTCCTGTTTTGTGTGGAGTTTGACATAAGTCCAGCGATTGGCAGTCGATTTCCTGTGTGGTTTTGTTTGGCGTGCGTTAGCCGAGCTACGAGTGCTCTGATTCTTCTCCAGTCAGAGAAGATACGTATGCATAGGATGCGACATCCTAGCGAGCACGTTCCCCCTGTCCCGAACTACGTCGACTCTGATGTCTGTGCCTGACAGACTACGTAGGCCCAGGATGCGATATCCTGCCGAGTTAGTTTCTTTTGTTTCTGTGTCTCTTTCAGCAAGTGTTTGATGTTTGAGCAGTGTTTAGCAATCTTTATCCTTCCTTTTGTACGTGGATCCCGTCGAGTACGACAGATGCGTAGGGGTGCTAATACCTTCCCTTCGCATAACCGACTCCCGATCCCATCTCTCTCTGGTCGCGAGACCATGTCTTTTCCAGGTTTACTTCGAGCGTTTCCTTTCCCTCTTTTGGGATAAATAACGCACGATGGCGGCTCTGTTGTTTTCGTTTCCCGCCGGTTTTTCGCGTAATACGACAGCTGGCGACTCTGCTGGGGATATAGAGAAGTTGACCTCTTGTTGGTCCATCTTCCCTAAGCGAGTCTCTCCTAGCGCTCTCTAGGATAGGGTTTGGTTGCTTTTGCTGTTTCATTTATTGCATTCATTTATGTATTGCTGGCATTTATGTTTGCATTTATGTTTGCATTCATTCATATTCATCTGTTCATCTGGCTGTGCTGTGGTGTCTCTTTATTGGGGTGGGAGTTACTCGAGGTAAAAGGCCCAATACCCAGGCTATGAGTGAAATCTAGGAAACCTAGGAATAAAGTGATTCATGGGAAGCGGGTGGTATTGCGCCACTTAGCGGAACATTGATATCACGAGCAGTTCAGACCCTGATGGGATATTACCGTTGCATACTTCGGGTGTGTATATGATGGTATTCTGTGAAATGTTATTTATGCTGCCTTTCTCTCGACCTTACCCTGGCCTAGATGACACCCATGAGTGGGGAGGGAATGATCATTATTACAGGTACAGTTGGTGACTTGTTGGTGACTTGTGGTCCTGTTGGTGACTTTTGGTTCTTCAGATGACAGTTTATCAGATGACTTTGGGTTTCAGATGAATTGTGGTTCCGAGTTCAAGCCGAAGCTTTGATCTTGTGTTCCGAGATGCACAGCCTGCCAGTCTTGTCTGCATCATTTGCATCATAGCATGTTTATTTTCAAAAAAAAAAATAAGCAATATGTAGCACCTCAAATTTGCACCTATCATTGTACATACATTCTCATATTAGGTCATAGCATATCATGGTCCACTGCATAGCATTGCATTGTCCCAGTTGCCTCAAGTGCAAGCCAATCAAGAAATTAGGTCAAACTGATCAGGAGATCAGTCAACCAAGCAAGCAAGGGTGTTTCTCAAGGAGCCAAGGCCCTAGGGTTGGTCCAATTTGTTCACATGACTTGGAGGTCCATTTGAAGTGTTTAGGTCAAAGATTGGAGGCTCAGAGGTCATCAGTCCATGCACAATCAGTCAGAAACCCTAGAAAAGTCAAACTTGGTCAACTGTGGTTGATTTTATGGTTTTGATGGATGGATTTGGTTTGAGAGAGCTTATTCATGTCCCAATAGGCCTCATATATCATGGCAATCAACATCATTGAAGAATCTGAAGCCAATCAGAAAATTTCCAAAAATAGAAACTGGACCTGTAATTTTAACTGCCAAAAATGGAAACTTCTTGATCCCAAACTTACATCATGATACAAGCTTCAAATGAATCTTTGCCCAACATGAAAGTTGAATATCTTGTTCTCCCATTTCCAAAAAGTCCAAGAACTCTCAATTCCCATGTATGGTTGGTAAGATATGATCAAATCATTTTCACAAATTCTTGAACTTCAAAAGGCCATATCTCTCAAACCATTTGGCCAAAATTGGTGAGGTTTTTTCCTACAAACCACATTTAACCCCCTCTTTCCAAAAATGTAAATTTCATGTGCCAAAACATTGCCAATCAAAATGGCACTTTTGAACCTAGCATGCTTAATTTCAAGTGAGGTGCAAATTTGGATTTTTGATTTAAACATTTTACATCCAAGTGGTCAATTGGGATTGACTTAAGACATCATTTCTGACTTGCCAAAGGCCCAAAATCGTGCAGCATACACACCCCATGTGCATTTGATGGAAAATTAGCAAAATGGCAAATTGCTTGATTTGAGATAATGTGGATTAACACTTCATTACCAATGCTAAAACAGATGGTATATAACACATTTTCTGTCAATTTGTGAACCCTAGCTGCCTCCAAACATAGAATTCATTTCATTCTCTCAAATTTCATTTCCTTGCCATTTTCCAAAATCTGCAAAAATACTCCAAAGAACTGAGCCTTGCCTTGCTCGATTCATCATCTAAACCACATTTTGGACTCATTGCAACCACTGTTCCACATCTGTAAGAGGGTTTTGCTGGACTGTTCTTTCCAAGTATCATCCATGGCAGATCTGGATTAAAGCATTTCCAAGCTTCATTGAGCCAGAGTAACTTCACCATTCACCTTGTAGAGGCTAAGTCTTCATCTGTTCGAGCTCATACTAGCCAAATAGCATCTAAATCTCCACTGAGCTTCAACATTGGTTAGTTTTCGAATCCCTTGTTTCACTAAACTTTGCCATGCTTATGATAGGTTATTCCTTGCTGATTCCAATGAACTTCGTATCACATGAAATAGTTGAGAAATGGTTGAGATATTTGGAAATGAAAGTTGATGTTCATATGAATTTTTGTTCGATTCTCTCTCAATAACTTGTTTCCATGAAAATGATGTTTGGATTTGTCATGTATGTGGTTTGCTGATCCTATTGGTGTACTCATTACTCATTTCTGGAAGTTTTTATTCTTGAGCAAGTTTGATGTTGAAATTTCTTTGGTTCGATTCATGAGTTGTAGTGTGTTTTAGTAAAAATTGATGATGAATTCGTGTTTGCCATGCTGTGCTGATCATTTATGTGTGCTCAATTTTAATTTCTGGAAAAATTTTGAATCGAGCTTGTTGAAGGTGATGAATGTTATCCCTGTTCATCCAAAACCCTAGAAATCTTCATACCTTGCCCAGAATTTGTCTTTTGTACGTGTTGCATGGCACTGTTCCTGCATGAGCCAATCATCTTATTTCTTTCCAGCGTCCAAAACGCGGTCGTTTGGATAAGTGACTGCCAATATTACTGAAATGCCATTCTCGTTTCATTTAATTCAAATTAATTCATTTAATTTCATATTTTATTTCATTTGGCATGGCTCACTTGCAAAATTCATAATTCATTCATTTCAATTCCAAATTTCATGGGAATTTTTGCATCATCTTCATCATGATCCCTAGTTTTTTATCATTATTTTTGCTGATTTTTTGGATGAGTGAATTTTAAATGGCATTAGGGTTTGTAGAATGTGACCAAATTTTGTACATCTTGCCAAATCTTTTGCGAAATTGTGATGCATTATCCATTTGATCTGAAATTTTTTGTGCTTAATCTACACTCATCCATGGTTATTTTGATGTAAAGATCATGAATTTATCTTATGTGGTTTGAGAGTTGTGAATTTTTGAAGTAGGGTGTGACAACTTGTGTCACACCATGGATGTGCAATTTGCTGATTTTTGTATCCATGCTTCTTGACCTCCAAATGAACTGATTTTTTGCATGAACCTACTCTTATATGTCTAGTTCACTTGTGATTTTTCTTGGAATTAATTATGCCATTTCCTAATTGTTTGAGATTTTGTTCCCCTGTCTAGTCAAATGTTGACTTTGTGTGACACATCTTGCCATTCCATTTGTGAAATGCTCATATTTTATTAGATGGACATGAAATTTTACATGAGATAACTAGACATCCTCATCTTTGCCATGGTTTTAGTCCCATTCATTTATCATATGCCCTCTCTGATTTATGAATTTTTCAAGTTGATGCATGATTGGTTGACTTCTTTGAGCATGTCCAAAATTGCTTTGACTTTATGATTTTCATTGACTGCCTTCCACTTCTCCAAATGTGATGAAATTTGACATGCTTACCATGCTATGTGTTAGGTTTGATCATGATTTATTTGGTGATTTTTGGGAATGTTTGAGTTGACTTTTGATGCAAGTCTTTCTGTTGGCTCCTATGAGTTTCTGTTTGCAATGCTTTGACTTAAACTGTTCATGAAATGATGATAGTGATTGATATGAACATGAACCCAATTGGAATTGTTTCTTGAATGTTTAAACATGATTTTGAATGCTTTCCTTTTGCTGTTTTGACTCTTTCATTCTCTTTTGACCCTAGGCTTGCCCTAGTGGTCCTGTTACTCACTTTTGAGCTTGTGTTTTCAGGTTGACCAACAAATGCTCCAATAAGACCATTTCCTTTTGATTGAGCTTGCTTGAATTTCATTGTTTAACCTTGTTTGTTTTGTAGGTGACTTGGCTCACATGCCTAAGCCTTGTGCCTTGCACATACACTTGCTTCTAACTAACTATTAATGTCTGTTTCCCTTTGTTTTGCTTTTGAATGGTGTACTGATTTGTTTGACTATTTCAGGTACCATTTAGTTGCTTAGTTCTTTGAACTTGCTTGGCTTTGCTTTAAATAGCAACTTGCTTTGAGGTAATCCCTTAATCTTCATGTAGTCTGGAAGACCTGGCCTGTTACTTGGCCAGGCAACTGTCTGAAGTCCTCCTTAAGAGGCAATGTTTGTGTATGTTTAGTTTGTCCCTGTACATATGTAAAGTCCTCCTAAGTGAAGAGGCAATTGGCAGAACCAAGGGATAAGCAACCTATCCCCTGCTAGTCTGTGTGTCACTCACATTGCTCACACTGCCTGTGTTGATGCATAGTGGGTAAAAGCCCAAGATCTATAGAGTCCAATTTGTGGATAGAGTTCCCCCATTCTGAACTCCCACACATTCTGATATTGAAATGCTCTCCCTGGCCAGGGATAAGAGCAATGAGGCACACCCCTCATCTCCTTTCATCTGCTTCACCTTGGCTCTCAATGTCAAGGTTAAGAGCACACTTACCCAGTTCCAGAGGTTTGTTTGTTGAGGTTGATACGACCCCTCAACTAAAACCTAACCCTTGTGTGAGCCTCTTGTGTGTATATAGTGTCTGCTATCTGTGATTGTGTTTACCTGCTTTGCTTCTTAGGATAGCTTAGACTTG
The DNA here is from genome assembly GCF_024323335.1 of Lathyrus oleraceus. Taxonomy (NCBI): domain Eukaryota; kingdom Viridiplantae; phylum Streptophyta; class Magnoliopsida; order Fabales; family Fabaceae; genus Lathyrus; species Lathyrus oleraceus. Next base: position 85,516,236 of record NC_066580.1, on the reverse strand, counting down.
CTCCCTGTGCAAGATAAGTTGTGCTTGACTTGCTTTCTGTGCAAGTTAGGTGTGTGTGTGGCTTGATTCCTGTGCAAGCCATGCTTAGGATAGGTTGGCCCTTGTGCCATTTAGCTAGAAACCTTAACTCAGGGTTGATTTTGCATGACAACATCTAGGCTCGAGTCGTAGTCTCCCTAGAGTTGTGTCTCCCTCTGTTATCTGGTTAGGCTAGATCCTTGTCCCTGCGTAGGGGAACTACATCGCCCTGATCTTCATACCAGATGAAGTATGTAGGCAGGAGATTGAGCTGATCTCTCCGGGCGCCCTTTTTCTTTTTTTGTGTGTGTTTGACAGTTATAGGCTCGAGTCCCCGACTCCCTATTAACCTGTTGTGTTGTTGAGTGCTTGGAAGCCGACGTAAGTCCATCGAGTGGCATTTGGGTTCCAGTGTGTGTGTGTTTAGGTTCGGATGCTGATGTAAGTCCAGTGATTGGCATTCGGGCTCCATGTTTGCCTGTGTCTTGTTTGTTTGTGTGCGTGTCAGCCGAGCTACGAATGCTCTGATTCTTCTCTCGTCCGAGAAGATACGTATGCATAGGATGCAATATCCTAGCGAGCATGTGTCGTCTCCCCAGTCCGAACTACTTCGACTCTGATGTCTATGCCTGATAGACTAAGTAGGCCCAGGATGCGATATCCTGCCGAGTCAGTTTCAGTCAGTCTCTTTTGTCTCTTTCAGCCAGTGTGTGTGTGTTTGAGCAGTGTTTAGCAACCAATATTCCTTCCTTTTTTGCGTGGATCCCGTAGAGTACTACGGATGCGTAGGGGTGCTAATACCTTCCCTTCGCATAACCGACTCCCGAACCCATTCTCTTTGGTCACGAGACCATGTTCTTTTCCAGGTTTACTTCGAGCGTTTCCTTTCCCTCTTTTGGGATAAATAACGCACGGTGGCGGCTCTGTTGTTTCTTCTTTCCCGCCGGTTTTTCGCGTAATGCGATAGCTGGCGACTCTGCTGGGAATATAGAGAAGTTGACCTATGCTGGTCCATCTTCCCTGAGCGAGTCTCTCCTAGCGCTCTCTAGGATTAGGGTTTTGGTTGCTTTGTGCTGTTTTTATTTATTGCATTCATTATTTGTTCATTTCATTTATTGTTTGCATTGATTGTGTGCATTAATGTTTGCATTCATATTCATTATTCATTCTGTGTGGCTGGTTGTCTGTTTTTTTTATGTGGGGTGGGAGTCAGTTGAGGTAAAAGGTCCAATACCCAGACCATGAGTGAAATCTAGGATGATTAGGAATAGAGTGATTCATGGGAAGCGGGTGGTATTGCGCCACTTAGCGGAACATTGATATCACGAGCAGTTCAGACCCTGGTGGGGTACTGTCGTTACATACTTCGGGTGTGTATATGATAGTATTCTGCGAAAGGTTATTTATGCTGCGTTTCTCTCAGCTTTACCCTGGCCTAGACTACACCCGTGAGTGGGGAAGGGTTGATCATTATTACAGGTACTGTTGGTGACTTAGTTCTGTTGGTGACTTTGTTCAGACAGTGTGTTTAGTTGACCTTAAGTTGGATTTAGGTTCCGAGTTTTGACTGAAGCTTTGACCTAGTGATCAGAATTGCATAACCAGCCAGTCCAGTCTGCATCATGTGCATCATAGCATATTTATTTTTCAAAAGAAACGCAATGAAAAATTAAAAAAAATAAAAAAAAAATCAAAAAAAAAGAAAAGGAAAAAAACTAATCTCTGCATGCATATCATTTCTCAGGTACATTCCAGAGCTTGGTCTACCAACAGAGATGGCAACAGTCCCCGAGCCAAAGCGGAAGACCTGTTCCTACAGCTTTCATCGTGAGCCGTTGACTTCACTGATTGAGATGGGTAGCTTTGTGACAGACGATCGTTTGAAGAGTTTTGTTGGACAGTATGGAGATATCCTGACAGTGTTGAAGACAGTAGTTGATTCGGTGCCTCTGCAGACACTTCTTCAGTTCTACGACCCAGAGCTCAGATGCTTCACATTTCAAGACTATCAGTTGGCGCCTACTCTCGAGGAGTATTCTATTCTGATGAATGTCCCGGTTCAGCATCAGACTCCCTTCTTGGACGTCCCAAAGGAGTTTGATTTCAGATTGATTGCCAGAGCTCTCCGGTTGAGTGTTAAGGAGGTTGGTGAGAATTGGAAGCCCTGTGGGGAAGTAGTAGGTCTGCCATTGAAGTTTCTTCTGAGGGTTGCCAGAGATGAAGCAGATAAGGGGAATTGGGAAGTTTTTCACGCTCAGCTTGCTGCCGTGATTTATGGGATTGTCCTATTTCCCAGTATGCCAAATTTTGTTGACTATGCTGCTATCAGTATTTTCATCAGAGGGAATCCAGTCCCAACCCTTTTAGCTGACACTTACTATGCCATCCACAGTAGGCATGGTAAGGGTGGAGCCATCAAGTGTTGTTTTCCTCTCCTATTCAGATGGTTTGTGTCACTCCTGCCTGTCAGCGGACCCTTTGTAGATACCCAGAGCACTCTTAAGTGGACTCAGAGGGTCATGTCGCTCACCTCCTACGACATCAGATGGCAGTCATACCGGATGGACGTGAAGGATGTTATTATGAGTTGTGGTGAATTCCGGAACGTGCCACTTGTGGGGACCAAAGGCTGTATAACTATAACCCAGTTTTGTCTCTTCGCCAGTTAGGGTTTGTTATGAGTAGAAGACCACTTGAAGCTGAAGTAGTTGAAAGTGTGTATTTTGAGAAGAAGGATGACCCTGTTAGATTGGAGCAGATAGGGAGAGCCTGGAGATCTGTTGGAGTGAAGGATGGATCTGTCTTAGGGAAGAAGTTTGCCATTGCAATGCCCGATTACACTGATTGGGTAAAGAAGAGAGTGGAAACTTTGCTGCTACCCTACGATAGGATGGAGCCGTTGCAGGAGCAACCACCCTTAGTTCTTGCTGATAGTGTGCCTGCTGAACACTATAAGCAAGCCCTGATGGAGAGTCGTCGTCTGAGAGAGAAGGAGCAGGACACTCAGATGGAATTGTACAAAGCTAAAGCAGATAAGCTGCACTTGGCCCATCAACTCAGGGAAGTGCAAGGAGAGGATGCTAGCAGAGCAAGGGGTAAGAAGAGATCATATGAGGAGATGGAGTCCATGTTGGATACAGAGCATAGGGAATGCTTGAGGCTACAGAGAGCAGAAGCCAACTATCAGAAGAAGATCAGAGACTTGGAGAAGCAACTCAAAGACAAGGACATTCAGTTGAAGAAAGAGATGGAGTTGAGACAGAAATCAGAGGACTATCTTGGAGGAGAAGTCTTAGAGCTTAGAAGACAGTTGAAAGAGAAGATCACCCCTCTACCAGAATGTTCAGAATGCACACTGTTGATAGACCAGTGCCATTACCTGAAGACCCTCATTCCAGAAGACCGTCTGTCTTAGTTTGTATCTTTGTTTGTATTTTGTTGAGGAATCACCTCCAGGCCTGTTGGATGGGATTCATTTGTTTGTACTCCGTCTTTTGATCTTTTGCTGAGAATCACCTCCAGGCTTATTGGATGGGATTCATTTCTTTGTACTCTGTTTATTCGAATATTTTGTTGATTCGGTTATATTGACCTTTTTACCCTTATGTATAGATAAGGTTGTCAGTATTTCCCTGTTGTTCTCATATTTCCCTGTATCTGTATTGTTCTCTTGTTGCTGCAGGTTGCCATCTTTTGAGGATGGGTCAGGCTCTTTGAATGCCTGAGAAATGAGCATATCATGTGCATCCTACGCATCATAAACATCATACTCATATCATTTGCATAACAGGTGTTCTTGTGCCGTCTTCTCACTTTGGTTCCTGTGTTCAGGCAGAATAGCTGATCAAAGACCGCACCGCTACTCAACGAGGCTCAACTATCAACGCAACATGGATCAAGTACAAGCTGAGTTAGCAGAGATGAGGGCTAACATGGCCCAGTTCATGCACATGATGCAAGGGGTTGCACAAGGTCAAGAAGAACTCCGAGCACTGGTTCAGAGGCAAGAAGCTACATTGCCATCGGTCAATCCACCTCTGCAAGAAGGAAATCCGGTCAATGACACTCCTCCTGCTGCTATTCCCGTCAACAACTATGCTGAAGGTGGAGAGTTGAGGGGTATCAGAATTGATGGTCAACCGATTGCTCCAGAGGCTACTAATGCCAGAGTCATCCCTGTTCCGGCCCGTAACAGAATTCCGATTGTTGACAGACAAGAGGATATGTTTACTTTGCTCAGTGAAGACGAAGACATCTTGGGTAGAAATGATGCGAGAGATCGCAAAGTTGAGGCCCTTGCTGAGAAGATCCGGGCAATGGAATGTCAAAACTCCCTCGGTTTTGATGTTACAAATATGGGATTGGTTGAAGGACTGAGAATCCCGCACAAATTCAAGGCACCGTCATTCGACAAATACAACGGTACCTCCTGCCCTCGCAGCCATGTGCAGGCATACTACAGAAAGATATCCGCATACACTGATGATGAGAAGATGTGGATGTATTTCTTCCAAGACAGCCTATCTGGGGCGTCGTTGGATTGGTATATGGAATTGAAGCGGGATTCAATTCGATGCTGGAGAGATCTGGGTGAGGCGTTCCTCAGACAGTACAAGCACAATATGGACATGGCTCCGACCAGGACTCAGCTGCAGAGTCTTTGTTAGAAGAACAATGAAAGCTTTAAAGAGTACGCTCAGAGGTGGCGCGAGCTTGCTGCGAGAGTTCAACCCCCTATGCTGGAAAGGGAGTTGACAGACATGTTCATCAGTACTCTGCAAGGTGTGTATATGGACCGGATGAGAAGCTGCCCATTCGGAAGTTTTTCTGATGTCGTCATCTGTGGCGAAAGAACAGAAAGTTTGATCAAAGCTGGTAGGATCCATGATGTGGGGTCCTCTTCTTCATCAAAGAAACCCTTCTCTGGGGCACCTCGCCGTAGAGAAGGAGAGACCAATGCTGTACAACACAGAGGGGGTGTGTACAGAGCAAGTGAAAATAGAGATCAATACCGTCCAGTTGCTGCAGTAACTATTCCTGCACCTCAACCTCGTCCACAACAACAACAGAGAGTTCAACAACAACCGCAACAACAACAACAACAACAGCAACGTCCTTTTCAGCCAAGGCAGAGATTGCAGGCTGATAGAAGATTTGACCCACTGCCTATGACGTACGCCGAATTGTTACCCGAACTACTCCGGTTAGGGTTTGTGGAATTGCGTACAATGGCTACTCCAACAGTGCTGCCTCCGGGTTATGATGCAAACGTCCGTTGTGATTTTCACTCTGGGGCACCAGGCCACCATACCGAAAGGTGTCGGGCTTTGCAACATAAAGTTCAAGACTTGATTGATGCTAAAGCAATCAATTTCGCTCCGGTACCGAATGTGGTGAACAATCCTATGCCTCAGCATGGCGGGCATAGGGTTAACAATGTTGAAGGAGGAGAGGCTGAAGATTTGGTTGTTGATGTCGAAGACGTTCAGACTTCGTTGTTGGTAGTGAAAGACTGTTTGTTGAAGGGGGGTGTTGACCCGGGCTGCGAAGAGGGCTGTGTGGGTTGTTCTGAAGCTACCAATGGCTGCGACCAGTTGAAGGCTGGTATCCAGAAGTTGATTGATGAAGGCTGTCTTCAATTCAGTAGGGATGTTAAAGACAATGGGTCAGTGTCTACTGTCACCATCTATTTTAAGCCGTCTGAAGGACGAGGACGAGGGGCTGTCAGTGCACCTACAACAAGCAATGCTCCGGTTACTATCCCTGCTCCGGTAACCATCAGTGCACCAACTACTATTGTGGCGTCTGGCAAAAGACCGATTGAAAATAGTAGGGCTGTTCCTTGGAGGTACGATAACGCCTGTCGCAGTGATCGGAGGGCTGTTAATCAGACAAGGCCACCAGTGCAAGCACCAGTAACAATCAGTGCTCTAGTAAGGACTCCTGTGGTTGCAAGTCCTGTGGTGGACAATGTCGGAGGACCAGGAGGTTTTACTAGGAGTGGACGACTGTTTGCTCCTCAGCCTTTGAGAGATGCTACTGCTGAGGCATCTGCTAGGGCTAAGGGTAAACAAGCTGTGGTTGACGAGGAACCGGCTCAGAAGGAGGCTGAGGGTTCTTTTGAAAAGGACGTTGAGGAATTCATGAAGATTATCAAGAAGAGTGACTACAAGATTGTGGATCAGCTCAACCAGACTCCGTCCAAGATTTCAATTCTCTCTTTGCTGTTGTGCTCAGAAGCACATCGTGATGCCTTGCTAAAAATGTTGAACATGGCATATGTTCCGCAAGAGATATCCGTCAACCAGTTGGAGGGTGTACTAGCCAACGTGAGCACCAGGCATGGTGTAGGTTTCACTGACCTAGACCTAACGCCTGAGGGACGTAATCATAACAAAGCCTTGCACATCACTATGGAGTGCAAGGGCGCTGTTTTATCTCACGTGCTGGTAGACACCGGGTCGTCCCTGAATGTCCTACCCAAGCAGATCTTGAAGAAGATTGATGTTGAGGGAGTTGTGCTCACTCCCAGTGACCTTATTGTGCGTGCTTTCGACGGATCCAAACGGTCTGTGTTTGGTGAAGTCACCTTGCCGGTTAAGATAGGTCCGGAAGTTTTTGACATCGTATTCTACGTAATGGACATTCAGCCTGCCTATAGCTGTCTGTTGGGGCGTCCGTGGATACACGCAGCTGGGGCAGTCTCGTCGACTCTCCATCAAAAGCTCAAATATGTCTGGAACGGTCAGATTGTGACTGTCTGTGGCGAAGAAGAAATTCTGGTGAGTCATCTCTCCTCATTCAAGTATGTTGAGGTAGATGGCGAGATCCACGAAACCCTGTGCCAGGCATTTGAGACTGTGGCGCTTGAAGGGGTAGCTTGTGCTGAGCAGAGGAAGCCAGGTGCTTTGATTACATCGTACAAGCAGGCCAAGGAGGTGGTGGACTCCGGAAGAGTTGAAGGCTGGGGCAAGATGGTTGACTTGCCAGTGAAGGAAGACAAGTTCGGCATTGGGTACGAGCCTCTCCGAGCAGAGCAGAGCGTACAAGCAGGTTCGAGCACCTTTACCAGCGCTGGGCTGATGAACCATGGAGATGTCTTTGCTACTGGTGGTGAAGACTGTGATTGTGATTTGGGTGTCTGGGTCCGCCCTTGTGCACCAGGGGAATCCATCAACAACTGGACAGCTGAAGAAGTGGTCCAAGTTACTCTACTGACAGAGTAATTTTCCTTTGTTTTTTTTCATTTTGCATGAAAACCCTACGTTCTGCCCAAGGCGTAGTGGTTCATTGTAGGGCCTCATCAGGTTTTAAATGATTATCATAAATAAAGGACGTTTTGCAATCAAATTTTGAGATCTTTGTCTTTCTATTTTCTGTTTTTTCACTTTTTCAAAACAATAAAAATGGCAATGTTTTTGTTTTTTGTGACTTTATTGAAATCTTTTTCTAAAAACAAAACATTAAACATGCAGAAGTGATATTTTGGCATCCACTGTGAACGACTCTGTTATGGCTCAGTATGATTTTGATAATCCCATCTACCAAGCTGAAGAGGAGAGTGAGGAAGACTGTGAACTCCCTGCAGAATTGGTCAGATTGCTGAAGCAAGAGGAAAGGGTCATCCAACCTCATCAGGAGGAGTTGGAAACTGTTAATCTGGGTACTGAGGACGCCAGGAGAGAGATCAAGATTGGGGCTGCTTTAGAGGACTCTGTCAAGAGGAGGCTAATTGAGATGCTGAGAGAATATGTGGAAATATTCGCCTGGTCATACCAAGATATGCCTGGGTTGGATACAGACATTGTGGTGCATCGGTTACCTCTCAGAGAAGAGTGTCCGTCGGTCAAGCAGAAACTTCGCAGAACTAGTCCTGATATGGCTGTCAAGATCAAGGAAGAGGTTCAGAAGCAGTGGGATGCAGGTTTTCTGGCTGTTACAAGTTACCCACCGTGGGTCGCCAACATTGTTCCTGTGCCGAAGAAGGATGGCAAAGTCAGAATGTGTGTCGATTACCGGGATTTGAATAGGGCGAGTCCGAAAGATGATTTCCCATTACCTCACATCGATGTATTGGTTGATAATACGGCTCAATCCTCGGTATTCTCTTTCATGGACGGTTTCTCGGGCTACAACCAGATCAAGATGGCGCCAGAGGACATGGAAAAGACGACATTCATTACACCTTGGGGCACGTTCTGCTACAAAGTAATGCCATTTGGGCTGAAGAATGCCGGTGCTACCTATCAAAGGGCAATGACGACTCTCTTTCATGACATGATGCACAAAGAAATCGAAGTGTATGTGGATGATATGATTGCGAAGTCGCAGACAGAAGAGGAGCACTTGGTAAATCTGCAGAAGTTGTTTGACAGACTGGTCAAGTTCAAACTGAGGCTGAATCCGAACAAGTGTACGTTTGGGGTGAGGTCAGGGAAGCTTTTAGGTTTCATTGTCAGTGAGAAAGGGATTGAGGTAGATCCAGCTAAAGTCAAAGCTATTCAAGAGATGCCTGAACCGAAGACGGAAAAGCAAGTCCGTGGGTTTTTAGGGAGATTGAACTACATTGCAAGGTTCATATCTCATCTAACTGCTACATGTGAACCAATTTTCAAACTACTCAGAAAGAATCAGGCGATCAAATGGAATGATGATTGTCAGAAAGCTTTTGACAAGATAAAGGAGTATTTGCAGAAACCTCCAATCCTGATTCCTCCAGTTCCTGGGAGACCACTGATAATGTACCTATCAGTCACCGAGACTTCGATGGGGTGTGTATTGGGTCAGCATGACGAGTCTGGTCGAAAAGAGCATGCCATATACTACCTAAGCAAAAAGTTTACCGACTGTGAAACAAGATATTCACTGCTCGAGAAAACTTGCTGTGCTTTGGCCTGGGCTGCTCGCCGACTAAGGCAGTATATGTTGAACCATACTACTCTGTTGATTTCTAAGATGGATCCAGTGAAATACATCTTTGAGAAGCCGGCTCTCACCGGACGTGTAGCCCGTTGGCAGATGATCTTAACAGAGTATGACATTCAGTACACGTCACAGAAGGCCATCAAAGGTAGTATTCTGTCAGACTATCTTGCTGAACAACCGATTGATGACTATCAGCCTATGATGTTTGAATTCCCTGATGAAGACATCATGTATCTGAAGATGAAAGATTATGAAGAGCCGCTTGTCGAGGAAGGACCGGATCCCGATGACAAGTGGACACTGATGTTTGATGGGGCTGTGAATATGAATGGTAACGGTGTTGGGGCAGTATTGATCAATCCCAAAGGTGCTCATATACCTTTCTCTGCCAGATTGACATTCGACGTCACCAACAATGAAGCTGAGTATGAGGCTTGTATCATGGGGATAGAAGAAGCCATTGATCTGAGGATCAAAACACTTGACATATTTGGAGATTTTGCTCTAGTGATCAATCAGGTCAATGGAGATTGGAATACGAACCAGCCACATTTGATTCCGTATAGAGATTACACCCGAAGAATACTGACGTTCTTCAAGAAGGTGAAGTTGTATCATGTCCCTCGGGACGAGAATCAAATGGTTGATGCTTTGGCTACTTTATCCTCCATGATAAAAGTTCATTGGTGGAATCATGCGCCACATATTGCTGTGAATCGACTCGAGAGGCCTGCATATGTGTTTGCAGCCGAGTTAGTTGTTGCTATTGATGATAAACCATGGTATTATGACATCAAGAATTTCCTCAAGACTCAAGAGTATCCTGAGGGTGCGTCGAAGAATGACAAGAAGACCCTGAGAAGGCTAGCTGGAAGCTTTTATTTGAATCAGGATGATGTGCTGTACAAGAGAAACTTTGACATGGTCTTGCTCAGATGCGTGGATAGACACGAAGCAGACATGTTAATGCAGGAAGTGCATGAGGGTTCGTTTGGTACCCATGCTGGTGGTCATGCAATGTCGAAGAAACTATTGAGAGCCGGTTATTATTGGATGACTATGGAGGCCGATTGCTTCAAGTATGCTCGGAAGTGCCATAAGTGTCAAATCTATGCTGATAAGGTGCATGTACCACCAAGCCCGTTGAATGTCATGAACTCACCTTGGCCGTTTGCCATGTGGGGCATCGATATGATTGGGAAGATTGAGCCTACTGCTTCGAATGGACATCGCTTCATCCTGGTTGCGATTGATTACTTCACCAAATGGGTAGAAGCAGCTTCTTTTGCAAACGTTACCAAACAAGTGGTTGCCCGGTTCATCAAGAAAGAAATCATCTGTCGTTATGGAGTCCCTGAAAGAATCATCACTGATAATGGTTCAAATCTCAACAACAAAATGATGAAAGAACTGTGCAGAGATTTCAAGATCGAACATCACAATTCTTCTCCTTACAGACCGAAGATGAATGGAGCTGTAGAGGCAGCTAACAAGAATATCAAGAAGATTGTGCAAAAGATGGTCGTTACATACAAGAATTGGCATGAGATGTTGCCTTTCGCTTTGCATGGATACCGTACCTCAGTGCGTACGTCGACCGGGGCAACCCCCTACTCCCTTGTGTATGGTATGGAAGCAGTCCTACCAGTGGAAGTGGAGATCCCTTCTCTGAGGGTATTATTGGATGTCAAGCTGGATGAAGCCGAGTGGATTCGTACAAGGTTTAATGAGTTAAGCCTTATTGAAGAAAGACGGTTAGCAGCAGTGTGCCATGGGCAGTTATACCAGAGAAGGATGAAGCGAGCCTTTGATCAGAAAGTGCGTCCTCGGACATTTCAAACTGGCGATCTAGTTTTGAAGAGGATCCTCCCTCCCGGTACAGATAACAGGGGCAAGTGGACTCCTAATTATGAAGGTCCATATGTTGTGAAGAAGGTCTTCTCCGGTGGAGCCTTGATGCTTACAACTATGGATGGTGAACATTTTCCTTCCCCTGTCAACTCAGATGTAGTCAAAAAATACTTCGCGTAAATTGACCCGCTGGACGAAAAGAATAAAAGAGTCCAGGCAAAAATGGGCATCCCGGCGAACCAAAAAACAGAAAGAAAAGGTTCGGGCAAAAGTTAGGGATAAAAATGAAAAAAACTGTACACCCGGTAAGTCGAAAACCCGCAAGGGCGGCTTAGGCAAAAATGGGTATCCCGGTGGATTGAAAACCCGAAAGGGCGATCCAGCCAAAAGAGGGATTAAAGCGAAGACTACAGTCTGAGTCATCTGTGCTTCATCATGCTTCGTCAGCTGCCATCTCGAAAGATGTGATCAGTCCAGTCAGTCTTCTCAGAAAGCAAGGAATGGGGAGGAAACTAACGATCTATGAGTTATAACAGAGTTGGGAAACAGTGGATGCCGTGTTCACATTGCCATTAGGATAGTTTATTTTCCTTTTGTGCGTAATTACCTCTTCCTAGGAATTGCTTCCCAATGTATTTGCCTTTTCAGGCACATTTTCAATCAATAAAAGTCGTTATTCAGATAAATTGCTCTCTTGTTTTTACTTTTACTGTTTTGTTTGCAAAAACGTCCGAATTTTTGATAAACATTACATATTAAAACATGAAGGCTAAACAATGACGTGCAGAAAGATTAAAACATTTGAAAATCATTTTGAATGTTGAGGACACTTGAGCGTATCTTGTCCATGTACTCCCTGGGGCATCTATTGTTCCGTTGTGCAGGTCGTCACCTGTGAACATTCCCCAGCAGTGCTTTCCCCAGACAGAGTCTTTCTCCTAACTGTGGTTTATTTAAGCCTTCCCCAGCGAAGCAGTTATCTCTCCAGCAGAGTTCATCCTACCAGTGGATTGGACGAGTGGCCATAGCAGATTGATATCCACATCCCCAGCTGAGTTGTTTCTACTTGTGAACATTGTGGGTCGTCCCCGGCGGAGTAACAGTTATGCCCCAAAGCATAGCCTATTTTATCTGAGGTTTGTATGAGCCTCATCCCCAGAGAGTTGCCTGGTTTAGCTTCCCCAGCGGAGTTTTTATTTCCCCAAGTGGAATTTTTGTGGATTGATTGGGCTATCCCCAACAGTTTACCTTTGTTTTCCCCTAGCAGAGTTGCTTTGTTACTCCCCAGCGAGTTGCCTTGTCTTCCCCTAGTGGATTTGTTTTGTTGTTTCCCCAGCAGTTGTATTGCTTCCCCCAGCGGATTTGTATCGAGGATTTCTCAACACAGTCGTCCTGTGTATTTCCCCCGCAGAGTTCTTATCATATTGCATTGCATATAGTAAATCATTGCATCCTCAAACTGCGTAGCATTTCCGTTCCATATGGAGCATTACGCCATAGAAAAATTCAAACATATGCATTCATGTGTTCGAAACTCCATCAGACCGTATCCCCGACAGAGGCGGATCATTTTGTTCAACATCAGCACAGCACGTCAGCTACAGTTGCTTTGACAGCATTCAGAATCGATTATCCCCACAGAGGTTTATTTCCTCACCCGATGGTGACAGAAAGTTTGTTTCTCCCTAGTGAGACCCCCAGCAAGTGATTAGCCTTGCTTTGACATATCTCATATGTCGTTCTTGTGATACCAGTAAGTGTCGTGTCAGCACCCGCGTGTGTTTCATTTTTTGGTGTCGGTAAACACCATTGTTTCGGTGTCGGTAAACATCGAGTCTCACCCAAGTCATCGGTAAATGTCGGGTCATTCTTTTGATGTCGGTAAACATCATCTTTCGATGTCGGTAAACATCGAGTCTCACCCCAGTCATCGGTAAATGTCTGGTCATTCTTTTTGATGTAGGTAAACATCATCTTTCGATGTCGGTAAACATCGAGTCTCATCCCAGTCATCGGTAAATGTCTGGTCATTCTTTTTGATGTCGGTAAACATCATCTTTCGATGACGGTAAACATCGAGTCTCATCCCAGTCATCGGTAAATGTCTGGTCATTCTTTGTTCTCTTGTTAATAAAATCAATATCCCCAAAAGTCGTCGGTAAACGTCTTGTCTGGTATCACCACAAAGATTTTGTTCCTCCCCAAGCAGAGATGCCATCGGTAAATGGCCCAGTTTTCTTCGATATCGGTAAATATCGAATTCCCAGTTGCAGCAGCCATCGGTAAATGGTCTTGCTAAAGTTGACATCGGTAAATGTCAAGATGCTCTGAAGCCACCATCGGCAAATGGTCTTGCTTCCCTTCTACATCAAGTATTTTCCCAGCAGCCATCGGTAAATGGTCTTGCTGAAGTTGATATCGGTAAATATCAAGATCCCAGCTTTAACCATCGGTAAATGGTTTTGTTTTTCAGAAGTTATTTTCCCAGCAGCCATCGGTAAATGGTCTTGCTGAAGTTGATATCGGTAAATATCAAGTTTCCAGTTGTCCAACCATCGGTGAATGGTTTTGCTTTTCTGAAGTTGTCATGCAGTTGTCATCGGTAAATGACATGGTTCTCCTTGTACTATATCCAGTCGGTGCAAATTTCTACGGTTCTTTGGTATTCAATCCCTGTTTACCCTGAAAGTCTGACAGCCATTGCTATCATCCGTTCGGGTTCCCAGCTGATTGAATAGGGGCAGCTGTAGCACCTCAAATTTGCACCTATCATTGTACATACATTCTCATATTAAGTCATAGCATATCATGGTCCACTGCATAGCATTGCATTGTCCCAGTTGCCTCAAGTGCAAGCCAATCAAGAAATTAGGTCAAACTGATCAGGAGATCAGTCAACCAAGCAAGCAAGGGTGTTTCTCAAGGAGCCAAGGCCCTAGGGTTGGTCCAATTTGTTCACATGACTTGGAGGTCCATTTGAAGTGTTTAGGTCAAAGATTGGAGGCTCAGAGGTCATCAGTCCATGCACAATCAGTCAGAAACCCTAGAAAAGTCAAACTTGGTCAACTATGGTTGATTTTATGGTTTTGATGGATGGATTTGGTTTGAGAGAGCTTATTCATGTCCCAATAGGCCTCATATATCATGGCAATCAACATCATTAAAGAATCTGAAGCCAATCAGAAAATTTCCAAAAATAGAAACTGGACCTGTAATTTTAACTGCCAAAAATGGAAACTTCTTGATCCCAAACTTACATCATGATACAAGCTTCAAACGAATTTTTGCCCAACATGAAAGTTGAAGATCTTGTTCTCCCATTTCCAAAAAGTCCAAGAACTCTCAATTCCCATGTATGGTTGGTAAGATATGATCAAATCATTTTCACAAATTCTTGAACTTCAAAAGGCCATATCTCTCAAACCATTTGGCCAAAATTGGTGAGGTTTTTTCCTACAAACCACATTTAACCTCCTCTTTCCAAAAATGTAAATTTCATGTGCCAAAACATTGCCAATCAAAATGGCACTTTTGAACCTAGCATGCTTAATTTCAAGTGAGGTGCAAATTTGGATTTTTGATTTAAACATTTTACATCCAAGTGGCCAATTGGGATTGACTTAAGACATCATTTCTGACTTGCCAAAGGCCCAAAATCGTGCAGCATACACACCCCATGTGCATTTGATGGAAAATTAGCAAAATGGCAAATTGCTTGATTTGAGATAATGTGGATTAACACTTCATTACCAATGCTAAAACAGATGGTATATAACACATTTTCTGTCAATTTGTGAACCCTAGCTGCCTCCAAACACAGAATTCATTTCATTCTCTCAAATTTCATTTCCTTGCCATTTTCCAAAATCTGCAAAAATACTCCAAAGAACTGAGCCTTGCCTTGCTCGATTCATCATCTAAACCACATTTTGGACTCATTGCAACCACTGTTCCACATCTGTAAGAGGGTTTTGATGGACTGTTCTTTCCAAGTATCATCCATGGCAGATCTGGATTAAAGCATTTCCAAGCTTCATTGAGCCAAAGTAACTTCACCATTCACCTTGTAGAGGCTAAGTCTTCATCTGTTCGAGCTCATACTAGCCAAATAGCATCTAAATCTCCACTGAGCTTCAACATTGGTTAGTTTTCGAATCCCTTGTTTCACTAAACTTTGCCATGCTTATGATAGGTTATTCCTTGCTGATTCCAATGAACTTCGTATCACATGAAATAGTTGAGAAATGGTTGAGATATTTGGAAATGAAAGTTGATGTTCATATGAATTTTTGTTCGATTCTCTCTCACTAACTTGTTTCCATGAAAATGATGTTTGGATTTGTCATGTATGTGGTTTGCTGATCCTATTGGTGTACTCATTACTCATTTCTGGAAGTTTTTATTCTTGAGCAAGTTTGATGTTGAAATTTCTTTGGTTCGATTCATGAGTTGTAGTGTGTTTTAGTAAAAATTGATGATGAATTCGTGTTTGCCATGCTGTGCTGATCATTTATGTGTGCTCAATTTTAATTTCTGGAAAATTTTTGAATCGAGCTTGTTGAAGGTGATGAATGTTATCCCTGTTCATCCAAAACCCTAGAAATCTTCATACCTTGCCCAGAATTTGTCTTTTGTACGTGTTGCATGGCACTGTTCCTGCATGAGCCAATCATCTTATTTCTTTCCAGCGTCCAAAACGCGGTCGTTTGGATAAGTGACTGCCAATATTACTGAAATGCCATTCTCGTTTCATTTAATTCAAATTAATTCATTTAATTTCATATTTTATTTCATTTGGCATGGCTCACTTGCAAAATTCATAATTCATTCATTTCAATTCCAAATTTCATGGGAATTTTTGCATCATCTTCATCATGATCCCTTGTTTTTTATCATTATTTTTTCTGATTTTTTGGATGAGTGAATTTTAAATGGCATTAGGGTTTGTAGAATGTGACCAAATTTTGTACATCTTGCCAAATCTTTTGCGAAATGGTGATGCATTATCCATTTGATCTGAAATTTTTTGTGCTTAATCTACACTCATCCATGGTTAT